>NC_135384.1:8497500-9202500 GCF_049243985.1 Paroedura picta
TCTTCTCAGAAGCTGCAGAGAGAGATGTAGTTAGGAACTTGTCTCTGCCTCCATGCTAAACTTTCAAGTATGGTACTTCCTGAATAAATTTTATCTACTCTTTAATCAGGTTGAGTAAATACGGTGTGTTATTTACTCTGCTGACAACACTCCCCCCTTCTCCCAATTAACAGGAGGCTAACCCTCATGCTCCACATCCCACAGTGAGCTAACTGGCCATGGATGCTCCTCTCAACAAATTAAGTGGTTACTTTGCTCCGCCCAGCAGCCTCTATATACCCAAAGCTCCAGGTGGATTGAAGTCAGTAAGAGAAACAGGGGCCAACAGCTGGCATGGCAACATCATTACGTTACCCGGGCAAGGTGGTGATCGTGACTGGGGGCACCTCAGGCATTGGTCTAGCCATTGTGAGGGAATTTGGTGAGAATGGAGAGAAGGGGGTGTGGACGAGTGGCCATTTTGTGACAACAGGGATTGGGGTCACGGCTGCTCCGGAGACTTTGGAAGTCTTGCATCCAGCATCTCTAATCAGGGATGGAGAGAAATTGGGAGCGAGGGACATGTCCTCTTGATGTCCTCAGAGGCATTTTTGTCTGTCCTGCAAACTCCAGAGGGTCTCATGTAGTAGCATCTTCTGGCATAGGGTCTTGAAGATTAGAGACTTTTAATTTGCTGTTGACATGCCCAAAGTGTTCTATTTGAGGACCCAGATAAGGGGTGAGGTGGGGGAGGCAGGAATTGAATATTTTAAACTAACAAATAAATCTAGGGCTGTAGCTCTGTGAGTGAACCCGGCCTCTGAGTTTCGTTTTGTGTTCCTTTCTCTCGTTGTTCTCCAGTTCACGAAGGATCTAAGGTGGTCTTCTGTTCTCCAGAATCTGATGGTGAGTCTAAAGCTCCCTTTGTCCCTCCCCCTCCCCTCCGTCACAGGGTCCTTCCCTTGTTTGCCACCTTGACAGAGATCCTTCTTGAGGCAGCTTACACAGGAAAACTTAATAATAAAACAGAATAAATTGTTATTCTTTTTTAAAGTTTAATAACCCCGCAGGAACAACTTGTAACTTAAAAGATTTTGCATGCCCCAAACGATTTTCATAACACAGACCTTATTCTAGAACAGCCATTCTCAACTTTTCTACCGTTGAGAACCCCCATGAAAGCCCAGAAATGGTACAGTCGTGCAGTACATGGTTGGGAAGCAAAGCTGTGAACACCTGGGGACCCTCCCCTTGCCCCCTTCATTAGCAGGGGGGGGGGCAGGTCAACTTGACCATATATGGTCCTATCACCTGATAAGCTCTTGAACAACTTTTAAGCAATTAATTCACTCCCACCCGTTCAGGAAACCCTTCCAGGGCCGTCAAGAAACCCTAGGGTTTCACCAAGCCCTGGTTGAGAAGCCTGTTTTAGAAGATTAAAACAATTTTAAAAGAACAAATCGAGAAGAACAAAGACTTGTGGTCACAGAGGTGAGGTACGTTTGTCCGTGTTGGCGAGTCGTCATCCTTTACGATTGATGAAACACAGGGCCCGTAGCAAACCAAAACATGAAACCTTCTAAACCATGAGTGAGCCGCTCTCTCCTTCTCAATACGCACTCACCAAAACATTGCCAGGAAGGACAAGGGAAGAGACAAGGAGAGGGCAGGGAGGACGTTCAGATGGCCAGCAGGACCTCATTTAATGTGGGTGAGAAGTGGAGGGTTGTGAGATGTGGGCAGGGAGGACGTTCAGATGGCCAGTAGGGCCTGATTCAATGTGGATGAGAAGTGGAGGGTTGTGGGATGTCCATGCAGCAGATGTCCAAGACTGCAGACTATTGAGAAGAGCCCACAAAGAGGTTCATCCTGCTAGCAACTGCCCTGTTCTACCCCTTGCAGCGGAAAAGGGACAAGAGATCCAGAGGGAGCTGCAGGCTTCCGGGTGTCCTGGGGACGCTTGCTACCAAGTCTGTGACGTTCGCAACGAATCAGAGATTAAGGTAAGCAAAAACTGGGAGAAGGGTGGTGCTTCTTTGGGGTTTCTTCTTCAGTGTCTCCAGGAATTGTTCGTTCGTCTCTGAACCCATCACTAAAACCATTCTCCATATTCCAGTTCTCAGGTGCCTAAATGGCCGTAACGCTGTTCTTAGGCCTTTCCCCTTGATTTATGTTCCTCTTTCGTGAATTCAGACTATGCTTACACCTATGACGTCATGCGATCTTCTCCACTAAAGTCCTTCCCCTGGGGTTCCCCTTAATTCCTCCATCAGCTTTAAGCTTCTGTTTCTCACTATCACAGAATGTCCGGAAGTCTGAAAATGGGGCAAATTCAGAAGTTGAGTGCAACATTGCCTCCTTCACTCTGGGCCCAGTCAGGCTGGAGGCATTATTAGCAGAGTGTCTATGCAACAGTCAAGACACTGAACTGATTAAGAGTAAAGAAAGCTGTATTTGTGGAACTAACAAAGTGGAAAGGGAAACAGAAGATGTAAAGCTAGCTGCAGAACTTCATTCTGCAGAGGGCCAAAAAGGAGCCCCCTTTAGAAGGAAAGGTACAGCGATGATAAGTTTGAACCAAGCATGGAAAGCAAGGTCATAAACCTGATTATCCAGATTAGTTCAGTTGATCATATTTCCAGTAGCCACTTATGGCTGTGAAAGTTGGACGATGAAGAAATTGATAGGAGGAGAGTTGATCTGTTTGAATTCTGGTGCTGGAGAAGGCTTCTGCAGATTCCAGGGACAACATAAGTCACAAACGAGGAAATATTACAGAAAGAAAATCTGATGTACCACCTGGAAGGCAAATTCATGAAACTCTTTGGCCCTATCCTGAGATCCAGCTCCATGGAGAGAACAATTATGTTACAGTAAAAGGAAATGAGGCCGACAAAGAACATGGTGGTTTTATAGGATCAAAATGAGCACTGGCCAGAGCATTGGTCAACTGTCACAAGATCGAAACACATGGCGACTGTTGAGCGATAAGATCACCAAGAGTCGGACTCAACTGAATGGCTAACATCTTCATCATCACTTCCCCTGTGGTCCTCTCTAGCTAGAACTTGCTTCCCCTTGCAGGACCTTCTTCTTTGTACACAAGACTTTGCTAGATCCCAACAGGAGGCAACTCATGTGTCAAAGACCCTGAACAACCAAATGCCCGAGCAGCCCTTTTCCTCGGCTGGACCAGGTCTTGTCCCCCAACCCACAAAGGAGCCCTCTCTCCCCACTGGCTCCTTTGCTGTCCATCCTTGCTCCCAACACCTGGAAGAGGTGCAGCCCAGGGTAGGTAATGGTCACGTGCTGTTCTAGAATTGCAGCATTCTCAGTTCTGTTGCTCTCCTTGCCCTGCCCGAGGTGTCTCTCTGCCTTTGTCCCTGCAGAAGTTGATTTGCGTAACCATAGAACGTTACGGATGCCTGGACTGCCTGGTGAACAACGCAGGATCTAGTGAGTGACATTCAACCTTTTGGGTCATGAGAAGGATCATTGGGCTGTATGCGTCTGGGTATGAGGGTGTTTCCTGTTTATAGAATGATAGAACCATAGAGTTGGAAGGGGCCATACAGGCCATCTAGTCCAACCCCCTGCTCAACGCAGGATCAAAAGCTGGAATGGATTGGTTCAAGAAAGGTTTCGAAGAAATATGATTTTGCAGGGGGCTGTTTCCCAAGCAACTAAAGAAATTACATTAGCCCGATAACACAAGAGGTTTTTTTTCAAATTATTATGTTAATCCAACCCACAATCGATACATGTATTCATACATGTATCAGCTCCCTTGCTGTTTCTGTGTCTTTCCCCTCTGAAACCCGCTTCCATTTTGAATCCTCTTGCAAATAGGTTGGGGGAAAACGATAGATGACACCACTGCCCAGGACTTCCGCGACCTCATGGAACTCAACGCCATGAGCTGCTTCTTAGCATCCAAGGTGAGCGTTTCTAACTTCCATGGCGTTTCCCTCTTCCCTGAGGACAGCTGGCTTCATCCGGAGTTCAAAGTCCAGTAGAAAAAACCTGGAATGGTACTCAGAGGTATAATGCTATCCCTGTGTCCTTCAATTCCCCCTCCTGCCCAAATCTGAACAGTGGGAATGGTCCATATCTCCACCAGCTTTGCCCCCAAAAGATTCATCTCTGCCCTCTCTAGTTACAAGGATTTCTGCTAGCCATGCCTCTGCCAAGGAAAAATTCTAAATTACGGCAGCTTCGTAAGTTTTTCCTGTCGAGATCAAGCAAACCGTTTCTGTTTTATAAGAACCAACTCTTCTTCTTCTTCTTCTTCTTCTTCTTCTTCTTCTTCTTCTTCTACTTCTAATACTTCTACTTCTAATACTTCTACTTCTAATACTTCTACTACTACTACTACTTCTTCTACTTCTACTACTTCTTCTTCTACTTCTTCTTCTTCTACTACTACTACTACTTCTACTTCTACTACTACTACAGTACGCCCTGCCCTATTTACGGGGAACGAAAGGAAACATCATCAACGTGGCCAGCCTTGTCAGTGTCATTGGGAAGAGGAAGCGTTTTCCGTATGCCGCCACCAAGGTAATCCTGACCCAAGGAAAGACTTCCCCTTTTCCCCCCTTAATGCTGCTCTTGAGTCTTTAAAAGCCACTTGACAAGCAGATGAAGGTTTGCGCAGCATGGAAACAGCCTCTATCCTCCGTGCTTTGACATTTTCCACCTGCTGGGCTTTGTGAATCAGGTTGCTCCCGGAGACACATGAGGAGGGCAAGTCAGTGTTTTTTCAGGGCAAGTGTTAATTCTCATACCTGAGTCTTCAGCAAGAATTGCCAACAGGCCTTGAGAATAGCGGACTGCCCCTTGATAGAAGATGAATGGCCACTGGGATTGTAGGCATCATTTATGTCCATATCATTTAAGAAATCCTTCTCGTTATTCACATCAGACTGTAAGAGGAGGAGGCCGAGCTGTTCCTGGTCAGGTGGCAACCCTGCTTGTTGTGCATTTCTCTTCCAGGGCGCCGTGACTGCCATGACCAAAGCCCTGGCCATAGACGAGAGCCATTACAGAGTACGAGTCAACAGGTAAAAACTGTGATTATCCGAATGGATCTGCCGATGCCCAGCATCAGGAAAGAAAGACAGGTCCTGTGTAGCCTAATGCAGGCAAAGCATTGTGCTAAAAACAATTAAATTGATAAAGGAGGGGAAACGTAATAATAATACTTACCTGGCATTATAAGGGTCTGATATCCAGACAAGTGGGCTAGGTTACATTTCTGGAGAAGGTGTCAGTGGTACAAATTCCCCATGTTTACTTTCTCTTTCCAATGTTGTTACTTATGGGCACAGAAACACACACACAAAAATAGACTGGGCACAAAATACGACACGTTGTAAAATTAAAACGTAGGGAATGAATCCCATGATTCTCAAGTCTGCTCAAATAATCTGGTTTTCCTTAAGGCCGTGCATAAGACTTATCTTGAATAGTATATATTAACACGTGTAATACCACTTGGGTTTCCAACTCTGGACTGGGAAGTGCCTGGAGATTTTGGGGGTGGGACTTTAGTAAGGTCTGCCCTCCAAAGGTCTGCGCTGATAAGACTGTTCTGACCAAGCAGGAATATCAGGGCACTCTCAGCCTCACCCACCCCACAAGGTGTCTGTTGTGGGGAGAGGAATGGGAAAGCGACTGTAAGCCGCTTTGAGCCTCCTTCAGATAGGGAAAAGCGGCATATAAGAACCAACTCTTCTTCTTCTTTCTATACTGTGTTAAACGCTAAAGTGGTCATGGAGGCTGTTATTATCTTATTATTCCCTAGGAAGATAAGCTGCTACTTCTAAATTCATTCACTGGAGGACATATTTCTTGATGTTTCATGGTATCCCATGTCCTTCTCTTTCTTTACTTCCCCAACGTTTTGAATGCTAGCATCTCACCAGGACATATCTGGACTCCTTTGGGGGAAAAGTTGGTTAATCAGTCACCAAATCCGGAAGCAACAAAGCAGGAAATCAGGGATAATCAGGCAAGTGTGTTGTGGGGAAACCAGAACTGTGCTGCTGCTGCTGATTGGCCTTTAATGCACTGTGTTTTTCCTTTGCATTCACATCAGGTTTTCTTTCCCTTCAGTGTTTCCCTACATTTTCTGAGAATGGTATTGCATCAGTTTTCCCCCTTGCTTCACTCACAAGGCAAAGGTAATCCGAAAGCATAATGAATCCTTCAGATTTCCCCCATAAGCCCTTTTTCCACACCCCAAAGGCCACTCCTTTACTCCTCACCTTGTGCAGTGTGCTTGGTCTCTCCTTACTGGCCAGATTCACATCAGGCGTGTTTTTTGCTAATATAAGAAGAAATTCTTCAAGCTGCATTTACTGTTGGGTAGCCCTCTTAGCAGAACATTAGTGGTTCTCCACCCTTCAAGCTCCAGCATTGCTTTTCCCTGCTTGTCAATTTCAATTTTTTTTTTTAAGAAACAGAATGAGTCTAGCGCTACATGAGTGCCTCGCAAAACTCATATTGCTAGAGGAAAAAAAAAATCATCGTATACATTTTTATATAGGGTATGTGTGTGGGTTTGTACATGCTGTTTAAATATTTATTATTATTAATATTAGATTTATATCCCGCCACTCCCTTGCCCTCTGTTGAGAATATTTATTGCCAGAAGGTGATCTCTGGGGGAGGGGTGAGGCAAGGGTCTTTCCTCAACAAATATCTTGGCAGCAGTGTGGAGAGGCATTTTAAAAGCCCCTGCAATTGGATGCCAGCCTGGGGAAATTCTGGCATCTTGGCAGCCATTTCCCTCCCAGGCCCAGCCAGTTTCCCACCAGGGAAGCCCCGCCAGCAGCAGGGAGTCCATCCCAGCATGCCCTCTGTTGAAATCAGAGGGGGGTTAGAACCAAGTGACTCTGGATCTCCCAAGCCACCAAGTCTCGGAAGCAAAGAAAAAGAAAAAGGTGGACGGATCTGTTATGCTTTTAAATTACCTTTGCCTTGGGAGTGAAGCAAAAGGAGAAAACATCACAAAAACACTCTCAGAAAATTTGGGGAAACAGCAAATGGAAAGCAAATTGAGCACTGAAGGGAAGAAAATCCATGCCAAACAAAACAGAAACCCCAAGGCATGTCTACAGTGAAAGCGGGGTATAATGCAGAAGAAAAAAGAAAACCTGATCGAAATCGACAGTAAAAGTAAAAAAAAATTCCAGAGCATAAAAAGAATTCTGCACCCAGGAAATTTTGCTCCTCCCGAATTCGAATTCTAAGTACTACTGAATTCTAAATCTCTCTCTCTTCTTTTGCACATTTGCAGCTTCTGGGACGTTATGGGACCCCAGAAGAAGTGGCCTCAGCTGCCCTGTACCTTGCCGCAGATGGTACTTTCTGCACTGGTCTAAATCTTGTGGTCAGTGGCGGAGCCGAAGTCGGTTTTGGGAAGAAGAGTGAGGGGGAGCCGAAGCCTAAACAAAGGGCAGGTGGGAACTCAAAGGGTTTCTCCAGCAAGCAGTAGGACTGAAAAGGCGAGAGGAAATAAGCGCTAAGAATACAGGTGTCATTGAGCCAAAGGCATCCGTCCAAGAGGAAGAGCTCCACCAATTTGTCACAAAAGACAACAAAGCAAGAGACATTTAGTGTTGGACTAAGACAACTCAGCGAGGAAACCCACTGGATGCCCTGGGGCCAGTCATGCACACACAACCTAAGCTGCCACACAGGATGTTGTAAGCAGAAAGAGGAAATCCACATCCTCTTGGCTTTCTTAGGAAAGGCAGAACCCAACAGCTCCCTGTAAGATGCACCAGATGAGGCAGGCCACGCCGACAAAGAAGACTCACGTTTTTCATTCTTGCAGGGAATTGTAGTCCACGGACATCTGGAGGGCCGCAGTTTGCCTGCCCCTGTTTTAATATGCACAGTACACTTCCTCAGACAGAATGAACTAGAAATTACAAGACTACCTATATAAGCAGAGAGAAGGCCATGGCTCACACAGTGTAATGAAAGATTCAAGTGGGTCCCCTTGCTGGTCTGAAGTAGCACAACAAAGTCAGAATCCAGTAGCACCTTTAAGACCAACAAAGATTTATCATTACCTTGAATAAATCTTTGTTGGTCTTAAAGGTGCTACTGGACTCTGATTTTGTTACAGTATCATAAAGTTGTTTACGACATGCAAGGGCCTTGCAGAAATAACAAGCTACGTTTGGAAGGTCGTCATTCCTTTGGGTTCAACTCTGGAAGGAAATATAATGCAGGGAATTAAAGTGCCAAGATTAAATATAAATGGACAGGTGAATTCACCTGTCCCAGACTGAAAGAAGGCAGCTCCATCTTGGATTCAGCTTCTCCCAGGTCAGACTCTGATAGTGTCCGAGAGAGCTAAGCCCTGGAACGTCTCTTGTGTATTTAGATTTTAGTTGGTCATATGACCATTTAGTTGGTCATATGCCCCAGGACAGTGAGACAATGCAATGGTTGGACTTCATTAAACATTTCCTGTTGATGACTTGTGATTAGTTCCTCTCCACTCACAGCTGTGCCTTTTCTGGTCTAATAAATAAAAGATGTGAAGAAAAGAGATGGCCTGAATGTGCTGTCGCTGTTCGGCCTTGACACGTGAACATGAGTTGGCTGCAGGATCTGCCCTTCCTGGTTGAGCTGGGTTTGGTGCTCTCTCTCCCCTGTCTTCTAGATTCCTTTCCTGGCACTCCCAAGCTTTCTGCCTGGGTTCATTTTCCTCTCCCCCTCAAGTCCCTTTTCGTTTGTTTATGGGCAAATTGTGCTTCCTTCCTGATGAAGGAGAAACAAAAGGAGAGCTTCTGATGGGGCGGGGGGAATTCATTCATTCATTCATTCATTCATTCATTCATTCATTCATTCATTCATTCATATTTTTATACCGCCCTTCCCTACGGCTCTGGGCGGTTTCCATAAAACATTTTAGAAAATTTACATAGAACAATATCAATATCAATATAACAATATAAGATACCATACCAACTAGAACAACTGGGACAACAATTTAAATCTCCTCCCCCCGGGTTACCGCCACCCACCCATTCAACGGCTGAACCCAGGCTGAAAAAGTCCTCCAAATTTTTCAAATGCCCCCATCAAAGCAAGCTATTAAGAAAGTGCCACAGCCCGAAAAGGGGGGGGGGGGAGCCTGCCCACGATTATTTTGCAGAATGTATGAAAAGTCAGCTAACAGATAGAATTGCAAAAATAGCAAAAGAGCTGGAAAATGGCAAAAGAGCTAAAGGACAACAGGATTCACATCAGCATGTCCTCGGGGTGGGGCAGCCGCTGGGGCAGATGGTTTCTAGCAAGGCCCACAGCTGTCGGCCGGCACCCCCTTCAAGCACACTCCCTGGCTAGCACTGCAACACCCACGGTGTCTGCTGCCCACCCTGCCTGGTGCCACTGGAGACAGATCTGAAGGCAGCTGTGAACGGGGTTGGCAAGACAGCTTGTGGAGTGTATTGTCCTCTTGGGCTTGCCATACCCCCGCCATTGCCAACTGACCAATTTTCACACCGTCCCAGCAATAACTTCAGCCAGCTCTATGTTTTTATCAGTGCAAAAGAGGGAGGGGGGACTTTCTGCATGCCTCAGACGAATCCTATCTTCTCCGTTGCCAGCTCCTAAATTCCCTGAAAGGAGACTGCCTAGGAGATTAAAAGGACACCTCTCTGGAAGTTCCAAAAGGGACCACACCCGCTGCCAACCAAACAAAAGCCGAAACTGCGGAGAAAAGGTGTGGAGCGTAATCAGCCCTAATTAAGGGCTGAGCTCTGACACCATCGCATGGGGCAAGTCAACGAGGGCATTACACCGCAGCTTGTGAGCAGGCAGGGCCAAGAGACAAGCAGGTGGGTGTTGGTGTGTGAGAGTTCAGTGGTGGACCGTCTGTGAAACCTTCCAGGGCCAGGATAACCCAACAAACAAAAACTGGGGTACACAGTTAATGGGAAATGCCAGGGGGAAAGGGGACTGTGTACTTGTGACACAGAAACAATGCTTCCAAAAATGCACAATTGTCATTTACAAAGACAATCATAAGTAAGAACCAAACAATACTGTACATTTGTGTACAATAATACAACAAATGTAATTAAAAAAATCGTTCAGGCCACAGTCCAACCGGTTAGTTCTAGCTGAAGTCCAAACAGTGTCGCAGGGTGGCTTCTACAGTGGACCCAACAGAAATAAGAATATGATCTAGTTCCCCAAGGGAATAATTAACAATCCGACGTAGAAGAATTCTCCAAAAAGTGAACTGATTTATTTCATCAAGGGTACTTTGTCAAGTGGAACATCACCTGCTCAAGGAGCCAGGGACAGAAGAAATTACAATCCCAGGAAAATGGCAGCCAGGCATTGTTTGAATTTGGGAGGGACTCGAACAGAGATTCGTCCCATGCAGAAAAAAGACATACAAGGTGAGCAGAAGGAAGGAAAAGAAGGGAACGCGTATTACAAAGGCTATTCCAAACACTGGAGAGCCATCTTCCTTTGTATAACTTATTCTAGTTTGTTGAATTCATCCTTAATTGTATTCCTACCGTTTCTTAAACTTCCCCATCTGACTTTGTTATTTTCCCTTCCCTTTCAATAAACGCAGTTTTTTAAAGACGTGTTCTGGTTTCGAATGGGACATCCACAAGCCTGTGATCATTGACCTGTTCCTTTTTTAAAAGGGAAGTGGTGTGACCATTCAGAGCGATTCCTTTACAGTGAGTTCTTACAACGCTTTCCGTTCGGCCGGAGATGCGAGAAATGACATCCGATCATGCAGCAGTGCTCGGTCGGCCTCTCCTCCCGTCACCGTTGACAAAGAACATAACAAGATTAAGCAGAAAACAATCGCTACGGTATTTAGGGATTAGCTCCCTTCAGGCACTCCTTCAAAAGGGCCAAGTCAGCTGAGAATTCAATATTTTAATGTAGTAGTACAGTGTGTTCTTTTTGGGGTGCTCTCACGTAAACCTCGGGTTCCCCAGAAAACTTGGTTGGGAATCCCTGCTCTTGGATGTTTATTAGGTTTACTAGCTTCCTAAGAATGGCCCTTGAAAGGATCCCCTCTCCTGGCCCCCGGCCAGGCAGCTTAAGGTGGCTTTGGCCCGCAGCTCACAGCCGGATCAAATGGAGCGGGCGGGGGCTTGCCAGATAGTTAGCAGGCATGGGACAGAGCTCCTTAGCAGGCAGTCAGCAGGCCAGGAGGCCCTTGTTAGCAGGCCTTTCCCTGCTTAGCAGGCCAGGAGGCCCTTGCTAGCAGGCCCTCCACCACGACCCTTTGCCCTGAGCATACGATAGACCAGCACGAGGTCAGATCCTGACTGCTGGCTCCAATGTGTTCAAAGGGAAACTGACCAATAACGTGTGCTGGCGGGAAGATCCTTTTGGGGTGGGGTGTAGGGTTGTAGGTTTCCTTGGGTCAGTTTTGCCTCTTGTACCTTGAGCTGGGGTCACTATAAAGAGCGGAATGAACGTCCAGGGTCCTGGTCTGTGAGCCCACGGATTCAACAAGGGGTGATCCTGCTTTGACCAGGGGGTTGGACTTGAATGGCCTCTATGGTCCCTTTCAAGGATTCTATGAGATGTGTACTTCCGTACTGGACAAACAGCAGCCGCCTGGGGCAGAAAACAGAGGGAAAAGGAGAAAGTTTAGGTCCAGTATAGTCCTGAACCTGGCTTGTGCATGTCTAGGGGGAAATTCTAAGCACCAGACCACCCCCCCCCCCAGCGCATGCTCGATCAAGAAAGAGGCAACCTAGGCAGAACATGGGTTTGGGGATACATAGACCAGCTGTGAGTCAGTCAGCAGAGGAACTACCCGTCTGGGAAGAGTTGCTGGCTTTTAAAAAATTAAAGGAGGTTGTGCACTTTTACGAGCTTGGCAAAAAATCAGGCGTACGCCGAGGAAATTTCTCTCAGAGATGAGGAAGCTGCACTTTGATCATGCTCGGCCCCATAGACTGTGGCGGTCCAGCCCCCCAATCTATCAATGAAAAGGTGTCAGCCCTATTCTCACATAGGCTTACCAGCCCTTGGTTGGGAAATAGCTGGAGATTTTTGGGGCATGGAGCCAATAATGGGTGGAATTTGGGGTGGGGAAGGGTCTCAGTGGAGTCGAATGCTCTGAAGCCCACCCTTCAAGGCAGCCATTTTGTCCAGAGGAACTGATCCCTGGCACCTGGAGGTGAGCTAGAATTCCAGGGGATCCCAAGTCCCACCTGGGGATTTGCTAACTACAATAACCAACGGATAACACACTTGTGCAGTTTCTTCCTTTGATGAAACTATTTATTACCAGAACTTGCTTGAAGGAAAAAAAGACCTGAAAAAAAATTCGGCATGTACCTTCTTCGGTTAGTTCTGCGAATCTGTTAATGAGCCATTCCACAAATTAGGAACTTATATGAAAAGGGAGGCTTTACGCGAGTCTATAAAAGAAGCAAGAAGAGCTCTGTCGGATTTAAACCATCTATTGTGAAAGCACAGAGACCGATGACAGCTACCAAATTGTACAATAGACTCAGTCCCGGAATGTGTGCGTTTTGTTTAAGTCGGGTAGTCAGCCAAGGAGCACAGGAGTCACCGCCAGTTCCCTCTTGCCCCAGGCCATGTGCAAAGGGCATCGTCTCTCCGAGAGCACTGGCCCCAACGCCTCCGCCCCACCGGGTCTGAACTGATGGGCAGGCCTTCCAGCTGAGAGAGGCGGTGGTTTCCTGGCTCCTGAACCAGAGAGAATTCCAGGGCTCCTTCTTCCCCCAGCGCTTGTGTCAGCACAGCAGCACCCGAGCAGGTGGCCGCTCCCTGCCCCTGGGGAGCCCTGCCTTCCCGCTGGGGCCCAGCCCTCTGTGTGGGCAGCTGATTCAGCCACTCTGGCAAAACAGGCCTCAGCGTCTGCTCTCGAATTCTCTCTCCCTCTCCCGTGCAACCCCAAAGGTGTTCTTGATCCACCATGGCTCTCCGCTGGGGAATCTGCTCTGCTGGGAAGATCAGCCATGACTTCCTTGTGGCGCTGAAGACTTTGCCATCTACGGACCACCAGGTTGGATCAGTGGGGCTGGAGGGGGTTGGGGGGAGAACTGGGGGGGGGGTGTCGCACTTTATGAGTCAGCGGAGCCCTTGGCTTTCTTCTGGACAGGCGCTTTGCCCCCTCCTCTTTGCTGATATCTCCACACTAGGAAAAGTTTCACCTGCTTGCCCAAACTGTGGCTCTCCAGATGTTCAGAGGTGGCTCTCCCAAGATGCCAGCAAGGGCTCGTGGGAATTGTAGTCCATGGACACCTTGAGAGCGACCGTTTGGCCATCCTTGCTGTAGTGTGGCTGGTCGCCTTCCAGTCTCACGGCATAGGATTCTCTTGCTGGGGAGCGTTGGGGCTGCCGTGTCGTGGTGAGACCCAGTGACAAGTGACTGCAAAGCAGATGATCCCAAAGGGAACCAAAGCCATTGGGACAATGCCCTCTCGGGGCCCTGGCCGAGGACAATTGTGGTGGGGGCAGCCAGGCTGGGGGCAGAGGGACCCCCCCACAGTGGAAAGAGGTGTCACGCTGAGTGTCCTTAAAGTGGGAAAAGGCAGGAGGAGGGAGGCTACAGCCCTGATCTATGTGTGTGGGTGGGGGGGAGGAGGCACAGTGCAGGTCCCCTGGAAGTGTGGGGCCCATAGCACAATGCAGCCCCCCCCCTTATCTCACAGGATGCCTGTTTTGTGGAGAAGGAGGGAATGGTGTTTGCAAGCTGCTTTGGGACTCCTTGGGGTAGTAAAAAGCAGCCTATAACAACCCAGCTCTTCTTCTTTATGCATGAAATGCAATACAGTCAAATGCCATCACTTGGATAGGCAGATCATATGGCAATTCGGAAGCTAAGCAGGGTCAGTATTTGGATGGGAGACCACCAAGGAAGTGGAAGGTTGTGACACAGAGGCAGGCAAGGACAAAACCACCCCTGCCCTGCAGACGGGGCTCACCAGGAAATGCTGGCAGGGGCTCATGGGAATTGTAGTCCGTGAACATCTGGAGGACCTCAGGTTGACTACCCCTGCCTTAGACCACTTCTGACGCTGAGAGGAAGTGGTAAGACCAGATTGTGTTCACACCTGGTAGAGGCTAATTGCAGGAGTCCAATGGTTATCTCTCAGGGGTCATGGAGGGTTTGGCAGAAACTCCTGCAAGATCTTAGATGACTAACTTACAACACGACAGGAGGAACGGCCAACAACAACACAAAAAAGACCGTTGTGGCTTTGTTGTGGGTTGCCGTTGTGAGTCGCACACGGCTTATCGTGGCTTGCTGTTGATCTAACCTCACATCAACCCCGAGGCCTGAGCAGCAAAAGATAAACCTGACATTAAACGAAGTTTGAGTCTAGTGAAACTTTTAACCCAACGCACTTCATCAGACAACAAAATGGGTGTTCCAAGGCAGAGAGTGGGTCATGGATTAGTACACCGCATAATAAAGATGTTGACCAAATGCAGAGGCCTTACAAAAACAACTGGCCATGCTTATCATCATTGGTTTGGGCTCACCTCAAACATAGAAATCATCCTTCTGTGGATCAAGGACCAGAAAGAACTCCCCTCCCCTCTTTCACCCACAGAAGTGCTGTTCTGCTGGCGGAACTGGTATTAGCTAGCCAATTTAGGATCTAAACTGGGTTCTCCAACCTATTTGAGCCTGTGGGCACCTCTGGAATTGTGTGGCAGCATGGTGGGTACAGCCACAAAATGGCTGCAACTGGAGGAGGAGCCAGCCACAAAATGGCTGCAACTAGAGGAGGAGCCAGCCACAAAATGGCTTCCACAGCTAACCTGCAATCATGCTGCAAAGACTCTTGGGTTCTGGTAGCAGCTGTGGCCAAAGCAATGCTTGTTGGCCTTTTAAAAATCTGCCCAGCCAGTCCAAATCTCCGACAGCCAATAGCTGACCCCGCCCACTTTGTGAAAACATTTGGTGAGCGCCATGGCAACCTGCCCTCTTTTCCTCTTTCTCTTTGCAGGCAGTAGCTATCGCTTCCCGAGATCTTGCACGGTCCCAAGAGTATGCCAAGAAGCACTGTATCCCCCGGGCTTATGGATCTTACGAGGAACTGGCACAGGATCCTGGTGTAGGTGAGGGCGGCATAGTGGAATAACACGGCAAGGTTGCACAACCTGATTAAAGAGTAGAACAAAGTTTATTCAGGAATTACGATACTTCATAGTGCAGAGGAGAAACAGAGAGAATTGCTAACTACATGTCTAACTGAGAGAGAACGAATTGCAGCTCCCAAAAAGAAGCAGGAAATTGCCCCTAACAGTAGCCATCTGAAGACAGACGAAGAATGACGCTTATCAGGAGAGAAGGCTTCACTATTCCATCTAACGGTCTTCTTGCTGCCTCCTGCAAGGACTTCTTCTCTTCTTCTTTGTACACCAGACATTGCCTCTTCCAACATGGGTTGGTTGGGATGGATTTCTGGGCTGCTAGAGACACACTGGAGGTTAAGAGCGGCAGCTTCTCATCTGGCGAGCCGGGTTTGATGCCCTGCTCCTCCACTTGCAGCCGGCTGGCTGACCTTGGACTAATCACAGCTCTGATAGTGCTGTTCTCGCAGAGCAATCCTGTCAGAAGCTCACTCAGCCCCACCTCCCTCACAGGGTGTCTGATGAGGGGAGAGGAAGGGAAAGGAGACTGCATGCCACTTTGAGACTTCTTAAAAGGTAGAGAGAAGAAGAGGAAGGCCTGGGTGTTTATAACCCACTTTTCACAACCTGGAGGGGTTTTTACAAACCCCTCTCCCTTCCTGTCATGCCTGCGCCACTGCCGTTTCCTGATGGGCCGCTAGGGAGCGCGCCAGCACTCATCCCAAATTTGGGGGGTGTCCTCGGGCCAGATGGATCTACATCAGGGCTGCAGGAGGCAGGCGTGGAATCAGCCATTGAGAATCCAGCTGGGGCCAGCCAGACAGGGCAACCAACGAACTGCCCGGCCCCAGGCAAGATTCGACCAGCTCTTCATACCAGTTGCTCTGGGGCTCCCACCACCAGTTACATCCAGCCCTGACGGCTCTCCGTAACACCAGAGGCAGCGGAGGAGAGCCCGTTTGACAGCTCACTGGCAAAGTGCCAGATTGTCAGCTTGCTGTCAAAGCTGATGACATGTGTGAAGGCCTTCTGTCTGAGGAGGACTAAGCCCAGCTGAACGGTCTAATGAGAGCCTCCAGGATGGTATTTACGGAGAAACCTCAGCCAGGTGTATGCTCCCTGCCAAGATTCTGACAGACTGCTTCCTGGGGCCTGCCCTGCCCTTAGACTTTGCTACAAGTACAGAAATGGTAACCTTGGCCCGTCTCACCCTCATGGATTGACCTCCTGGAGTGGGCTTGCAACTAGTGATTGGGTCTTGGCCTCTCGGCCAAGGGCGTCCCTACTCTTCTGCTCCCCACAACAGACCCCCTGTGAGGTAGGTGGGGCTGAGAGAGCTCGGGAAGAACTGCTCTGAGAGAACAGCTCTGAGAGAACCGTGATTCACCCAAGGTCACCCGGCTTGCTGCGTGAGGAAGGAGGAGGAGTGGGGAATCAAACCTGGCTCGCCAGATTAGAGGCTGCCACTCTTAACTTCATCATGCCGACTCTTTTAGTGCGAGCACATTTAGGAAGCTAAGACGTATGAGTAAAGATTGAGGGCGCTTGGTCTGTTGAGCCTGGAGAGAAGACAACTAAGAAGTGGTATGATAGCCATCTTCAAAGACTTGTATGGAACAGAGCTGTTTTCTGTTGCCCCAGTGGGTCGGACCAGAACCGATGGGTTGAAATTTCTGCATTGGACAGGAAGTGGGACTAGATGACCCTGGAGGTCCTTTCCGAATCTGTGATCCCATAATTCTGTCTGCCTTCCCATTAAGATAAGGAAACCCCCATCCAGCAGTCACGGATTACTGGCCAAAACGCCGTGCGAGGTATCAAAACCAGCTCCTCTTTTTCAGCTCCTGAGGTTGAGCTGATTCACGCGCTATGATCCACGTTCCAATTAAACGTGGATCGCCTCCCAATTTTCCACTCACCGTCTCTGGGGGTTTCTCTTTCCAGATATAGTGTACGTGGGGTCGGTCCACCCCCAGCATCACCGCCTTACCCTCCTCTTCCTTCGGGCAAAGAAGAATGTCCTGTGCGAAAAGCCCCTCGCCATGAATGCTGCCGAAGTTCGGGACATGATCCGAGTCGCCCGGGAGAACGACGTCTTCCTCATGGAGGTGGGGAACGGCTTCTGGATCAGGCTTTTCCCCTCAACCTTTTGGCATCCCTGATCGATTCGGGTTTTTGTTTTGCTTTGGCCTAGTTGGACTCTTCCTCTTTTTTTTTTTGAAAGTTTTGCAAATTGTTGCCAACATACTTTTAAAAAGCCCACAAAACATAGTGCAACATTAAGCGAAGTTGTTTGGAAAAAAATAGCGACATTCTCAGGAGGATGCATCCAGAGGGCGATACCAAATTCTCCCCCCTGGGCAGGAAGACACAATACACTGAATGTTGAGAGGCAGCATTGTTATAGCTGTTAAAGAGGCAGAGGCTGATCTGAGGTTTCCATCCCTCTTCTCCAGAAGAAGCCTGCTGGGTGACCTTGAGCTAGTCACAGTTCTCTCAGAGCTCTCTCAGCCCTTCCCCCCTCACAAGGTGCCAGTGGTGGGAAGGGGACAAGGAAGGCCATTGTAAACCCATTTTGAGACACGTGAGGCCTGCTGGGTGATTTTGGGCCCGTCCCAGTTCTCTCAGAACTCTCTCAGCCCCACCTCCCTCACAAAGTGCCCTTGGGTGGGAAAGGGAAGAGAAAGGCCATTGTAAGCCATTTTGAGACACACAAGGCCTGCTGGGTGATTTTGGGCCCGTCCCAGTTCTCTCAGAGCTCTCTCAGCTCCACCTGCCTCATGAGGTGCTTGTTGTGGGGAGAGGAAGGGAAGGTGGTTGTAAGTCCCTTTGAGACTCCTTCGGGTAGAGCAAAGCGGAGTATAAAACCCAACCCCTCCTCCCCTTGATAGCCTTTTTTTTCTCGCCTAGGGCTTCTGGACACGATTCTTTCCTGTGTCGGAGCAGATCCGCTTCCTGCTGGCCCGAAAGGTCCTTGGGGACGTGAAAGTGGTCCAAGCGCACCTGGGCTTCCCGATGACGGACACCGAGAGGCTGGTGGACAAAAAACTGGGGGGAGGCGTCCTCTTGGACCTGGGGGGCTACTGTGTCCAGTTTGCGTCCATGGTCTTTGGACCCGAACGGCCACAATCCATCGTCGCCTCAGGACTGCTCCACAGCAGAGGTGAAGCACAAGGACGCCAGAAGGGGGGGTGGGTGGGGTTTGCAGTGGCAAGAGAAAAGAACTTCAACCCTCCAGCATTTCTGGTGTGGGGCAGCGGTCGGAGGGCAGGGATCAGGCCTCAAGAGACGTAGGCTCAAATCCTGCCTCAGCTGCCCATCCGTGGGCTGGCGTGGGGGGGTGGGGGGGTTAACCCATGGCTGGAGGAGGCCTAGATTTTCCTCACTACCGGTAAGCTCCCCCACCTGTCGGCCATTAGGGACTTGCAAGCCCGTGAGAGCTGGTGTATGTTTCATGTCTGTTTTTATAATAATTATAACGATTACGATCGCTTTTGTTTTTATAGCCCGCCCTTCCCAATAGGCTCAGGGTGGGTACAGGGCCGGATTTTCCTATAGGCTAGCTAGGCTTCAGCCTAGGGCCTCAAGATCAATTAGGGGCCTAGATTCAAATTGTTAGCAAAATTTGAATTACACTATTGCACCAGTCACAACATGTTTCATTTAACATATTGATACACATCAGGGGTGGTCCCTCCAGATGTCCAGCATTTGCTGGCAGGGGCTCATGGGAATTGTAGTCCATGGACATCTGGAGGACCACAGGTTGACTACCCGTGATATACATCACAGTGATGATGTAGTTTATTATCTCTTGTGTAATTTACAAACTTAGAAATGGGAGATGAAAGGGCCACATAAGTGGAATAGCCTAGGGCCTCTTTTTATGTAAATCCGGCCCTGGGTGTGTAGCAACGGGATTGATTCGATTGAATTTTACAATGTGCTACTGCCCCTTAGAAATGGAACCATGTCAGATTCTACGCAATGAAGTGAGCGGTTAATTTTTGTTCCGACAGGCTTTTAGTTCATTTCAATTGTGTTCTCAGCCATTAGAAGCCCACAGCTCTTCATCTTCCTGCTGATTGGAGCCTCCGACACCCCAAAGTCGACTGGAGGGGCTGAGATCAGGCCTACCTGCCAAGGGGGTTGTGAGGCTCCTATGGGAGGGGGGGTGGACGAGAACCGGGAACGCTCATAGAGAGAGCAGGATAAAAAGGAACTAGAGAGATCATTTTGTTGGGCAGCTTCAGACCAACACGCCTACCTGCTTGAATCCATTTAGAGAGAAAACATGTTAGGAAATATCTGGAGGAAGGGGTGGGGAAGCCAACTTTGGAGTAACTGGAGAGGAAATTGGGGCAGAGGAGCAATGAGAGTTCTCAGGCTTCCGGAAGAGGCTGTCAGGCCTCCGTCGCTCTTTATAAAAACCGCTTGGTGAGCGATTCTTCTGTTTCCCAGGTGCGGACGAAACCGTTTCCATCATCCTCAACTACTCAGGGAACCGGCAGGCCGTCCTCAGCGTCACCATGTTGATCAAACTCCCCGGAGAGGCATTAATTGGGGGCACCGAAGGACTTATCCAGGTACCCGGCTAGGTGGGGAGGGGGGGGAATATAATGGACTGAGAAACAGCAGGGGAAGAAGGGGGGCACTTAAAGAACTATACTTCGGGGCAGGGTCTTAGGAAAAAACAAAGAACTTGGGAACTTGGATTGGTGAGCTGAGGTAGCTTAATAGCGAAGCTCAGGGGCCGGGTCTCTGGAAGCTCCTGAGCCAAACCTTGCCTTTCCAGTGAACTCAGTAGGTTTTCTAGTGGAGCTAGCCCTGGCCTACACTGCAAGACCGTTGTTGACAACATACCCTCAGGCATGTCAGAGTGGAAATGTCAATCTCTTGTTCAGCATGTAAGACCTTCAGGCAACCTGACTGAGGCACTTTCTGGTGTCTTTCCTCAGGCTGGTACATGTTACATGTGAAGCCATGTATATCCTGCACGTACACGTGCTGGTTTGACCTCGACTGCCACGCAAACCTGCTAGTCCCGTCCCATGGCTGCCAAATCAAAATTCAAAAGAGAGAAAAACAAATTAAAAATGGCAGAATTAAGCTTAATGCATATCATTTATATAGGTCACAGGACTGATCTCTTAACCACCCAGAAATATATTTAATACAGAAAATGCAGCCCTGAGAACTGTGACCGAAACCTGGGGTCATTTTTTTGTTTTGGATCTAGATTGTGCCATTGTTACCAAAACACAACTCCAGGTGTGCTTCAGATCAGGGGTAGTCAACCTGTGGTTCTCCAGATGTTCATGGACTACAATTCCCATAAGCCCCTGCCAGCAACCGCTGGCAGGGGCTCATGGGAATTGTAGTCCACGAACATCTGGAGGACCACAGGTTGACTACTCCTGCTTCAGATGACAACTCCATAATGTCTCCTCTGGCCCTCAAAACAACAACCTGTTGATATCTTTCTCTCTCCTCCCCCTCAGATCCCCTCACACATGAATGCCCCCACCATCATGTACCTGAAAGGCAACCGCTGGGAGTGGCCCCTCCCCTCCTCCCCAGAACCGCTCTTCTTCGAAAACGACATCGGGCTGAGATACGAAGCCGAGCACGTGCGCCAGTGCCTGTTGGACGGTAACGACCCAGCCGTTATAGCTTCTTTCACAGAACTATCTCAACGGCAAACGCACGCCGAGTGACCACGGTAGAATAGCTAGAATCAGACCAGATCTAGGCCCTCCGAGTTCAATTCTCCCCACAGACGCTTTGCTACAAAGTTCATTGGGTGACTCTCGTACATTTTTCTCAGCCCATCCTACTTCACAGGGGCGTTGTGTGGATAAAACAGGGGCTCGGCCGAACTCCTTAAAAGAGAGGTGGAATTAGAATTCGGGAAGATGCACAGAAATTCTCTGCCAGGAACGAAACGGACAGTCCCCGTGGTGTAAGAATCAGTGTAGTATAACGGTTAAGAGCAGCAGTCTCTAATCTGGGCAAGATTCCCCGCTCTTCCTCCATATGCAGTCTGCTAGATGACCTTGGCACGGGTCAGAGCTGTCAGAGCAGTTCTCTTAGAGCTCTGTCAGCCCCACTTACCTCACTGGGTACCTGTTGCAGGGGAGAGGAAGGGAAAGGTGACTGTAAGCCATGCTGCGACTCCTTCAGGTAGTGAAAAGCGGGGTATAAAGCACCATCTCTTCTTTTTATGTGACGTATGATTGGGGGAGAGATTAGACTGGAATCATTGTTGCCCGACATGGTAACTGCCACTAATTAAGCTTTGAAAAGTCTAAGGCTAATTGCCAAAGCAGCCCTTCTTTTGGGAACAAAAGGGCCAATAGGAATGGTCCTTAGGGCTGCTGCTAAAGCATCCACCCTCTTCGTTTTACCAAATCAAGGGAGAGGAGCATCTATATTTAAGAGCAGAGGGCATGGGAGAAGGGTTCGAAATCCCCCACCCCTTCCTTCCCATTGTGTCTCCGGTAACAGAATACAAAGATGGGGAGTGGGACTCATGAAGGGTTCTTCCTCACGCAGGTTTAAAGGAAAGTCCCATCATGCCCTTATGCGAGAGCGAACTCATAGCCACAATCCTGGATGAGGCCCAGAAGCAGATCGGGGTTTTCTACGATGAAGACGACGCCACCCGAAGCAGCCACAGCAAAAACATCAAATAAACCTTTGCGGGGGTCAAAACAGAGAAGTCCATGAAAAATGCCTCCACCTGATATCACAGAATGGTTTGAAGGGGGGAGAGATGGTACGGAACACCTTTGAAAACAGGACCCACACTTCCTGTGTTGGGCTTTTTGAGACACGCAGTCGTTTGAACCGGAGGGGAGGCCAAAGCATCTAGTCCTCAGTGCTCACCGTCCTGCAGGCAGCGTTCTGCTCAATGCTCCTTGTGAATCCGAGGGGACGGCTTCAGACTTCCCGGCCAAGCTCAGGAGCAGCAAGAGATTCTACTGCAAACCACCTCAACTTTCCACTTTCATTAAAGCCAAGGAGTACATTCGAGCCTATTTAGCGCCCCCTGCCCCCACGGCCTCCCCTGTAACACCGACAGCCCAGAAGCGACCCACTGGTGCCGAGAACTGGTTTTCACCGACAATTTAAATTGTATATTGTTCCTATTGTTCTATGTATTCTGTTTGTATTGTTTGACTTGTAATGAAGATGGAATTTCCAAACCTGCTGTTCACTGGCCTTAGACAGCAAATCCAGAAGGGGCATTATAATAAATCTTCACCAAAGAAAAACCACGTGGTTATGGCAGACATTAAGAACACATGGCGATAAAGTGAAAGAAGGAGCCATATGCATCCATTAAAATCTTAAAGTGGCATCCCACCCCAAAACCTGGCTACTGTCTCAACAGCAAGCCATAACGGACCTTCCAGGGGCAGGGCTCCCTCTGTCAAGCAAACCCAGAAAACTGGCAGGGCATCATGGTAATTGTAGTCCACAAACACACACACACCCCGCTCTAGTGGAATGATCAGCGGCAGCAATCAATCAAGGGGGGCGGGGGGGGGTGTTAAAAGTGGGATTTCCCCATTAAAAACCCAGACACGACAAAGAGGCTGAACTTTTTAAACTGTTTTAATGAGCCTGGGTGCTATTTAAACCAGGATGCCGTACTGTTTCAGGACCTCTGTGTATTTTGCAATCTTGTTCTCCACGTTCTTCTCTGCCTGCTTTCGGAGTTTCTGAAAACAGAAAGGGGAAAGGCAGCTCAGGGGGGATTCGGGAAGGATTCTGTGACATCAGAGCGCCAGACAACATGGCTGGTCACTGTCTTATAGGACAACAAAACAGGCAGAATTACGAGAGACAGATTCGGTGAGGATGCCCAAAGGATCCCGAGGTCTCCTGACCTGTAGAGATTGAGCCTTTGGCCGATCAGGGAGATTAAGCAGGCTCCCTTCAGAGGCTCACTTTTCAAACACACAACAACCCAGGCTGGCGACCACAGACCACTCACCATCAGCAGCTTCTTCTTGGCATAGTGGAGCTTGGCCTTCTCCTTGCGTTTCTCCTCCAGGGTAGCAGTGATGGCCTGGTACTTCCAGCCCACCTCGTGGGCAAGGCGGCCCAAATAGGCAAACTGTTGGCAGAGAGGAGATGCCTTCGTCTAGGAACTACAACTCCAACCATGCATCTTACACCCGCTGCCCACCCTGCCAATGGTCGTAGCCCACTTTTCTGTGAATACCGTCGCTGCAAAGCAGAAATCTGGTCCCCAATTTGGACATCTTTGACCACAAAATTCTACACTTCCCTACAGGGAATCCTCTGTCCTTTCTGCACCACAAATGTCCACCCAAATCTGCACGAGTCCAGAATTCGAGCCCTTGGCATATTTGTTCCTAGAAGATTTATGTCCCCTGTTGGCCAGACCTCTGACCCAGAACGGCCCATGCTCTCGTGTGCTTTCTCCCCACAGGCACATCTTTCTCCTACAGAAGGGTGGTCTCAGATGGTAGTGCATGAGGAGTTGTCGTCTCATGGTCTTGAGACTCGAACAAAAGGTGGTGAGTCATCATCACAGACCAGCTCTTCCCCCGCCCCCCCCCCCACTGAACCATAAGTCCCCAGGTCTATCTCATGCAACATCCTTCCTGTTCCCCACAGCAACCAACTAAATACCCACCAAGACCCACAAGACTGAGGCCAAATCCCACCATTGTCCCCAAGAACTGATGCTTAGAACGTAGGCTGCTTGTGAACACAGAATTTCTCAAGTCAATTAAGCCGCTGTTGAAACTGTCCACCATGACGGAATCTAATCCCCCTCTAAAGCTATCACTAGGCTTTCTGGCAAGGCTGCACACACAGATGATATGCACGCCCTAGCAGGGGTGGCTGAACTGTGGCTCTCCCTGCACTACAGTTCCCATGAGCGCCTGACAATTAGCCATGCTGGCAGGGTTTCATGGGAATTGTAGTGCACAAACTCCTGGAGAGCGAGAGTTTGGTCACCCCCGCAAGACACGCTCAGGACATCATTCATGACATCAGACACTGGAAAGCCAGTCTTCAGTGCAGCAAGCACCCTTTTGCAGAACCAGACACACACACACACACACACACAGAGGACGCACCTTGCGAGTGGGCTTGAGGCGAACGACCTTCAAGGCGGCCGGCACCACCATCCTCTTCCGCTGCAAGGAAAGAGCACGTTTTAATCGCGGCACTCAAGGCTGCGCACGGCCACACCGCGAGAGGCACAAAATCTGCCTCAGGGATTGGGATTTTTTTTTTCTCACTCCTCAAGTCAAACAATGTAGGTATGAAAGAGAAACATCACAGGCAGAACAGGGCCGGAGGTTCACGCTGCCTCTCCGACGTGCAACGAGGAGGACGTTACCTTATCGTAGGGAGGGGGGATGCCGTCGAAAACCTTCAGCCTCTCCAAGGCAGCCTGGCCACGCTTGGTCTTGTGCGGGAGCATTCCTGCAAGAGGAGGGGAGAGAAGAGGAGGATGAAGGAGGGTAGATTTGTACAGCTGGCTTCGGTAGTCTGAATGCACCTTGTAATCACCTTCCTTTCCTCACCCCATAAGAGGCACCTTGCAAGGTAGGTTGCTCTGATAGAGCTCTGATTCACCCAAGGTCACCCAACAGGCTTCAAGTGGAAAAGGAGGGGAATCAAACCCTGTTCTCCAGGCCAGAGTCTGCCATACCTTGCCACTGCACCACACTGGACATTTTTCCTAGACATCTTCCTCTGTGCCTTTAGAGCCTGGGGCAGAGTACGTGGGACCCTCCTCCCATCTGAGAATTATTCTTAGCCAGTAAGGTATGCCAGGCCAAGACAGTGACTGCCCAGGTTCACCATGAGTGAGTTACAAGACAGAGCAGGGATTTCGCTTTCAAGAGAATTATGGGTAACAGCAATGACAACGCAGACTTACCTCGCACTGTCCTCCAGAAGATTCGGCTGGGGGCACGGAAGTGGTACGGCCCCCGGGAGGGGTTGGTGTTCATACGCTTGCGCAGGAAAGCAAGGTATTTCACTGGGAGAACAGGAAGGGTGGCAGGGTTAGACTGGGCTGGCACAAAGCTTATCACTTGGGTGGGCTTGAAAAACTACAATGCTGGCTTGGACTTATTGAGGTTCCCCTCTGCTTCCTCTTTACTACCTTCTATTGTGTTGGAACAGGTTGCTTGGTATCCAGCGGCATGCAGGTCACAAAGAAAGCTACGCAGCAACACGTACGAACCATAGGCCCTCATAACCCCCATCTCTGATAAATACTAGTAAATGTACTGAAGATTACGGGAGGCCCATCAGAATTTCAGAAGCCCCGTAAGCTTGCCTCCCCCAGCCCCCCAAAATGTAGTGGCTACTTAAGAGCCACTTAATACAGGACTAAGAGTTGTCGGCAGGCAGCCGCTCTGGAACCTGGAAACTCTTCTCTAACCTCACTCTTCATGGATGCTCAAGAGGCAGAATGCATCCCACAGTAGAAGGGGCAGTCTCAGATGGTAGTGCATGTAGGAGTTGTCTCATGGCTATGACACTCGAAGTAAGGGTGGAAAGACATCATCACAGACCGCCAGTCCTCCATTCTTCCTCAGCCTAGCAGCCATGGGTGAAAGCAGCTGGCATGGAGGTTCAAGTGGAATACTGCCCACTCCCTGCCAATGACCCAGTTGAAGGCTTCCTATTGGGCATCTAGCCAGCAGGCTGACCAGGCATCCACCAGGCAGTGTGCCACCCTAAACAAGGGAAGCCAGACCTGTAACCCCACCGGCACAAACTAAACTGACCTACAAAACAGGCTTTTGTAAGCTTCAGTCCCTGGCTCAGGAGAGCAGTCTGAGAATATTACACTAACAGAGAACAGCCTAGGTCAAGCAGGTCTGAGCCTAATTAAAGAGAGCGGTCTATAAATCAAAAAAATAGTAATAGAAAAAATAGAACCAGAAACTTGGGGTAAATGTAGAAGCTGCCCTCTTACACTTGTTGCGGTAAAAGTTGCCAGAGATGTTGATCCCTTCACATCGCACGACCACGACTTTGCGTCCTAAAGGGGAAAAAGCAAGTAAATCCTCTTAACTGCAATACAAGATAATATCTGCACCACACAAAGCACTGGCTCAACACAAGTGTGTGTTCTACAAGCTGTAATCTTCAATTCCCCAGCTGTTCAATCCAGAAACCACCGAATGAGTCCATTCTTCCTCCTTAGGTGCCATATTTTGATTCAAGGCTGGCCAGATATGGCTCAGTAAAGTTGTTAACATGGGTTTTTGAGGCTCCTCTATGCACAGGGACTGTAACCCAGTAGGAGGCTACATTCTTTGGAGGCCTAAGATCCCAGATCTAATCCCTGGCATTTCCAGTAACTCCCGTCTTCCCAGTCATTTGACTCTGACAACATGAGACTTCCTGTTACGTGTCTGTAGTTCAGTGGATCTACAATGGTTAAAGATTAGAGTAGACAGGACTAAGCTAGAAGTCCAATTGCAATCAGGAAGCCACAGAAAAACCTGCAAAATGGCAGCCACAACAGCCCCAGTTCTGAGTGCAAGAACTTCCAACTCTTTAACTTTTGACAAGACACCATCTTCCCAAGTCTCATTCACACTGCCATTCCAGGAAGAGGGGGGAGGAGCAATGGCTGAAGGGGAACAAGCTTTTCTTATAATGCGTGAAGAATAGCATCCTCACAGACTGACCTGACAAACTATACTGGAAGAAAGAACGGCCATCTTCCTCCTATTGGATATCTGCCACCCTCCCAATGCAAAGTATTGACTCTTTATATGTCAAACTAATAGACCTCTCATTTTCCTTAAACTGAACCTTACCCAGCAAGACTTGCTTAGCTACAATAGCTGCCAGGCGACCCAACAGGTGGCCACGTCCATCGATCACCAAGACCTGGAGTGAGACGAGGGATTCAATTAAGACACTCTTAAACCTATGGCTGAGGCTAGAAAGTTAATATCCTCCTTACACTTAGAACTAATCAATGTCGGGGGGGGGGGCACTCTTCACATACTCAGAGATGCTCTTGGCTTAAGACCTAATGCTAAAAGTGCCAGGACTAAATTCCTGTTGCCACTCCTAATGAGAAACAGGAGGTTTCTGGGGAATCCAAAATGCTCCTGCTGCTAAACAGCCAGAATCCTGTTTTAATGCACAGAGGTGCAAAATTCTTAACAACAAACAATAAGAACACGAGCACTCTATGATCAATTTTGGACATAATTCTGATCCTTGCATTAGTCATTTACATTGCTTTGTATGCCAATACTGGCGGTGCTGCTTTTGTTGGCCTCACTCAAAATTAGGCCACGCGGAAAGCAGCCCCCCCCCCCCAAATTATATATCCCCAAAATTGGAGCCGCCCTCTCCCCCCCCCCAAAAAATGTTGGGGGCGTGCCCAAATCCACCACCTCTCCCTCCTCCCCCCTGGCGCCCCAAACCCCAGCCAAGGCCCCCCAGCCGGCAGCACCTTCGGCTCCGCCATGGCTGCTCCTCGGCGGCCGCACGGGAAAGAGACCCCGCCCCGAGCACGCCGCGGAATTACCCTTTCCGGCCGCTCAGGAACCAAGCGCGCAATAGCGGAAGTGACGTAGCCGGAGGCGCTCGCCGTTGCTGGCGCTTCCCGTGGACGTAATGACTCTCCACCAATCGCTCTCGGCGCGCCGTGGCGGTCGCTCTAGGCCTGCGCATGTCTATGGTGAGCTCCGCGTGTAACGTCGGGAAAGCACTTCCGTTGGCGACCGGAAGGGCCGGCGAGGTGCGGTCGCTTTAGTCTTCCCCCTCCCCGCAAGGGGTGGAGACGGGGATGGAGAGCTACAAAACGATGCCACGAAGACTGGGAGGGATTTTGCGGCGCTTGGGGCTGGGAAGGCCGCGTCAAGGCCGTCGCTACGGGGGAATGTGGCTGCTGCATCATCCGCCGCTTTAGGAAGGGAAACAACTTTCGTTTCACTGTATGCACGCCAGGACCGAATTCACACGTGTCAGCCCCACTCTCGCAATTGGCGTGCCGGCGTGAAAACAGATGGCGGTTTTTGATGCGCCTTTTTGGACTGGGTCACGTGGGGATGCCAGCCTCCAGGTGGCACCGGGAGATCCCCCGGAATTACAGCCCACCTCCAGGCTGCAGAGATCAGTTCCAAATGGATGCTTTGGAGGGTAGATTCTCCCATGCCACACTCTCTTCACCCGTTCCCAAATCTCCAGGAGTTTCCCAATCTGGTTTTAGAAACCCTACCCACCCACCCCTCCGCTGGAGGACAGGAGGAACTTGGTAATTAGCTCACCATGTCACAGTTGAAGGCTGCCCAAGCCCAATAGGGTGCATTCACCACACCCCTCTGGTTGCAAAGGCAGTGAGCTTCATAGCTCCTCAATAGCAGCAGACCTGCATGTTTCTTAGACACCACTAAAATTGTTGAATACTGCTGAGGGTTCTGGAAAGTGGCAACTTTAAAAGCTATCTGGGAACCCAGGCCAACATGAAAAGAAGACAACAGGTATGCACAACAGGTTCTGGGCTTCTTTCATGTAAAGGGAGAATGAAGGTTTATTTGACAGGCCCCCTCCCCACCTGCAGTGACTCCGTGTGTCCATCTTCCTAAGGATTGCGTAGCTTTGTTCATGTACTTGCTCACCTTAGCTTCCCATTGTACCTGAACATCCCACAAGTTCTTGAAAAATCCAAAGAAAGAAACACTGCAGCTAAGCAACTATACTGATTTACTGGCATTATTCTCTTTTGCAAGCGCAAAGAAATGTTCCAAGGACACATTAGGTTTGATCCTGAGCATACGAAAGCCCCAGCTGCCTACGGACTTCATCCATGATGGAGTGGAGCAGCTCGCTATCTGCATGGGACATAACCGGGCTCTCCTTCAAGCCTGCAGAAGAGAGACAGGAGAGCAGTCAGGATTGAGACTTGAGCCAAATTCGAGCCTCCAAGTGCCAGGAACTTCCCCTCCCAGCAGCCTCTGGGATGTTTACCTTGGAGGAGACATTGCCGGACATGCTCAGCTTCGTAGCGCAGGCCGGTGCTGTTGGAATAGTGTAGTTGGTGAGAGGGAGGGGGTAAGGGGAAGTCTTCACTCTTCCCGTTGACAACCAGCTGGACTGGGCACCAGAAAAAACCTGGGATCTGCAGGCCCAGGAAGACAAAGGGGAAGCAGAGTATGAATTAAAATAAATCTCGGAACTGGGCACCAAGAACAGGACGAGCTCTTTATTTGTAAAACTAATGTGCCGGGGTTCTGACGTTCCCAGGGGTAAGCTCCAAAGTGGAATTCTGCTTTGCATCTGCAATTCACAGTTTTTCTCAATTTTAATGTTCACTTTATTCTGATCAATGCCCAATTTTCCTTTTTCCTGGATGACAACAGTATGCCCCTCCCTCCCCACCGACAACACACACCCATTCTTGTTGGGGAGCACATACCTGGATGATCCCTTTGGTGCCACTGACACTTGCTGTGTTGGGCAGCCTGGTGGTCATGGTGTAGGTGAGGGCAGCTTGGCGCCCACCGGAGAAGTTCAGGATGATGGAGCCTGTTTTGTCTACCCCTGGGGGAGAGGGGAGAGAACGCAGCTTCAACAATGGCAGTGACTTGAATCTTTATTTGGAGGTTTACCCCACCTCATCCCCTCTTCCCTGCCTGCAGCGGCTATGCTGACCCATGTCTTAGACAGATAGCATGGGCTGCAGAACTTGTGTCAGGACTCTGTGTCTCGAACAGATGCCTCCCGCACAGGAATTTAACCAATGAATAAAAAGAGGAAGAAGAGCTTGGGGAACCAAAATAAAGCAGGTCCGAAAGGAGAATGGAGCTGCCTAAGGAAACCCTGGGCATTTGCCAGCCATGGAAGACGCTTTGCTTTGAATGAAGGCAGCCAATCGCAAGGCCTGCTTTGCGATGACCCCACCTGCTTGGTGGTCACTAGGAGTAATACGGTGCCCACGGGTGTCACATTGAGGAACCCAGTCCTAGAGCATCCATCTACCAGCTTGGATGTTTGGAGGTGGTGTCTGGGCAGGGTGGAATTTGGGGATCAGTTGTATTTTGGGAATTTGGCGATCAGGGGTATGCTGCCCAAGAGGCCACCATCTTAAGCAGCCATCTTGTACAAGGGGACAGATTTCTAGGCTGGAGATCGGTTGGAATTGCAGGTGATCTTCAGGCCCCAGCTGGCAGTTGGCAACCTTAGTCCTGCATAGGGTTAGTGCGCCATACTGCACACAAATCCTCCATGTTCAGAGGGGAGTTCCTGCTGAGAAGCTGTCCAGAGTCATCTGGCTGACCTCTGGAGGAAACAGGATTCTGAATTGGGCAGCTCTGCTGCTGAGTCCTTGTTCCATCACAGAGTGGGACTCCCTGATCCTAGTCCAATGCTCCAACCACAGGGGTGGCCAAACTGTAGCTCTCCAGATGCCTATGGACTACAATTACCATGAGCCCCTGTCAGCACACACTCACAGGGGCTCGTGGTAATTGTAGTCCATGGACAACTGGAGAGCACAGTTTGGCCAGCCCTGCACTCTACCATGTCGGCTTCCCAATCATGCTCTCCAATCATGTTCTCTGCCTCTATGCCACTGCATCCCCCATGTTGCTTCCGCTGTGGTCCATCGGTCCTAGCTCGAGAGATCCGATCCTGCCAGAGTTCTGATATTGCAACCAAAGCCTGGCTTCTGAGCACAAAGCCACACTGATCACATTGTGAAATCCTTCCAGCGGACCCTTCAAGGATCCAACCACCTCTCCACCCACGCAGCAACTGACCCGTGTCATGCAGGAACCCAGAGGCCACGATGGACTCGGGCTTCTCCCCTTCGAAGACCATGCAGGCAAACTGGACGCAGTAGATGCCAATGTCCAGCAGGCCGCCTCCGCCCAGCTCCTTCTCGATACACCTGGGGATGGTCAGCTGGGGGCCTCCAAAGTCGGCATGGACCACCATCACCTCCCCAACCGTCCCTTGCCGCAGCACGGAGCGGAGCTTCTCGGAAGCAGGGAAAAAGCGGCTCCAGACTCCCTGGGGGAGGAGAAGAACGTTATCCGGGAGGCTGCATCTGCATTCGAAGGCAGAAGTCATACAATATTCGACCTTACGAACCCGCCCTCTCTCATCTGGCTTCAGGTTGTCCATTCTGGCTGGAGTGGCTCTCCAGGCATAGCAGGGTCTTTCTCAAGATCTGAAATCCTTCTAACTGGAGACGGCAGGGACTGAACCGCAGCGTCAGAAAGGAAGGTGGGCACTCTGCCACCGAGCCACGGTCCCTCCCTCCACTCGATGCTAAGAGATCTCACTTCAGGCTGGGCTCAAGCGAGAAGTTTTTTTAGCCTCGCCCGTCGGAAAGTTTCCAGGAGTGGAGCTACGCAGTATTGGGTGCTGTGCCGTTAAAATCCTTCATCTCCTCCTTTTTGTTTTTCTCGGAGGACTGGGAAATCAGGGCAGGGACTTTATTAGACCAGCACAAGACCCAACAGTGTGTGGATCGCACCCAGAATCCTGGATGTTTCTGCCAACTCTGAATTGGGAAATTCCTGGAGGTTTAGAGGTGGATCCTGGGGATGGCTCAGTTTAGGGACGGGCAGAAGCTCAACAGGATGGGGTGCTGGAGAGTCTGCCCTCCAAAGCAGCCTTTTTCTCCAGGGAAACTGTTCTCTGCAGTCTGGAGAACAGCTGTAATTCCAGGAGATCCCTGGTCCCCATGGGGCGGCTGAGAACCTGGCCTCACCTGGAGGCTGACAACTCTACCTGGATCCCATAGGGCAATGAAATTCCTCTGAGGCCAGTGATGCTTGTGTAAACACATCTGCTGCCTATTAAATTTCCTGAAAGATGTTTCTTTCAGCTCTGCTGTTCAAGGGGCTTGGGGGGGGGACGTTGTAAGCCACTACAGGTCTGAATTGGGGAGAAAAGCAGGAAATGTTTTACAAAGAGGTGTCTGATGGGCTGCTAAATGCAGAGAAATCTTCCTTGCCCAGGAAGGTCCACGTAGTCCCAGCTCTGAGCTGCAGGGGGCGCCGCAGCTCCTCACCTCCATGAGGAAGACCCCCTTCTCTTGGGCAGCCCGCACCATGGCCTTGACTTCGGCAGCGTTCATGCCCATGGGCTTCTCGCAGAGCACGTGCTTCCCCGCCTGGATGAAGAGGAGGGTGGACGGGAGATGAAAGGGATGGATCACGCCCACGTGCACCACCTCTGCAGAAGGGGAGGCACCCAAAACAAGGGCAGAGTTAGGGAAACAGATTGCCTAATCCAGGGGCGGCCAAACTGCGGCTCTCCAGATGTCCACGGGCTACAATGCCCATGAGCTCCAGCCAGCACATGATGGCAGGGGCTCATGGGAACTGCAGTCCATGGACATCTGGAAAGCCACTTCGGCCACCCCTGGCCTAATCCAATAGCCCTGGTCAACCTCCATTCCCACCACACTCTAGAAAGCTTTTCTCTTTTCTTCTACCTCTCCGCTCTCCCCAATTTTTCTGGTGTCGTGGTTCCAGATAAAGTCCCCCTTCCTGAGGCCTGGGTTTATTTTATCTTTATTTATATTTGAATTTATTAACAGCCACACCGGCTCACAGCGGTTTGAGGTAAGTCAGGCCGAGAGAGGGCAAGCTGGCCTGGGGCTACCCAGTGAGCACAAATTTGACCGGCGTTTGCTGGCAGGGGCTCATGGGAATTGTAGTCCACGAACATCTGGAGAACCACAGGTTGACTACTCCTGCTCTTGGGGATTAAAGAGCCTTCCGATTCAGGTGTGAAAAAGCAGAACAAAGTTTGACTCCAGCGGCACTGGAGACCAATAAAGCTTGCACCTGGAATAAAATGTCATCGGTCTTAAAAGGTGCCACCAGACTCAAATTTTGTTTGATCATTTCAGTCAGAACCGGATCCAATGGCCAGTCCATGGTATCTTTTGCACACACACCCCAAGGCCATCCAGGCTCCCTTGCTAACCCCTCCCTGCAAACCCACTGTTGAAAATTGCTCACCGACATCTGGATCCCGAGCCAGTTCTGCATAAGACCCATAGGCCTTGCCAATGTCATGGGTCTGGGCATATTTCTGCGCCCGGCTGAGTTCACGAGAAGCGATGGCCACCGCCTTAGGATAGAGAATTAAAAGGAGTGGGATTCCCCCTGCCCCTTCCCCTGCAACATTAAGCCAAAAGAAGCCAGGCTCTTCTCAACCCCCCCTCCCCACCCACACACATTACGGCAGAAGATAAATTCAGGTGGACAACTGTGTTGGTCCGAAGCAGCAGAACCCAATTGGGTGTCCAGCAGCACCTTGAAGACCCACCAAGTCTGATTCAAGGTAGAAGCTTTCCTGCAGAAGCACACGGAAGCTTCCACCTGGAATAAAACTTTGGATTCTAAGCCTGATCCAGGCGGGGTACTCTGTTGCAGGAGTAGTCAACCTGTGGTCCTCCAGATGTTCATGGACAACAATTCCCATGAGCCCCTGCCAGCAAACGCTGGCAGGGGCTCATGGGAACTGTAGCCCGTGACCATCTGGAGGACCACAGGTTTGACCACCCCTGCCCTATTGGTCTGAAGCAGCAGAATTCAGCTGGAATCCCACCAGGTTTGAAGACCTACAAAGTTTGATTCCGGGAGGAAGCTTTCCTGAAGGAGGCTCTTCATGCACGGACCTTGAATTCAACTTCTGATTCTACGCCTGACCCAGGCGGGCCTCATCCGGGTGTCGGCCTGGAGCGGTACTTTGATGGCCAGCCAAGTATTATGCAAGCTCTTGTGGGCTGCCTTGCCGGATAAAGTTTATGCCGTGAATAAAACTTTGCAGCCCTTAACCACTGGACTCCCGACCTCCTTACGGCAGAAGTTGTCCGTCCGGTTTTCCCGAAGGACTTTTCCTCCTCCAGCCTCCCCCTTTCAAGTTTCCGCCACCCAGCCCCGTTGTCTCCCCATGGGAAGTCCTCCTCCGCTTCCCACCGTGGGGGCCAAGAGTGCCAGGGTCCGTGCAAAGTCAGTAGCGAAACCCGTGCCCCCTTCCACCCAGCACGGGGGTCTGGCTCCCACCTGCCGCCCCACCCCCCACGCCCCACCCCGGGCTGCCCCCTCCTCCCTGCCCACCTGGTGGTCCTCGGGGGGCAGAGTCTTCAGGGCCACCAGGAAGTCGTGGCTGATCTTGCCGGCCGAGCAGAAGCCCCAGCGGGTCGGTGCCATGGCCGGAGGGGACGGGAGCTGTCCCCGCCGCTCGCTCCGAGTCCCGCCCCGTCTAAACGACGAACTCCGAATTTGGCCACTCGGGCTTTTATAGGGGAGAGGGCCGGCAGGGGGCAGTGGAGCCTCGGGAATGGGATCATGTGATTCCCAAGCCGGGCAGGGACGGTCATGGGATTCTCCGTGGGAGACGGACGCGCGGCTGTGGGTGCCAACCTCCGGGCGGGAGCGGGCTGGGGATCTCCCGGGATTCCAGCTCATCCCCAGGCAGGAAGAGAGATCAGGTCTCCTGGAGGATGTGGCCCCTTTGGGAGGTGAACTCTGCGGCATCTTGCCCCGGTGAAGTCCCTCCCGTCCCGAAAACCCGCTCTCTGCAGGTGCCACCATCGGGTTGCCAGCTCTGGGCCGGGAAATGCCTGGTCATGCTCCAAAGCAGCCGATCTCTCCAGGGGAACGGATCTCTGCTGCCAAAACCGGGGGGTCCCCAGGTCCCACCTGGGAGTGGCATCCTCACCACCAGGTTTTCCCCAGTTGAATACCATTGGGGAAACTTAAATGCTCAAAACATGCTTGCTTATTCCCAGGGAGGCGACTAGATATTCCAGCCCTGATGTGCTGTTTTGATGACCCTTCCCTTTTTGGTGCTCTCTTGTGCAGTTGGGAAATGTGAATGGAAACAGGTAGATCGAGGTCCCTCCTGACCTTGCAGCTGATCTCCGGACTACAGAAATCAGTTCCTCTAGAAATGGCAGCTTCCAAGGGAAAACGCCACAGATTTTAGGTGAAATCCCTCTCCAAGTCCACCCCCCTCCACAGGCACCACCCAAATCTCCTGGAATCTTCCAGGCCAGAGTTGGCAAGCCTTGGTTCTCGGGCGGATATGATGCCCAAACATCTGCCTCAACACCAACACGACAGGAATTGCGGTGCGGTCTGGAAAAGGAGCAGTCCCAATGACCGGGAGGGACTGCTGGACTGGGCCACAGCCTTCTGCCTCCCCAGCACTTCCTTTTGTCTCTCTGATCCGCCCTCCCCGTAATCCTTGAGCCAACTGTCTATTCCTGGCTTAATCCCACCGCAGATGGTTGGCCACGTGCACGGCCACGTCCCCCACCACACCCAGGCTGCCTGCTTACGGACGGACGGTGCTCAGGGACCGGTTGTAATCAAGCCTTGAGTCTGAGGAAGCCCTTGTGGTAATCGCAAATACAAACAGGCAAGCACACACACACTCTCTCTCCTAGTAGGTGATGGATGCAGAGCTTCTGGGATTACAACTGATCTCTAGATGACAGGGACCAGTTCACCTGGAGAAGGAGGACTCCTAAGGAAAAGCTGATTGAACTCCCAGTGTTCCTGGCTTCCTTGAACCCACGGATCTAACAAGAGGGATCTGCCCTCTTCCCTAGAAGACCAACTTTCCCGTGTCGTGTTTTGAAGGCCCACTTTGTCGAGATTGTTGGGGGACTTGAAAAGACAGTTCAGTTTTCGGGTCTTGTCAGGTGCACTTACGGCATTTCGGTATATTGAGGGCGATGGAAGGCATATTGAGGATATATTGAGGTTTGATGAGTCGGCAGATAATATAGAGACGTGACATATGGGTTGACAAAATAGAGGAAAGACTTCATGCAGATGAAGGCAGAGTATCGTTTAGCCCCTGCCCCCCCCCCCAGCTCTAGGCCCATACCCCTACCCAAGGCCAACAAACCATGTTTGATTTCATATATAATATTTATATTTATATATTTACACAAGAACAGGGTCTTTATTCCAACTGTTGGGGGGGGTGATCCAAGGAGGGGGGTTACATGAACAGAGCAAACGCCAGACAGACCAACCAACCCACGGAGGGAACTAAGGGAAGGGAACCACTGAGAAAGTCGGGGAACGGGGAGAATTCCTCCATAGTTGGGGGCTTGTCACCCCCAGTCGATCGCTATTGTTGGAGGCAGGATTCCAGGAGGGATTGGGGGGGTCAAGAGGGGGGAGAGATGCAGCCTGTGGCTGCTGGGATAAAAGGGTGCTCTGGAACAATCCAAACCACTCATACCCAGTTTGTATCAGGCAAGCTTTTGTCTGATATAAAAGCTGCATGTCAGTGTGTGTACCTGTGTGCACATGGTGGGGTGGTGTAATCAGAAACAGTTCCATAGCATTGCTGTTCCCGTGATTCATCACTCACTTAACTGTGCAGAGTGCTTGACAATCCTATCGCATTCATCCTCACGACGACCCTATGAGGTAGGCCACTGTCATTCCGTTTTCTTTTCTCTCTCTCTCTCTCTCTCTCTCTTTCTCTCTCTCTTTTTTTTTACAACTGAGGGAACTGAATTCCTGGAAGCAACTTACGCAAGGACTCCCAGAGCATCCCTGCTTTAAAAAAACGCGAAGCCCCCTCAGTTCCGAGAACAACATTCTTATGTCCACTGGGTAACGCACGCCAGGGCTGCCAGGTTTCAAACAGGCCTCTGGCAGCTCTTTCTTTATGAGTAGTTTAATCTGCAGCAAAGAGCAGATCCTTCTCTACATACATCGGCTAACGCAGTTTCAATGCACTTTCGGAGCAGATTTTTTCCGGAAAACTCAGCTGCAAAAGCACATTGGGAGTGAATTATCCAACATATGTAGCATTTTTGGCTTCACCAGCTGATTTCAGCATCTCAGGCATCCATTCAATAGACGAGAGTATGCCAGGTACGCTGCTTTTATTCTAGGAATTTGGCACCCTAACACTGAACCATATTAAGATTTAGAACCCAGAGCTGTGTCCATCCTACAGTAGTTAAAGAATCATAGAATCAGCGAGTTGGAAGGGACCTCTTGGGTCATCTAGTCCAACCCCCCTGCACAAAGCAGGATACTCATGATTCTATCGGTCATCCACTGTAAGCTGTCACCCACTTGAACCTTCACAGAATCAGCCTCTCTGTCAGATGGCTATCCAGCTATTTAAATATCTTGTGGATTTTTTTAAAACCCTAATTATAGTAGTTAAAACTTTCTTGGGGGGGGGATAAGGGTGGCACCAAGTCACAGATGGCAACCCTGCTTAATACAAAGATCTCTGGAAACAGATTTCATCAGGAAACAGGGGTTCTTTTAAGCAACCCCCCCCCCCGCCAAAAAAAACCCTCACAATTCCCAGGATTCTTTAAAAAGGAGCTAAAACAACTAAAAGTGGTTTAAAAGCTTTAAATCTCTGCCAATAGCACATATTTCGGAGGCACTGCTCCATAGACTGTGCTTTGCCAGCTGAAAATATCTACCCAAAAAGCATTTGGGCCTCAGAATTATCCTTCTCAGTGAAAGACACACGGAGTTATTTCGAAACTGTCTGAGAGCGGCTGTACTTTTAAGGGGCAGCTAGTTCCTCTCTTTCTTGAAATATACATAGACCGTTGGTTCATCTAGTAAGGGAGGGAGATGAACCATCGGTCTATGTATATTACAAGAAAAAGAATGATCTTCACTGGAGACAAATACTATTGAAATGGAGAGCATACCATTTCAGAAGGAACCAGCCACTGAGGAAGTCTATGGAAAACGGGTTAAAAGTCCGGAACCCCGTTTTGGCTCGTTCTTGTTTTGAATAAATATTTCTTGGGTCTCACATTTCTGAATTTGGTGCTTAGCTGCCGGAGGTGTTACTATATCCCTGCCTCACATGTGTCAGACCTCCCAGTCGCATTCCCAGAAGGAAATTGTGAGTTATTTTTGCGAGCCAAACTAGAGGTTCTGAGTGGCACCAATCAGGACAAGGGAGACTCACATGCTGTAAAATGGGTTTGCTCACCTAAAAAGTGCTCACCTAAAAAGAGGAATGTGGAGGCAGAGAAAAGGGGCACACGTCTAGTTTGGCTTGGAGCCAAAAAGGGTGCAAATGTTATGAGACACAAGATGGAGCTGCTCAAAGCTCTGCTCTGTTGTTATGATTTTGGTGTTCCAACCTCACGGGCTGGGGAAATGCGCTCCCCTGCAGTCCTCCTGAGACACACAGCCACCATCTTGTGGCGATGAACGTATTTCCCAGCTGCTTTGGCTTATTCACGCAAAATGGAGACCGAATCTGTCCGGAGGATCACGGATCACGCGTTCCCCTGTAATGAAGGTTGGAATATTAAAATCATAATGACAGAGCAGGGTTCTCCTGACGGACAAAAACAGGTGAATTCAGAACCATCCTCTGCTTTACACTGAGTCAAGTCCAGCAAATCAGTCAACCTGAACTGGGACCAGCTCTCCAAGGTGTCAGGCTTGGGTTTCCCCCAGTCCTGACATTGAGATCCTTGAACCAGAGATCCGGTGCATACAATGCATAGCTTCTACTGCCGCGCCGTACCCCATAACAAATCCCACTTCATCTGTCGTCAACGAGTCACACTACGACACCACAGCGCCACGGAGGGCATAATTCCTCTGGGCGAGGAAAGTCCTTTAAGCCCTCCCTTTGGTTCCAGAGGCCATGCCAATGGACTACAGCTGGAAGGATAAGAGCAGATGGTGGAGGCCTGCCTGCTGTCATGGCAACGCACCGAAGCTTGTGGGAAAGGGGAAGGAGGAGGGTCTGGGAGCTTGACCCTCTTGGTCAAACCAAGTTAATACGAGGCGGAGATGGGGAGGGCAATTTTCTGTGGGTCCAGACAGTTGTACCAATGCACCAGAACTGAGGGGAGAGGGGAGGAAGGGTCACGTGAAGAAGGCGGGGGGACAAGCAATCTGAATGTAGGCCTTTCCCCCTTCACTCCAGTGGATTGCACCAAGGCCCCGGCATCCCGCAAGGGAGGAGGAATGAGGGCAGCTCTACGATAAGTCCCGTTCTCCCGCCGTCCCGTACATGTACGAATCTTTGCCGGGCTCTTGTACGTATTCTTCCTTTTTGTCCCAATCTGCCGTCCAGCCCCCGTTGGCAAAACTGGTGCTCTTGGTGGCGCCGTAGCCGCCGCCTCCCCCAACGACCGCTCCTGTCGCCATGCGTGCCGCTTCGTCCTCTTCGTCGGCCAGTTCGTCCTCGTTGATAAAGCCGCACTTCTCCTCGTGCATCTCTTCGGGCTCGGCCCACGGCTGCTTCTCCCCAGAAGCAAAGATTCCGTAGAAGATGACGCCGCCGTAGTGGACCAGCGAGGCGATGAGGAAGACGTACTGCCACTCCTCTCGCGTCTGCGGAAAGAGTCAAGGGAGAGGCGAGAGAGAAGATTCGGGCGTTCGAGTCATCTTGAGGGAAGGATGGAGTCCCCATTCCCCGAAACAGACCATTGGCTCAAACGCTAAGCGTTATGGGAAATCTGCACTGCGTTTCGTTTTCTGGTGGACGCTGGTTTGCAGCCCAAAAAGGCCCAGTCTGAAACCTGCAGCTGTGCGGAATATAAGCAAGCATCTGGGGGGCATGTTTTCAATGTCTGTTCTGCATGTTTACAATGTCTGTTTTGCAGGCTGATTGGAGATCTGCCATCTCCATCCTGTCTGGCTTCACCCTCGGTCAGCTACATCAGGGGTAGTCAACCTGTGGTCCTCCAGATGTTCACAGACTACAATTGTAGTCCGTGAACATCTGGAGGACCACAGGTTGACTACCCCTGAGCTACATGATTGACCTGGAAGTTGAACCTCTGTCTCCTGCATCCCTGTTAAATACTCTGGCCACTAAATCACGCTGACTTTTTGCCGTTAGGGATATATCCACTGGCCCTGCAGATTGCCGCCTGCTATCCAACACAGAATGTGAAACTGCTGAACTTAAAAAAAGGCACTCATTAAAATTCATTCGCCAGAACTGTGGAAGACAGCCATTTAAACATATTTTCAAAGGATCTGGGAAACTTGAAATATCAGCTAAACATCTGTCCCTGGTAAACAGGAAAAAAGGAGAAGGAAGTGAAGAGCATTTCAAATTCCATGCTGCCCAGTCCTTTAAATTGGAGGCGCTGGGCGTTGAGAAGCACGTGCAAAGCACATGCTCTGTCAATGTCCACTCACCAAAACTTAAGTACAAACGTGCTTGGCTTTCAGGGCTTCTGGTTCCTACCTTGTGTTTGGTCATCGCTCCGACGATGAGAGGGCAGACCATACCCGAGAGGGTCCCCACGCCATTGGAGATCCCCATGAGGATGCTGGCGTATCGGGGAGCGATGTCTAAGTGGTTGACATTGAATCCTACAAGGGAGGACAAATAAATGAATGAGAGAGACAGAGACAGAGACAGAGACAGAGACAGAGACAGAGACAGAGACAGAGACAGAGACAGAGACAGAGACAGAGACAGAGACAGAGACAGAGACAGAGACAGAGACAGAGACAGAGACAGAGACAGAGACAGAGACAGAGACAGAGACATTTGCTTTGTTTGTTTCTAATGTTTCTGTCCTGCATTTCAGTCCACACTGGCTCTCGCAGCAAGTACGTTTCTTAACTTTCATTCGCACAATGCTACAGATGGACATTGGGCAGCACTGAAAACAAAGGCCCCATTCTGATGGCTTGAAATCTGCTTCACAGTGTGAGGATGGGACGGGAGGTGGAAGAAATCGGTCAGTGCAGAGACCTTTCCAGAGGCAGCCCGAAATGGAAAGGAACCTCTGTATTCCTGATCGTGTCCAAGACAGAATTGTGTGTTCCTAGTTAAGCATGTGCATATTTATCTTTTTCATTTCTGGTTGCTTCAGTGGTTGTTTTCCATTATTGAAACTTAATTCAAATCTGAAAATATTTGTAAATAAATAGTTTAAAAAAAAAACGAAAGAAAAGAAAAAGAAATGAAAACAAAGACCAAAAGTGACATTACGGCATTCATGGGTGCTTGGATGCTGACACCAATTCAGCCCCTAAAAATTCTGCAAGGGCCGATCCGGATCAGGCCTTCAGCACAGCAAGACCAGCCAATGTCCTCCTGCCCGCCCACAGAGTGCTTTTTCAAGGGCCAAAACGATGGGAAGAAAAATGATGGGAAAATTAGGGGCTCATTTCTTTAAAAGCTGGTAACTCTACTGGAGGTGGGAGACTGAAGAGTGAAATTCCGGGGGCATCCCTAGAAATAGTGGAAATATTTGGCTAGAAGGGTGGTTCTCCGTAACCCACTTAGTTAAGTTTTCACCAAGAGTATCACCTCTTTGAGAGCCAGTTTGGTGTACTGGTTAGGAGTGCGGACTTCTAATCTGGCATACCCGGTTCGATTCTGCACTCCCCCACATGCAGCCAGCTGGGTGACCTTGGGCTCGCCACGGCACTGTTAAAACTGTTCTGACCGAGCAGTGATATCGGGTCTCTCAGCCTCACCCACCCCACAGGGTGTCTGTTGTGGGGAGAGGAAAGGGAAGGCGATTGTGAGCCACTTTGAGACTCCTTCGGGTAGAGAAAAGCAGCATATAAGAACCAACTCTTCTTTTTCTTCAGTAATATCAGGGCTCCCTCAGCCTCACCTCCCTCACAGGGTGCCTGTTGTGGGGAGAGGAAAGGGAAGGCGACTGTAAGCCACTTTGAGACTCCTTCGGGGAGAGAAAAGCGGCATATAAGAACCAACTCTTCTTTTTCTTCAGTAATAGGGCTCTCTCAGCCTCACCTCCCTCACAGGGTGTCTGTTGTGCGGAGAGGAAAAAGAAGGCAACTGTAAGCCGCTTTGAGCCTCCTTCAGGTAGGGAAAAGCGGCATATAAGAACCAACTCTTCTCCTTCTCCTTCTCCTTCCTCCTTCCTCCTCCTCCTCCTTCTCCTTCTGTTTCCTTGAGAAGTTCTTGTTTTAACTCTTCGGCCCACAAGCATGACAAAGGGAAAAGCAGGAATCAGCGATAACGCGAGGAAGTCTATTATTTATTAACCGTAGTCTTGTTTATGATAAAGGAGGTAAAAGCTTCTCGTCATAAAAAGAATTGATCTTACTCTTCTTCATCACGGTTCGTGCTGAGAAGCCGGGGACACGAAACGGCATAGAAACACCCAGAGCTCAGCAGCTACTGCTACAGAAGACGATTACTCGTGAGGAAAACATTAATTTCCTTAATGCTCTGTGTGGGGAGGGAGGGCCATCTATACACAAGAGACCCGGGGTCGGCCATGGGGAGAGAAGAGGGAATTCTGACCCGTAGCACCTCCATGCCTGAACATCAGCCTCGTCGCTTGAGAACTTACCTGAAATAGCAAAGCCACTGAAGCCGACGGCCATGACGAGGAACGAAATGGCGACACCCTTGCTATGGGAATAGCCGACCACTAAGAGCAGCGTGGCTTCCATGCCGAACCCTGGTGGAGGAACCATGGACAAAGAGATCTCAGAAATGCAGGTTGTGCCACAACTATCTTGTTCATGCTTCTAACCCCATTCGTGCTGCGCAAGGACTGGAGGAGGGGAGGTAAGGTCCATCAAGGCCAAAGCATAGGTCCATCGTGGCCATAGTCCCACTGGGGTATAATGGTTAGTCAGTTGGATTTAGAAAGCCTATTCCCATCTCCTCTCTGGACCTAACTATCAGCTATGTGTACCTTCCATTCTGCCTGGGTCCTTGAACTCTGAACATCAAGGAATGAAACCAGTCCATTCCCATTAATTTTCATTTCCCTAACGAATTAGATTTTGTGGGGGGGGGTCATTTTGTCAGTTACGAAATCAACCCACATGTCTATACAGATTCCCAGAACTTCTGTTTCCTACCACACCCGGTTTTAGACCCTCATCCCAGTTATGATGTAATCAAATCCCAACCCTCATCTCTGAATCACAGCTCTGTCTCTCTCTCTCTCTGTCTCTCTCACCCCCGCAGTTCATCATCTTGCGGACATTCGTGGTAGTCATGATCCTCCGCGATCTCAGGAAGTCAGCAATTTGGCCCCCGATAGGTACGATGATTGTCATGACCAGGTGAGGTAAGGCCGAAAGCATGCCAACCTACAGAGAAGGACCAGAATGGAAAGAGGCACTGAGGAGACCCAAACATGGAAGAGGGTCATGAAATAATAAAAAGACAGTTCCAAAGTCTAGCTCATCTGGAAAAGGGAGGAGACCAGAGTTATATCTCCTCATTGTAAATTGCCTTTTTAAAGTTATTTCTGAACAGAACTTGGGGTGGATTTGAAGGTTTTGTCCCACTCAGGAGAGGCCCTGATTCCAGGGCAATCCTGACTGTTGGATCACGCATCTGGCCTCTTTGCACCTAAGGAAGACTCTGCCCTCAGCGAAACAGAACCATTTTCATCCCAATAGCAACTTGATTTTCATTGACAGTCTTCAGTTTCGTTTTGGAATGTTGGGGTTTGGTTCTTTAAAAGGTCCTGCAGTTTTATTCTTCCGAAGTTCCATGTTGGAAAATGTCATGTCGGATGCCCCCTTTCACGGAAAGAGCCTTTTGATTTCTGCTATCCCCTTGACAAATTTGTACTTTCTTTCCCTTTTCAAATGCGGGGAGCCTGTGTTCTTTGAGCAAAGATTTCCATAATCGTAATCGTAATAATAACAAATTATTTAGCATCTTCCTTTCCCCGAAGGCTCAGAGCGGGTGACGACATGCGTAATAATAAACAATAAAATAACACAGCATAAACATCAATCTTCATAAACCTTGAAATCACAAACTAGTTTACACTCCTGTTTAAAATAAAATCATCCCAAAGCTGCCGCCTCTTCTTGGGATAATAGAAACATAGATTAATGGTCTGGTGATTGTTTGACTGATATATTGAGCAGGGAGGCCTGTTTGCCGTGATATTTCCAACCTCAGTCATAGGCCTTGCAGAACAACTCCTGGCTACAGGGATGCCGTAGGCCAATTTGTACATGCCTAGAGTCACTTCTCTTCCCTACCCATATATCAATCCTGAATAAGACAGTCTGTCCTACTGTACGACAGGGAAGACTCCCCCTACACACGCTCCCAAAACACTGACAGAAACGGCATTTCTTACCTTACTGATTTCAAATCCAAAAACTTCTTCAAAATAGGCTGGCTGGCTGATCAACAGCAAATAAAAGGTCCAGCTCCGGCAAAAGTTAGCCACTATAATGGCATAGACAGGCATGGACGTGAAAAACTTGCGCCAGGGGGTTTTGAATTTCTGCCGGAAGGGAGCGAGAAAGCAGCCGTGAATTTCCCCACAGGGCACGCGCGGTTGCAGGACACCCCTCTAGCAGTGCCCCCAGAGGAGCAGTCCACAATCCCCTGCCCCTCCAAATGGCACCACCCCTGCTGCGGTAGTCTCAGTGGCTCCGGTTCTCTTACCATCAAGGGATTCATCAGGCTGCAGCCTTCCCCGATGCTTTCTTCGATGTATTTCCTCTCTTCTTCTGAGATGGTTGGGTGCTGTGCGGGGCTTTCGTAGGAAACCAGCAGCCAAAAGATGTACCAGAAGATGCCAAAGCTGCCTGCCAAGGAACAGGACAAAGGAAAGGTTGGGTGGGAAGGGTCTTTGTTCCCATCCAACGAGGCTTAGACAGTGGCGAGGCCTGGCACCAGAGTTTTCTTACCGTAAACGTAAAACACGGAGCTCCATCCAGTATACTGGACTAGAATCCCAGCCAGGGGCATGGCCACCACAGCCCCCGCGTAGGAACCTGCAAAGATACATCGGAAAGGTTAGCCAAGTATAAGGGAGGGCGATCCCAGCATCCTTTGCTCTAAGTTGACTTTCTCAAACTGCGGACCGGGACGCAAAATGGGTTGTGTGATTCTAGCACGGATGGATCATGAGGTAGGGGACGAGGAAGTGGAAGGGGAGGCTCCGGGAAGCTCAACGGCAAATTAGGGTTAGCCTCTGCAACGTGCGCAAAACAGCCATGGAATATACCTCAGTGCTTGATAATGCTTTGGGCTTGGATACCGTGAAAGGACACCCTCCCACCAGCACCATGGCAGGGCTGGTTGCCATCCCTCCAACACTCTGCTTATTATTATGAAAACTGTTGTTATTTGGAAGCTGCCTTGACATGAGCCTTCAGTGTGGACAGTGTTGAAGATGAATGATTCAACCAATCAGTAAAAGAAGACCCAGTGTGCCAGGAATCCTCAAGGACAGCTGCGTGAAACAAGATTCTGGACTAGATGGTCTCCTGGACTGACCCTTCTTCCGTTCTTAGGGTACGAAATTGTAAGCTGCTTTGAGACGCCTTTGGGTAGTATAAAGTGGGTGACAAAAAAAAAAACAGCTCTTCTTCTTAAGTTCTCTTGGATGTTCTCATATTCCCTTAGGTTAAGTCAACTTGTATCGAGCCCAAGTCAAGACCCAAGAGACAGCTTGATGAGCTTCATCCCTCAGACTCTGCCATCCAACACAGATTCCTTCCCTGACGAAGGGTTACCTTACCGCAGAAGGCCGTTGTCGCCAGGCGGCTGCGTTCCAATGGGGGCGCCCACTTGCTCCAGATACCGTGGCAGGCTGGGTATGTGACCCCCTGGAGGGAGGAGGGCATAGGGCATTACATAAAGACCACAGTGACATTCCATCCGGAGAAAAAGAGGCAGGGTCATAAACCTCTCACCCTTCACCCTGACCCACCTCCCTTGGAGAGGGTTATGTGGCTGAGGAATGGGGGGCACCGTGCTGAAGGAAGAGGGGCAGGGATTCACTGCTAGCTCTAGTGAGGCATCCAAGGATCCGTACCCAGGACTTACCTCCACAAGGCCTTGCAGGATCCTCACAAAGATGACACAGCCGTAGTGGACTCGGGCAGCCGACGGAATAAGCATATTTAGGGTGGACGTCGCCACGATGGCAAAGCCAAAGACCCTGAAGAGGCGGAAAGTGATTCGTTAAACGGCAAGACTAGCACTCTTTAAGTAGCATCTGTCTTCTCTGGCCATTGGAAACTAATGTTGTGTAAATGACCAAGCTGTGAAACAAGAAGGTCTTGTCTCAAATCTCCCTGGGGTACGGATAAACGGAAGCAAGCATAGTTGATTTATAAAGATATATAAATATAAAATCTAGACAGCATCCTAAAAAGCAGAGACATCACCCTGCCAACGAAAGTGCGTCTAGTCAAGGCTATGGTCTTCCCAGTTGCAATGTATGGCTGCGAAAGTTGGACCATAAGGAAGGCCGAGCATCAAAGAATTGAGGCTTTTGAACTCTGGTGCTGGAGAAGACTCTTGCGAGTCCCTTGGACTGCAAGGCGAACAAACCGGTCAGTCCTAGAGGAGATCAACCCTGACTGCTCTTTAGAAGGCCAGATCCTGAAGATGAAACTCAAATACTTTGGCCACCTCATGAGAAGGAAGGACTCCCTGGAGAAGAGCCTAATGCTGGGAGCGATTGAGGGCAAAAGAAGAAGGGGACGACAGAGAATGAGGTGGCTGGACGGAGTCACTGAAGTAGTTGATGCAAACTTAAATGGACTCCGGGGAATGGTAGAGGACAGGAAGGCCTGGAGGATCATTGTCCATGGGGTCGCGATGGGTCGGGCACGACTTCGCACCTAACAACAACAACATAAATATAAATACATATTAGACTGGCCAGCCAGATGCCTCGGGAAAGTCTACAAGCAGGATATGAAGACCTGGCCTGAAACAACTGCCCCTCCAAGCCAACTTCCTGGTGGGGCCTCAAGAACTTCTAACACCAGAGTTGACCTCTGGGCTACAGAGATCAGTTCCCCTGGAGAAAATGGCTGTTTCGGAGGTAGATTGCATGGAATCAAAGCTCACTAAGGTTCCTCATTTCCCTGAAAACTCAGCTTAGGCTATTCTTGTGCTTTTCATGGGTCGGGATTGAAATATGACCAGCCTCATCTTGCTATTTTGTTCACTCTGTGCAAAAAAATATCTACATCAGCTGCACTGACTGTATTGTTCACGACTCCAAACCAATTCCAGCTGCCAGCCAGGAAGTCCATTTTTTGTGGAGGGAAAAAATTACTGGGTCGTTATACCCAAACTGTGGACCCAAAATATGATAAAGCCAACGTAAACTGTAAAAGGTAACAAGTACCATTATTAAGAACAAACACATTCGGTATTTCTAGATTTATTCTACCTCAAAAACCTGCCTTTCTCTTGTGAGGGAAATGTTCTCTGTTCTACCAAGACATTTGACTGGAGTAAAAGAAAAGCTCCTTGGAAGAACAATAAACACATTTCAGGAACTGTTTTAGGTGCTGGGTGCTTCTGGGTTCGCGGGAAGCCATCTGCAAGTGGTCCGTGCCCAGAGCTTGGGGAATTATTCACTTAATGTGCAGGTGAGTCTTGAAATGACAGCATCCCCACTTTGTTCTTACCTGTTTGCTGCAAATTTCTGAGATATGAACCCACCAGGGATCTGGGTGACGATGTAACCCCAGAAGAAGGACCCATGGATCATACCCACTGTCTCAGGGTCCCAGCTGAACTCAGCTTTCTGAAGAGGGAGAAAGAAGGAACATTATAGCTAGAGAGGAGCAGGCAGCAGTGGCCAAACTGGACACCTGGAGAACCACAGTTTGGCCTGCAGAAAAAACTAGAACTTGATTTGAGAACCCCTGTCCTGTATCCATTGCTCCGGGATGTGTGAAGCCATAATCAGGCAGAGAGTAATTCGAAGGATGTGGAAAATGCATAGTGTTTCACGTTTGGAGTTTGAGAGAAGGGCTTCCAGATCAGGATCCCAACTATTAATGGAAAAGCTACACATTCTGCTATCTGGACAAGCTGTCTTGTGCCAGCCATGCTTGACTCATAGGGCTGAGAGTTACCTGGAGAGCCAGCATGGTAAAGATCAGCAGCTTCTAATCTGGAGAGCCAAGTTTGATTCCCCGCTCCTCCTCCGCATGCAGCCCACTGGGGGACTTTGGGCCAATCGCAGTTCTCTCAAAGCTCTCTCTGCCCCACCTATCACACAGGGTGTCTATTGTAAGGAGAGGAAGGGAAGGCAACTGTAAGCCACTTTGAGGCTCCTTGGGGTTGTGAAAAGTGGAACACAAAGAACCAGCTCTTCTTCTCTTCTGAAGGAGGGTGGGGAGGAGGATACCCTGCCCCTTTAAAAAGGGTTTGAGGAGAAGCTTTTCATAGCCTGGAGGTAAGTACCATCATTTAGTAAACAGCAGCCATTATGCCTCTATTAAAAATACGGGACACTTTTCCTGCAGGCTGTTGACCACTTTACACCCGAGCATAGTGAATCAGCACGAATTCAACAGGCGAAACTTTCTTCCATTAACTGCATCTTTCTGTCAATAAATAGTCTGAGATTAACGGGACTGCAAACTCAGACACCTTTAGCAATTCCTGCCTGGGACAAGGACCGTTTCCTGGGACGCTGCCCCAGCCGTAAAGCCTCTTTTGACAGCCCTTACCTGCATGACGACTTTGTCCCCATGGTAGACGGTGTTATTGTTGACCATGCTGACGATGGCCACGCCCAGGTTGCAGCGGATGCCGAAGCTGATGCAGAACCCCAAGCCGCAGAGGATGGCGATGATGTAGCGGCGCGGGAGGCCGAAGCACGTGCAGTCGATCACCGGCTGGTGCTTCTCCGACACCTCTACTGGCCGTCCTTCTTCCGTCAGCTCGATGATCTCCCCGCCTGGCTGCTTTCGCTCGAGGATTCTGGGTGGAAGAGATCGTACGCGGTACTGGAAGAACCAGGGGAGACACCCACAAAACAGAAGGCCAAAGCGATCCGCAGCCCCCATGACAAATCTGAGGGAGGCCGACTGGCCAGTCAGTGGCCAGGTGATGTCAGAGGTCTATCCGGAGAATGCAAAGTGGCATCAGCAGATAACAGAATTGACCAGTGGTCCACAGGAGGCCCTGTTTTGAGGCTGAGCATCCCTCAAAAATACTCTATTTTTCTCCAAAGCAGGTGCTATTTGAGAAGGGGAATTCTGTTCTTCAAGTGGTTGCTGGCCCTCCCTAGCAAAAAGAGGGGACCCTCCCCCCATACCATCTCCCATCTCTGGAAGATCAGGAGATGATTTTAGACTCGTCTTGCTGCTCTTTTGCCTTGAACACCAGGCGATGTATTCAATTTTTTAATATATCTATTTTAAATCTGAAGTTAATTTCATGAATTTTAGTTACTGCGGGTGTTTTTGATGGGATGTACGCCGCCCTGAGCCGGCTTGCTGGGTAAAGCGGTATATAAATCAAATAAATAAGGACCGTGAGTTTTATGTTCAGAGTTCTGCCCAAGCTAATTAGAGGGGGGATTTTTAGTTCATTAAATGCCTTTTAATTAGTTCAAGGTTGCAGCCTCATTCTGCATGATAAACATCCAAGTTGTGTAGCAAGGGGACATACAACTCCTGTGCCGAGAAATGGCATGGCCAGCTCAATGGGGCCTCCCACATAACCCAATGCAACATTAGTTATTGTTGACATGAATGACCTTTGGCATGTTCAGAGGGCTTCACATAGACCATTGGTGGCCAAACTGTGGCTCTCCAGATGTCCATGGACTACAACTCCCAGGAGCCCCTGCTGCCAGCAGGGGCTCCTGGGAGTTGTAGTCCATGGGCATCTGGAGAGCCACAGTTTGGCCACTCCTGATTCACAGACTATTTTGTGATTCTTGGAGCAATCACCTTTAAGGAAAGCCAAGAACAAGATAATTCATACCATAATGGATGTAAAAGTTGGGTTGCCAGCTCTGGGTTGGGAAATACCTGGAGACTTTGGGGGTGGAGCCTGGAGTGGGCGGGATTTGGCGCAGGGAGGGATCTCAGTGGAGTATAATACTATGGGGTCCACCCTCAAAAACAGCTGTTTTTCTCCAGGGGATCTGATCTCTGGAGTCTGTCGGTGAGCTGTAATTCCAAGAGATTCCCCAGGTCCCACCTGGAGGCTGGCATCCCTAGGCTGTGATAAGCTGTGTGAAAAACACCCTCCTGCCAGAGAATCTCATAGGTGGTTTTTCATTTGCTCCTGAAAGCTGACCATTTCTGCGTCTAAGCGACATGACTCCCCCCCCCCCCGGCCAGTTGGCAACCTTCGAATCTAGGGGTCTTGGAGCCCCCCCAAGTCTTCATCCGTCATCGCCCCCTCCCTGCTCTTGCCCAGCATCTCGTCAGCCTGGTAGGGAGGCGGCTGCAGCCCACGCAGAAGCTGTTCCGTTCGGAGCCGGTGCAGATGGGCTCTGAGCTCAGACTCGGCGCTTGGCCCAAAAACCTTCTCTTGCTTAGCAACCAGAGTGACAGGGCCCTCTTTCCAAGTCTGGTTCCCCTCCCTTTCTTCCGTGAATCTTCCGTGCCCTTCAGGTTCCCGCAATGACCTCACCCTCTTGCACGAGAGGCCTCCAAAGTCTGGTCTTTCAATGGTAACAGCGTAAGAATAGCTCAGTGCTTCTGGCTAGTCCAGCATCCTGTACCACACAGTGGCCAACCTGTGGCCCTGGAGGGCCAGCAAACAGGGCACAGGGGCCAAGCCCCACGCCCTAATGATGCCTCCCAGCTCTGGGATTCGGAGGTTGACTGCCTCTGGATATGCAGGTTCCCTTTACTCACAATGGCGAGGGGCCATCGATGCCAACATCCAGGTGAGGCCTGGATATCTCCCAGAATTCCAGTTCTCCTCTGAGGAACATGGCTATTTTGGAAGGTGGACTCTCTGACACTATACCTAGGGCTGCCAGCTCTGGCTTGGGAATTACCTGGAGATTTGGGGGGGGTGGAGACTAGGGAGGGCATGGTTTGGGGGAGGAGCAGTTTTAATGCCATAGACTCCGCCCTCCCGTCGTGTAGAGGCTAAGAGTGGCTGGGTTTGACTCCCCGCTCCTCCACATGCAGCCAGCTGGGTGACCTTGAGCTTGTCACAGCCCTGATACTGTACCCCAGGCCCCATCCCTCAGATCTCCAGGAGTTTCCCAAAATGGATCTGGCAACCTCCCCTCCCCCGCTAGTGGCCTGAGGGGTCTCGGAAACCCCAGGGCTGAGGACGGCGACCTGGATTCACCAGTCCTCCCACAGGATCTCTGATTCGCGATGGTAGTTCATCCTTGAGCTTGCTGGAGAGGCTGGATTAAAAAATACATATAAATACTTTTTTTTTTTTTTTTTTTGGAGTAAGCTTCTTGCGTTTTTGCAATTTGATTTCCGGTCTAAACAAATGTAGGATGCGGCTGGCAGAGGCGTTCAATAAAGAGGAATGAAGGAACGGGGAATTTAAACCGTAATCCTTGTGAGAACAGGAGATTTCTCGGCTCATGTAAATGTTGTTATTTATCTATGAAATGTGGGGGGTGGATGGTGCGTCTTGACCAGAAGTTCAATGTTTATTCTATTTTACATGTGTGTGTGCGTGCATGTGTGTGTGTGTGAGAGAGAGACAGACAGACATCCTAAAGAGTAGATCCATTAATAATGTCTAAAAATATAAATGAAAGCTGGACATAAATCAGCATCCTCTTTTTACCCACTCCCAGTTTGAATAAATCCCTCCTGTTTACACTGCATTCAATTTCCATTTTGATTCTGGGCACTTTAAATTTTCCCTCTGCAATGTGCATGATTGATCTGGAGTGACTCTACCTTTCCCCCGCAATATCCAGAAGTGGATATAACCCTCAATATTTGAATCGCCATCAGGAAATGTGCAGATTCCTGCTTTTTGTGAATTAACTCCCTTCTCCCTGCCTTGTAGCAAAGCAGTCTTCCCTGATTGGCCAGGGCGTCAGTTCAAAGACTTCCTGGTTCCCGGTTGCAAGGCTTGTCTTAAAGTGACTGCTCTCCAGAAGCCCTAACTTCTCTCAGCAGAGATTTGCCTCTTGGATTTATTCCTCCTCCTCTGCTGTCTCCAATCCTCCCCCCCCCCCACACGTCATTCAAGAAAATAAAGAAAGAGACTCCTGCTGTGCTTGTCCCCCCTCCCCACTCTGAGCTTCCCCAATCAAATGCAGAACACTTTCTGTTTCAATTGGGGGGGGGATAGAGGAAGCCCCGAGTTCAAATCGATCTGAATTCAGGATCCACAACAGAAAAAAACAAAGTAAGTGCAGAATCAGCCAGGAAATGCAGCGAGGGCCATTCAGTTTAGCTCTCTGCGAAGTAGTATCCTCTACTGGCCGGGCTACCGTCCCCTCTGCCATACAACCGCCACCCATCCCGTTTGGCATACGATCCCCTTTTGCTGACGTTGGCTCAGGGCGGCCGTGCTGGCAGCTTAGACGGGAAGGTTTTAAATATCCCTAGCTAAGCTGCAAACCGCCAGCAGGGTTGCAGCGACCTTGGGCTGCGCCATAAGCTTTTCGGGATACAATTTCTGCCTCGGCTGCTTCACCTGTGGGTTCTGCTGACCTCTACCCCAGCCCACCGAACCTCAACAACCGGGAGGACAAAGACAAAAGAGAGACCAGGCATTAGGCCGGGCACAAATAGCAGCTCAGACGGGACCATCCTCCTCCCACGCAGGTTTCCTCGGACCCAAATCCCATTGATCTCTGTGGGGCTTACTGGCTAGCCAGAGCCGGTGTGGTGGAGTGGTTCAGAAATTGGGCTCCCACGCAGGGAGCGGGTTTGAGTGGCTCCTTCACTGTGAAGTCAACAACCAGCCTGTGAAAAATTGTCAATAAGGAAGGCTGCAATAGGCCCTTTCCTTCTTGGGCATCTTCTTGCTCAGGACTCGAGATCCCAGCATTCAGTTCTGGGGAGTGTTTTCTGGCCTTGTCTCTTGAATTGCACATTCATTGTCGATTGTATTTGTATGTTGAATACGAAGGGATGGCTTTTGATCTATCAATCTGCATTGATACTGGAAGCCTTTATGAATATAGCAGTGGCGGTACACACAGAGTGAATTCTTTGCTTTGTTTTGAATTATCTTCAAGCCAAGGTTGGATGCACACTTTTCTTGGATGCTTTAGGATGCTTAGGGCTGATCCTGCGTAGAGCAGGGGGTTGGACTAGATGGCCTGCATGGCCCCTTCCAACTCTAAGATTCTATGATTCTATGATTCTATCAGTGGGCACCGTTGTTGAGATAGCATTATACCCACCTGGAGAGGGTGGGATCCATATCCCCAAATCTCCAAGAGCTTTCCAACCTGGATCTAGCAACCCTCCCCTTCCCCTCCCGCATGCTCGATGGCCAAGAGAGGCTCTTGCTACCCTCCCCAAATCTCTAGGAACCCCCTTGCCCAGAGCGGGAAACCCTACTTTAATCAGGCGCAATCTGATTTCTCAAGCCATGCCTGACGAGGCCACCTGCACCTCTAAAGGACAAGAGCACGCAAAAGAGGAGGGGAAGAGAGAGAAAAGGGTTAAGATGGCCAAGAAATGTGTTTTGGAATGTTTGATTGATTTGTGGTCCAAGTACTGCAATGCTTCATCCACATTTAATGAGGGATGGCTTAAAACATCATGTACAGATGTCTCTAATCCCTGTTCTAGAGCAGCCTCTTTTTTTTGCCATGACCCTACGAGGAGTTCTTCTCATGTTCCAGGGCCCCTGTGATAGGCTGGCTGCTTGTGTAAAGAGCTAGGCTACCAAAGGCCTAAGCTAAGAGTGAACTAACTACACTCAATGTATCCTTGCCTTATATATACGTGAATAAACAGGAAGGAATTTCCAAGCTGGCGATGGCAAAAAGCTTTATTCAGAACGAGATCCTAGGTATAAAACCTCGTTTTCGTATTTTATTTCCTCAATAAACTGATGGTTTTTTCCCCCCCGGGATACAAACAAAGTCTTCAACCCACTACCTAATTCTTGTATTTATATACCTGACATTTTATATTTTAAGCCATGTCATTTGGGTCTATTACTATCAAAGGTCCATAAAGGTAACTATCTTATGGGGTCATTTATATAAATATAAGAATTAGGTAGTGGGTTGAAGACTTTGTATCCCAGGAAAAAAAAGCCAATTAAGAAATAAGTTTACCGAGGAAGTAAAATACGAAAATGAGGTTTTATACCTAAGAACTCGTTCTGAATAAAGCTTTTTGCCATCGCCAGCTTGGAAATTTCTTTCTGTTTATTCATGTTCGGCTGATGGGTCGTCTCTGCTTATATATGCGTGAGACAGGTTTCTGGAACCAAGAGAAGCATGGGCATGCGTCTTTTGCTGAAATGCATTAATCCAAGCACGCACAAAGGAACGGATTGCACAATTCCTTTTTCTTCCCCTTGATGAAGGTCCAGCTTTCTAGCAATTAATGGCATCATGTGTGACAAAAGGGGGCAGTTTATCAGTTCAGTTACCAGGGCCCCCTGTAAACTCTTTGGCTTCTCACATTTTTTTCAGTCTGTGCCCCCCTCAAATGTGCCAGGGGCTCCCAAGGGACCATGCGGCCCCTGTTGAGAATGACTAGAGCAACCTAAGATCACATGATCCTGGGGCAAGTCCACAAATTACCGGTTCGTACCTCAGAAGGGAATGTCCCTAAATTATAAATTGACTAGGAACAAACAGGATAGAGGTCACGGAACTCCATTAGTGCCACGGGTTTGGCTTTCGGTGGCGTCCGCATTGGGGAAGATCCTGTTCTGCTCGCTCATGGTCTCCCGAGCCGGCTCGGAAAGGCCTAAAATAGCCGGTGTGGTTTAGGCAGCACGTGGAAGAAACGGAAAGGAAGAGAGCACATAACATTCTGCTTGTGGGCGGCATCTGCTGCACTATTGTGCAGACCCTCGGCTTTCCCTGGAGGTTTCTTCTCGTTGGAGGGGGACAAGTTGGCATTTCAGGATAAGCGGCGGCTGACGAAGTCCTAGTGGGGGGCATCGCAGTGGAACTGCATCTGCCATAGCTGCAAAGTCACAACCAAAATCCCCCACTGGCGGCATCTTTAGGAGGCGGCAGAAGGGAAGCAGAGGTTCATCACTGGCTGTTAGCCACAACGCAGAGAAGGAACACATCTATCGGGGGCAGTGATGCTTGGTATTCCCGGTGTTAGGGGGCAACCGTGGGAGTGCGTCTGGAGTCCTGGACCCATTTGTGACCTCCTGATGGCGCCTGGGTTTCTGGCCACTGTGTGACACAGAGCGTTGGACTGGACGGGCCATTGGCCTGATCCAACGTGGCTCTTCTCATATCCTGCATCTTACAACCGTACACAGGGGTGTTATCTTTCCCCCTTTTAAATTGCTAATAACAGCCCAGGGCCCTCTTTCTGCTGAGCAAAGTGGTGCCAGATGGAAGGTTTAACACACACACACACACACCCCTCCTCTCCCTGATTCACAGGGTGATAATTTGCTGCCGAAAGACAGGGACCTTTGACCCCGCGTGTAGAGCCTGCAGCAGTGTGGGGGACAGACAGCTGTAGCATGATTGTTTTGAATGGTCTGTGAAATGTCGGAACCTGGAATTGCCTGTTCTGTGCACTGGTGCGCTTATGACAAGCCCAGGGAGACCACAGAGGAACCTCTGCCCCAATCCGGGGCTTGCTGGCAGCCACAGTTCAACTCCCTACACGTTCGGTTGCCCGTGACCAGCCTGCTGACATGCATGCAGCATCCATCACAGCTCAAAGTCTACGCCAGAAGCAGCTACCGCCTAACCCAGCGACCATTGAGCAATGTGCTGCAAATTAAAGAGTTCTATGAAACTTTATCCAAAGAGGAGGCTACCTGTAGCAACTCTGCGCAATCTACGGATTTCTCTCTCTCCTGGGGAAGGATGCCGCATCTCCCAATCAGATATGACTGGATCATTCAGCACTGAATGATCTAGAGAGAGAGGAGGTGTAAGAGGGCAGGTCTCAGATCCCTGCCCCTCTTGGTCTGAGGTCAAAGAAGGTCACTTCACTTGGTGTAAGGGTTAGGAATGCAGACTTCTAATCTGGTGAGCCGGGTTGGATTCCCCACTCCTCCACATGCAGCCAGCTGGGTGACTTTGGGCTTGCCACAGCACTGATAAAGCTGTTCTGACTAAGCAGTAATCTCAGGGCTCTCTCAGCCCCACCTCCCTCACAGTGGGTCTGTTGTGGGGAGAGGAAAGGGGATTGTAAGCCGCTTTGAGACTCCTTTGACGTAGAGAAAAGTGGCATATAAGAGCCAAATCGTCTTCTTCTCCTGATGTTTCCAGGATCCTTGGTTTGGGCCAGTTACTGCACACCCACAGGGGAAGGAGACTTACGTCTTCATCAAAAGGAGCCACCGGGACACGCAAGCAGCTCTCTCCAAGGCTGTCTTATCGCCGATGTTTTAATCCTCCCCTCGCCCTTCGCAGCCTTATGGAACAGGTGCCAAGAATGGCACCTTGTCAGTTTTCACGGGTAAAGGTTCCAAAATAGAATGCTGAGAGGAGGAATTGTGAAAACAGTGAGGGCCCAGCCCCTCCTCCTCCTCCTCCCCCTCCCCACAATGCAGGGTCCCCAACCACGCTTCTTGCACCCTGTCCCTTCCAAACTCATACATTTCATTAGCCTAGTCTACAAACACTAAAGCCTGGTGCTGTTCCGATCCCAGCAAGAGGGCATGCCGGCGTCAGATAACAAGGCAGCAGGGAACATATGGAGGTAGCTATAAAGCTCAGCCTTCCTTTATGCTGGCCAAAGCCTCCCCTTCTTTCCTCCTCCCCCCCCCCCACTCCTTCGTCACCTTGTTCATAAAATATGCAGCAAGGAAGCCAAGAATAACACAGACGCACACACACACATAAGGACGCACAGTTACCCCCTACCCCAGAAGCCTCCTGCTCACAAGCTGTTCCTGGCAGACCATTTTGCACACACCGAGGATGGAGAATTTTGGGCAGAACCTTGGATTTGTGTTGTGGGCTGTGTGGGTTTACTCCCCCTGGGAAGGTGAGCCAGCCAAGGAGAGAGAACGAACCACTGCAGTTTATTGAGTAGAGTCTGGGTATTGGAGCCGTAAGATAGCTTCCTTTTCTACCGATAAGATTGCCAGATTTTTTTTTTTAAAAAAATCCGTTTCTTCCTGTGCGTTTGCACCAGAAATTAAGCCACCCAATCTCTTCAACTATCTTAAGGTCGGCCTTCACTGGAATTCGGATGCAAACCCTTGGAGGAATATAAGGATTTTGACATGGCGGCAGACGATGGCAAAACCACCTCCGAACATTTCTTTCCTTGAAAACCCAACAGGGTAATGCAAAAAAAGAAAGGATCAAGCCTGTTTCTCCGCCCCTTTATCCTCCTACGAGCAAACATTGGCCTGGATTATACCACTGAAGAAGTACAACAACGAAACTAGCTGTTACCCGGAATACTGGTGTTGGTTGTTTTTGAGGAGGACGATTCAAGATTCTGAAAACAAGAAACTTTTCTTCTTGTGTTGACCCCCCAGTTGAAATACATGAATTCTTCCAAAACTCACAGAATGTGTCGAGCCAGGTGGAGTTTTGTTCTTGTTTGCGCTCACCTGGCAGCAACATGCGGCAAAAAATGTGGCAGATGCACCACAGTGATTCTGAATCCCCGATCTTGCTTTTTCCTGGGGAGGAGGGGGGCAGAATCGCTGTCCTTTGCCCTATCTTACCTCTTCCTTTTTAGCCCACCTGCTTCAGTCCCGCCTCCTTGAGGAGATGCAGATTGTTCCTCTTCCCAAACTGACCTTTCACTTCCCCTCACAGAAACTGTATTGTTTTTCAGCAGGCTATTCTTGGCAGCTTTTCCCAGCCGCAATCCGAGTATGCTATGACATCACAGCAGATCAACCAATGGCTGAGGTCATGGATATTCTGATGGATTGAGAGCGCCTATTAACACTTTGCCGGGAGTGTGGATGCTCTGGAGGCATCTGTGCGCTTGCAGGGCGAGCAAAGGCATTGGGATGGATCGATTTTTCGCAGCAGTGCTCGGGGCCTGAGCACGGAAGACGCAGCCCCTTTTGCCTTCCGACCTTTCCTGTCACGCTGAGCAGCCAAGGCGGCCAAGGACCACAGGAACGCTCATGCAGGAGGCCTTTTAAATCCGCTCCAGAGCCTGTGAATAATTCATCTCCCTGTAGCACTAAATGCTTCCTCCTTCATCTATATTTCATGTAATTAAACTTTGCTTGAGATTCCCCCCCCCCCTTCTTCTCTCTTACATATAAAAAATGGAAGCGTGTTTAAGTCTCCGGTGAGGTTTCTCTTAGGGGGGCGGGGAGAGGAAAGGTCATAAGGACTAGAGCCTTAGATCCCGTGGCGATGATACAGTAAGGGGAGCTTGTCTCGATCACGCCCGGTTCATTGGCTTTTCAGGGGCTTCGGGTCAGCCCCCTTTCGGAGACAGGCGCAGGCCCGCCGGTCTGATTCAGCAGGGCGATCGATCGTTTTTATGAGCAGCAGCTTGCAAAAAAAAACAACAACAACCCAAACAATTGCTCTGTCAAAGGAGCAGCTGCAACGCGCCATCCTTGCGAGGATTTTGCTTACTGGTTAGGAGGGATCAATTTGGCAAGAGGTCTTCGGCAGGTCAGGCAGAGACTACAGGAAGAAATGCTGGACACCTACCAACTTTTTCGAGGGGGAGTGGGGGATATTAGGAGGAAGGACATTCCTGTGTCTGCTCTTGGCATCTGAGGGTTGTATATATGGGGCCGGTGGCTCCGTGACACCAAATGGGCCCCCCCAGTGGAGAACCCCCCACTTGGAACATCACCGAGTAGAGGTGACGCCAGAAATGAGACCTACGCTTGGAAGGTCATGGGATATCATTTCAAAGGATTTGAATATTATTAATTAACGTCGGCTGTTGTTCTTTTGTCTCATACGCTGCCTTGAGCCGGTTTCGGGAGGGCTGGATATAAATCAAATACATCAATAAATATTAAGGGGCATAAGTGCCAATAATACCCCCAACTGGCCAAGGTCAGTAGCTGACGCCCCAAGATGACAAAGAAGCAGGGTGCTTTTCAAGGGTGCCAGGCTCCACCTCTTGAGGGGCGGAGCCTGGGGCTGCTGTACCTTCTGGCATCCTCTGGCAGCAGACCTGAATTTCTCACCTTCGCCCTTCTCTCACTTCCCTGCCCTGATGGGGAGGTCGAGGTCTGCCCTGCTTCCTGCTTTACCAGGGATTTCCTGTTGGCGGAACAACCCTGGGCTTTTTCAAGCATCCTGGTCCTTCCGGGCAAAAGGAACAGAAGTGGTTGAGATCCTGGTAGGGTGGCCAGCCTCTAGGAGGCACCTGGAGATCTCCCGCTGTCACAATTGATCTTCAGGAGACAGAAGTCACCTTGGAGAAAATGGCCACTTTGGACGGTGGACAGTAAGGCATTCTACCCCACTGAAATCCCTCCCCTGGTTCCTTGACCTTACTCCACCCATCCTTCTTGTGCTAATTGGGCCTGCCAACTCTGGGTTGGGACATTCCTGATGCTCTGGAGGTCGGAGGGCAGGGTTTGGCGGGGACAAAAGACGGTGGAGAGACGGTGACGGATCCTGGCAGCTCAACCCGAATACGAATCTCCCTCTCGCTGCCTGCTAGAGTTTCCCAGCATGACCTCCAACAGCTCTTCGGTTCTAGCACCGCACATGACTGTGGCGCACGGCCAGCCGCAGGTAGTGAGAGAACAGCAATTACCACCTGTCTCAGCCAGCGGTGGGCCGCGGAGGAGAAAGGCCAGAGGGCCTGTGCAGAAACAGGCCGCCTGCATCACGCTTAAGGGCGGGAGGAGCCCTGTTCGACCAAGGGCACCCCCAAATGGCTTCCTCCACACATCCCTACGGACAGTCATCCCTCTCCTGCGTGGCCTTGCGCACGTGAGAAAATCCAGATCCGGGCGCTTGCTTTCGAGAGCTGCTAGGCCACATCCGAGCACCTCTGCTTGCGATCGGGGGTACACGGCGCTGGCGAGCGCTGAGTTGCTGGATCAATCTCCTACCCTTTTCAGCAACTTCTCAGTAAGTTAATTAAAAGAAGTGAGATAAGCATGGCAAGCCGCCAACGGCGAGAGAGAAACAAAAGGAGCTTTTCAATCTAGTGTCAGGCGTCAACAGATGGCAACACGAAGTGTTAACTTTTTCTTTTTATGGGTACCTTTAGGAATGTGGTGTGATAAAATTAAAGCACTTGCCTCGTTTCGGGGGCCGGGGGGGCCCTCTGGCTGAGGGAAGGGGGTGTGAATCGGAGGGGTTTGGAGCGGGACACCGCGGAGCAAATGCTAAACCGTGAATTTACAAGCGCTGCTGGGAGATTTCTCAGGATTACAGCTGGTTTCCGGAAGACAGAGATCGGTTCCCCTGGAGAAGATGGCTGCTTTGGAGGGTATCAGGGGTGGCCAAGCAGTGGCTCTCCAGATGTCCATGAACTACAATTCCCATGAGCTCTTACCAGCAAACTGTGGCTCTCCAGATGTCCATGGACTACAATTCCCATGAGCCCTTACCAGCAAACTGTGGCTCTCCAGAGGTCCATGAACTACAATTCCCATGAGCCCTTACCAGCAAACTGTGGCTCTCCAGATGTCTATGGACTACAATTCCCATGAGCCCTTACCAGCAAACTGTGGCTCTCCAGATGTCCATGAACTACAATTCCCACGAGCCCTTGCCAGCATGCTGGCAGGGGCTTGTGGGAATTGTAGTCCAAGGACATCTGGAGAGCCACACTTTGGGCACCCCAGCTCTACAGCATCATGCTGAGGTCCCACCTGTTCCCGCCCCTTTTCCTCCTCAGGCTCCATCCTCAAATCTGCCTGGAGTTGGCAACTGACAGTCTACACCAGGGGTAGTCAAACTGCAGCCCTCCAGATGTCCATGGACTACAATTCCCATGAGCCCCTACCAGCATTCGCTGGCAGGGGCTCATGGGAACTGTAGTCCATGGACATCTGGAGGGCCGCAGTTTGACTATCCCAGGTCTCCACCATATGTGTTTCTAGAGGGTGTCGGCAGGCTCAGAATGAATTTAGGCTGATTCTCACAGACAAGAACCCGACGGGATGAATGTCCACATCTTTCTCTTTTTAAACCCCGCCCTATTTTGTTTTTCCAGGTGTACTTTTGTCAAAGCGGAACACCCTCTGCCTCCAAGCACGCAGTCTGTCACGCCCGCCCTGAGAAAGTCACGTTATATAAGGGATCGGCTATTGGGGGCGGGAAAGCCAAGCGACGTCCATGAAAAGATTTGATGCCGGATGCCAGGCGGAGGATTAGCTCCGGGGCCAGCTGTCCTGCTCTCGGCAGCCCTGCACAAAATGTGACAGCCGGCGGCTGGCTTGCGTGCGCAGAGGGCGTTGCGGCTCCCGGCACAACCGTGCTGCTTTTGATGCGGGTGGCATCGGGGCTGGCCATCGGTTGGAGGTCCGCTCCACTCCGGAAGTTCCTTTGGATTCCAATGACAATTGGAATTGGGTTTTTGGCCACACACACCCCACCTTCCTACCGTCGTGGCCCTAACGAAGCACGTCTGGCCTCAACCTGGGCCAGGGCCTTCTCGGTTCTGGCCCCGGCTTGGGGGAATGAACTAAGGCCCTGACGGAACTATCACAGTTCCGCAGGGCCTGTAAGCTGGAGCTCTTCCGCCAGGCTAGGGTTAATAGCAACAGGGCCTTTTGGAAGGATTGGAATGCTAGGGATGGTATAAGGCAGTGGTCCTCAACCCATGGATTTATATCTGGAGGAACAGCCTTTTTTGCATCCCTTTGGAAGGGTCTACTTTCATGTGGGCAAGTGTGGAGATCTCTAGCTTCTCTTTGCATGCCTGTAGAGAGCAACAATGTGACAGGAAGGTCACCGAGAAGTGGAAAGAATTCCTCCAAGGCTCTGACCCTCATTTTGGCTTTCTCTATGATCTACTTCCTGGTGTCTGTCTGGCTTGTGTTTCCCATCCCCAGTCCTCTTCAGCAGCTGTCCGTGGTCCTGGACTTGAGGCCAGCGAGGACATAATCCAGCCTCTTCCTGTCGCATGGGGGTGAAGTCACATGACGTCCTGTCATGCGCAAGCCTCTCAGCCGGCTCCATGCTCTGAAAAGCTGACGGCCACATGCACAAGAGGAAGACGCTGGCCAGAAGGGGCGGTCATTGAGTTTTGGTGGCCTTCTCAGCAAGGACCGAAGAGAGGTTGTTAGCTCTGGCAGTGAGGCATGGATGCCAACGCACGAGAAAGAGGACAGGATGGAGGCTTTAACATTGTGGCTCTGATCCCGAGAAAGTTAGTTGCATGTCTGACCTTCAGTGAAAGCATTGGGTCAAGTTAGACATACTCCACTGATTTCATAAGCATTAGGTAGGGCCGACTTACTCTGGAGAGGGACTGTTACCTCTTTCTGGCTATCTTTTTTAAACATTGGGTTTGAGCGTATTTATTTGCATTACATAACTTGCCTAGAGCCTCGGAAATTGGATGAGATTTTTTTAAAAAAATCTTGGCTAGATGACTACCCAGTGGAGAGAACGGGGAAGGAGGCATGATGAAGATCAGCAGTGGAATTGATTGTCCAAGGTGGTGGAGAGCTGCCCCTCACTGGCAATCTTCGATCAGAAGCTGGACAGATCCCTATCCTGGAGTCTTTAGGCCAGGGGGTCGTCAAACTGCGGCCCTCCAGATGTCCATGGACTACAATTCCCATGAGCCCCTACCAGCGCATGCTGGACATCTGGAGGGCCGCAGTTTGACTACCCCTGAGCTAAAGAGCAGCAGACAATAATCTGGTGAACCGGGTTTGATTCCCAACTCCTCCTCCTCCACATGCAGCCAGCGGTGTGACCTTGAGCTGCTCACAGTCATTGTTGTTCTCTCAGAGTGGTTCTCTCAGAGCTCACTCAGCCCCACCAACTTCACAGGGTGCCTGTTGTGGGGTGAAGAAGGGAAAGATCCCTTTAGGGTAGTGAAAAGTGGGGTATGGGAAAAAAAACAGTTCTTCTGGCAACCACTGGTGGGGTTTTCAAGCCAAGAGAAGTTCAGAGATGGTTTACTGTTGCCTGGAGGGCCGCAGTTTGACTCCCCCTGCTTTAGGCTGATCCTGCATCAGGCAGGGGCTGGACTAGACGGCCTGCCTGATTTAGGGCACTCACTTGTTAGGATCAGTAAACAGTTTCCTTGGTCAGGAGGACATGGAGGCTCAAGCATGGGAAAAATCTGAGCACTGTGCATTTTGAAAGGGAAGAACTGTGCTAAATGAGTTTCCGTTAAACTTGGTGTTTCACATGGTGGAAGAAAGGGAAGCTGTTTCTCCAGCACCAAACCAAACCCCGTCTCTAACTTCAGCATATATCAGAAAACAATTGGGGCCCAATGGCATTGTCTGAGGAGGTGTGCATGCACATGAAAGCTCACACCTAGATTAAAATTGTGAGTGGTCTTCCAGGTGCCGCTGGACCCCAATTTCATAGAATCATAGAATCAAAGAGTTGGAAGGGGCCACACAGGCCATCTAGTCCAACCCCCTGCTCAACGCAGGATCAGCCCAGAGCATCCTAAAGCATCCAAGAAAAGTGTGTATCCAACCTTTGCTTGAAGACTGCCAGTGAGGGGGAGCTCACCACCAACTTCGGCAGCCTATTTCACTGCTGAACTACTCTGACTGTGAAAATGTTTTTCCTGATATCTAGCCTATATCATTGTACTTGTAGTTTAAATTCATTACTGCATGTCCTTTCCTCTGCAGCCAACAGAAACAGCATCCTGCCCTCCTCCAAGTGACAACCTATCAAATACTTAAATATTTCGTTCTGCTGCTTCCCACCTGAATCTCTCGGTATATATCAGGGATCACAACAAAAATGCAAGTATAACTCAGGGGTTGTTCAAGAATGAGAAGGGTCGGGGGATGCAAACAGACCCACCTGACCCATTGAAATGACTCTGCCAGACAGCTGGGAAAACAAAACCATTTCCCCTTGCACCTAAAACCAAACCAGCAATGCATCAAGCCAGCTCTTGGAGTCAAGACATTCTATAACCAGGGTGCCATTGCTGAAAATGCCCATTGTTTATTTTTCTGTGACCTCGCTTACATGGATGGGGACACACAGGGCAGGATCTCTGTGGAAGGGCCAGGATGACGGCCATGGGAGCAAGCTGTCCCTTAGGCATCCTGATCCCAGACTATTTAGAGCCTTTAATTAAATAACCACCAAGAGCCTCTTGTGGCGCAGAGAGGTAAGGCAGCAGACATGCAGTCTGAAAGCTCTGCCCATGAGGCTGGGAGTTCGATCCCAGCAGCCGGCTCAAGGTTGACTCAGCACTGAATTATCTAGAGAGAGAGGAGGTGGAAGAGGGTGGGTCTCAGATCCTTCCATCCTTCCGAGGTCGGTAAAATGAGTACCCAGCTTGCTGGGGGGTAAACGGTCATGACTGGGGAAGGCACTGGCAAACCACCCCGTATTGAGTCTGCCATGAAAACACTAGAGGGCGTCACCCCAAGGGTCAGACATGACCCGGTGCTTGCACAGGGGATACCTTCACCTTTACCTTTAATGAAATAACCAGTGCTTTGACTGGTGCCCGGGAGCAGACAGGATCTCCTTTAAGGCCAGCGAAATCGCTTGGGGCAATCAGCAGCCAGCCCAAGCAGTAGCAGCACTGCACGCCTGCCCTGCGCACATGCGCTTGGACGAAATGAGCTCATTGACCGGTGACGAATGAATATGCTCCCTGGGAGGAAAAAAAATCTGTCTGGAGATGCCGATTGGCTGCGATGTCCTTGGCTTTTGAAGAATGCCCCCGGGGGACAGCAATAAATTAAACCTCCTTTGGACGCTGCCTCGTTTCCTTGCCTGTGAGGTGAAGCAGGATGTTTGAAACATGCCTTGATCCAGATTCATGGAGCCAAATAAAGTCACCCGGGGAAGGCCAGCCCTGGCCCACGGTCTGTCCATCTCCTTGCCCCATGAACCAAACCGCAGGACCAAATCGAGTCCAGATTCTGGCAGCCTACTTTGGGCCACCAGGGTGGGAAACCTTGCTTGCTCCCAGGCCATTCCTCTCTGCAGAAAGCAACTCCTCGACAGATGAATGCTCCTCTCAAAGCCGTCTCTGATCCAAGGACACCTGTGCCGGTAACCACTGAGTCCTTCTGCACCATCCATGAACCATGCCCAGAGCATGGTCTTCAGCCATGCTCCCATCTCTATGCAGCAAGGAGTACCCTGCGCTCTAAAAGACCCCCAAACACAGCTTGAGATTCTGGGCGGAGAGAAATATCAGACTCTGCAATATCCAAATAAACATTCTGCAAGGCAAGCAGATTTGCACCTCTTCACCTGTCTGCGCGGTCGATTCTATACAAAGAGAACCCCTGTGGCTGCCACCGATTCTCCGAGTCTCTTGCAGTTATCGGATCCAGAAATATGTTTAAAAGCATGCCGAATCCCGCATGCACCCTGTTCCACAGGGTGATGGGAGACACAAAGCCCCCATGGGGGACGGAGAGAGAGGGCCACTCTGATCCTCATACATTCTTGTTACGTACAGGCTTTCAAGTTCCCCACCCGTGCTACTAATCATGGCCAACTCATTCTGTAGGTTCTGGTGAGGCCCTACCTCCTGTAGAATTATCTGTTCGCCTCATATAGGATATTGTAGAGCTGGAAAAGAGACAGGAAAGGACAGTGCCAACGGCTACAAGATTACAGCACCTTCTCTAAAATGAAAGGCTAAAGTGTTGGGGGATTTTAAGGGAGGTTGGAGGGGGGTGCCACATTAAGCTATGGGACAGGAGTTAATAAAAGTGTGCATGGTGTAAACAAAGCAGAAAGAGACACACAGAAACACACACACACAGAGAGAGAGAGAGACCGATTCTGCACATATTGGATAATACTCTTTCAATGTGCTATTGCAGCTGGATGTTTTTTGTGAGAAACAAGAAAATCTACTTCTAAAATGCATTGGAAGTGCATTATGTAATGCAGCCTTTCTCGACTTTTTGACCATTGAGAAACCCCTGAAATGTTCCTCAGGCTTTGAGAAACCCCAGAAGTGGCGTGATCGTGCAAAATATGCTTGGGAAACATGGCAGTGGACACGCCCACCTGGGGCCCCTCCCCTTCCCACCCCCTCCAGGCCCAGTACTGGCCATTTGGGGAGAGGGTGGGTGGGTTGACATGACCATATATGGTCCTATCACCCGATGAACATTTAACACATTAAAATATATATATTAAAAATTAATTAACTCCCACTCATTTGGGAAATCCTCCAGGGCCATCAAGAAACCCCAGGGTTTCACGAAAACCCGGTTGCGAAAGCCTACTCTACTGTGTGCAGAATGGGTCAGAGAGAGAGAAGTCGCTCTGCCATGGAACATGGAAACATCCAACAAAAATGACCTGTTCTCCACTCAGGGCAACAAAAGGACATTCTGAAGAAGAAGGACCTTCTTCTTCCTAGTTTGCATCATTAACGTGTGGGACTCACAGCCACAGATCTTGGGCTGGCTACCAGTGCAGGTGGCTTTCAAAGTTTAGGCCAACTTACGGTCAACGGGCCTGGTCAAAGCCTGACTTGGCTAGCACAGACTAGCCGGATCTCACCAGCTCGTGGAAGCTAAGCAGGATCCGCCCTGGCTAGAATTTGGATGAGAGACCTCAGCGGAAGCCCGGCGTCATGACCTGGAGGCGGGGAACAGCAAGCCACCTCCGTTTGTCTTGTGTCTTGAAGAACCGACTGGGTCGCCAGAACTCGGCCGTGACTTGACACCACTTCCCACCGCCACCGGGGCCACCGAGAGCTATTTGCCAAGAGGCTTACATGGAACCTCCATGTTCAGAGGCAGTTTATCTCTGAACGCAGGGGAGAACAATGAAGAGCCACTTTGGCCCCTGTGCCCTGCAGGAGCCCAGCCACGGTGGGAAACCAGATGCCGGAGTGGACGTCGCAGTCCGTCAGGGCTCTCCTTACGTGCGGAGCGTTTAAAGTCAAAGGAAATATCTATCCAAGTGGGCATAAAGATATATATAGCGAGAGGGGGAGGGGGACAGGGAGTGAACAAGCTCTCTGTGTATCCACTTATAACTCTGTTGAATATTTTATGGAGTTCTGCTATGACGGTGCATCTTTGAAAGCGGCACCCGCCCCCGTTATGTAAAGCAATTTTGCCAGGGCCACGCCAGCCGCTCCCCTCCCTCCAGAGCGGTTTTGGGTTTTTTCTCCCCCTTTTACTTGGCTTTTAAAATAGCTGATGTCCTCTTGCTTTTATCCACCGGCCTCGTGCGACCTCTCTGAGCCTTGGACGGACCTGGTTCAACAGCGTCCCTGGGAGGGGATGGGGAATTGCCAGGCCCCGTTTCAAGAGACGGCGGGGGAGAGACAGGCCGGCCTACATCATGCACCCCCCTGGTAGCTGCAATCTCCTGGCAGCTTTAAGGCTGAGTCGATTTCTGCACACTTAATAGGAGGGCGGCCTCTTTGGCTGAGTTTTCAGAAGACATCGGGGCCTATTGATTCCTGCTTGGACTTAGGTGCAGAATGTTCAACGTCCAAGAAAATATACCCCTGTAGAGAGAGCCCGGGGGGGGGGGGAGAGAGGACGTGTGCCTGACCTGAGCAGGCCAGGATAGATCCTGATCTCATCAGATCTGGGAAGCTACGAAGGGTTGTCCGTGCTCAACGTTTGGATGGGAGACCATCAAGAAATTCCGGGGATGCTACGCAGGGGGCAGCCACAGCCCCCTACATCTCTGGACATCTCTTGCCTTGAGCTGGCTGCAACTTAACAAGGCTTTTCCTCACCAAGAACGCCGTCCCCACAATCCTGAGGATCTACGTCCTGGTTTCCCAGCTGTTCTCCTTTTCACCCACTCTGACGGCCTCTCAGAACCACGGCCTTAAGAAGATATCGGAGACGTCCATCAGTCACCACCACCACAGCTCCTCCCACCCGCATCCTGTCTGACTGGTTTCTTAAACCCATTAAAAAGCACCCTGGCTCTTAAGCACTCCGGTTCCCCCGTGCTTTTGCTGGATGAGATCAAGTGGAATGGAGACAGGGAGAACCTGCTGGTGTCCAGCCGGGCTGAAGATCTCGTGATACTGGGGAGTCGCACAGGGGTGGGGGAGATTACAGCAGGTTGACTGGGGGGGGGGGCAAGTGCATGGGCGAAGGTTAAAACCTGAAATATTTCCTTCCTCTTGTTCCTGCGGCATTCACCATCCCCACCCACCCACTTCCATGACCCGGCACATAATAGCGAGTGTTCACAGATGACCCCGAAAAGTAGAACAAAATTCTTTGGCGCTGGCCTTTCTAGCAAACTGAACACAATGGCGCAAAACACACCCGAGCGTGCAAGTTTGCAACCGAGAGACTCCATCTGGCTGACGGGAAGGGAGGGAGCTTTAAAAATAAACCGGATGGAAGGTGGATTGGAGAGAGGGAGGGGAAAAGCTGGATCGGAGGAGGCCAAGCACAGATGACACGGAACTGTGAGATAGGAGATGGTGATGAGATACAGATAGATAGATCATAGGTAGGTGACAGATGGCTGGACAGGCAAGTAGAAGTAGGGTAGGGTAGGGTAGGGTAGGAAGGAAGAGATAGATAGATAGATAGATAGATAGATAGATAGATAGATAGATAGATAGATAGATAGATAGATAGATAGATAGATAGATAGATAGATAGATAGATAGATAGATAGATAGATAGATAGATAGATAGATAGATAGATAGATAGATAGATAGATAGATAGATAGATAGATAGATAGATAGATAGATAGATAGATATAATGCACATGTGATTCCATGTATGGAACAGTGTTAGGAAATGTGCATTCTTCTGAGCCTAAGTGTGAGAAACTGTGGCAGAGGGGTGGGGAATTCACAAAAACTGCAGGTGTGCAGAGGTCTGTGGCCCTCCCGTGTGATCCTATGCAGAACTCTAATCTCCAGGGGCCCCGGCTTCAACGAGCAGCAGAACTATTTAGGATTGCACGGCCCGGCTCTGTCCCTGTTTTGTGTGGGGAGTCAGGCAGGGTTGCAGGCAAAAATTGTTAGCCCGCTGATCGGAGGCCGAGTTGGGGTCCCAAAGGAGCGCAAGAGTGTGGGCCCTCAAATGAGCATTTGGAAGCATCGGGCGGAGTGAGGGGGGGCTCCGAGGGCACACCTGTGAGCGCGAGTCCCTGTGAGCACATCATGCACAGGTGTGAAGTACTGGCGTGCATGATCCATCTGTCGGGCTAAAAGCAGGGGGTGGGGGAGGTGCGAGCCTCTGCCCTTGGCTATCGGAACCCCCCCAATTCCCCGGTCGCTGGGTAGAAATCTCGCCCTGTAGCTCTGCTCCCATTGTCGAGCATGAGTAAACACACCGAGCCATAGGCAGCCGCCAATGCTCAACTCCCCTGTGGACGCATTCCCCCCCCCTCCTCCCGTGCCTGCATTACAAGCCACTCTGATCCACCTCCATCAGCCCTTCCTGCCCACGTCGCGGCACGGCTCTTACCTGTTTATCTGCCCTAAGGTCCTCCCGGCGAACTTTTTAAACTCTTCTTTCCGAAACTCCATGGCTCCTGGGTCGTCTTGTGCCGGGATCGGGGCTGGAAGGTCCCGGAATTGGGTCCCAGGGGGGTCGCCCTCGGAGACGCGGCGCTGGGGAATCTAACGCTGGCTCCACCAAGACATCCCGGAGCGGCGTCGGGGGTCGGTCTACTCGGTTGCCTCGGAAAGGAGCCGGGTCTCGTCGTCGGATCCTGTCCCTCGCCCCGTCTTTGCGTCCGGATCTCGCCTCCTGGCTCCCGATCCCCCCCTCCCGCCCTTCTCTTCCCCTCGCCTTCCTCCTCCTCCTCCTCCTCCTCCTCCTCTTCCTCTCCCTCAGTCCTGCCTGCGCTTAGCTCGTGGGGATGCAACCATCTCGGGCTGTGCCCACCTGGCCCAGCGCCCGTGCCACCAACTCGGGCAGAAGCGTCATTGGGGCCGCCGGCCCGACGTAGGAATGCCCCTGCCCGGCGTGGGAGGCGGCTGCGGAGGCGTCCGGGGCCCGCCGCCACACCCCGCCCCGCCCCGCCCCAGCCCGGCCCTCGCCCCGCGGCCCCTGCCCCACCTGGCCGCGTCTGCAGCCCCCAAGCCGAGACCAAGGGCGCCGCGCAGCCGGACGCCAACTTTGCGCGCTGGTATTCAGCACCACGGACAGCGGCCGGCCCGGGCGAGGCGAGGCGAGGCCAGGCGAGGAGGAGCGAAGCGGGAAGGGAGACGCCAGCGGCGGCCCAGAGCCGCGGGATTAGCCGGGAGGCGAGCGCCGGGAGGGGCGGCTGGACGGGGAGAGGGGCTTAGTGGGGAGCGCGGGTGGGAAGGAAGGAAGGAAGGAAGGAAGGAAGGAAGGAAGGAAGGAAGGAAGGAAGGAAGGAAGGAAGGAAGGAAGGAAGAAAGAAAGAAAGAAAGAAAGAAAGAAAGAAAGAAAGAAAGAAAGAAAGAAAGAAAGAAAGAAAGAAAGAAAGAAAGAAAGAAAGAAAGAAAGGTGGATACTGTAGCGGTCTGCTTAGAAGCGGGAAGAGGAGGAAAGTGCGTTGGGGGGGAGGGGGTGGCCAGACAACGGAGGCAGAGGAGAAGCGGGGCGCCAGCAGGATGAGTCCCCTGCAAGTCCCAGCTGCATCCCCAGAGGAGGGCAGGCCAGCAGCCCCCTCATTAATCTTTCAAAAGTACTTAACTAAGCAGAGACAGGAGGAGGCAGGGGAAGGTCCTGGGGGAGGAAGTCGCTGCAGAGCCAGCAGGAGGGGGGGGAGAGAGAGGGAGAGAGAGGGAGAGGTGAGGGACAAAGAGCTTTTGACAAGGCAGGGCTGCAGGTTCAGCACTAAAATGCCCCCCCACACACACGCACACACACAGAGGATATAGTTTTCTAGTAATGCTAGGGGCTCACAATTTATAGAATTTTCCCCAAAACATAATCCCTAGTTCGCCCAGGGTCTCAAAGTCAAAATCATCAGGCCCCTTCAGGCCTGTTTTCCTGAGAGCAATGGCCCAACTCTGCCAGTTCGGCATCACTTTCCCAGCAGCGTGCCCTCCAGGTGGGCATCATTTTAAAAAAAAAGAACAGTACACTGGGCACAGCCTTGGTGCACTTCTTGTGACCCTGGTGTAGGGAAACGCAAATGCAACTCAATTAAATATCTCTCTTGGAGTCCAGGCAGTGGGGTGTCCTCCTGTGCTGTGCTCTCATTCCTCCCACAACATTGTTCTGAAGGTCAAATGGAGGAGAGGGAGGGATGCCAGCCACCAGGTGGGACCTGGGGGATCTCTCAGCTTTACAGCTCATCTCCAAATGACAGAGATCAGTTCCCCTGGAGGAAAGGGCTGCTTTGGAGGGGGGACTCCATAGCATTCCACTCCATTGAGGCTCCTCCCTGGCCCCAATCCCACCCACTCCTGGCTCCACCCCCAAAATCTCCGGGTATCTCCCAACCCAGAGCTGGAAACCTTAAGGAGAGAGGTTGTAAGCCACTGGGGAGAAAAGTGGCTCATGAATCATCAATACAAATCTATGAACATACATCAAGCATCAATATCATCAACACTAATCTATAAATGCAAAAGACATCCCCCTCCCTTCCGAAGAGCTTCGCTCCGAAGGAGTCACCCTATTTCAGGGGTGGCCAAACAGTGGCTTCCCAGATGCCCATGGACTATAAATCCCATGAGCCCCTGCCAACAGCTGGCAGGGGCTCATAATTGTAGCCCACGGACATCTAGACATGGACAATAGTAGTTCTCTCTACCTGCTACATTAAGGCCGTCAAACCCTCCTGAATTCCCCCCAGCAAATGTGCAGGGGGGGTGGGGTGAACCAGCCCCTCTCCTTACTCCATCCCTCAGTCTCCAGAAAGACAAATCCCAGCATCTCCCAGCATGCCCCCTGGCTCGAAGGAATCCTCATTGGCGACGTGGTCAGCCTCTCTCTTTGCAGGCGAGGCATTCTGTTACAAACCCAGATCTGCAGGCCGCAAGAGCAGAGGTGGAAACAGGGCCCGGGTTGGCTCGGCTCTCCGCCTCGGCCTACCTCTTGGGACAGACCAGCTGTCAGCTGAGCCGCAGAAGGCCGGGGAGTTCTCCATGCTAGACGAGGAGCAGCGTGGCTTGGGAAGGGAAGGGGGACCCAGCGGGACACAGATGGCGCTGCTGTGTGAAGAGGAAGAAGAAGGGATTGGTGGAGGAAGAGAGACCGGCAGGGAGGGCAAATTGGAGCTGAATGAAAGCTCCGGACTTGGGTCCAAACAACGGAGGCTTGTGAGCGACCACCCTGTGCCCTCAGGAGCAGCAAGGGGAACCCACAGCACCTCTCCGGCCCGGCCCTCTCAACTCTCCTTGCAATGCCTAGGGCAAGAGGAAGCACCTGCAGGCCGTAGCCAGGGCTGGGCTGAGGGATGGTAACCTCCAGGTGGGACCTGGGAGTCCCCTGGTTTTACAGTTTATCTCCAGCTGACAGAGATCAGTTCCCCTGGGGAAAATGGCTGCTTCAGAGGGTGGGTTCCATAGCATTAGACTCCACTGAGGTCCTCCCCCGCCCCAAATTCTGCCCACTCCCGGCTTCATCCCCAAAGAGCTGGCCATCCTAGGGCCAGTGGATTCACTGCTCCACCTGAGGTACCTGTGCATTGTACAGGCAGCTGGATTTGAATTCTGCACGTGGCCATTTTAAAAATACTTGTTATGGGTTATTAACAACGTCACCCCTGCAGTTATTGTGTCCATGAACCTGGTAAGGTGCTTTGGGAGGGGAAGTAACACAGCACAAGAGCTGGTTTTTAGGACCTTGCTTTTCACCACCTGAACGAGTCTCAAAGAGTCTCAAAGTGGCTTACAATCACCTTCCCTTCCTCTCCCCACGACAGGTGGGTGAAGCTGACGGCACTCTGAGAGGAATCTGAGACGGCCTCCTGCTTCTCAAAGTATCTGAGCATCACCTTTCCTCCCGCTCCTCAGAACAGTGAGGCAGGTGGGGCTGAGAGAGCTCTGAGAGAACTGTGCCCGTCCCAAGATCACCCAGCTGCCTGCATGTGGAGGAGGAATGGGGAATCAAACGCAGTTCTCTGGATTAGAAGCCACCCCTCTCTGAACCACCACACCATGCTGACTCTCCTAAAACAGCAATGACCTGTCTTTTTAATTAGGGGATGGTTCCTCCCTGGCCAAGCTCTCTGGGGTCCAGACTCCCCCAGTCATCCTTCCTCCCCCACAAATTAGACAGGGAGGGTCTAGCCCTGCTTAAAAGTGTTGCAGCTCTACCTAGTGACCCCTGGGTACCTGGAAAGGCCGGCCAGTTCCCTGGGGAACCATGAATGCTTGAAAGCTGGTGAAAATATCGGAGGTCAGGTGGCAGCTGACTTACAGGGCCCAGTAGGGTTGTCAAGGCAAGAACAGATGCTGATAATAAATCACCTTCCCAGCCTCTGCTCGGGCTTCCCGGGTGCTCTCCCATCTAACTCCTAAATCTCAAAGATCTAATGAAATGGGGCTAGCCCGGGCCATCCAGGACAAAAGCCGGAGACCCGGCCCGACCCCTCATCGACTCTCCCTACAGCTCTCCAAGGGAGAGAGCAATCAGCAGGCCAGGTGGTGAACAGATCGGGGAAGCGGCACAAGCAGTAGGGGAGGGAACGCCAGGTATAAACCGACGGCTGCGGAAAGCACAAGCAGAGATGTACTTGAACAATCTGACAAGATCCTGCTGTCTGGGCCGGGGGGAGGGGCGGGGAGAAGATTTGCAGAAAAGTCTTTGCTCTGAGAATACCGAGAAGCCTAATTCTGTAGCATGATGATGAATCCCTTCAATCTTCCAGACATGCGCCGTGTATTGGAATCACAGGACAGGATGCTTCCCTTGGAAAGATATGTAGAGATACAGACCGCAGGGGCAGATGCCTTCACCCCCCGTTTCGGACTGGCGTTGTGTCAGTGGCAAGATGGCAATTGAGGCCCCCCCATGGATTATGCCCTGGACTGTCGTCTGTGACAAATAAATTTATTGGGAAAGGACTGCCCTGGGGCACTCCAGAAACTAAGAATTTGACCTTTCTGTGGTCAGACAAGAATCCACTGGAGGGGCATTTTTAGCAATGGCTGCCAGGAAAACTGATGTCCGAGGGTCTTCTCTTTAAAATGCCAATCCCATTTTGGCATTTTATTGACGACACTATTTTACATTTGATCGCTTTATGCATACTCTTACCATTTGTTTGGTTATGTCCTTTTTGTACAGTCCTGCTTTCGTACAATTGTGACGGCCGACGGCCAATCCAATAAAATCTTAAATTAAAAAACAAAACAAAACTAGAGACACAGTCTGCCCTTGCGGGTGTGTCTTCTGCGTTCTCGGGGAAAGGGCCGGCTTGTCCACGGACACTGCCCTTGCTCTCCGGTGCCCTCACTTGCCCGCGTTGATGTCATCCCAGAGCCGAGTCTGGCCGATGGTGCCGACCCACATTTTGTTGACGGGCAGCCGGTGACGTCATCCGATCGGAGGGGACCTGGGGACGTCATTCCAGCCCCTCTCTCACCCCAGATTTGATAGCGTCACTCCTGGGACTTAATTCGAGGAGGATGCAAAACCATGGGAAACCGACGCACCCAACAGGGTTGGAGAGATGAATAAATCCCTTCTTCATGGCTCTTTCCTCATTACTGGAGCATAACTTTCCATTAACAGCTCACGCCAGTGATGGAGTATACAGACTCCAGGGTGGAACGAACTGGAAGGGGGCAGTGAGGGTGACCATCACTGTCCACTGTGTTCTCCAGGCATTACAATCACTCTCCAGACTAGAAACCAATTCCCCTGGAAGAAGTGGCAGCCTTCAAGGGCAGACTCCACCGCTGGGTCCTCCACCATGGTGCCCACCGGTACTCCCCTTGCACCCACCCGAGCTTTATGGGAAGTGGGAGGCCATTGTAAGGTAAGGCTGTCATTTTTCTCTGGAGGTTAGACATTGCTCGGTTTGGCCTCTGTTGACCGAGTTCCCCGAACCCAATTTACTTGCAGGTAAGGACACTGGCCTCTTGTGGCGCAGAGTGGTAAGGCAGCAGACATGCAGTCTGAAAGCTCTGCCCATGAGGCTGGGAGTTCAATTCCAGCAGCCGGCTCAAGGTTGACTCAGCCTTCCATCCTTCCGAGGTCGGTAAAATGAGTACCCAGCTTGCTGGGGGGTAAACGGTAATGACTGGGGAAGGCACTGGCAAACCACCCCGTATTGAGTCTGCCATGAAAACGCTAGAGGGCGTCACCCCAAGGGTCAGATATGACCCGGTGCTTGCACAGGGGATACCTTTACCTTTAAGGACACTGGCAAAGGGGCTGGTGGGAATTGTAGTTCACGGACATCTGGAGAGCCACAGTTTGGCCATCCCTGCACAGCATCAGATCCCTACTGACCTCCCTCCCTGGGAACTGCTCCCGACTCTCAAATTTGCCAAACTGGAGGTGGCATCCCTAACTGGGCACTCTGCTTCCCGGTGCCATCAGAGCATTGACGGGTGGGAGCAGGTTCCTTTCAGAGCTGGCATCTCTTGCCCCACCTTCTCTTCCAGGGGGCTTCCCCGCTACGATCTCATCTTGAAAGTCAAAACACTACGCAAATCAGTCCTCCTTCCCAGACTTGCGTACCCAGCAATCCGCCCCATGGCTCTTTCTCTCCCCCAGGAACCCAGGCCTCTTTGCCAAGCAGCAATTAACCGATATCGCAGCAGACTACGGGAAATTCCCCACCGCGAGAGCCTTGCAGGCATGTGCTAATAAGATGCAAATTTATGGACAGTGGAAGCTGTGTCAGCAGAGGACAGCCAGCGTGGGGGTGGAGGCAGCCTCTCCTCGGTTTTCTGGCCTCCTCACCTTCATGCCAGATAAAAAATGCCCAGAGAAATCAACCCAGTTCAACCAGGCCTCCTGGCTGCCATCTTGGATCGTGGATTGGCCGCAGCTTCCCCTTTGCGAGGGTTCGAGGAGCAAACCCCAAAGAGGCAAGAGGGTTGAGATCCCACCATGGCAAGAATCTGCCACCAAGAGAGAATTGCATTCGCTGGGTTTTCATACCCTGCTTTTCACTACCCGAAGGAGGCTCAAAGCGGCTGCCGCTCGCCTTCCCTTTCCTCTCCCCACAACAGACACCCTGCGAGGTAGATGAGGCTGAGCGAGCTCTGAGAGAACCGTGACTGGCCCAAAGTCACCCAGCAGGTCTCATGAGCCTCTAAGTGGATTACAATCACCTACCCTTCCTCTCCCCACAACAGACGCCCTGTGAGGGAGGGAAGGCCGACAGTTTTAAGAGACCCGTGACCGGTCCAAGGTCACCCAAGTTGGCTGCATGTGGGGGAGTGGGGAATTGAACCCGGCCCTTGAGATGAGAGGCCGCTCCTCCAAACCACCACACCACACTGACTCCTGCCTTCACCTCCTTCCTGTTTGCAGGAGCTGAAACGGCCCCCGGAGCTGGGATCTAACCCGTTCGGTGCACCTGCTGAAGGTTGGACCATCCATAAACCTTGGCCACAGCACCCCCTACAGGGGAGCCCCTGTAACACGCAGGGGCCCCTTTGAACCCACAGTCAGGGTCCAGGGAAGAATCCTTCCCCCGCCAATAGTCAGATTCAGGTCTCCTCAAGCTCTCTCCTCCCTCCTGGCAAGGCGGCCCCGAGAGAAAACAGGTTGTATGAAGGCAAACAAGAGAGACAGAAGGAGCGAGGGGGGGAGTTGGCGGGGGCGGCGGCGACGGACATGTGCTCGCGGAACAGGCTGTGCGGGAGATGGGAACAGAGGAAGGAGAATTTGTGCCGGCACATGTGTGCACACACCACAAGAACAGAACTAGGAACTTGCTGGTTTGAAATCGACAGAGGAGGATGGGGAGCAGAGCCCACGGCTCAAAGGCCCACCCCAAGGAGCGTTGTCTCCTCTGACTCACGGTGCTCTCCAAGGCTTCGTTACGTAGCCTTTCCCTGGCTCCTTCTGAGCCCAGCATGGCTTTGGTGTGACACACTGGGAGGAAGCTGGGAGAACCATAGAAGTGGGTGGGTGGCCAGTTGGCTGGGAGGAATCCAAAGCCACCCGGGTGCACGACCATAGAAATGTGATTGGGGGGGGGGGATCCGTTGTCTTCAGTATAGAGCACGGGTAGCCGAACTGTGGCTCTCCAGATGTCCACGGACTACCGTTCCCATGAGCCCCTGCTGCTGGCAGGAGCTCATGGGGACGGTAGTCCATGGGCATCTGGAGAGTCACAGCTTGGCCAGCCCTGGCATAGAGTTCAAATCCCCATCCCCACTTCCCATGAAACTTACTTCCATGACCTTTGCTTACCATCCCCCTGGGGCAGTCGTTGGCTCGCAGTATAGCCCACCTGGCGGGGTTGTTGTGACGATCCCCTGGAGGGGAGAGGGAAGGGCGGGATTTTAAATGCCCTATCCATAAGTGACGCCGAGAAATAAAGACCACCAGGCGGGAGCTCAAAATCTGCAACTAAGGAAATGGAAACGGTGAATCATTGGGGGGGTCGGCGGTGAGAGCTTTGAAGCAAGTCTGCTTCGCCGTGGCTCAACCACCCCCGTTCCACAAGCACAGCAGCACCCCCCCCTCCTCCATATTCGGCAGGAAAGGGACAGAAGTCACTCGTCGTGCCACCCCCACCCCGTCGCCAAATTCCAGCGGCAGATAAGATGGTGTGAAAATTTCTGACAAGGTTGGATTCTGTTCATGCAGGAGGCGGGGAAACGTGGGCAGGAGAGGCAGAACGGAGCTAGGAGGGCAAGTCTCACCCTGGCAGCTCGCGGCAAGTTCTTCTGACATCTCAACGATGGGCAAGGATCAACTCGAGGAATGAAGGCGCTTCTGGGCCCAACAGAAGCCCTGCCCCAAAGAAGAGGAGGTAGCGTTTTGGACGCGCCCTTTTTGACTTCCCAGAGCAGTCTCAGACCAGCTTACAATCACCTTCCCTTCCTCTCCCCACAACAGACACCCTGTGAGGGAGGTGGGGCTGAGAGAGCTCTGAGAGAACTGAGACCGGCCCCAGGTCACCCAAGATGTGCCTCCAAATTTCTTACAGTTGTCTTCCCTTCTTCTTCTTCTCCCCATAACAAACACCCTGTGCGGTAGGCGAGGCTGAGAGAGCTCTGAGGGAGCCATGACAGGCCCAGGGTCACCCAGCTGGCTGCACGTGAAAGAGGAGCGGGGAATCAAACCCAGTTCTCCACCAAGTTCCCTCCCCTTTGGTTTCTACGCATATCCTGCAAACATTGCAGAAGCAGGAGAGGCAGAAAGGCAAGCAGGGCACAGTTGTTAAAAGGATCCGGGGAAACCCAAGTTGCAGTCCCCACTCATGCCGTGGAGGCTTGCTGGGCGACCTTAAGCCAGCCCCACACTCACAGCCTCGCCTCCCTCGCAGGGTTGTTGTGAGAAAATGGAGACCTTGCAAGACAAAACCCTTGGGCGAGAATAATTCTACTCAGATCCCCCGGCAGGGAGGATTCTAAACAAGGGAGCGCTCAAAAGCGGTGCAGCCCCGGCAGCCATCTGGAGCCGGTCAGTCCGGTGGCCCCACCTGGCCCCTTCTTGTTAGATCGACATAGGAGGGCCTTCTCCGGCCCTTCACAAGGCGAGGAGCACGGGGGGTATGAGGAAAGCCAGCCCCAGCTATGCCTGCAGAAACACACAAGCATGGGGAGCAACGGATGCAATGCGGGGAGCTGAAAGAGGGACCCACGAGGAACACCAACTGCTGCTCGGGAAGCCAAGAACACACGCGCAGCGGGAGGAGAGAAAGAGACACACTGGATCCCGTCCAACGTGCTTTACTGTACGCGTCTGGGGTGCAGAGTCAGATTGCTGGGGAGAGACTTCCGCCCTGGAGCCAGGTGTTCCGCCTCTCCCGGCGTGCCTTCGGCGGAAGCACCAAGCGATTCGGCTCCCCTTCTGCACGGCACTCTGCGGCGTTCTCCCCGGGGGGCCAGGGGGTTTTGGTGGTGCGCTCGCACCGGCGCTCCCGCCTACGAGACGACGGCTCTGCCAGATTGGCCGCTTGTCGCTGGCAACGGCAGAGAGGGGTGTTGGAGGGGCATCGTCACGGTGAGGATCTGCAGCAGGAGGGAAATAAACCGAGAGAGTCGGCAGGGTCGGGGAGGCTGTTTGAGACGAAAGCGCCCCCTGCAGGGCTGGCGAGGGCAAGGATTTCTCTACCCTTCCGTGGCACACAGCCGAGAATGAGGCTCGCCAACTATGCATTACAGACGCACTGAATCTGTGCCCCACCTAGTACTTCCTGATGAGGGTCTTTTGGCAATGATGGCAAAGTGGGGGGTAGGGGGGTGTTTCAATGGCGGTCCCCCTACCCTAAAAGCCTCTCCCCAAAGATGCTCCCAGCATTCTTGTGCAACTTCAGCAGCAAGGGTGTGTTTCCTTCCCATCTTAATCCCACTTTACAAGCCCGCCTGTAAAATGGAGCTCTTCCACCAAGCATCTGGCAGGGCCAGGGGTCCTAGTAACACCAAATGGGCCTCCCCCAGGTAAACCCCCCCAGTGCAGAATTGCCCTCTGACAGCGTCCAGAGAGGTCGAGATTTGACCTTTTGAACTAGGTATTGCTAGGGGGTGGTGTGAGCGCCCCCTCCAGAGAGTACAAATGGGGAAGGGGAAGAGAGAACAGGGGTGCAAAATATTTTAAAACAAAACCTCAGTCCTTGGGCTGGGTGGAAAACTGCCATGGCTGCAGATGGCCAAGAGGGAGGGGGATCTTTCTCGCTCACCTTGGTCCTTTTGTGAAACTGGGCCTTGCTGTCCTCCGGGATGATGCTGTAAGGAACGAAGATGTCCAGGTGGTACAGGCCAGGGTGGTCCCGCAACACGATTCGATCTTCTCCCAGGTCCAGGTCCAGAGACCTCACTAAGTTCTGGAAAGAAAAAGACAAGGAGGCATGCAGTGCTTTGTGGCGCCACCTGCTGGGATCAGGCCACCTGCGCATCCTTCCCGTAAGTCACTACGCTTCCTCCGGTATCCAGTACCGAGTTACCGTTTTGGGGAGGCTGACTCTCAGGACGAGACGTTCCGGGTGGCTGCGGGAGGGCTGGGCGACGATGGCAAAGTCGGGAATGGTGGCAGAACTGAGAAAAGAAAGCGAGACAGTTCACTTCGGGAAGCTGCAGATTCATGGAGGATAATTCTTAGTAAACCATGGTGACAAAAAGGAGCCTCCCCATTCAGAAGCAGTCAAGATCTGAACCCCAGAGCCAGGAGGGAACGTCAGGGGAAGGTCTCAGCCTCTGTGCCCTGTGGTTGGCCCTCCAGGGGAACTGGTTGGCCGCTGTGTGAGACAGGACGCTGGATAAGAGGGACCCCTGGATGGATCCAGGAGTGGTCTTCTCATGTTCTTGACTTTGAGAAAACATCTGTCCCGAGAAAGCCGCAGGGGTAGCATGGGGAAAGAGCCATCATGTTCATCCCGACCTAGTCTGGAAGCTCTTGGTTTGACCTGGAGCAAATCGCCACCCATGAGCCGAATCTACTTCACCCAGTTTGAAAAACTGGAAGGGCCGGGGGGGGGGGGGGGATCAAGCTCACCATCCAAACAATGGAATAAATCTACCAATTGTTCTACCAATCTCTGCTCGTCTTCCTCAACCCAAACTCCCCACCACCAACACCATCCCTACAATACATTTCCTCCCGTCTCGGCCGCACCGTACCTCTGCGAATAAAAGGGCTGCACAAGTTTGCTGGTTGCCTCCTGGGCTGAGCTGCAGAGAATCAAACAATTGGACAGCTCGTTAACTGAGCCCCAGAGCTTGGCCACCCCTGCAAAACTGGAAGGGCGTCGGGCTCCCCCAAAGCCCAGCATACCTGCCATCCATCTCCTGGATGAAGGGTCTGGATTTTGTGCGGATGGTTTGCTCCGATATGGAACCCATAAACTTCCTGTTCTTCAGGACACGCCATTCTGGAAGGGGACGCGCAAGAGGCGGCCCGTGAGTGCGGCTGCAGCCTTGCACGCCGAGGCGCAAGGCTGCAGCTGGATCCGATGAGGGGGAAACGTGCAAACCTGTATTGCTAGAACCAGGCCGTGGACATTCCTGCCCATGGGCTTCCCTCCAGCAGCAGAAGCTCAGATTTCCCCCCTCTCAAGAGAGAGAGAGAGGAGTGGGCTTCCCCCAGCCAGAGCTGACTGCCCGTACCTGCGTGGCTGATGGCCATCTTGTATTTGTCCGACAGTCCCTCCAAAACGATTGTGATGAAGAACTCCCGGAGGAAAGGGTTGCTCTTGAAAGAAGGAGAAGGGGGTGGAAAGTGAGGCATTTTCGTTTCTACCCCTGCTCCCGCTAGCAGAGGGGGGCTCTTCCCTATGCAATGACCCATGTTGTGGGAAGGTAAAAGATAACATTTATCAGTGATATGACCGTGTATGGTCACGTCAACTCACCCCCTCCCCCTCCCAAAATGGCCAATGATAAGCTTGGAGGAGGTGGGGAGATGAAGAATGCCAGGTGGGCTTTTTTTATTACTGAGAAACCCCTGAAACGTTCTTCAGGCTTTGAGAAAATCCGGAAGTGGATCCATCGTACATGATATGGTTGGGAAGCAGAGCTGTGGACACGCCCACCCAGGGCTCCTCCCCTTCCCACCCCCTCCAGGCCCCTCATTGGCCATTGGGGGAGGCAGGTCAACATGACCATATATGGTCTTATCACCCAATAAATGTTTAAAAAAATATAAAAATATCTTAAAAATGAATTAACTCCCACCCACTCGGGAAACCCTTCCAGGGCTGTCAAGAAACCCCAGAGTTTCACAAAACCCTGGATGAGTAAGCCCGATGCAGAGAGACACTCACCTCCATCTTGGTGAAGAAGTCGGTGCTGATGGTGACATCGTACGCCGTGCAGCCGTGACCGCCTGGAAGGAAGGGGAGAAGGAAGAGGAAGAGTCAGGCTGATCCTGAAACCAAGGCCTCCGCAGCTCCTAAAGGCCACAAGCAGGGCTGGGCCACAGAGCTGTCTTTCGGGGAAACGGTCCACGTTCTACCCTCTCGCTGGGGAAGCACGTGAGTCTAAAATAGCGGACTTCATGTCACCGTTCCACACATATTTAAATCCCTTTCCCCAACCACGATGGCTACAAAACTTGGGGGTTTTGCATGTTTTGTTCTAAGAGGACCCCCCTCTCCCACCAAAAACTACTCCTCTCTTTCTGTGGAGTGTGAAATATACTCAGCGTCAACTGAGCAAAACAAAAACTGAGGACAGATGACTGACGAAGCAGCAGTGTTGCTTTTTATACCCTGCTTTTCACCGCCAGGAGTCTCAAAGCAGCTTACAAACGCATTTCCCCTTTTTCTCCCCACAACAGGCTCCCTGTGAGGTAGGTGGGACTGAGAGAGCCCTGAAAGAACTGCTCCGTGAGAACAGCTTTGAGAGAACGGTGACCAGCCCAAGGTCACCCTGCGGCCGCATGCGGAGTGGGGTAATCAAACCCGGTTCTCCAGATTAGAGGCCACCGTTCTTAACCACTACACGAGGGTTAGCCAAATGGTGCCTCTCCAGATGTCCATGGACTCCAATTCCCATGAGCCCCTTCCCCATTAATGGCACTAGCCCATTCCCCCCCCCCCCCCGCAGCCCGCTGTGAACCCTCACTCTTGTCCACTTCCGCATGGGGCTCGCCCAGGCTCATGGGGATCCGGAAAGAAGAGGCATTCTCCGACTCAATGAGGCACTCCAGCTCTTCGTTGGTCAGGTCGGGAGGCGGCGGGACGTGAGGCGACCTGCAGACGTTGACGAAGATCTTTTCGCCTGCATCGCTGTGGGTCTTGAGGCAGAACCCTGGAGAGGACAGGAGCAAGCTTGAAATCATCAGACACCCTGGAGGGAAGTTGCGTTGAGGGCCCAAAATGCTTCAGAGGAGGATCAAGACCCTCCAGGCTGGCCTTCGGGGATGCCGGGCAGGAATTTGTACCACCCCCCAGCCCCGGCCAGAGATGGATCTGCAGAAAGACCAGCCCTACCAGGAAAGTTATGCATCAGCCACAATAGGTGAAGAAGAGAGAAGAGCTGGTTTTGTGTATCCCGTTTTTTACTACTTGAAGGGTCTCAAGGTGGCTTGCAATCACCTTCCCTTCCACTCCCCACAACAGACACCCTATGAGGCAAGTGGGGCTGAGAGAACTCTGAAAGATCTGCGACTGGCCCAAGGTCATCCAGCTGGCTACATGTGGAGGAAGAAGAGTGGGGCATCACTCTGGATTAGAACCCACTGCTCTTAACCACTGGCTCTTGTGACAGCCCCTAGAACAACTTCCTGGTCCTCTTCCCAGCCAGGCCACCTTCCCTTTGTTCTGCTCTGCATTTGCCTAGAAACCAGGTCTAGTGCCTAGCCCTGCACTCTCCTCCTCCCAGAAGCCCCCATCAAACCCTCCGTTCTTCTGTCCTGTCTGAAGCTTTACCTGGAAGCGGCCGGATGGGCTTGCAGTCCACCGGAGCGGGAGCTGCACTCTGGATCTTCTCGGTCGCCTGGGGAGACACAGATCTGATGGGTTTCTCACCCATCCCCAACTGCATAGTCTCAGGAAGCTCCCCCACACCACCAGGACACCTTTTCCTATATATTTCCATCCCTAGTATTGTTATGGTCAGATCCCAGACAACTCAGCAGGCCCACATTACCTTCCTCTCTCCTCCCTGCAGCCTCCCAAAATCACAGGCCAACAATGTACTGGTCCTCATGGGGAGTCCTTAGAAATAATCTCATTGCTGTTATAATGCACTGTTTGGTTCACAGAATCATGAAGCTGGAAGGGACCTCCAGGGTCATCTAATCCAACACCCTGCACCATGCAGGAAATTCACAACAGCTGTGATATTTTAACACAGGACACTGGCATGTAAGTGGCGCTTTCTGGCCATGGAAGCACTTCATGAGCATGCCCTTGCGACCATCCCTGTGACCACCCTATGGATTTCAAGGGGTCCTCTCCAATCTGGGCAGGGAAAGGTGGGGGGAGGTCCATGTAAGACAGAGCACCTGCCCGATGAGGCAAGAACAACGTCATGGGAAGCTTTTAAGTTTAGAGAAAAGGAGGTGAAACAGGCCACATGCCAGAGATCAACAAAATGACGCCCAGCGTAGAGAAAGCAAAGAGAAAGCATTTCTGCATCTCCCATAATACTCTAACTTGGGATCACTCTATGCGATAGATTGGCAGCAAGCCCAGGGCAGGCCACAGGAAGTACTATTTATCACAAAACCTAGCTGATCTGGGGAACTCACTGCCACAAGAGGTGCTGATGGTCACCGGATCAGGTGGATTCAAAAGCAGGATGGGCAGATTTAGGGAAGATAGGCCTAACATCAGCTGTCAGCCAGGCCAGCTTCTGGAGTCAGAGACAAAACACCGTCCAATGTCAGGCACTCGGGAGGAATCAGCCAACAAGGGCTGTTGTCCACAAACCCGGCCCGTGGGCTTCCCTGTGGCCCCTGAGTAATCACTGCTGCAGCATGCTGGACCGAAGGGGCCACGTTTCCAAGGGCCTCCCCAAGGAAAGGAGAGCACACCTGGAGAAGAAGGCGTCGGAAATCCTCCTCGTCTTCCTCCTCTTGCAACTCGGCCGACAGCAAGGACTGGTCAGTGGCAGACGCCATGGTGGGGACAGCCTGCAGAGGCCAAGACATAAAAAAGGATTAAAAACTAAGTCCCCCACCCCAGTTCATCCCAAAGGCAAACGGCAGCAGACACGGAGAGTCCGAAATCTTCACTGCAATGAGAACTGCTCCCCATTCCCCTTTTCCATTTTGAAAATATTTTCTATTCCCCCACCCACTTCTGAGAAAAATCCAGAATTCAGAATTCCTACATGTTGTCTAAATGCTCTAATTCTTTTCCCCAGAGCTAAGGTTACCACCGTCCTGGAATTAAAACTGATCTCCAAACACAGAAATCAACTCCTCTGGAAAAACATGGGTCCTTTGGGGGAGGGTAGAGACTGTGGAATTAGGCTCCACTGAACACCTCCCCCAAAGCTCACGCCCAGAATCTCCAGGTTTTCCAACCCAGAGTTGGCAACCATGTTCAGAGAAACAATTTTGCGAGGAGGGGAGAATAAGACACCTACAGGTTTGCCTATTATTACAGGAAGGGCATAAGAAGGAAAAGAAGGGAACCCAGTGCATGCAAACCACTGAGCCGCTTCTAGGGATGCCACCAGCCTCCAGGTGGGACCTGGAGATCCCCAGGAATTACAGCTCCTCTCCAAGCGACAGAGATCAGTTCCCCGGGAGGAAACGGCCGCTTTGGGAGGTGAACCCCATGGCAGATGCCCCCTTGAACCCTTTCCCTACCCCAAACCTGGCCTTCTGCACCCTCACCCCTCAAAAAAACAAGTCTCCAGATTTCTCCCAACCCATTGCCCGCTTTTCACCCTCCAGGGGAAGGCGCCTGCAAGGGAGCGTCGCAGCCAGGCCACTCCCAAACTACCGGGATCACTATGGCAACCCCTACGTGCGGCCGGCCAGGAACACAGAGGGGGACCAGCTCCAAGTGCAGAGCAAGGCAGAGAGAGGGGGAGACTCTGCGGGGTGACCTCCTGCGCCCTTTGCAGCCTCGCCTCTTTCCCTGGGGCGCACCTGCCAACTCACACGCGCCTTGCAGGGGTGGCCAGCCTGAGGCGCTCCAGAGGTCACACCTGGGGCAGGGGCTCATGGGGACTGTAGTCCATGGACCTCTGGAACGCCACCCTGAGATCCCCATTTGGCAACTCTCCCCCATCCCCAGCTACCAAATTGAGCGTTTCTTGGAGGGAGCAACGCCACAGAGACGGACATGCAGGGCTACCACGGGGGAAGGGAGGCTCTTGGCTTGGAGGGGTGGGAGGGTGTGGGGGCCCCCCCTTTTTTTTTAAGGAACTTACCTGTCTTCGGGCTCCAGGCGGGCCTCGAACCGGCGGCGCCCGGGCGAAGGGAGGACGCGAACTCGGTGCCTTCGGGGGACACCTGGCTGAGAACGGCAACCAACAGAGGGGCTCGACCATAGAGTTGCCCACGGGGAGCAGAGCGGCAGCTCCTTCCGAACAGCGCCCCGAGCGGAAGTTCCTGTGCCTCGCCAGAGGAGCCGCGCTGCTAAGAGTGGCTCGTCTCGATGGTAGCTGGGAGGCCGGAAGTGCCGCTGGGAACGGGGCGGCTTGTCAGCGGGGAGCAACGGGCTCCATGGCGGGCTCAGCCGCCCCGAGCAGCCGCGGGGTCCCTTCCGTGCACGCCGCCTTCACGTCCATGGAGTACGGGCCTGTCCCGGAGGGCACCGGGGCCGCCCAGGTAAGCGTCGGTCAAGCGCTTGCAGCGGAGGGGCGGCTCTCGTCGGGGGGCTTCCAGCTGCGAGCGGGATTGAAAACCCGGGGAGGCAGTTCGGGCGCAAAGAGGCTGAAGAGGGGCTGGTATGGGGCGGGGGGCGGCGCTTTGCATCCCCCCCCCCCTCGTTGATTTGGTGGAGAAACCACTTTTTCACCTTGCATTTGAGGCGCCCACTTTTTAGGGGGAAATTTTGTATGATATTATACTTATTATATCTTTATATATGTATATATTATCTATTCCGCCCTCCTTTGCAAGCACAAATAGTGCCTCTGCTTGTCCCGGTCAGCCGCCGACCTTTGCTCTGTCGCTGAGCCAGCAGTTCGCGCTCCTGGAGGGGCTCTGAGCACCCGGGATCGCAGCTTCCGCTGGGCTGCGTTCAGCCTCCGGATCTGGGGTGGAAGAATGCAGGGGGGGCCCTTTGGGGGGTGTGGCTCTTTTTTTTGGGAAAAAAAGGAACTTACCTGTCTTCGGGCTCCAGGCGGGCCCCGAACCGGCAGCGCCCGGACTCGCGCGCGTTCTCTCCAGAGCGGGCCGCGCCACTGGCCCCTGCCGCCAGGCCACACACCTGCGCCCGGGTTCCAGGGCTCTCCGGGCGTATAGAAAGCGCCGGCCTGCGGCGATCCTAGAACCCGGAGAGACGTCACCGTCAACGTCAGCTGTGGAACCCCGAGTGGGGAGACCCTCCAGCTAAGCCACGCACAACACCAGCTAATTGTGTTGCGCCGAGCCTACCTCCTCGGGTTGTTGTGACGGTAAAAGGCAGAGAACTGCCCCTGCCGACCCGCGGTCCTTGAAGAGTGGAATAAGAAATGTGATCGTGGCTCTACAAGATCCCCCTTCCCCATCCAGAGAAACCGACAATCGGGTCTCCCTCCCGATCCTGACGTCCCCTCTGCCGTGCAGGCCTTTTCTCAGCGAGCCGGCCCGGGGTGCTTTGCATAGAGTAGGAGCGCGGAAAGAGCTTGAGCGTGGTGGCGTTAAGGGAACCTCCTTATTCCGCGGCAGTCTACCTCGGAGCAAGCCTTGTTGGGGGCAACACCGGACGGCGAAGGCTGCTTGGATTGCTAGTTGGACACTCCCTTTGCTCCCCTTGGATGCGAACTTCGGGATGAGCGCCTTGCAAAACGGGCTGCCCGGGATGCAGCGCGCACCGGTCGGTCGGGGGGCAGGGGGTCCTCGGGGTCCCCTCCGGGAGGGACCATCCCCCCGGTCCTTCTTCCCATGCACGTCGGGCTCGAGCAGGTGGGCTTTGGGGGCTGCCGAGGCGGGTCCGAGCCCTCCTGCGCCCCCATTGGCCGCCGCGCCCGTGGTAAGGCCCACCTCGGGTTACGTCTTACCGCGGAGAGACCCGCCCCTCTACTCCGCCTCGCTCTGCTTCGGGGGTGGGGGTTGCATCCCGGCGTGCACCGGGGTGAGGCTGGCCATTGCACCGGGGTGGGTGGGGTAGGGGGGATCCCCCTCTTTTTTGGGTAATTCTTGCTGAAAAAAGAAGAAAGAAAGGGAAAAAAACCCACCCCATTGCCCCCCCCAAATCCCTCCCTCCTCCCGGGATGTCCTCGCCGTCGCCTTCCTCCTTCGCGGGCGCCAAGGATCGCCCCAAAGTGCCGCGGACGCGGGCGGCGACGTGGAGCCACCGGGAGACGCTGGATTTCCTGGCGCTGTGGGGGGAGGACGGGATCCAGGCGCAGCTGAGCCGGTGCCACCGCAACGCCGACGTCTACCAGTGGATCTCGGAGCGCATGGCCGCCAAGGGCTACTGCCGCGACGAGGACCAGTGCCGCACCAAGGGCAAGGACCTCAAGAAGAGCTACAAGCAAGCCAAGCTGCACGACGGCCTCGCCCGCCAGCGCTGCCGCTTCTTCCACGAGCTGGACGCCATCCTGGGCGGCGGAGGAGGAGGGGGCCAAGCGGCGCCTTGGTGCCAGGTGGTCATCAAGGAGGAGAGCGATCCGGAGCTCGATCCGGAGCAAGGCCTGCCGGAGGACTACTACGCCTGGGCGCGCGTCTCCGTCACCGACGGTAGCGATCTGGAGCCGCAGGGTGAGCCTTCCCCTGTCGCAGCAGCAGCTGGAGCCACAGCCGGCTCCTCCTCCTCTTCCTCGTTGTCCTCGCAGGCGCCCGGCGGCTTGCTCCATCCCGAAGACGTGGCGGCCCCGATCCTCCTCCCGCGCCACGCAGCGGCCGGGGGCTTCATCAAGGAGGAGCGCAGCCCGGTGGAGGAAGAGGCCGGAGGATCCACGCCCTACCTCTACTCCCAGGAGGAGGCGTGCGGGGAGAGCCCCCGGGGGGACCGCCACCTCCAGCCGCTCCTGCGCCGGGAGACCCGCGCCCACCTGGATGCCCCCTGGAGACCCACCGTGAGCCGCAGAGGTGAGTGAGAGCTCCCATCACTGGGGGATGAGGGGGTGTTTGCTGGGGGGGGGTCATCTGGTTCTCCGAGGGCTCTCTCAGCCCCACCTGCTTCGCAGGACAATTGTTGTGGGGAGAGGAAGGGAAAGAGGTTAGGAAGCTGCTTTGGGACTCCTCCTTGTTGGGGTTTAAGGTTCCCCCTCCCTCCCAGACATCTGTCTCCCCAGGAATCCTGGCAGCTAGCCTTTCCTCTGATTTCACAGCTGGATAATCTTGTACCAAGAAAATAGACCCAGAGTAGGGGCGGCCAAACTGTGCCTCTTCCCGAATGTCCATGGATGTGGACTACAATTACCATGAGCCCCTGCCAATTGGTCATGCTGGAGCTTTGGGGCTCCGTGAGAGCTCTCCAGGGTCCCCCCAATGTTGCAGGGAAAGCTGCAAATAGGCCACTTCCATTAATGTGGGGATGATGTTTTCACGTGTGCCTGGGAAAGGGGGCGGAGCCTGGGCGCCTACTCCTGCCTCAAACCGCCTCCCTGTGGCCATCTGACATCACTTCCTGCCCAGGGCTCCTCAAAGCCAGAAAAATATTTCGGGGCTCCTTCATTGACAGTCTGCAGAAGGCTGGCTTCGTTTGTCTCCCAATCCCCTTCTGCATTCCCAAGCGAATGGCCCACCAAATCCACCTCTCATGTTTAAGAATATTCCGTGGGCGCTGCTGAACGCCTGCCTGATTCTGCCAGAACCCAAAGCTGTGGTCTTGGGCCCATTTCTGAACGAATGCCTTCTCTCTCCCCCCCTCCCCCCCCCCCGCTCCAGCCTTCCCCAGACCGCGGACCCTGCTGAGCACCCGGGAAAAGCTGGCTCAGCTCCGGAGCAGACGGAAGAGGCCCCGGGATGACAAATTCGACGAGCTCCTGCGGGATATCCGGACGCACTTCCGCGAGCGGGAGAAGCTCTTCCAAGGCTTGTGGGAGGAGGAGAAAGCCCAGCGGGAGAAGGACAGGAGGCTGTGGACGGCGGAAATGGGCTGGATCCGGCAGATGTGGGCCAAGAGCCAGAGAGAGAGAGAAGCCGCCGGAGAAGAGACGGAAAGCCAGGGGGCTCGGCCCATCAAGGAGGATCACTGGGATCTCTGCAAAGACCTTGAGGGGGCCCCTCCGGAAGACGCTAGCACTCCAGAGCCCCCGCTGTTGAAGGTTGCGTGTGCCACTGACGGCCATCCGGTTTCAGGGAGCCCCAGAGTCCCGAGTTCTAATCCTTCCCTGCCTTCAACTGATTCCCTGTTGCTTCTTGGGAACTGAAGCTCCATACGTTTGTCTTTTACTGAGTCAGACCATTGGGCTGGGTCTCACCCAGTACTGTCTGCTGGCAGTGGCTCTTCCAGGTCTCGGGCAGAGTAGGACCGTTCTCAACATTGGCGGCCTGTGATCTTTTGGAGGAGATGCTGCTTGCCAAAATTATGACCTTTCACTGAGCCCCATCCCAAACCACTCTGTTGACTACCCCTGTCCTAGACCTCTTTTAGGGGCCTCTGGGATCATAACAGCTCCGTGTTGCGTGCCCGGAAGAATAGTTTAAAGTCTCGCAAGGCCTTGATCCCACACAGCAGAGCGTTCTACAAAATCGGGGCCAGGGCAGAAAAAGCCCTGGCCCTGGTCAAGGCCAGTTCTATCTCTTTGGGACCAGGTTTCGATCTTGATGCTCTTTGAGGGGCCTAGCCTAGGAGGTGGTCCCATAGATGTGAACTTAGGCAGATTTTGAGTAGGTGGGCAGAAGGGACTGTGTCGATGCTTGGCTCTTGTGGGCCGTTCTTGCACACCCAGGGAAATTACAATCACCACTTTGGGACTGGGAAGGGAATTTCTTCCAGGCCAGACTGGCCAGAGATTGGGGGGGGGGGGGCAGAATTTGTGCATGGAACTGTGGGTCACTGCGGGTGGTCAGGTAGTTGTGAATTTCCTGCATTCTGCAAGGGTTGGACTAGGTGACCCTGAAGGTCCCTTCTGACTCTTTGATTCTATGGGAGGGTCCCAGACCCTTTTTGGCTGAGCTTCTACAATCTGAGGGGGTCTGGCTAACCTGGGCCATCCATTTCAGAGAAGGGATATTTTCGGTCCATAAACAATCTCTACTGTGAGCAGTCTGAACATTTTTTTAAAGTACGTTGGCATTTTATGTACTTGCATCTCATCCTGTGCTACCTGTGCTGTCAGGTCCTTTGACCCTGAATTTTACAACCTTTCCTGTTCCTCGTGTGCCACTTTTGCTCCATGGAAACATCAGCGCAGTAGCATTTTGCTAAGACCCCTTGGGATAGCTCACTGTCGCACTTGAGTTTTTGAATTTCCCCCAGAATTATCAGGTTGGAATGTTCAGTGAAAGGGGGAGAGGAGAGAAAGAAAAGAGAGTGATTAAAAAACATATTTAGGGGCCAGATGGGGAAGGCCACGTTTACATATGCTCAAAATGTCTGCATTGCAGACTATTATATGCTTCCCTATACAGAACAGGTCTCAAGAGGGAGGGAAAGGTTAATTCAGGGGTAGTCAAACTGCGGCCCTCCAGATTTGCTGGCAGGGGCTCCTGGGAATTGTAGTCCATGGACATCTGGAGGGCCGCAGTTTGACTACCCCTGGAATTTCTCTTAGTGGTTATTATAAAAGGCAGCAGCGAGTTTGGGGGATTCTGCTTTCCTTATTGGCCAACTGTGGAAAGATTCACGGCCTTGATTAGGCAAAGCCAACAAAATTGCCTTATGACACCTAAAAAGAAAACCTAACTGGTCCCTGGGATGACTCTAGTCTAGGGAAGTTTCTGCCGTTCTGTTAGTCTTTGAGGTGCCGTAAGATTTCTTGGCAGCCATGACTGTTTACTTTCTTGAAGTGACCTTAATGGGTCACTTCACTGTCTCTGGGATAAGGAGCTGGGTGGAGCGGAAGAGCCAGCAGCCAGCAAGACTGCCGTGACCCCAGAACGAGAGAGGAAGGGGTGGGGAGGTCCGTGTTTCTGAGTCTGAAGCAGCCAGGAGCTCCTTGGCTCAATTGCCAAACATTGTTGATTCAAGCTAACCGCCCTCATTTTACGACCTCTGTGCTATTGGGCTTTCGACTCTGTCCTGGCTAACATAAGCAAAAGAGTTCAGCTGCAAGTATTTCACTCCTACGATGATTATGTAATCCCCACAGGAGTCCACAGGAGAAATCTGAGATGTTGCCTGTGAAGGGAGAAAAAATCATGGCGTAAATCTTTTTATGAAAATAATTCTTCTGATCTCTACCACTAAGTCTCAAAGAGCAGCTGGCCGGATCTTAACCATTGCTGCAGATGAAATTGCTTTTCTAAAAGAGGGTTTTGCCCCTTTTTCGAGGCTCTCAGGGCAGCATACGTACAGTTCTGCCCTTGTCTGTTTTTTTCCTCACAATAGCCTTGTAAGGTAGGCTAGCCCGAAAGGGAAGGGTAGGATAGAATTGTAATCAGTCGAATTGGAGACCTTTGTGCTTAACACAATGTCCTTTTTTATTGACATCAGTTGCAAGCAGTGTGTGGTGGGTGAAAATGCCCACTGCATGCCATCTATTGTAAGTTGGTTAGGTTTGCTCTCCCAAATAGGCAGTTTCTCACAAGCATTGACCCATGGCCATGTGAAGTGGCTGGATGACCTATAGCAGGGGTAGTCAAACTGCGGCCCTCCAGATGTCCATGGACTACAGTTCCCAAGAGCCCCTGCCAGCAAATGCTGGCAGGGGCTTCTGGGAATTGTAGTCCATGAACATCTGGAGGGCCGCAGTTTGACTACCCCTGACCTATAGCATCAATTCTCGAGCAGAGAAAAAGGCACTTCCTAATTTCTTCTCAAGATTCTTTGATTGGAAGGAATTGTGTCGATGCTTGACTCTTGTGACCCTTTCTTGCATGCCCAGGGAAATTCCAATCGATCTTCACTTTGGGGTCAGGAGTTGAATTTCATCCAGGCCAGAGATTCTGGATGGGGGGGTGGGGGCTCATGGGATTTGTAGTCCATGGACCTCTGGAGTGCCCCAGTTTGGCCACCCCTGCCTGTAAAAGACAGATTCTGTTTTACATTGTAATTATTTATTTCAGATTATATCAAATTTAATAAAAATGTAATCTTTTCTCCTCCTTCTTTGCAGGCCTGGCTGGAGTCTCACGGCCGCAGCTTTGGACATTTTGTAGATGGCAAATGGATGAAGCCGGGGGGAAGGGAGACCTACGCCACCAAAAATCCCACCACAGGTACGGGAGGGATGAGATCAGCAAAGTGAGTAGCTCTCTGCAACCTATCCAGCATTGCTCCAATCGGTCGGAATCAACAGGCTCTGAATAGGATCGCCCGATAAACATTTAACGAGTTTTGAAATATATTAAAAAATTAATCAACTCCGACCCATTCGGGAAACCTTTCCAGGGCCGTCAAGAAACCCCGGTTGAGAAAGCCCTTCCTTGCAGGGTTGCTGTAAGTCAGATGTGCCTTGACAGCAGTTCCCACCACACCACGGTTGTGGAAATAGGCTGGTACAGTGTCAGAATGGCTAAAGAGAGATTAGGTGGGCCTTTCTTGTGGTTAGCATGGTGGGGTTTTGTTATTGTTGTTTTTTTAAAAAAAAATATTCACGGCACATGTGACACCAGTGTTGTATTCTTATCTTTCTCCCACTGCTGCTTGGAGCTGCTGGTCGCTTGGTGGCTGCTGGTCGCAGGCCCCTTGCCCTAGCAGGAGGTGTGGCATTCCCTAGCTCAGAGGCATCCATGCACTGCTTCCTTGCTTCTGAGCCTTTAGCCCAAATGATAGACACATCTTTTGCAAACCCATGAGAGCTAGATAGTTTTAAGCAGAGAGAGAGAGAGAGATGGAAAACATATTTGGAGATTATTACAGGAGATCTTCTGGTGAAAAAAAGTGAGAAGGGATTCCCTTTGATCACTCCAAAAGACTATTTTAGATTCAAACGGGTAGCCGTGTTGGTTTGAAGTAGCACAATAAAATCAGAGTCCAGTGGCACCTTTAAGCCCAACCAAGATTTGTTCAAGGTGTGAGCTTTCGAGGGCAAGCACTCTTCCTCAGACTAACAAAAAGACCGTGCTTGAGATCATGGGTCTAGCGTGTACAGTAGCAGTGAGGGGCAGGGGCCCTTGCTGAGATGGAGGATCTGCGTTGGCCCAGTGCCTTCTGATTAACCTCAGCACCACCGGATGATTAATTTAGGAATCCTTTGTCTCCCGAATTCCATGTGGCGGTAGTGGCTTGCACAGGTCTGGCGTGTCCCTCCAGCAACAAGAACCAAATGAAAACTCCTTCCTTTCTCTCTCACCCTCAGGGGAGCACTTGGCCAACACCCTCCAGGGGAATGGAGAAGATGCAAACGCTGCTGTCACGGCTGCCGCGGAAGCTTTCCAAATCTGGGGCCAGCAGCCTGCCCACGTTCGAGCCCGACATCTCTACAAGTAAGGGCAGGTTTGCTACGTCATGGCTGCTCCTTCTAGAATCCTGGCGGTCCCAGGACTGTCATCACAGCTGCTTTGGTGGTGCCCAGCGTTGTACATATGTATTATGGCAGGGGTGTCCAAACTGTGGCTCTCCAGATGCCCATGGACTACAATTACCATGAGCCCCTGCCAGGCAGTTGTAGTCCATGGACATCTGGAGAGCCATTGACCATTCCTCGGAGACCCTGGTTTGCCTTTTTCTAAAACTCAGATCTTCCAATGAGCTCTGATTTTCCGGGGACAAAAAGGTTGAGTCTCAAAGTGGTGCATGAAAGGGGGGGGGGGGGGTAGGAGAATTCAAGCCAGGGGATTTCCAAGGCTTGTTCGTGTAATCACAAACTGGGGTTTGTCGTTCGTGCTGAATGGAGCGGCGGACACGGTCGCCCAGCCACAAGGACAACGGAGAGGTATTTTCTCAGCCTCCTTAAATTGACCCTGTGCCTTCTGTCTTGCCAGCGTGGCCAGGAACATCCAGAAGCACCAGCGGTTACTCAGCCTCCTGGAGAGTCTAGACAGCGGGAAACTTCTCTGCGAGGCCAGGGATGCGGACCTGCCGCTGGTTGTCCGGCATTTCTACCACTACGCTGGCTGGGCCCAGCTAATGGAGGTGGAGATGAAGGGATGGAAACCTCTTGGTGAGTGGGGGGATGTTGAAACCCCCTGTCCCTTGGGCCAGTTTTTTTTTGTGTGTGGAGAAGGAGATAAACGTGTGGCTTTACCACTGAGTGTTTAGTCCAGCCTTCCTCAACTTTTTTACCATTGAGAAACCCCTAAAACATTCTTCAGGCTTCGAGAAACCCCAGAAGTGGCGCGACTGTGTAGAATATGATTGGGAAGCATAGCTGTGGACACCTGATTATTATGAGCGGATGTCATCACATACATATTCCAGCAATATATTACATATATGTATTCCAGATTGCCCTATCACTGACTTCAAAGTCACCATTTCCTGACAGCGGAAGCCAGGGCTGTGTGGAACACTTAGGGATTCATTTGCAAATTTGGTTGTGTGCATCAGGGCCTAAATCGGGATTGTGGTTTCTTTTCACACTATAGTAATCAAAGGTAACTTTGTATCTCACCCTCCCCCCTCAAACAGCATACGTAATTATTATGAACAAATGTCATCACATACATATTCCAGCAATATATTACATATAAATATATTACATACGTATTCCAGATTGCTAACTGTTCCCCATAGGGATGCCAGCCTTCAGGTTGGATCTGGGGATCCCCCAAAGTTACATCCCCAGGTAACAGAGATCAGTTGCCCCCCAAGATAATGGCCGCTTCGGAAGCTGGACTGTATGACATTATACCCCATTGAAGTCCCTACCCAAGCCCCGCCCCCTTCTGGCTCTACCTCCAAAGTCTCCAAGTTTTTCCCTAAGCAAAGCTGGCATCCCTACTTAGGGATGCCAACAGTGGGTGGGGAATCTCCTGAATATTAAGGGGAAGGAAGCGTTGGGTAGGGAAGACACCTCAGCAGGGCACCATCCCGTAGAGTCCACCTCCCAAGCAGCCATTTTCTCCAGGGGAACGGATCTCTGTCCCCTAAAGCAGGGGTAGTCAACCTGTGGTCCTCCAGATGTCCATGGACTACAATTCCCATGAGCCCCTGCCAGCAAACGCTGGCAGGGGCTCATGGGAATTGTAGTCCATGGACATCTGGAGGACCACAGGTTGACTACCCCTGCCCTAAAGAGCAATTACAATTCTGGGGGTGTTCTAGGCCCCACCAGGAAGTTGTTTCCCCCATACATCCTATGGGCATCTGAAGCAGTAAGGAACAGCTTTGGAGGACTCGTCCGCTGTAAATAATCAATATTAAGCAGTCTTGCAATTGGAGTTTTCCTGACAAAACATAAACTTTCCCGCAGGTGTGGTTGCTGTTCTCATCCCACGGAGCTTCCCTCTGTTGACTCTGGCTTGGAAGGTGTGTCCAGCACTGGCCACGGGTACGTCCATGCAAGAAGGTCCTTTGTTGATGCAAGTTTTTCTGACGGGTGGGATCCAGCCAGCGTTCCTCTCTCGGTCCTACCCAGTAGAGAGCCAGTGTGGTATAGTGGCTAATTGCAGCAGCCTCTGATCTGGAGAGGTTTCGCCACTCCTCCACACACAGCCAGCTGGGTGACCTTGGGCTCGTCTCAGTCCTCGCATTGTCAGAGGCTGCCCTTTTCTCCCGGGAAATTGATCTCTGGCGCCTGGAGCTCCGTTGTAATTCCTGGAGAACTCCAGGGCCCGCCTGGAGGGTGGCAACCCTAGGAATGATATCTGCCTGGGCCTTCTTCCAGACCCTTTCTTTTTCTACTCTTGTCACATATTCCTGGCCGAGCAGGGAACACGGTGGTGCTCAAACCATCCAGCTCAACCCGTCTGACGGCACTGCTGCTGGCCGAGATCTGCACCCAGGCTGGGTTACCTCCCGGAGTCCTCAACGTTGTCACGGGTGACCAGTGCCTGGGCGAGGCCTTGGTGGCCCATCCGGATCTTGACCAAGTGGCTTTTGCCGGCTCCGCTGAGGTAAATGGCTCTCCCCGGGAATCTGAGGCATACTCCGAATAGCTCTTTGTCTGAAGGCTGGGCCCAGTTGGCCTGTGTTGGCGGACCAGGAGGCCTCCTCACTTTATTGAGGCCTGCGTATGCTTCACGAGGCACCAGGCCTTGGTCCTAAGCAGCCTCTTCTTGCTCTCCCCCTTGTGTTTCCATCAAGGGCCTAATTCTATATTGGGTGTGATATAAGCTCTTCTGAGGCTTTGGTGTTTACAGATAGGACAAGTCTGTCCCTTCAGTGCGGGTACCAGTAGGAGATGACCTCCATAGTGTTTTGGTGGCCCTTTCTGTCAGGGAAGCGAAGGGAGGTCAGCAGGTTTATGAGGGGAGCCTCAGGCAGTCACATCTCAACTGCAAGCGGTAACTATGTCTCGGCCTTACACTGAATAAGACCATCGGTCCACCGAAGTTTACTCAAACTGGCAGCAACTCTCCAAAGTCCCAGGCTGACGTCGTACCCCTCACCTCCCACCTGGTCCTTTTCAGTGGAGATGCTGCGGATTGAACCTGGGGCCTGCTGCATACCAAGCAGAGGCTCTACCACTGAAATACGACCCCCTACCACTGAACAAGAGCCTCTTGTGGCGCAGAGTGGTAAGGCAGCAGTCATGCAGTCTGAAAGCTCTGCCCATGAGGCTGGGAGTTCGATCCCAGCAGCCGGCTCAAGGTTGACTCAGCCTTCCATCCTTCCGAGGTCGGTAAAATGAGTACCCAGCTTGCTGGGGGGTCAACGGTAATGACTGGGGAAGGCACTGGCAAACCACCCCGTATTGAGTCTGCCATGAAAACGCTGGAGGGCGTCACCCCAAGGGTCAGACATGACTCGGTGCTTGCACAGGGGATACCTTTACCTTTACTTACCACTGAACTATGACCCCCCATACCAAGCAGAGTACCACTGAACTATGACCCCCTACCAGTGTCGGTAGTATAGCATAACACAGTGCTTTCAGAGGTGTCTGTGATCACCCTGGTGTCCGCCTCCTTTCCACCTCATTGGGACAGGAACGGTGTCAGGAAGCATCTTTTTGGAAACAGCCATCCCTGTTTTAGGAAGATGCTTTCGAGGGTACCCACCGTCCGGCCCCCCTCCACACCCCGTGCCGGATTTTTTGTAGTGGTGTTCGCTGCTCTTTCTCAGCATCTCAAAAAGACTGAGTTTTGTGGGCTGGAAATGTCATCCACGGGCCCCCCGTTCAAATCTCGCCTCTGCTACAAACCCGTTAAGCGGCTTTCAGCCTCGCCTCATCACAGTATGGGGGCCGTCCTGCTGGTTGTGCCACGAGATTGTGGCGATGGGACCTAGGAACGCGTTCGTCACAGGAAATACTGTTGATTTTCCAGGATTCATATGTTGTGTTTAAAGGGGGTTGGAGGCTGGAGATGTCCCTGCGAGGTAGGCCAGAAAGGGCTTCCCCAGTGAAGGCAATGCCTGTTTCCCCAATCCAGGCAGGCCGCAGCGTGCGCCGTCTAACAGCCGGGGCTGGCAAGAAACTTTCCCTGCAACTCGGAGGGAAATCGCCCTTCATTGTCTTCGACTCTGCCGACTTGGACAGTGCTGTTGACGGGCTGGTGGATGCCTTTTGGCTGAACCAAGGACAGGTATTTTCGGTCCAGAAGGGTTGATAGACCGGGGGGGGGGGGGGGGTAAAGTAGGAAACGGCATCTGTTTTCCTTTGAATGTATAGCAGGCTTCTCCCACCATCAAGCTGCTGGCCTCCAGGTTTCTAGCTTTCTAGTTCCTGACTATTTGGAAAGTCATTTTCTTGGATGCTTTAGGATGCTTAGGGCTGATCCTGCGTTGAGCAGGGGGTTGGACTAGATGGCCTGTATGGCCCCTTCCAACTCTATGATTCTGTGATTCTGATCCTGCGTAGAGCAGGGGGTTGGACTAGATGGCCTGCAAGGCCCCTTCCAACTCTATGATTCTATGATTCATCGGCATGTGGTTGTGTTAAAAATATATTAAAATGTGAAAAAGCTTATAAGTTTTGGGCAAAAGTTCATACCATTGTGTAGTTAATGTGGGGTCTTAGATTTCGTATGTAAGCTAAATCTGTATTATTAAATATATATATATCTCCGCAGTGCCTCCCAGCCTAAACTCAAAGCTTAACTAAAACGAGGCACTTAATGGAGTAAGTGTAACAAATGAAGACTAAATTTTACTATTCTTTATATTAACAACTTATACTGTCTCTTTTCTATATTTCTATCTTTATGAATATATATAGATAGATAGATAGATAGATAGATAGATAGATAGATAGATAGATAGATAGATAGATAGATAGATAGATAGATAGATAGATAGATAGATAGATAGATAGATAGATAGATAGATAGATAGATAGATAGATAGATAGATAGATAGATAGATAGATATAGACAGAGAGAGATATTAAAATTATACCATGGGTTGCTGGAGAAAAAGAATGGCTCTTAGAGCCCAGAAACTAAATAATCTCTTTTGTGTTTCTTCCACGTTTAGGCCCACAATGCCGGGACTCAGCTCCTCTTGCAGGAATCCATTGCCGGCGATTTCGTTCAGCGCTTGAAGCGCCGGATGGGCCAGCTACGGGTGGGGGACTCTCTAGACAAGGTCACAGATCTGGGTGCCTTGGCTGACGAGGGCCAGCGAGACGCCATCGAGAGCCTGGTGGCGGAAGCCCGGGCAGAAGGTGCTGAGGTGAGGCTTTTTGGATCCTCCGCAGGGGGCTGGGGTCACAACCTGCATTGATTTGGTTTTACTGGATGTTTGTTCTGCTCTGAGCCAAATGTTTGTCTTGCTTTTGTCCAAATATTAACTTCCAAAGGCTTTCAGAGCAGTGTTGGTTTGGGGGCCTCCTGAACCCCAGTGGGCCTAGTTGCCGTTTGGTGAAGTACTGGAAAGTTCCATGAGAGAGAACTGGGCTAACAAACCTTTGACCGGAACTACAGTTCCCAGGATTCCATGGGAACAAGAGGCTAGGTTACTATTAGGCTGGAGTGAGTCCATGGTGCCTGAACTGTGTCTTGAAAAAGTGGGTCATCGTGACCCTCCTATGGGTGGAGGGAAAGGAGAGTCAGTGGCAGGCTTGGGTTGCGTTAATGGACTTGCCAACCTCCAGGGGAGGCTTGTAGATCTCGAATTATAGCTCCTCTCCCAACTATAAAGATCCCATGGAGAAAAGGACTGCCTAGGACAGTGGACTCTATGGCATTTCTCCCACCTGAGACCCCTTCCTTCTCCGAACCCTCCCTTCCCCAGGCTGTACCCCGTAATCTCTAGGAATTCTCCCCTTTGGAGTTGCTCAGTGAGAGTCTATATTTATACATTCTTAAACATGAATAAAAACCACCTTGTAGAATGGACTTGCTGTGCAGGTGGGCTCCAAATAGAATAACAACAGTGCAATCCTAAAAGCTTTCTTGAGAAATCCTGTTGAAGGGACCTGAAGAGGATTCTGGGTAGACCTGTTCAGAACTATTGTTTGGAAATCGCTGATTGAATTCAGACGTGGTCTTAAGAGGTTGGGAACTGGGGCACCTGGGTTTTCGGGAAGCAGGAGGTCTCTGAAGGGCCTGGAGAAGAGGATGCTGGGAACAAAAGCTTCCGCATTTAAAGAGAAGCCAGGCTTTGAGCGCCGCTGGTTGTATGTTGTTTATCCCCTTAGATCTTCCAGGCCTGGGCAGCCCTCCCGTCAAGTGGATCCTTCTACCCTCCAACCTTAATCACCGGTGTGTACACGACCTCTCGCTGTGTCCGGGAAGAGGTAGGCGGACACGCAGGGTTAATTTTTACTGGGGGCCATCCCTGAATTCACCCCACTTTCTGAGACAGAGGATGAATTCTAGATACAGTAGCAAGGAAGGGTCTCTGAGCATGTGCAGAGTGCCATTTCATCACCACTGCGTCATGCCCGCCTTCTCGTTTGCGGGTCGCAGTAAGCCGGTGAAAAAACAGGCCACATGGCCCAGAACACCCTCAACAGCCAGTAGACTCTGGCCGTCAAAACCTTCGACAATTCAGATTTCAGGTTGCATCTTGCTTTCAGGTTATCCTGGGAGGTAAACAGCTAATCCCAGAATCCTTTGTTCTTTGTCCCTTTGTTTGTTCAGCTGTTGTTCTGTGGCTTAAAATGCAGGTGTTTGGGCCCGTTCTGGCCTCGTTGACTTTCCGGACAGCCAAGGAAGCAGTGGCGTTGGGAAACAGCACCCCCTATGGGCTGGCGGCCAGCGTGTGGACAGAGACCCTTCCGCTTGCTCTGGAGGTCGCCCACAGGTGAGCTTCCCGACCTGTGGCCCGTACGTTTAGAGGTAGTGATTGGGCAGTAGGCTGTGTGCTTTGCATGCAGAATGGCCCTGAGCCCTAAGTGATCTGTGGTCACAAGTGTGTGGAGGTGGGGGGACACACACATGTGCACATGCCTTCTCCGCTGGAGATTCTAAAGAACGGCTGCTGGTCAGAGCAGAGGGTGCTTCTCAAAATGGGCCAAAATGGGCCACTGAGCTCCCTTGTTTGTAGCATCTGCTCCCTGTAGGGATGCCAGACTCCCTCTGGAGCCAGGGAAACCCCCATTTTGGGCAATTTCAGAAAGCGGGGGACAATCCCTCCCAAAACAGCTGCTTTTGTGGTGATTCTCCCCCCCCACACACACACACACACAAACACAAACACACACTTCCTGTGGCCAGGAAGAACATTCTGACATACTGCCATCACCTGGAAATGATGTCAGCATGCCTGGGTCATCGGAATGGCGACACTCTGGTTTGTGGGTAAGATTGTGTGGTTTGAGCCTGATTTCTTTTACCATAGAGTTTTCCCAAAAGCCACAGTGTTGCGCCTGACGTTTCTAACATGCCGATGTCATTTCTGAATGAGATCAGCATCCCAGGTGTTCTTCTGGCAGGGGCTCATGGGAACTGTAGTCCATGGACATCTGGAGGACCACAGGTAGACTACCCCTGCCCTAGATTACAGAAATGCAGTGTCATTTTCCCTCCTAACCGCTTGCTGATGATCTGCACCTGAATCTTCCCTTCCCCCCCCCCCAATTCTGCCTTCTCAGCTTGCAGGTGGGAACGGTTTGGATCAACGGCCACAACATGCTGGATGCTGCGTCCGCCTTTGGGGGCTGCAAAGAAAGCGGCTACGGTCGGGACGGAGGCAAAGAGGTGGGTCGGGCTGGGACTCAGTTGGGGAGAGGGCAGGGCATGGTTTGAATGCACAAGTTGGGCAAGTTCGATCCCCAGCGTCTCCCGTTAGAGCAGTGCTACTTGCTCAGTTGTTCGGGAGCCCACCTGTTGCCCTTCTGGGCACTATTCTGCAGCATGGTGCCCCATGTTTTAGAAAAGTGGGCAAGGCCTTTGCCTAAAGGGGGCTTGTTGCCAAGGGAACAAGTAAGCTGTGAGCCTCCTTGAGGGGCAGGACTGATGCCTGGGATTGAAAGAAATGTCACTCTTACGCTTAATGATAATGGTAATTTTTGGACATGGCTGTCTGCAAGTTACCAATTGAGTACCACAGAATCTGTGGATCTCTCTGATTGTGGGGAAAGGCCGGTCAAGAGGAGACAATAAGGGCATAGAGCAGCCTTTTTCAACCTTTTGACCGTGGAGGTACTGGCAAAATATTTTTCAATCTCCGAAATACCAGGAAGTGAAAGGAGCCTTGGCCAACAAAGGTTTAAATGGCCAGGGGCCCTCCCCTTCCCACCTCCTCTAGGCCCCTCATTGGCCATTTTGGGAGGGGGCAGGCCAACCTGCCCAAATAAAGATAGAATTTTTTTTTATTAAAAAGCCCTCTCTTTTTCCCTCTTCACTCAGAGCTGGGAAGGGCAGAGATAAGGTGGAGGGCTCACCCCAGCTGCCATTTTGGAAAAAAAAAAAACACTCTGCATTACCATGTTTAGGATCCCTTGGCTTGGAGGGACAATCTGAGTCTGGATAAGATGGCGTTGTAGGTTATTTTGGGGATAGAGGGGGATTATGGTTACCCTGAACAGGAGGACATAAAGTTAAGGTGATCTGTCAATAATAATAATAACAACAATAATTTGAATTGTTTCCCCTGCCCTCAGAGCCTCTATGAGTACGTGAGACCAAGCTGGGAGATCCGCCCAGGCCCCAGCGCCGTGGAGATCAACTGCAAAACTTTTGCTACCTCAAAGGGGACGGAGGCTCCTCTGAACCCTGGCGACAGAAGAGCCCCTTCTGATCCAGAAGGAGAGTTCCCCAGGTGAGGGCGTGCGTGATTGTTCTTGCTGCGGGGCCTGGCCGGAGTCGGGTTGGGATGTGAAAACCAGCCCAGCAGCTAATGGAGCTGTGTAGCCCCTGCAGATCTGGGAGAACTGGGCTTCAGCAGGGAAAATGGTATAGAAATTTTAAAAATAAGCATATAGTGGGCGCCCTCGCAAAACAACAATTCCTGGGAGTTGTTTGTAAGGGATCCTTTAGATCAGGGGTAGTCAAACTGCGGCCCTCCAGATGCCCATGGACTACAATTCCCATGAGCCCCCGCCAGCCTTCGCATTCGCTGGCAGGGGCTCACGGGAATTGTAGTCCACGGACTACCCTTTGGCGGAACTCGCTTGAGCGCGATCGCCGTCTCCCTTAACCCTTGTTCCTGTGGGTCTGTCTGCTGGCAGCGTGGACCGGACCTACAAGCTGTACTACGGGGGAGCCCAGAAGAGACCGGACTCCATGAGTTCCCGAGCGGTCCTCGATCACAGCGGCAAGGTCCTGGCCTACGTGGCGGACGGGAGCGTCAAAGACATCCGTAACGCGGTGGAAGCGGCCCACAAGGCTGCCCCCAAGTGAGTCCGGCTGGGGAGGTGGAGGGGGGGACAAGTGGGGCTCATGGTCCAGAGGGGAGGGGAGATAAGGCCCCTGGGTGTTTCACCGCACACGTGCACAGGAAAAACCTACAGCTGGGTCCAAGGGTCTGTTCTTCTACCGATAGGGCCTCCCAATAGGTATCAGGAACAGCTGGCCCTCAAGGAAAGCTCCTCCATAGGGATCCCAGTCCCAAGGTGGGACCTGGAGATCCCTGGTATTATAGCTCATCTCCAGGCGAACAGAGATCAGTTCCCCTGGAATATGTTCAGTCTTGCAGGGCGGCATCTACTGCAGCTCATGTCATTCTTCTGTAACCCAAAGCTACCCTTTTGGAGACTTACCTTATCAGGCACAATACAAAGCATCTGTGTCCAAAAGCAGACAATCTTGGTTAGATGATGATTATTCTTTAATTTACAGGCTGCCCCTCCACGCAGGTAGCCTCAGAATATTGGTGCTGGATGGGTGGTGCTTGGAATATTTGGGGATGCATCTCCAGCTGGCCGCTGCTTAGAGGAGCCCTTCCTCTGTAAGTAGGGCTGCACTTATACTGCGCTTTTCACTCCCCGGAGGAGCCTCAGACTGGCTTACAATCGCCTTCCTTTCCTCATCACAGACGCCCTGGGAGGGAGGTGGGACTGAGAGAGCTCTGAGAGAACGATGACTGGCCCAGGGTCACCCAGCTGCAGGTCGCACGTGCTTGCCGATCCCCCCTGCCAAAGTAGCAGCTGTAACCGAAAAGGGAGAGAAGGATCCCACAGGACTGTCTTGGAAGGACTGTACGTGATTTCAAAGAGTGAATTCCAGGGTGGGGGGAAATTGATGCTGCCAGAAGTCCTTCTCAGATGCGACAGTAAACAAATCAGCGTTAACTGGAGCCATGGGAAGAGAGAAGGTCCAGTTGAAGCCCCATGTCCTCAACTCCTCAGAGAGAGAATTAATTTCTGGCTCCTTCACGTTCTGATGGATTTCCGTGGAAATCTAACTAATCGGGTGTGAGGTTATGCGATGTCCAAGAATGGGGAACCAGGGAGGGAAATGGGGCCGCCTAGAAGGAGGCAAGGAGGAAATAGCACAGGAGGACTCATCTCTCGGTGAGGTGGGACCATGGCTCATGGGTCGAGCATCTGCCTTAGAGGCAGAAAGTCTTTGGGTTAGTTCCCAGCGTCTCCAGTAAAAAGGGCCAGGACTGGAATTAGGTGCTCCAAAAGACCTGTACCTGGGACCTTGGAGAGCTGCTGCCAGCCAGAGCAGGCAATACTTAGGAAACCGAGGGTCTGGCTCAGTTTAAGGCAGCTTCACGGGTCCTTGTCGCTCCGGCAAGGGCCGTGCAATTTCATTTCCGCAAGTTCCTGCTCCAACACAGCCCTCTTTCTTTGTCTTTGAATGGGAACATTTAGGACCCTTTATAAATAGCATTGTACAAAGGGTGATAACTTTTCTGACTTTTGCTTGGGGCTATTGCTCGGGGAGGAGCAGAACACACCTCGTTGCATTCAGAAGGGGTGCAGCCTCTGGCTTCTCCAATTCCAGGATCTCAAGTGAGGGGTCTTGGAAAGGATCTTTTTCTGCTTGAGGCTCCGGGAAGTCCCTGCCAATCAAAGGAGGCCGTACCCAGCTGTTTAGACCAACAACTTAATAGGTGGTGACCAATTTTCTTTGCCTGTAGGAGAGCTGCTGGTTTTTGATACCCCACTTTTCATTACCAAAGGAGTCCCAAAATGGCTCACAAACCCCTTTCCCTTCCTCTCTCCACCCCTGTGAGGCAGGTGAGGCTTAGAGCGCTTTAACGGAATTCCTCTAAGAAAAGAGCTCCGAGAAAACTGTGCCTAGCCCAAGGTCACCCAGCTGGCTGCATGTGGAGGAGAGGGGAGTCAAACCCAGTTCTCCAGATTGCAGCCTGTCACTCTTTAACTTCTATACCACACTGTCTCTCTTTCACGAGAGCAGCCAATCCTGAAATTATAGAAGCCCGATGGATTTTTTTTCAGCCTTCAAGATCTGATAGTTGAATGATGCTTGATTCTTGTTGCCACAAGATGTAATCCTAACCCCCTCCCATCCTGCATATTATTAAAGCGGTGGCAAAAGTTTTGTAGCGCATAGAGGGAGAAAGCCGGTTGTCATAAAGACAAAAGCCACCCCCTTACCCTGCGGTCCCCGGTCTTTTTGAGCACAGGGAATTTGGACACTAGATGGAGAACTGATCTTTGTCGCCTGGAGATGGTTTGTAATTTCGGGGAGGGGCGGCTCTTTTTTCAACCCCCCCCCACTTGGAGGTCACGACCCTTGCTCTGATAGTTATCAGATTCCTTGACAGATTGGCTTTCTCTGTGCAAGGCTTTTCCTGAAAAGCAAGCGACCTGCAGGGGTTCTGGGGACAAGCAGTCTGGGCTCGTCGACCCCTTTTCTCGTCTAACACGGAGGCGGGTCTCCTCAGATGGGCAAAGCAGACGGCTCATACACGGGCGCAGATCTTGTACTACCTGGCTGAGAACCTGGAGCTGCGTCGAGCCGAAGTGGCGTCGCGTCTCGAGGCCTTGACCGGTGCAGGGAGAGAAGAGGCCTTGCGGGAGGTGGACCTCAGCATACAGCGGCTCTTCCACTGGGCAGCGTACTCTGACAAATACGGCGGGGCCGTGCAGGTGAGAAACGGCAGGGCTGTGTACTTGGATGTCTACGGTAGGGCTCTGTCTGGTTTGGACTGGCTGCCCACCTGGAAGGGAACAGAAGACCAGGCGTAGTTGAATATTAATTGGGTCGGAATTGTAGCTTTATTTCTGCCAGGCCTCTGTTCGACTTTGTGTTGAGAATTTGACTCTCTGTGATAAAAGTAGATTGGAAGGGGGTGATTTGAGGCAGTGGAATTCAGTAACTACAAGGGACATTGAAGTTTTCTGCATGAAAGGTTAAGCTTTCGGGTGGTTTTTATATCCTTTCACTGTATAGCCCCAGAATATTTATTTATAGCAGCTTGGTGTCCTAGTAGTTACGAGTGGCAGCCTCTAATCTGGAGAACCGGGTTTGATTCCCCACTCCTCCTCCGCATGCCGCCAGCTGGGTGTCCTTGGGCTAGATACAGTTCTCTCAGGGCTCTCTCAGCCTCACCTCCCTCACAGGGAGTCTGTTGCGGAGAGAAGAAGGAAAGAGGATTGCAAGCCGCTTTGAGACTCTTTCAGGTAGTAAAAAGCAGAGTACAAAACAAAGAAAGCACTTTTCTTTTTCCTCTCACTTTAATCAAGCCCTTTAGCTGCAGGTGCAGAAAATGGCTTCCAGTTAAGGTTGCCAACCTCCAGGCGGGGCCTGATGTTCTTACCGCTGCTGTCCAGACTAAGGAAATCACCTTCCCCTAGAGAAAACGGATTTTGTAAACCGCCACGAGACATTTGAGAGCAGCGGTATATAAATATAAATATAATATAAATAAAATGCCTGCTTTGGAGCGTAGACTCTACGGCACTGTACTCTGCTTTCCAAAACTGCTTTCCCTTTCAGTCTCTACCCCCCCCCCCCCAAAAAAAATATCTTCAAGAATTTCCCAACCCAGAGTTGGCCGCGCCCCCTTAACAGGGCACAAAAACAACATAATACAAACAGTGGTAAACACATTCAGGAGGACAGCTTGAAACCTAAAAGCAGCGGTCACCATGTCCCCTTTTAGAGCCTCATAGCTGAAACCCGCATTCTGCATCACGACCGGAAGCTGTCCGTGATTCAGCATGAGCCGTCTTCACCTTGGCTGAAATTACGGCCGGTCACTGTGGACAGCCGGTCTCCCATATGTGAAACTTAGAGAAGCCTTCCCTCTTTCACGCCAGCCGCTTGCTCCCCTCTCTTAACAGGAAACCCCTTTATACGGGGCCTCCCTCCTCTTCCGGGAGCCTGTCGGCGTCATGGGAATCGCCTGCCCCAACGAACAGCCCCTGCTTAGCTTCCTCAGCTTGCTGGCTCCGGCTGTCGTCCGTGGCAACTGCGTGGTGATGGTCCCCAGCGAGCGGTACCCGTTGCCCGCCCTGGATTTCTACCAGGTACTGCCCTTTTCCTCTTTTACCCTCTCTTGCCTTGCATCCCACAAGGGACTTGTGCATATTTAGAGATGCGTGTCTATGTAGCCTGGGCAGCCCAGGCCTATATGGTCTTGTCAGATCTCGGAAGCAAAGCAGGGTCAGCTTTGGAGGAAAGACCACCAGGGACGTCCTGGGTAGTTACGCAGAGGGAGGCGTGAGTGGGCCCGGGGGGACTCCTTTTTCACCCACAGAAAAAGCTTGTTGGATCCGACCTCATTTTTTGACATTTCACAATCTAGGGAAAGCCATTAAGTTTTCCAAAATTATTTGATTCCAAGAACGAAGAAACATAAATCAAAAGTAAATTAATTGTTCCAGAATGACTCAGTAGCATGCGTGGAATTTTTCACTCCTTGGGTGTTTACGAAAGATAACTTGGGCAGTGATCAAGGACTTTGGTATGAGGACTCCTTTGGGTGGCCAGATTGGGTGGGTGGCTCTCCCCCATTCCTGAGACAGGCGGATTTAGAAGTCAGAGCCGAGTGGTATGATACCCCTTGCATACTGCCCCATAGGGAGAGCTAAAGGTAAAGGTATCCCCTGTGCAAGCACCGGGTCATGTCTGACCCTTGGGGTGATGCTTTCTAGCGTTTTCATGGCAGACTCAATACGGGGTGGTTTGCCAGTGCCTTCCCCAGTCATTACCGTTTACCCCCCAGCAAGCTGGGTACTCATTTCACCTCGGAAGGATGGACGGCTGAGTCAACCTTGAGCCAGCTGCTGGGATTGAACTCCCAGCCTCATGGGCAAAGCTTTCAGACGGCTGCCTTACCACTCTGCGCCACAAGAGGCTCTTATAGGGAGAGCTAAGAGATAACGAACCTTGGGATTCTGACTGAGGGGGTTCTACCTTTTACATTAGTTGATTTGGCACTGGATTGTCAATAGCTGATCTTATCAGTTTTCCAAGCAATAGCTGAGCCTCAGCCAGGAGCCTCTGAGACATCTTGTGAGATTGTTACCGAGACGTATCACATACGGCATGTTTGGTGGTATTATTTAAAAGCTTCAGTAGAGGACTGAAGTTGATCCTTTTATGGGAGAATTGACTTTATGAAAGTTAGATTTCAAGTAGGTCGTTGGTGTGGAACAGCAAAAGGTTTGGGTCCCCAGGAATCTTTAAGACCAATGGATGAGTGAGAAGGTTGTGAGTGTCCTGCATAGTGCAGGGGGTTGGACTAGATGACCCAGGAGGTCCCTTCCAACTCTAGGATACTATGATTCTAAGTTCAGTCTCAACATCCGGAAGAAGTTCCTGACAGTCAGAGTGGTTCCTCAGTGGAACAGGCTTCCTCAGGAGGTGGTGGGCTCTCCATCTTTGGAGATTTTTAAGCAGAGGCTGGATAGCCATCTGATGGAGAGGCTGTTTCTGTGAAGGCTTAAGGGGGTGGCAGGTTACAGTGGATGAGAGATAGGGTTGTGAATGTCCTGCATAGTGCAGGGGGCTGGACTAGATGACCCAGGAAGTCCCTTCCAATTCTATAATTCTATGTCTTCAGATACAAAGAAACAAAATTTCCTCAACTGTTACATATAGGTAGAGAGAGTGTATAGGGTTTAATTGCCAGGAAGGGCAATTTAGTGGGCAAAAACTTTGTCTTAAAGGTGTTTTTGAAGGAAATGGATGGCAGGGTATTTTTATTGCAGCTTTCATTTTCTTGTGACTTTTGTAGAATCAGGAAAGGCACACCCCAGCTCAACCAGGCAAATTCCTTTTGGTTTTATTGCTGGCATAAATTACCTCGTTTATAGACCTCCTTTGTGTTTTGATGTATTGTGTCAGGATTCCAAAGTACAAGCGTGGCTCCCGAAGGGGGGAAAAATGTGATTTGACCATTTGAACCAGCAAGCAAAAGTAAAATCAATAGACCAAGAGGTGAACTGGCAGTCAAGAGTATCATGTTGCAGATTCAAGACCGCAAGAGTTAAAAACCAACCCACTCTCAATAATCATAGAATCGCAGAATCATAGAGTTGGAAGGGGCCAGACAGGCCATCTAGTCCAACCCCCTGCTCAACGCAGGATCAGCCCTAAGCCTCCTCATAGAATCATAGGATCACGGAATCATAGAGTTGGAAGGGGCCAGACAGGCCATCTAGTCCAACCCCTTGCTCAACGCAGGATCAGCCCAAAGCCTCCTCATAGAATCATAGGATCACAGAATCATAGAGTTGGAAGGGGCCAGACAGGCCATCTAGTCCAACCCCTTGCTCAACGCAGGATCAGCCCAAAGCATCCTAAAGCATCCTAAATAATGGCACAGAGGAGAATTTTAAAAGTCTTCTCTGGTACCGAAATCTCAACCCCCCTCCCCCGAAAAAAGGTGTTAATTGCGTTGCAGCTGGGGTAAAAACCCCTCTCCCTCCCCACAAGGTTTGGTGCATCCAGACTTATAAAGCAAGGGGTAGCATATCTCACCGAAAAATGGCAGGACCTATCCAAAATGCTGCTATCTGCTTTCGTTGTGGCGCGGGAGCGGTCGACTTCAAACCAAGTGGGAAAACACCAAAGCCAGAAGATTGACTGCCAAAGAGGTCTTGCCGGCTAGATCTTCTGTATCCTAACCGAAATTGTTCTTCGTATCCAGAAACCAGATGTAGCTGCTTTTGATTAAGGCCACTGAACGCTTCCATCTTTCTTCGCTTGAATCAGGTACTCGACACCTCGGATGTCCCAGGCGGAGTGGTGAACATCATCTCAGGCGACCGGGACCATCTCAGCCGGGGCTTAGCTGAGCATCAAGACATTCAAGCCATGTGGTACTTTGGCTCCAAGGAGGTGAGTGTCCCTTGACGGTCGTAGCAGGGAAAGCACAGAATTCACTGTTGAGTTCCCCTTGTATCTTCGCTTTGCTTCGTAACAAGCTACGCAAGTTTGCGGCTGCAATGAGAATGCCTCTCCCATCACGCCTAGGTTGTGTGTATTGTGCAGAAAATTAATTGTGCACCTAAGAGTTGTGTGAAAAAAAATAATAGATCATGCAGATTGAGTCAACGGGCATGATTTCTCTTGTTTTGCATAATTTATTCTACTTTTGCTAGTCACTGAAAAGGTCACAAGGAGGACACGAACGCCCATCCACTGGAAATAATATTAGGCAATATTAGGCTTCTGAGATTTTAATAGGAATTGCCCTATGCACCTTCAAGGATAATGTTCCAAATTTTAAAACAAGACACCTACCTTTTGGTGGGTTGTTTTAGAATGAAAGCTGAGATTCTTGGGTTTCCAAATTCTACGCCTGCTGTACAATCGCAGTACAGATCCAACTTATTTTCATACTGTCTCAAGGAAAGCCCTGAGATCTCTGCAGAGATTTCCTGTTCATTCTGGGCTAGAACAGTCCGGCTGAAGGGAGAAAAGGGGTACTTCACGCACCTGATAAAGTTCTCAGGAGGTTCCGTAAGTTGGAGACGGTTGACAAAAAGCACTTTTCCCCCTTTCCCAAAACATTAGAAGTGAAGCTGATGGGCAGTAGGTTCAGTGCGGACAAAACGAAATTCCACTTTACACACAAAGTACTTAAAGTGTCTGATTCACTGCCAGAGGATGTGGTGATGGCCACAGGAGTAAACATCTTGAAACGGGGATTAGATAGATTCACGGAGGAGAAGTCTGTTACAGGCCATGGTGATCGAGGGGAACCTCCAGATTCAGAGGCACTAATCCTCGGGAATCTTGGAGCCAGGGCGGCAACATTTTTTGTCCATTTAAATGTTTGCTTTTTTTAACTGGACATTCTGTAACCCACCACGAGCCTGCTTGGGAGTGGCAGGTAATAAATTAAATAACAACAACCTCAGTGGAGGACTTTTTCTTCTGGTTTTGTCCAGTGTGTGAGACAGGATGCCAGACTAGAAGGACCACTGGTCTTGATCCAGCAGGGCTCTTCTTACATTGTTATGTTTCCAGCAGTGATTCAATGTAAGGAAAACAAGCTGATAAGAGTCATGCTTCAATTACGGGGGATGTTTAGGACATCTCTTGGATTATAAAGGAATGTGGCAGATTTACAGCCTAGTCAAAAGGCTGGAACCCAAAGCTGCTGGCGTAATAAAACACTTTTCCATGACACTTTTTTCTTCCTTGGAAGCCAGCCCTCTGGACCTCTGTGGTCAGATGTCTTTTCTTTCCTCTGCCTCTTCCCACTGCTCTTGGTGAACCGCTGTGGAGTGAGAATTTTTATATGCGGCCTGTGAGGTCACCTTGCATGTCCCTTCCTGGAATGCTGAAGGGAATTCAGCCACTGAAAAATTGCCTTGACTGAATGTCTTTTCGCACAGAGCAAATGCTGGATCACTTCCGTGTTTCCCAGCAATGCCCATGCGGAGCAGGTCTGTGCCTGTCGAGAAGCTGCCGGTGCTCTGGGGATCATGGCCTGGCCGCTTTGCGGCCAAATTAAGTTGCACTCGCAAATTCCCCATGGACATCTGAGGTTTGCGCTCGTGAAGCCTGCGATGAAATCTTCGCCATCACTGGAAAAGTTGGCTACAGGCACATCTTCCCTCCAGGGACGTGGTTGAGGTCCTTAATGCGCCTTTCTCATTGAGTACAGAATTACTCATAGTTCTTGGGACCTGGTACAGTTTGCTCCCTTCTCTGTGTTTGTACAGTTCAGTGCTTGGAAACTGACTTCGCTCACAGCAGGTGGCTGGAGAGCTAGAAGGGCCAGGCTGCTTTGGACCAGGTCAAAAAAAAAATTTTTTTTAAGCGTCTGTAACTGTTCATTAGAGCCTCTTGTGGCGCAGAGTGGTAAGGCAGCAGACATGCAGTCTGAAGCTCTGCCCATGAGGCTGGGAGTTCAGTCCCAGCAGCTGGCTCAAGGTTGACTCAGCCTTCCATCCTTCCGAGGTTAGTAAAATGAGTACCCAGTTTGCTGGGGGGTAAACGGTAATGACTGGGGGAGGCACTGGCAAACCACCCCGTATTGAGTCTGCCATGAAAACGCTGGAGGGGCAGACATGACTTGGTGCTTGCACAGGGGATACCTTTACCTTTAACTGTTCATTGATACCACCATGCCTGGATCGTTCCCTTCCTGCATGGTCCTCCTTTCTTTCTCTTCCTGGCTTTCTTTTTTCTTCTAACCATGGTGTGCTTTGATGCTTCCACCACTTTCCGTCTGCAGGGTTCCACGGCTGTGGAATGGGCCTCCTCGGGGAACCTGAAGAGGACCTGGGTGAACTACGGAGCAGAGCGGCGGTGTTGGTCTGACCTGCAAGAAGGAGCGGGGGAAGAATTTCTCTACCAAGCCACGCAATGCAAAAGCGTCTGGATGCCCATGGGCGATATATTTGCCAACTGAGCCATCGGAACTGCAAGGCCATTCACAAAGGGGGAGGGGAATGTAGAAGCTGAGAATAAAAGATTTTGGTTGAAATTTGTAAACTGCGGTGTAGGTTTTGCCTCATTTGTAGCTGGAAGAGGAACTGCAGGTCCCTGGGATGGGAGTGCATGGGAACAATGCGAACATTGCCCCCCCCCCCCCCCCGTCTCGTACTGCAGAAAGGGGGAAATAACTTTTCTACCCACCCCCAAGAGAGTTTGCCTTGGGAGGTAGAGGCAGGATGCAGTTCTGAGCTGAACTGGGTTTATACCAATTTTTAAAATGACATTCCTACGTTTGTTGTGTCACTGCCAACACATCTAGTTTGGCCCCTAAATCCCAGCGCCCCCCCCCCCCACACACACACACACACATACAGAGCCCCTCTGGAGCCCTGGGTAGCAGGAGTCATTTTGCTAAAGACCAAAACTAAAGGGCCAGAAATAATCTGCCCGTTGGTTCATAGAATCATAGAGTTGGAAGGGGCCATACAGGCCATAGAATCATAGAGTTGGAAGGGGCCATACAGGCCATAGCATCATAGAATCATAGAGTTGGAAGGGGCCATACATCATAAGGCATCATAAGGCGTCTTTCCATCCTAGCCCCCCATCAGAAACTCCCCCTCTGGCTTTTATGTTGGCCACAGCATCCTGCTCTTTCCTGCCCACGGCCTCTGGGTGAAAGGGGCTGCGGTCTTTGCAGAGTCTCACTGCATCATAGAATCATAGAGTTGGAAGGGGCCATACAGGCCATCTAGTCCAACCCCCTGCTCAACGCAGGATCAGAATCATAGAATCATAGAGTTGGAAGGGGCCATACAGGCCATCTAGTCCAACCCCCTGCTCAACGCAGGATCAGAATCATAGAATCATAGAGTTGGAAGGGGCCATACAGGCCATCTAGTCCAACCCCCTGCTCAACGCGGGATCAGCCCTAAGTTCAATGTCATGTTCAACGTCATGAGCTACAGTGTCATGAGCTACAATGTCATGTTCAATGTCATGAGCTGCAGCAAAGGGTCCTTCAGTCCTCCCCTACCCCTGGATACGGGAGTGAAAGAAGCACAGCCTTGTTCTCCCCTGCCACAGAATAAGGGAGAAGAATTCACAGGTACATCAATCAAAGTTTGCTATTTCAGATTGCAGGTGGAGGATTCCAGCTTTGAAATATTCCTTTCCATAATAATATCTGCACACAAGTAGAAATCTAGGAGAACGCCCTTATCAGCTCCTGACTCCACTTGGAGGAGAAGCGGGGAATCAAACCCGGTTCTCCAGATTAGAGGTCACTGCTCTTAATTCCTACACTACTGTGGCTTTCCGAGGGGGCAGGCGTACCGATTTTGGCGTTCCCCAACAGCCTGCGTGTACGAACTAGGTCTCAATTGGCGAGGAGCTGGGCGAAAAGGGCTTGCATCTGCGGCCTGCCCTAGGGTCTTATGTATTGACATGTGCATCCCAGAGCAATTGTCCATGGCGTAAGACAGGATGCTGTTTAAGACAGCAGTATTCTATTAAAGAGCTAGTTCCGAGGACATATTTAGCACCACGGCTATAGATCCTAGAAACAAAACGTCCTGTAACAACAATGCTCTTGGAGTGACGGTTGTCAGTCAATTTAACGGGGAAGGCACTGAGGTTCTACTTAAGAGGAAGGGAGAAATATACAGCCAGTTCCTCTGCACTGGGATTTTATAAGCACGCACATGCTCGGCTTTCTTTTTCTCCCTCTTGCGTGCATGGCCCACGCTTTCCTCTGGCCGTGGGTCTTTCTCGTTCTCCCCCCCTGATCGATCTGCATCATAAGGCGTCTTTCCATCCTAGCCCCCCCATCAGAAACTCCCCCTCTGGCTTTTATGTTGGCCACAGCATCCTGCTCTTTCCTGCCCACGGCCTCTGGGTGAAAGGGGCTGCGGTCTTTGCAGAGTCTCACTGCAAGACCAGAAAGGTCACCCTGTAGGTGTGGGGAGAAAGGGGGGAAATTCTGAGATGTCGGCATGTCAGTGACTCAGAAGAATGGAAGATCGCCGTTGGTCGCAGCCACGCGACGGATCCCACAAGAAGCGGCTTGCGGATGATTCCGATGCAGGGGGGCTTTCAAAGATGGGCTTTGAACTGGGCAATAAGCCCTACTGTGTAAAGTGGGACTTCCATCTGAGAAGCACCGGGTTGTACTTGGTTACGAGCAGCACAGACTCTGCAAATGGCAATCCTGCCCAATCTGACCTCTGTGGACTCCTTTAGGGTTGGGAAATATCTGGAGATTTGGGGTGATGGAGAGGAGAGGGACATCAGTGGGGTGTAATGCCTCTGAGTTCACCTTCTAAAGTAGCCGTTACGGAACTCTGATATTCTTCTAAGCCCTCTAGTCTCGTCCTGGTCCTGACACTATATAAAGACCTGCCAGCTGCAGAGAAGCACGGAAATTAGCCTTTTCCCTGAAAGTTAACATGCCGGGGCTCCAGCCAGCTGAAAATTCCTGTGTGTTTAAAATCCCTCCGTCCTCTGCGAGTTTTCTATTGCATTTCTTGCATTTTTCCTTTGCAAATGGCTCCCTTGAGAGATCTTGGATGGGTTCTGTTCATATTCAGGATCTTCCTGGCCCACTACGTTTGTTGGCAGAGTTTGTGTGTGCAGAGGGCGGAGCCACCAGGCTGCTTAAAGAATAAAATAGTTTTATTTATGAAGGGAAACAACCATGTATAGAAACACGAGAGACCCAGCTGACTAGCTCCAAACACAGGAAGCTTCCTGTTGAGCCAATCAAGTAGGAAGAGATAATTTGAAAATCAGCAGGCAGTTTCTATCCTATCCATGCTAAAATATTCATGTCCTCTGATGCCCCCTAGAGGACACCCTTTATATCCTGCTCAGTTATGCGCACTGCAGGTTTTGCACATTCTAACAATATTGAGGGTCTGGAGGGGGGGATTTTCTCCACTCCCAATGCCTAAAGCTGCAGTTACCCTTTGCCATATTCTGGCAGGTTTTGTGCACCATTCCTGAGAAAGGCATAATTAACTTTTCCTTAAACAGACACACAGTGAAAAGATGGGGGCGGGGAGGAATTTCCTTGTGGAAAGTCAACAGTCTTGCTAGAGAACATGGCTATCTGCTGTTGTCTCCCCTCCAGAGATTGGGGCATGAGTCACCTGGAGCTATTAGCTACCGTTGTGTATTGTACTTGGGACCAGATGGTTGATTGGCTAGCCCACTGTTTGGAAGGAAGGAAGCTGAGGTCACTTCCCTGTTTCTTTCCTGCTTTCATTCTGACATCACTTCCAGGGAATGCAATTAACATTCAAAACACCCAAAGGCTCTCTGTATAGCCTCAGATAAAATCAGATCCATGGATATGCCAAGGAGCAAATAGATTGCAAAATTCATTGCACATTTCTTGTCAGTGGCGCTGAGAAAAGTGTGTGTCCAACCTTTGCTTGAAGACTGCCAGTGAGGGGGAGCTCACCACCTACTTAGGCAGCCTATTCCACTGCTGAACTACTCTGACTGTGAACAATTTTTTCCTGATATCTAGCCTATATCGTTGTACTTGAAGTTTAAACCCATTACTGCGTGTCCTCTCCTCTGCAGCCAACGGGAACAGCATCCTGCCCTCCTCCAAGTGACAACCTGTCAAAGACCATGAACCAACTAAAAGAAGCAGTCAGAGACAGGGATGCATGGCAGAGACTTTCCTATAGAATCACCGAGGGTCAGACACGACTGAACAAATAACATCATGATCATCATCATCAATAGACCCAGAGACATTTCCCTTTTTGTGACCCTTTTATGGTTCATAGACTCCTGTTTGGGTTAAGATTTTTCTTCTTTTTGTAGTGATCTCTCCAGGGAAAAAACAGAACTGCCATTGGGTAGCTCTAGGAATCCACAGAAGCACTATGGTTGGACATTGATTTTTCTGGCAATTCCTAGACCTGGGACAGTTTCCTCCCCCCGCGCCCCCCCCCCCACCGCCCACTGGTCAACGGCCTGACTAAAGGGACTGAAAACTCTCTCATTTACTCATAAATTCAGACTTGGGAATTTCCAGGCGCTTTGTAACTTCTGGGGTTGTCCCCCTGCAAGTCTGTACATTGCAAAAAGAAGGTTAAACACCGAAGTTCCGACTGGGCTCAGCCTGCTGCTCCTTCACTGGGTCAGCCCCCCAAACCAGTACATGAACCAATGATTTGGGAAAAGCAGGGGATACCCACAAACCTTGGCTAGTTGTTGTCACGGGAGGGAAATCCCATGTTCTCCAGCCACTTCTGGATGACAACAGGGACTCAGCCCAACCTGAATTCCAAAGAGTTTGGGAGACAGAACAGGTATTTGACTCCGACACAAATGTTTAACTTCTGTATCATTTCTTTCATGTATAATCTTGCCCTTTTCGCTGGCACCCAGGGCAAGCGACAGCTTCGGAGGGCGTGAGAAGAACAGGACAAAACAGAATCCACAAAACGGTGTTACAGATCTGGAAGAGTAGGCAGAGATACGACAGGTGGACAACAAAGGAGCGTCTCGTTTTTCTCCAAAGTTTCCCTAGAAGTTACAAAGTGACTGGAAACTCTCTTCCTCCTGGACCCCACCCAACTTACAGTATCGGCTCCCCTTTCTCCCCTGCCCCCAGGCTGGGGGAGAGTTGCCAAGTGCAGGTTAGGAAATTTCTGGAGCTTTGGGGAATTCTCCAGGGATTTCCCAACCTGGAGCTAACAGCCCTTCTTATTAGCCTTTTCCCCCTCTTTGTGTGTTTTTGTGTTTTTCCCTCCCTTTCGTATTTGTATGTGTGACGTTTAATTGTTTTGCGTGTTTTATGCTTTTTTTTATACCTCAGAAGTTGTAATGTTTTGATCATGCTTTGTTTTCATGTCTGCCACCTTGGGAACCATGGATTCAGTAGAAAGGCAGTGTGGAAATATTTTTTTTAATTAAAACAAATCTGCAGACTTCTCTACATCCCATGGGAGTGAGTCTCACAAACTGCAGTGTGTTCAGGGTTTTATCTTATCTCTCCTGGATCGGCTTGCGAGCAGTTTCATGGTGTGCCGTAAATTCTGACCCTCTCAGAAGGGAAGATATTAGGAATTATGTCATAAATCTCTTATCATATACCCCCTTGATCACCTTTTTTTCTAAGCTAATTTTTTTTTCAAGATCTGAAATATTACAATCTCTTCAGCACACCCTTTCCCAGGTTTAACCTCTCAAGATTCAAGAATGAGGATAAAATGTCAACTCCAGCCTCCCTTGAAATTAATGGCATTTGACTATAACAATTGGTTATTAACACACCCCTTCCCAGATCTTCTTGAAAGTATAACGAGGGGCATAAACAGATAGATGCATGAATGCAATTTTAAGATAGAGGAAGGTCTCCCTGGCTAAGGAGATTTCTACCCATTTAAGTGGATCGCCGGTGGGAGGAAAACTCCTTCGCTTGGAGAAAGGCTTCTAACTTTGCTCACTAAAGTGGTAGGATAGTGGCTATGTCAGTGACTTCTCACTGAAAGTGGCCAGAAACAAAACACAAGACAATAGGAGCCCCTTTCACAAGCTGCAGTGAATTCATGCACAATCCATGTTAAGGTTTATGCTTGACGTGTGGTGTCGTGGTGAAGAGTGACAGCCTCCAATCTGGAGAACTGGATTTCATTCCCCACTTCTCCAGTTGGCTGACCTGGGGCCCGTCACAGTTCTCTTAGAGCTGTTCTTGCAGAGCAGTTCTCTTAAAGCTCTCTCACTGACCTCCTATTGCCCTCACAGGGAAGAGGAAGGGGAAGTTGCTTGTAGGCTGCTTTGGGACTCATTTTTGTAGTGAAAAACAGGGTATAAAAAGATCAGTCCTTGTTTGTCATGTGTTAAGTAATTCTCAAGTTACATGCAATGCACTTGCAGCCGAATGCATGATTTCAATCAGGGACAGCAGAAGCTGTATGGTACACTGGACTATCTTGATTTCCCTCTGCAAAAGGCTCTGGATCCTGGTTGCAGATTCTCTCCACTGCTTCCCTTGAGAACCAACAAGCGTTTCCACTCTCCACTTTGTGCTTTATGGCTCCTCGTGCATTTTGAAGACTCAGCAGCATCCGGCGGTGAAGGGGAGAAATCTCTTGCCTCAGCCACAAAGATGCTCAGATGCATTTCCCCTGCTCAGTCCCTGCAGGTGGGTGGGGACGGCACGGCTGTGGTTTTGCCTGTGGTTAATTTCTAAGAAACGAATTGGCTGGAGCACAGCCCTGCTAGAACGTGGAAGCCGTATAGCATGACCTATAAATACCCCATCACAATCTCAGATGCAAAGGAGAAAACAATGCTTCTTTCTTAGTGTGGCACTCTGAACATGCTCCAAGGGCTTTTCCTTTGCCACTGTTATGTTGTTAGGTATCCTTGTTTCCCAGGATCGCTGCTATTTTCTGACAAGCTTCCCTGATAGACTGTCCCTGTCTGCTCCCTATCAATCCATCGATCTTTATTTTGGTCATAAAGGTAAAGGTATCCCCTGTGCAAGCACCGGGTCATGTCTGACCCTTGGGGTGACGCCCTCTAGCGTTTTCATGGCAGACTCAATACGGGGTGGTTTGCCAGTGCCTTCCCCAGTCATGACCGTTTACCCCCCAGCAAGCTGGGTACTCATTTTACCGACCTCGGAAGGATGGAAGGCTGAGTCAACCTTGAGCCGGCTTCTGGGATCGAACTCCCAGCCTCATGGGCAGAGCTTTCAGACTGCATGTCTGCTGCCTTACCACTCTGCGCCACAAGAGGCTCTTCATTTTTGGTCATAGACCAGCACAAATCTTACCGGATGCCATCAGAATACAATATAAATTACTCCCGTGCATTGTTTGAAAGAGCTATAATTTCTAGGGGTTGTTCTCAAACAGCTATGGCACACCTCCACTGTATATGGGGAAGATTTACCTCTGGAAGATTGTCCCCATTACATCTTGGCTTGCCCCCTGTATTCAGAACCTGGGGGCAAACTCCTTGCCTGTTTCACATCTTCCTTTCGATCCTGACAAACTTACCTGTTATCAGATATCGATTCCCATGTTTCTTGGCCGCCAGGAAGATTCGAGCGAAAGAACTTTCAAGAGAGATATTAATTCTCTGTATCTTATTGCGATACACGGTTTTATTCTCAATGTTTTTACGTATTGACTGGAGAAATACGGTTCTAAGAGTGGCTGCACTCGAAATTTCACGCCTTGAATAAACCTTTGTTGGTCTTAAAGGTTGTTATTGGACTCTAGCTTTGTTGTGCTACTTCAGACCAACATGGCTACCCACTTGGTTCAATTTTTGTGTTTTATTGTTTCGATTTTGTATAGGCCTTTTGTCCATATAGAATAAAGAAATACCTAGTCCCGTGTATAAGATAAAATTCAGTGAGAGTTGCATGGGCAGAAGGGACAATAATCTTTGCTTTTGAGGAATGCCTAGGTCAGATTTCATGAGAGATTTGGTTCAGATTTATGGCCGCTGGCTCACAGTTGTAAAATACCTGGAGGTTTTGGAGGCAGAGCTATGGAGCATGTCTGGAGATCAGTTTGTAATAGCAACATCTCCAGCTACCACCTGGAGGCTGGCAACCCTATGATGTGTCCTGAAACCATGGTTTAGTAAAACCTTGGGTTAGTGGGATTGTCCAAATGTGGGCCATTCTGCTAACTGTGTTTAGGTAGGGTGTGCAAACGTGGATCTGAAACCGTGGTTAGAAATTGGTCTGTTAACCGGAGTTAACCGTAGGTAATTATGATTCTGGCTGCCACGCCAAAGCAGAGAACCTGGCTTAATTCCAGCTTGTTTGCTACCTTTGCCCCCTCCCTGGCTGCAGCAGTGCCCAGTCGGATAATGTAAGCAGAATTTGTTGACAAGGCTGAAGGGTCGCTGCTTCTGCTGATAGCGTGTCATAAAACCTTTTTGTTGTGTTATGGCTCAAAGCCCAAAGAAACCGGATGCTTTCGTTCCAGAGCAGGTGGTACTACTTATGTGCAGAAGAAAAACATTCAGGCCATTTTGGATTCAGCCCGATTCGATTCAGGCCAAATCCGAATGACTCGAATCAACTTTCGCTTGGTTCTGTTTAGCCTAGAGAGGAGACGACTGGGAGGGGATCTGATAACCGCCTTCAAGTATTTACAAGGCTGCCAGATGGAGGATGGAGCAGAGTTGTTCTCTCTTGCCCCAGAGGGACAGACCAGAATGAATGGGATGAAATTAATTCAAAAGAAATTCCATCTAAACACCTGGAAGAAATTCCTGACAGAATGGTTTCTCAGTGGAACAGGCTTCCTTGGGAGGTGGTGGGTTCTCCATCTTTGGACATTTTTAAACAGAGGCTGGATAGCCATCTGACGGAGAGATGGCTATCCATCACCATTCTGTGAAGGTTCAAGGGGGTGGCAGGTGACAGTGGATGAGCGAGAGGGTTGTGAGTGTCCTGCAGAGTGCAGGGGGTTGGGCTAGATGACCCATGAGGTCCATTCCAACTCTATGATTCTATGGTTCGGATTTGGACACATCCAAAACAAATCCAAATTTCTTTTCTGCACATGTGCTTCTCTCTCCCCCCTCCCCAGGCAGCAGAGAACATCTCATCAGGTGAACCAGTCTCTGCTGCCTGGAAGGTCTGAGGGGTGTGCCAAGCAACTGATCATGAGAGATCAGCTGTTTGGCACACTCTTCCCCACCCCGCCCTCCCTTTGAACTGGCTGAATCATGGCTGAATCACAATTGGGATACTACTGGTTTGGCCTGTTTAAAGTGCAGGGATGAGTGATTCGGCTCAGATTGATTCAGGTATTTTTCAGCTGATCCAAATGGAATCGCCCATCCCTAGCACCCGTCTGCAAAGTGTGCGGACAAGCACAGACCTAGGAACACTAAAAGAAGAGGAAAAGCTGGTTTTTCTACACCGCAGTCAGGAGTTCTTTCATTAGGAGCGAGGGTCCTGATCTCACTGATTCTAGGGGATCCACTGGTGGTAAATCCAGGACCTCAGCCCAGCCTCAACCATACGCCTGGCGGAAGAGCTCCGTCTTGCAGGCCCTGCAGAAAGCTGATAACTCCAGCAGAGCCCTTAGCTCTTCCAGGAGCTCATTCCACCAGGCTGGTTGTGTCGTGGGATGGCCATTTTGGCTCCCCCGTTCCCACCCTCCTCTTCCCTCTTGAGCAGCAGCAAGGAACTCAGAAAAAAGGTAGAACACCCCAGCTGGCAATCCAGGGGGAAAGGGGTGTCTGTAGCCTGGAGATATGTTTCCAGGACATTTCCAGCACTGGAACCCATTGAGTAATTAATCATTCACTCTCTTCCAGGCATAAACAGAGACTTGGCTTTCATTCTCCCTCCGTAGAGATACTAACTGGCTTATCTGACCATGATGTCATTGTCTTTATAATGTTTTACAGACATTAGAAATTTTTCATGTTTCATCCTGTATAATCTTTGAGTAAACAATTATCCGTATTTCATGAGAGCTTAGAACCTCTGGCCACTCTTCGTGCCTTCGGGGCAGCCACTGCAGCTTTGGTTGCCACCTGCCTGGAGAAAAAAAAAAGTCTTGTCTCTTTAGTCGAGGCTTTGTTGATTTGTTTATTATTTAAGCTTCTATTCTGTCCTATCTCTGTGGACTCAGGGCAGTCCATGCCACAGATAAATTACAGCTAACATTCTGTGAAGATTCAAGGGGGTGGCAGGTGACAGTAGATGAATGATTGGGATCTGAGTGTCCTGCATAGTGCAGGGGGTTGGACTAAATGACCCAGGAGATCCCTTCCAACTGTATTATTCTATGATTCTATGACTCTATGATCCAGGTGACAGCAGGACAGCCGCATAGTCAGCAGCTACCAACCTGTCTGTGGGAGCCTGCTGGCATATAGCAAATCCCTGCTTCATTTCGACAGTCTTCTTCAGGGGGCTGTAGGATTGCTGTTGGCAGGGGATGGGTGGTGGTGGTAGGGTTGCCAGATCCAGGTTGAGAAACGCCTGGAGATTTGTGGATGGCGCCTGGGGAAGACAGGGACCTCATAGGAGTACCATCCCATATTGCAGGGGTGGCCAAACTGCAGTTCTCCAGATGTTCATGTACTACAGTTCCCATGAGCCCCTGTTATAATTGGCCATGCTGGCAGGGGCTCACGGGAATTGTAATCCGTGAAAGTCTAGAGAGCCACAGTTTGACCTCCTATACAGTCTGCCTTCCGTAGCTGTCATTTTCTCCATGGGAACTGGTCTCCATCATCTGGAAATGAGCTGTCATTCCAGGGGACCCCAGGTCTCGCCTGGAGGCTAGCATCCCGAAAGGATCCATACCAACAAGTCCCATCAAGTAAGCCCCACCTTCCACCAAAGCGTTGTAATAATAAAGTTTAAGATGAAAGAATGCGTAAAACCACAAAGATCAAGACACATCTAAGGCACAACCCTGAAACTGTTTCGAAACCATCTGCTAGCCCAAAAAATAAATGAAAGCTGACGCCGTAGGAGTGTAAGAAGAACGAACAAATAACACAAGGGAAATCAAGAAATCAAGAAAGGAATTGGGGGTGTGGGTGTGGGTGGGGGCTGGAATTAAAATTAAACAACTCTGGAAACCCTGAGCCAGGGATGATCAAACTTTGGCTCTCCAGATGTCCATGAACTACAATTGCCATGAGCCAGCATATGCTGGAAGGGGCTCATGGTAATTATAGTCCATGGACTTCTGGAGCACCAGTTTGGCCACCCTTGCCCTGAACCAACAAATCAATTTCTGTGGAAAAGACACACACACACACACACACACACACACACAGAACTGCTGGCCCATCATGATGCATCTTCATCTCCTGGCACCCATGTCCCTTTTTTAAAAAATCACTTAATCACCCTTTCATTCCATCCTGTCACAAGTCTCATAGCTCCTGTACTGAGGCCAATTTTAACTTTTTTAGATTGCTCAATGGTCATTGTATGCTGTTTTTCATGGCTTATTTGGTTTTTCTTTCCCGTTCGGATTGAGCAGCCCTTGTGGTCTGTTTTCATCTCTCCTGAAAAACTATGGCTGTCCCATCCTATCTTGAGGGGCGTTTGGGATCGCCTTTTAGCTTAAACCGCTGAAAATGGCACTCGAGACAGTTTTATATTCTAAATTTTAAAAAATATTTTATTCAACATAGAGGGGAAAGGTCAGGTGAAAACAGGGGTTGAAATTCCTGAGGTAAAACCAATGAAGAAGAGTTGAAGAAGAAGAGCTGGTTCTTATATGCTGCTTTTCCCTACCCAAAGGAGGCTCAAAGCGGCTTACTTTCACCTTCCCTTTCCTCTCCCCACAACAGACACCCTGTGGGGTGGGTGAGGCTGAGAGAGCCCTGATATCACTGCTCGGTCATAACAGCTTTATCAGTGCCGTGGCGAGCCCAAGGCCACCCAGGTGGCTGCATGTGGGGGAGCGCAGAACCGAACCCGGCATGCCAGATTAGAAGTCCGCACTCCTAACCACGACACCAAACTGGCTCTCTATATAGATAAACTGTGAGGTAAAACCAGCACAGGCACAGGCTTTAGTTTTTATGTTTCAGGCTAATGTTTTCATATTGATAAGGTACTTATAAGCCGCTTGGGATTCCTTCAGGTAGTGAAAAGCAGGGTATTCTTCTCTTCTTCTGGAAGTTCCTGTAGGCCATTAATTAATCACGTTTTGTTGACCCCTTGCTTAGGAATGTGATGGGCCTACCGAACCCAGGAAAATTTGCTGACTCTGGTACCCACCTCGGCTTTTGTAGCACCCTTCCAAATAAAAAATTTGCCTGGACAGAGCCCCAAAGGTGTCATCATGACGGAACATTCTTCTCCCACTGTTCACTTCATCCTACAGAGCCTTTTTTGATTCATGCACAAGGTCGATACCAGAAGGGCACGATTGGTACATAGACCAGAAGTCTCAAAGCGGCTGACAGTCGCCTTCCCTTTCCTCTCCCCACAACAGACACCCTGTGAGGTGGGGGAGGCTGAGAGAGCCCTGAGATTCCTGCTCAGTCAGAACAGCTTTATCGGGGCTGTGATGAGCCCAAGGTCACCCAGCTGGCTGCATGTGGGGGAGGAGTAGGGAATCAAACCCAGGTTGCCAGATTAGAAGTCTGCACTCCTAAATTAGGAGTCCTCCTAACCACTACACCAAGCTGGCTCTCTGATGGTATATATTATACCGTAGAACAATGAAGTGGAGGACCCAAATGGGTAATTTTACAGCTGATGTTATTGGGTCCAGCAATAGCCTTGCCCAAGTATTTGAGTCTCGGTTTCTGTTGTAGAGTATACCAGGGTTTTGGGGAGGTGTATTTTTGTAACCTGTGTCCAGTTGGCACAAACCTCCAACCGTCCAGCTCCTGTCGAATTCCAGTGAAGTCTCTTGTTTTCTGTTCTGCATACCGAGAAGCAAGAAGATAACCCAGCGAGACTCCCTGGAGGGAGAGGAAGAAAGAAAATGCAAGAAAGAGGATGCAGTTTCTCCTGGGAAACTGCAAATTGCTGAGCTGGGCTGTTTCAGCGTGTGGTGAGATGCTTCTCTTTTGCGCTGCTAGAAAGTTCGCCCAACAATATTCCTTCTCCCTGCAGGACCAAATCTTCTGCCACGCCCTTGGTTCTTCCCCAGCACTGGATTGCCATGTTTCGGGGGGGGGGGGGACAGAATTAGTCGCTCTGATAAAGGCTCTTGTGAAACATTCGAAGGACTGATGAACACACCCACACAAGCTGGCATAGGCTGGGCAGCTGCACCCATCCGGCGGCAGGGAATTCCCCAGGGAAATGGCTTTCCTTTTTCTTAGCACACCTACAGGGTAAAGGCAGCTCTGCAGATACCTTCAGCTGTCCTGTGCTGCCTCTTTCCGGAAGTGGTTTATCCTAGTAGCCCAGACCTGAGTGAAGTAGCCGTACAGCAAAAGAGCTGCCGGGGAAGAGGAATAGCTGGTTACGTATACCTGGTATACCCTGCTTTTCACTACCTGAAAGAGTCTCAAAGCTGCCTGCAAACCCCTTTCCCTTCCTCTCCCCACTACGAATGTCCAGTGAGGTAGGTGGGTCTAGAGAACTGGGACTGTCCCAAGATCACCCAGCTGGCTGCATGTGGAGGAGGAGTGGGGAATTGAACCCGGTTCTCCAGATTAGAGACTGCTACTCTTAACCACACCGCACTATGCAGTGCTGGACCCACGCTATAGCTCTGGAGTAAAGGCATCTTCTGGTATAGACTCGGGAGTAAACTGAGGGACACAAGAACTTGGGGTGGATAAGTGGAAGGGAAATAAAGGGCAATAGATGAAATGGACATTGTCTATAGGAATCAAAAGATGGATGAGGCTACAGAGCTGTGTTGGGGGTTCTGTCTTGTTTTTGTTGGGGCTTGTCTGTTGATTAATAAAAAAATAAATGAAAAAAAGGGGGGGCAAGAGGATGTAGGGGACGAAGCAGGGGTTGGTGCAGCCAGCAAGGTCTGGAATCCCTATAGCTTGAAGAAATAGGGCTGCCAGCTCTCCATTGGGACACACCTGGAAATTTTGGGGGTGTGGAGCCTGATGAGGGTGGAGTTAGCACAGGGGAGGGACTTCAATGAGGTGCGTTGCTATAAGGTCCACCTTCCAAACTGGCCATTTTCTCATCGGGAATTGATCTCTGTCACCGAGAGATCAGTCTTATTGGCAGGAGGTGTCCAGCCACAAGGTTGGAGACCCTGTGAAGGAAGCAGAACTTCCCTGTGTCTTAGGAGACAGCCGTCCTCTCCAGGAATAGCACCGGTAGCATCTTCAGGGGTGTTGGTAGTCCACCTGCCGGAAGGCTTAAACCTGCAGGAGGGGTGTAGCATAGGGTTGTTGACCTTTGGAAGGGGCTTAGCGGCCTCCCCGAATTTCAACCCCTCTACGTGAAAATCCAAGAGCGTCTAGTGATGTCACTTCCGGGAAATGACATCAGCACACCAGGATGGTGGCGTGTCAAGCTCTGCCCCCTTTTGGCTCATTCTGGCGATGCTTAGAGACTTAAAGTCCTGGCTGCAATAGGATCAGGCTTCCTGGGGGAAGCCTTCCCAAGGGGCAGGGGGGACTTCTGGCATCGCCCGATGTGCCAGGGCCAATCACCCCGTCCTTGCACTCTTCCCATGCCATCCATGCCAACATGAGTTGGCAGCTGTCATATGGCGGGAGCGATTCGATTCGCTCTGAAATTAGCTCTGAAAACATCTGGGATGAAGCAGCAAGATGAGCCGGCCCAGTGGCAGAGCGACTGCAGGCGCTGGGGGAATTTCCGTCCCTCAAAGGGTGACTAACCCAAGAGCACATGAACCAAACGGGGATGCAACCGGGGCTTCCCCCACACACAAGCAGACATTTTAACCACTGCACCACACCGGCTTCAGTCGCGTTTTGAGTCATCTCTGGCCCACTGCCCCCAAGCTGCCTTTCTGACGTTTTGCTGGCTCTCTTCCCCCTTAGATTCCATTCCCTCGGCCGGCTCTGTCCTGCGGTTGTTGTTTTGTTTGTCCCCGCAGTATAGAGTAGAGTGGGCCGATGCAGTGTCCTTGTGGCCACTTGGTGCGTGTTGACTCAGCAGGGCCCAAGGCAAGGGGTGTGGGATTGGAGCCTGCGAGAGGCTCTCTCTTCCCCAGACACTCAGTGCGCCGATAAGCAGCACAAAGTCAACAGCGTGATAAAAGGGGCCGGTTGATCCAAAGACAGGAGGCTCCCTCGCAGCAAAAATCAGCACAGAGTTCCCCAAGGGAAGGAAGTCAGACGAACCGTGCTGCTGAAAGCATTTTATCAGCGAGCCTTACTGCCCTCGAAATATTCGATCTACCATGAATCCCATTTCTCCCCCCTCCAGCCACAACTGAAAATACTCCTCAGCCCTTAAAGCAATTCTTTAAGGTTCTTCTGGCTTGTGTTCAGTTGCCAACCTCCAGGTGGCACCGGGAGACCTCCCAAGAATGACGACCTAGTTTCAGACTAGAGACATCAATTCCCCTGGAGAAATGGCCACTTTTGAAATCTACGGCATTGTATCCTGCCAAGGCCTGCCCACAAACCCCAGCTCCAAGAACTTCCCAAACCAGAGTTGGCAATCCAACTGGGTTAGTGCTCCATTCATGTGCACCTTGACGGTCCTTTTCACCACCACCCTTTGCATGAAAGATTTGTTTCTTAATTGCAAAGGAAGATTTAAAGCTGGAATCCGTCCCCTGAAATGGTGCAGTCCATTCTATCTCAATATTCCACCACCTTCTTCTCCTAGAGGGATGCCAGCCTCCAGGTGGGACCTGGGGAACTTACAGCTACAGAGATCTGTAGCCTCCTGGGGAGGACAGACGCTTGTGGGCTTTTGCTCCACTGAAATCCCAGTTCTCCCCACGTCGCTCTCCTCAGCACCCTGTCCATGCCAAAGGCCCTGATCTCCGGAAAGCATTCTATAAATGCAGAGCGTCGTTCTTCTCCGCCTGCATAGACCAACCATCTCCTCCCCCTGCTCAGCGCCTTGCAGTCCTCTATGGGGCATGCTGGCCTGCATCTGACCATTCTCCCCTCCTCCTCTGCCCCACCGCAACACCCCCCGCTGCCCCTTGACCTCGCAGACGCCTTCCCTAACCCAGACTCCGCAGAGGCCCTGCGGCCAGGCCAGCCAGAGGATCCGGGCTTTGCGACATTGGCTGAGGCTTGGCCCGTTTGCTCGCCTCCCTCTCGGGGAAGGAGTCGAGCCAGAGGCAGAAAAGCCTCCAGGGCAGGAGGTCTGGGGAAAGCAGGGGGATGCGGGTTCCGTTCTGCATTCTGATGCCTCGGCGTCTCCTGAGTTAGGGGAAGGGGGACTGGAATTAGGGGAAGGGGGACTGGAACAGGCCTGCGTGAGAACATGGTTGGGCCTGCTTGGGTGGGAAGAGCTGGTTCCTAGAAGCAGGAGGGGGGCGGCTCCCTGAGGCTGGAAGGGGGAAGCAAAACAAATCCGCAGCCCATTTGGTGGCGCCTTCTGAAGCCAAAGGGGAAGTCGGGATACTGGTGGGCGGCGGGTGGGGGGGGTAGCAGCCAGGAGGACTCCCACCAGAGTCCCTTGACCAGCAGCGTCGGGTCATTTGGGGATGGAATGGAAGCGAAGCAGATTTCCGGAGCAGGGAGTCAGTTGCAGTGGTTTGGGGCAAAGGGCATGGGAGGCCACGGTTGTTGACTGTCCTGACTTGGTGGGAAGAGCTGGGTTTATTTGGGTTTTTTTTAATCTCTGCATCCAGCTTTTTACTACCCCAAGGAGTCTCAAAGTGGCTTACAGTCACCTTCCCTTCCTCTCCCCACAACAGGCACCCTGTGATGGAGGTGAGGCTGAGAGAGCCCTGGGAGAACTGTGCCCGGTTGCCCGCGTGTGTCCCAAAGTGGCCTGCAATCGCCTTCCCTTCTCCTCCTCGCAACAGATACCCTGTGAGGTCGGTGGAGCCGAGTTCCGGATTGGGTCTTCCCAATCCGGCGGTTGATCGCAGCAGAAAACCTGAAGTTCTTCATAATGCCAGCAGGTGGGCAGGTCTCTGCGGATTTCCTGCATTCTGCCATGGGGTCGACTAGATGATCTTGGAGGTACCTCCCAGTTCTATGAGCCTGGGTTCTTCTGGGGCTGGATTCTACCCCAAAGGAATATCGCTAGAGGACTGCTGGGGGGGGGGCGAAGTTCCGGAAATCTTAAAATAAATCAACCCCCCCACACCCAAAAAAAGGGATGGGGGGCGACCCCCACTGCTGGGTCCTCCCCTCCTGCTTCTGGAGACCAGGGGTTTGGGGGGTGGGGTCAGGGGTGGGGGCCGCACCCCGCACCCCGCACCGGGCTCCTCCTCGGCCCCCGGGGTGCGATCCCCTGGCCCCTCCTCTCCCCTCCGGCGGCTATGCTGGCTGCGGCGCTTTCGGTTTCGCTGCCGGCGCTATTAAACCCGCGTCGGGAAGGGAAGCGTCTCCAGTAAGCTTCTCCCGCCGCCTGCCCCGCGACGGCATCCAAGTGGCCCTGGCGGCCCTCCAGGGAGCGGGCGGGACACAGAGCCCGCTCCCCGCCCACCCCGAGCCCATGCGGGATCCCGGGGAGTCCGGATCGCGCTCCGCCGGCCCCGATTCCAGTTGATCTGGCCGAGGTGAGTCGCGCAGGGTTGGGCTGGCTCCTGGCTGGAGAGGGAGAGGGAGAGATCGGCGCCGAGGGACCATGAATCCGGATTGAATCCGGATTTGTGAATCCGGATTAGCGAATCCGGATTGGTGAATCCGGAATCGTTCCCTCTGGAACAGCGCGATGCCCTTACAGATGCGTCGCAATCTAATAGGTTTCCAGGGCGGTTAGGATCGCTCTGTTTCGGTAGAGTGCCTTGAGCTGTGGGGGGGGGGCTTGTCTGTCTCCGGAGTCCTCTGTGCCTTTTGAAACCTGCTGTCAGCGCAGTCTCGCCTGCACCACATCCTGGGTTCCATTTTTAGACACTGCCAAGAAGACCACTTTTCCTTCTCCGCCCCCCCCCCTCTGTAGCCAAAATCCTTGTTGAGAAGTTCTCGGGGGGGGAATTGGAAAGGGGATAAATCCAGGTAGGTAGCCCTGTTGGCCGGAAGTAGCAGAACCAAATTTGAGTCCACTGGCACCTAGAATAAAAATTCTCTTGGGCAGATGTTGCTTCAGACCAGGGGTGGCCAAACTGTGGCTCTCCAGAAGTCCATGGACTACAATTACCATGAGCCCCTGCCAGCATGCTGGCAGGGGCTCATGGTAATTGTAGTCCATGGACTTCTGGAGAGCCACAGTTTGGCCACCCCTGCCCTAAATCATGCCTGGGGTCACTGGGAGACTGTCTCCTCGAATAGGCAATCTGCTAGCCTGGTTCTAGCACAGAGCTCTGATTTGCAGCAGCTCTGCACAAAATCTCCAAGGGGTCTTCCCAGCCCCAGCAGACGCCTTTGACACCAGGAATGGCTTGCTAGGAGAACTGATGCCTTGTGCAAATCAAAATGGGCTTTTTCGAAATTCCCTGAATTTGGTTTGATAGTGGCGTCGAAATGTCCTAAATTAAAGAGACAATCTCTGGGCTCCCCGTCGTCTCAGGAGGGGGTTTTGCTCTTACGGCAGTGGTGTCCCCAAACAGCCATACAGGGAAGACAGCATAAATGTTTCAGGACAGCGTCTGTACTCTGAGCACGGCTTCGGCTGTGAGAGTTACTCGGAAGTAGCACCTACTGAGTTCAGCGGCAATATCTCCCATGAAAGTGTGCATAAGAGTACGTGAAGAGGTATTGGTGACCTCACAATTCTTCCAGAGTTTAATTTACTGCTGCACTTGAATTATTTGGTAACCCCTGGAGTACTGTGTGCAGTTCTAGAGGCCTCACTTCAGGAAGGACGTGGATAAAATTGAAAGGGTACAGAGGAGAGCGACAAGGATGATCTGGGGCCAAGGGACCAAGCCCTGTGAAGATAGGTTGAGGGACTTGGGAATGTTCAGCCTGGAGAAAAGGAGGTTGAGAGGGGACATGATAGCCCTCTTTAAGTATTTGAAAGGTTGTCACTTGGAGGAGGGCAGGATGCTGTTTCTGTTGGCTGCAGAGGAGAGGACACGCAGTAAGGGGTTTAAACTACAAGTACAACGATATAGGCTAGATATCAGGAAAAAAATTTTCACAGTCAGAGTAGTTCAGCAGTGGAATAGGCTGCCAAAGGAGGTGGTGAGCTCCCCCTCACTGGCAGTCTTCAAGCAAAGGTTGGATACACACTTTTCTTGGATGCTTGAGGATGCTTTGGGTTGATCCTGCGTTGAGCAGGGGGTTGGACTAGATGGCCTGTGTGGCCCCTTCCAACTCTATGATTCTATGATTCTATGATTCTATGATTCTATTTAGCATTAATAATGGTTATGGCGCTTAACAGGGGTCTCTGCCCCAGGAGTTCACAGAACCAGTGTGGTATAAAGGTAGACTACAATAGAAGAGTCCTAGGTTCAAATCTCCACTCTGCCATGGAATATGAGTGTCCTTGGGACCAGTCATGCCTTCCTTCCTTCCTTCCTTCCTTCCTCTTCCTTCCTTCCTTCCTTCCTTCCTCCCTCCCTCCCTCCCTCCCTCCCCCCTCCCTCTCCCTCTCTCTTTCTCATTCTTCCTCCCCCCCTCCCTCTGCCCTCTCGGGGGGGGGGGAGATACAGGGGAAAGACTGCTCCATCCACCCCCTCTCCCCAGAGCTCCTTAGGGAAGGGGTGGAATAGAAATCAATTATTTTCAGTTGTTTTTTTAAGAGACCATTTCCCCCCTCTTTTGGTTGAGAATCTGCAAACGTTTTCCAAGCCCCAATAACTTACACGTCTTGTGTGCTCCGGTGTCGGTGTTCCTATCTTCATGATTTAAATTTTTCCCTAAACACTCAGCTATCCCACAAGATGAAGAGTCAGCATTCGGCTCCGTTTCAAATTCTGGACATATTTTTAACATCCACTTACGCTTAAAAAAAAAAAAATCCATGCCAGATAGTACCATTCTTTGTGCTAACCCTGCTATACCTGCTACATTTCAGTTGTCAAGCGAATTTCAGCTTCAAAAGATAGTAAGACAGCAGCTATGTGCATGTTTGCATTGGAGAACGTTTTAAGTAAAGCCGGGTTTATCTTATGTCTCTTGCGTGGGAAAATATGATTTCAGAATTTCCCGTCATGCTGTGTCTATCATCCGGATTCAATGTGTATCAAGTGCATCTCTTAGGTTGATTTCAGATCTGATTCTTGGTCCGTGCGCAATAAGAATAAAAAAGGCAATCAAAATGTGTTTGTATGAGTTTCCCAGATCAACCAGTGGCCGTGCAGTTGTCAGCCCCCCCCCCCGTCCCCTAGAGTAAAAATAAAGCAGCTTTTGGCCCTCCATCCAGAGTATATTTCTACCTGTTTTCTTGGCTGGGTGTGCTTCTGAAAACGCTGGCTTTTGTTGACCCTGGAACATAAAGGTTGTTGTCTGGTGCTTGGAAAACTGCAAATAACTGTTTTCATGCTTGCAAAAAGAAAATGTTTTCCCTCTCACTTTTCCAGATAGAGGCACATTAGGTATGGGTGTTTCCCCTCACTTTCCCCTTGCATGTCTGTCAGGTTTTCTTTTTCGTTCTGTAGTCGTTTTCTTCTCTTTAGCATTCAGTTCGCTCTCTGGTTGCAGTTTCCCTGGGTTTTCCGAGAGTGGTTTTGTGGTGGTTTTTTGAAAGCTTTGCTGAAGGTACTTCGAAAGCACACAGATTTCCTTGGATTTCTGCTCGTCCTTTTTTCCTCCCCTTGGTACCACTCCACTGGGTCATTCCTCCCATTCTGCACCTCCCACTATCCCTCCCCCCCTCATCAGTGTACAAGCTCGATTCTTGCTTATGTTTTCCATCTTTCAAATGTTGGGGGAGTTTAAAAGTGGGTTGAGTCCAGCAATATGAGTTTATCACTAATCTTGAATCACTGAAAACAAAACCATTGGCAGGGAAAGCCCTAAAAGTTTGGCTTTCCCAACCTCCAAGAATAGGGCAATTTAACACGATGTAGCCTCTTGTGGCGCAGAGTGGTAAGGCAGTCATCTGAAAGCTTTGCCCATGAGGCTGGGAGTTCAATCCCAGCAGCTGGCTCAAGGTTGACTCAGCTTTCCATCCTTCCGAGGTCGGTAAAATGAGTACCCAGCTTGCTGGGGGGTAAAACGGTAATGACTGGGGAAGGCACTGGCAAACCACCCCGTATTGAGTCTGCCATGAAAACGCTAGAGGGCGTCACCCCAAGGGTCAGACATGACTCGGTGCTTGCACAGGGGATACCTTTACCTTTACCTTTTTAATCCTATTTTTCTTGGCACAGATTTGGGAACTCCCCTGTGCCTCTGTTTCTTCTGCAGTAAAAATATAAAGAGTTTTTTTTTTCTTTCAGCGTGATTAATTGGGACTGGGCAAAAGAACCCTAATTAGGCCGTTTGGCTATCAGCACAGTTCAGTAATATCACTGTTACATGGCCCTCAAACACAACTTCAAAGATAAAATGGTGTAATCATTCCAGCCTCTGACGTACTATCAACCCCGGCCGGTCCGTGTGGCTTGATAAAATGTGTACAAATGGCCAAATTCCATTATCTGGTTTGAAAAACAAGTCGCCAAGCAGGGAATAGTATTGTTTGAAACCCCGATGCCAAGTCCACACCCAGCGTTCTCTTTGGTGGCTTATCACGATTAACGCAATTCAGCTGCATCTGTGTTACCTGTATTAGCAGATTTTAGTAGAAGTATCGAGCATAACGTCGATTGGCCCAAAGGATTGTGCTTCAGTGACAGAATACCTAGAAGACCACCTGTTCCACTTAAAAGGGTCTTGAGTAACAGGCAACGGGAAAGACCTCTCTCCCTTGGAGGTTGGCGCCCAAGTTGTGACATTTTTAAGTCTTTTAAAGTCTTTTAATGGGAGTTTTAATGGGGCTTTTAAGACGCTGTAACCCGCCACGAGCCATTTGGGAGTGGCGGGAAATAAATCGAAATAATAATTATTATTTATTTAATAATTATTTAAATCCTGACACCATCCAACATATCCTACTGGATTGTCCCTTGTTCACTGAACAGAGAAGGCATATCATACCTTTCATACCAAAACGGAGAAACCATTCAAGAGACCTGATTTGCCAATTTTTACTGAGTGATAAGGATGCCAACGTCACTTTTATTACGGCTGAATTTCTGTCCTCAGTTTTTAAATTTAAACTGTCTGACGTATCCTGACTAACTTTGTTTATCCTGCTTATCTGCTTTATTCCAATAAAGGTATTGTATAATAATAATAATAATAATAATAATAATAATAATAATAATAATAATAATAATAATAATAATAAAGTGAAAAACTTTAGGAAGAGGGCCAGGCTTTTTGAGACTGTGGGCACCTTTGGAATTTTGACATAATGTCGCAGGCCCAACTGCAACATGGCCGCCACAGAAGGTGGAGCCAGCCCCACAGCGTCAGGAAGTAGGGTTAGCAGGTCCCTCCTGGCCACTGGCAGGAGATGAGGAGGGAAGGGTTACCCGATCCAGGTTGAGAAACGCCTGAGCCGTTTCCGCAGTTGTTATTTGCTGTGGCATTCTCGCCACATTGACTTCTGGATCCTGTGGCATCCTTTCCCAATTGCACTCCCTCCCCTCCTAAATCTTGCCTTTCCCGGGCTCCGCCCCTGAGTCTCCAGGATTTCCCATCACAGAGTTGGCATCCACAGCGACTCTTCGTGCTTTCCTGATGAACGTCCGTCTGCTTCTTGGTTCTCTAAGTCGGTTTTGTGTTTCCTTCCAGCTCCCCCTCTTTCCAGGGGGGTAATCCTCAGCATGCTGGCCACCTTCCAAGCTGTGAGGAGATGAGTCGGTATTATGGGATTCCAGATGCTTCTGTGGTAAGTCAGAAGGAATTGGCTGGGTCAGGGAAGAGGCACCTTTGCTCCTGGGCCAAGATTGTGAAGTTCATCCAAACTGGGCAAAAAAGGGGGAGAGAATGCAGAAGTGAACAAGGGTTTCCCTTTGTTGTTGTTGTTGTTGTTGGTTCTTGTATGCCGCTTTTCTCTACCCGAAGGAGTCCCAAAGTGGCTTACAGTCGCCTTCCCTTCCCTCTCCCCACAACAGACACCCTGTGGGGTGGGTGAGGCTGAGAGAGCCCTGATATTACTGAAGAAGCGTTGGTTCTTATATGCCGCTTTTCTCTACCCAAAAGAGTCTCAAAGTGGCTTACAATCTTCTTCCCTTTCCTCTCCCCACAACAGACACCCTGTGAGGTGGGTGAGGCTGAGAGAGTTGTTTCTTATATGCCGCTTTTCTCTACCTGAAGGAGTCTCAAAGCGGCTTACAGTTGCCTTCCCTTTTCCTCTCCCCACAACAGACCCCCTGTGAGGTAGGTGAGGCTGAGAGAGCCCTGATATTACTGAAGAAGAGTTGGTTCTTATATGCCGCTTTTCTCTACCCAAAGGAGTCTCAAAGTGGCTTACAATCTTCTTCCCTTTCCTCTCCCCACAACAGACACCCTGTGAGGTGGGTAAGGCTGAGAGAGCACTGATATCACTGTTCAGTCAAAACAGCTTTATCAGTGCTGTGGCGAGCCCAAGGTCACCCAACTGGCTGCATGTGGGGGAGTGCAGAATCAAAACCAGGTTGCCAGTTTAGAAGTCTGTACTCCTAACCACGACACCAAGCCAGCAGGGGAAAACTTCAGAATAGTTCACCCACACCAAGGTAACTTACCCTCAATAGACAGCATGGTGCAGTGGTTAAGAGCAACAGCCTCTAAATGGAGAACCAAGTGTTCTTTTCACTGAAATTAAACTGCAATGGCATGAAGATCCAATGTTCATGATTGTAGATTAAACATTTTTTTCCGGGGTTTCTCAGTTCATTTCTGCCTTTTGTCCCACCATGCCGATCTCGTTCTTTTCCGCTGCTCCAGACAGATGAACGTTCTGTCTCGATCTACCCCACAAGGCTGTTGTGTGGATGGTGCCCCCCCTCCCGGCCAAGCTGCTTGCCCCACCGCGACCCCTGTGAAAGGGTCGTTTGACCCCCAAAGGAGTCCTGACCCCCAGGTTGAGAACCACGATGCTACAAGGATAAACCGGTCCTGGTTGGTGATCTGACACAAACTGCCCTAGCCATCGAGGGGTATGAACCAAGCAGTCCCTGATGCTTGGGCAGAGTTGCTGAGGCTCGGATCGTGGCCGCCAGTGACTCCCTAGGGCAGTGTCTCACCAGGAGATTTCCCTACAAGTTAAATGGCCAGTCCACCCTTGATCAAACCCAACAGACTCACCGGGACAAATAACTTTTGCATTGGATAATTTTGCTGTGAATTTGCGTTAGATCTCACGCAATGAGCTTTGAGTTGTCAGCAGCTTAAAGAAACCTTCCTGTGTCCTCTTAGGTCTTCCTCCTGCTGTTCTTGTGTTTTACCCACTCAGGACTGGGAGAAAACTGCATCCTTTCCACAGACCTTCTTCCTACCACATTTAATTATTCAAACACCGACAAACTGGTGAGTGTGTCCCAATCCCCCTCCCCAATGAAATAGATGCCCTGGTTGAACCTGAATGGAAGGTCCTGATTGCTCCATAAGTCTCGGTCAATGAGAGTCCCTGACTGGTTGATTTATGATCCTCCATTTGCACATGACTCTGAAACCCCATGCTGCCTGCCTACATAAACAATAGGAATTTTTTAAAAGACTGACTTGTAAGACGAACCTTCAGACTCTGTGCTTCAGAATGTAAATACACGCCCACTCAAGCCCTTCCTGGTTTTATACGCCTCCCTCCACCCACATCCAACCCACACCTCCCTCTTTCTTTCTGTCTCCAGAAAAGCCTCATGCTCTTGGATTACCTAGTGAAACAGCCATCCAACCTGAAACTGGTAAGTTATTAAAGACGCTCTGTTAATTAATGAAAATGCAAATGCAGATTTCTGGTGTTCTTGAATGGGGCATCATTCTTGGGGGGCCAGGTTATCAGTTGTGCTCCCCGTGTTCCAGGCCTGCACTGGGCCAATGGGAGCACAGCTCAAGGCAAGGATGGGTTCATATTTACTTCTCCTGACATTAATGCTTGTGACATTACTTAGGGGGGCTTATAATGCAGGGGAAAAGCTTTCACAGCATAGAAGCTGAGACAAAATGAAGGCAGTGCTAAAATGCTAAAATGTAAAGTCCAGAAGTGAAAGCCCTGTTCCTCCCAGCAGCCAATCAAGAGCTTTAAAAAAAATGGGGAGGGGGAATCTTGGCAATGTGGTTTTTCTTATTAGCATGCAGAGTTAAACTCTGCAGTTTGGAGGAGAAAATCCAAGGAAGAAGAACGGGATTTGGACAGGAGGTGGATTAAAGGGATACCCTTTCTATTCAGTAAGAATCAAGAGTAAATGGAATGCAGAAAGGACCCTGGTTTGTAAGGCACACAACATTGTTTCCTTCCAGCCTATGTATTTCTTGTCCCGTTTCGCCTAGGATGAACACTGTTCTGGACTCTGGCAACTTCATTTCATCTCCGTGGAGCTGAGCCGCATGGAGGAGGTGGCTGGGTCCAAACTGCGTGAAAACATCACAGCGTTAAAAGATCAGATGGCTTTAAAGGACCTATTTGAAAACTGCATGCTAGAAGTAAGTTACGAATTTGGGAGGTGGGGGAGTGAAACCTGAGGAGGGCAGAGTTTGAAGAGGGGAAGGATCCCAGCATGTGTCAGTATAGCCCCTTTTTTGAACTAAGGTTCCGTTGTCTTTAAGAAGGTTGCCATCTTTTCTGTAATCTTGGAGTCTTGATCGTCTAGTAATTCATAGATCAATTTTGGACTGTTTGGACAAGGCGTTGGAATTTCTTCAGGTAATTCCGGGAGATCTCCAGGCCCCACCTGCAGGCCTATTTCGTAGAATTCAGGGTCAGACAACAGCAAAGGAATTATTGCTCTTGGACCACAACGTACGCTGCGGCAGCAAATCCGGAATCAGTGCTTAGTTTTCTGCATGTGTCTGGAAAAACTCCGTTTTCATTTAAGCCAGAATCAAGTCAACACGATCCTGGCAGAGGACTTTAAAATGGTGCGCACTGAGCATTGGTTAGCTATAGAAATACTGGATGCCAAAGGGGCAACCAGGTTAGTTGGCCATTCTTGAAATAACTGGGGAATCTTGTGGCATCTTGTGCCACTGCAAGGACTGTGAAGGGAAGGAGAGATGGGCATAAAAATACCCCAGGTGGTGCGTGTCCTATCTGCCCACAGCATCATCTTTTGCTCAGTGGGTAAGGGCTAACCTTGGTGCTCTGTACTCTTATTTCTCAAGCATATCTTGTGTTTTGGAGGGAAGGGGGGACATGGACAGGAATGGGGGAAGAGTTGCCACTATTTTCTTGCAGGGCCCGGTAGCCCAGAGTAGCTCACTAGCCAACCTGGGGTCATTTATAACAGGGGTAGTCAACCTGTGGTCCTCCAGATGTCCATGGACTACAATTCCCATGAGCCCCTGCCAGCATTTGCCCATGATGGTCACCATCATGGACCTTTGATATTAATAGACCCAAGTTATATGGCTTAAAATATAAAATATAAGGAATAAAATATAAGGTAGTGTTTTGAAGACTTTGTTAGTATCCTTGGAAAAAACCAATTAAGAAATAAGTTCACTGATGAAGTAAAATACGGAAACGAGGTTTTATACCTAGGAACTCGTTCTATTGTTTGAATAAAGTTTTTGCCGTCGCCAGCTTGGACATTTCTTTCTTGTCTACTCGCTTGTTAGACTAGGGCAGGGGAATCCCAAGTTCTGATTGACGATCGCAACGCCTTTGTTTTTCCTTTCATGCCCCGCAGAGTGACTGTGTTGAATTTGGGAGGACAAACATCTCCACGTTCTTAGATTCCATTCCCCGAAACATCGACGCAATGTTAGAGAAGATGGAGACTTCTATAGACTTCAGTCTTTGCAACCCAATTCGGTGCCAGATTGGTAAGACTCCTGCGCTGAAGGGTCACGTTCCGTGGTGGAAGAGACACACACACCCCTGTCCTGCCAAAGTGACAAGGACAATTGGGCTGTCCGCCCACGTTTCGGAGTTCTCTTTTTTTGTGTGTGTAGGAGGGTCAGTTTTATTTTTCACTCTACGAGGGGGGAAATAGAAAAAAAAGAGCAAGTTACCAAGAATTCATATATCCCTCCCAACAGTCTTGAAATTCTTCCGGCCGTCTCTGATTGACCAAATTAGTTAGTTTAGCCAGCACTGCAAGTCTTCTAGTTTTTCCAACCCCTGAATCAATGGGAGGGGTTTCTTGCAACTTCCAGCAAGATGCAAAATTAGGTCTTAACGGCTGTGGTTGCATGGGAGGATTCTCTTCCTTGTTTCAGTAAATCTGTGGGAAATAACTTAACATATTTTTGGATCTGTGGGAAATTTACGTTTGTAAATAGTCTGTAATTTATCCAGATTTTTTTGTTCAAAGAAGAAGATGGTGTCAACATGCCTCCGTGCTTGAAAGGAGACAGATGGAGCATAATGGCAGGGTCTCCGTTAATTACTCCCAGCATTCCATGATTCAGGATACACCTGCCCATTAACCTCCCATTTTGACGTATTTATTTCCTTCACTATGCTTTCCCTTGGAATTGAGCCCAGGCTGGTGGTAAGCTTATCAGTTAAGATTGTTATTCCTGTTCGGTTCTGGAATCTGTTAAACAGCTTCGTTATGCTGTAGGTTAATTTACTGCTCACTCTTTACCAATATGTGTGGCCTGGTGATTCCCAGTCTGAGGAAGTGTGCATGCACATGAAAGCTTAGACTGCGAATAAAATTTTCTTGGTCTTAACGCGTAGTGAGTTTGTGGATGGGGTAAGATTTGAACTCGGGGTTTCCCAGTTTCCCTTAAAGCCACTGTTACACACACACCGTGAAAGGTGGTTTAGTCATCTGTTAATCGTCTCAATCGTCTGCTTGTTCTTACTACCCAAAGGGGCTAAGTCTCTTCCCATCTTCTAATCAGTTCCTCTTTTTTTATCGCAGATTCTCTTAACACGCCATACCCCGGGTACTCTCCACAACAGCTGGAAAACAGGCAGGAATCCAAATCATCTGTCCTTTGGAGGCATCACTGGATTCTGATCCTGATCCCCTTGCTGGTCTGCCTTTTCAGCGTCATGAAGTTTTCGGGCAGGGTCCCTTTCCAGCAGTCACAGGTGAGTCTGGCGCGAAAGGAGCCCTCCTCCAATGCAGAGCTCTAGAGCTAGACGAAATGCACCAAAGAGCCCGGCAGGAGGAAGGGGCTGGAGCCCCCCTTCAAAGTGGAAAGGCCTTTTTGACTCGAGGGAGTAGAGGCGAGGCAAAATATGGCATCACTGAGCTGTCGAAAATGAGGCTTGGTGCGGAGAAACTAAACGGGAATTCAGGAATTCCGGTCTTCCAAGGCAGGGGGTGAGCTGTAGCCAGAGTGGGCTGCCAGCAAAGGGAAGGACATCTTCACACAAGGCAAAATCTCTTCCACTTAATATTTCTGGTAAGGGCTTGGAGGAGGAGCGTGTCTCACGGCTTCAGTGCCACTCAGCGCTTAACACCCACTCAGGGCAGCTGTCCCGCCCCAGAGTGTCTCCTCCTCCAACCAGCTTGCCTGCCTGTCCAGGAGCCAGCCAATCACCTTCCGTCCCCCAACCCTGACCACCCCCTCCTCCTTCCACTTCCCTCCGAGGCTTGGAGGCTGCAGATCCCTGCTGTGTGAGAGCTGCCCCTGCTGGTGAGTTCCCTAACAGCTGCCTGCAGCCTTTCCTGGTCCTGGGGGGGGGGAGGGGGAGGCCATCCACAGAGTTCTTCCACCCCCAATCTTGTGCCCGTTGTATTCCTGAATGCAAAAGGCTTGGCCCCTAGTAATACATGAATTTGCTGCCACAGGACGCAGGGATGTCTCCCGACTTGATGGGTGGAAATGCCGCTAAGTCGCTGTGGATGAGTATGAACCAGGGCTGACTCTGCTTAGCTTCTGAAATCAAAACCCGTTCTGTTTTTTTGTTTGTTTGTTTGAAAGAAATTTCTTATTGCGAAGCGGGTTCTTCTTTCTGACGTCCCTATTTAAAGCCCTCGAATCTAGTGGCATTCTCAACTGTATCTTGTGGCAGCACCTTCCAGTCGCAGCCAACTTACGGCCACCTGGGGCAACCTTGCTTAGCTTCCAAGGCCTGGCAAGAGAGCTAGCCTGGGCTATTTTTGCATTAGGCAGAGAAATATTTCCGTGCGCCTGTGCAAAGTCTACTGCCCATTGGGCAAGGGAGGACGGCATCAGGACAGCTAGAATCAGGCCCACTAATATGTCTTTAAGGTCATGTTTCTGGGCTTTTCGGTGCATTGAATTATGAGAAGTTTCCCAGTGTCAAGGGCAAGCTGTCTGGGGAACCAAGAGTGCCAACTACGAGGAGCTAACATTAATAAATAATCGGGGAATTCTTACAGAGATCCAAAGTCCAGTTCCTGCAACATAGTTTGAGGTGGGTAGCTGTGTTAGTCTGAAGCAGTAGATCAAAGTTTGGGGCACCTTAAAGACCAACAAAACCAATCCTGGGTACCGGAATCGGAAGACCTTTATTGGCATAGAAGAAAGAGGATGGAAGAAAATATATATATACATTATAAAGCATTCGTTGTTCTGTAGTTAGGAGACCTCTTTTCCAGCTTCAGAAACTCGGCAACTGAATCAATAAATTGAGAGGGGTTGTTATCGAATAGGAAAACGAAAGCTTAGACCCAGAATTAAACTTTGATGGTCTTAAAGGCACCGCTGGAAGCGAACCTTTTTCTGTTTCGGCAACCTAGTCAGTGCTTCGGCCTGGTTTTGGCTCCACGATCCATCTCTCACCTTGTCTGTCTTTTACAGCTTCAAGTATGAGCGAACGGACGGGATGACCTTGTCCCGGAGCAAAAAGGACGTCGTTTTTCCTATTGTGCACCTTCGAGATCAAGACCCTTCCTACATTCACTTGCCTTCCTGCAGGATCGCGTTTGCAGGCCTCAAAACTAGGAGATGTCACCAGATTTCGGGAATACGCCAGATTTCGGGAATACGCCATGCTTAGGGCGGGAATTTTCCCCACTGCAGGACGAATCTACAGTCGTTTTTAAATTTTTTTTGCCGACCCCACAAATGAAACTGTTCATTTCTTCCCGACGAACTCGTGCCTTTTTTTCGGTGGGTGTCAGGTGGCATACCGACGGTGTGAACAATAAGAAAAACGGTGCAACAGTGCCATATAAGCTGAAAGGTATTGGGAACCTCCAGTGACGGACACAGGGGAGGGAACACAACCACCTACAAGAGCAACAACAAAAGAGAAATGGATTAAAAGGTCATACGTTACTGCCAAAGCACACACATGGAAAGGGGAGAGAACGTAAAGAAACCAGACTCTGCGGAATATCTGCAAGGGAGACACGGTTGCGTCAGTACCACGGTGTGTCAGAAGGTGGTGCTGTGTCACAATTTTTATACAGACAGTGACAAGATTTCTTTTTAATATATATATTTTTTATTTTGTATAAATAAAAGCGGTTTAGGAGCTACGTGAACGTCTCCGGCGTGGTGTCGTGGTTCAGAGCGGCGGCCTCGGATCTGGGGGACCAGATTCAAGTCGCCACTCCTCCTCTACGTACAGCCAGCTCAATGACCTTGGGCCAGTCGCAGTTCTTCTCACAGCTCTCTCAACTCCTCGCAGGGTGTCTGTTGTGGGGAGAGGAAGGGAAGGCGATTGTAAGCCACTTTGGACTCATTCGGGTAGTGAAAAGCAGCTCTTCTTCTCTCAGTGATATGCAAAGGACTCTGGGTTTACCAGCCTCGCCTTGCTGGGATGGTTTCTTCTGGAGTAAGCTCCACTTAGAGACAAAAAATCTGCTTTCAGTCAGGATCGATGCCTTTAAGCCACTTTGGCAAGATGATTGAGACAGCCTGACTTGAGCGGGCATCTCAGCTGGGCCTGCCATCTGGCAGACACTGTAGGAGTCCATGTGGGATTGGGGGTGGATTGGGGAGGCACCTGGGATGGTCGTGTTTCTTTCTTGGCTTGAACAAACAGATTTCGGATTTAGATGCAGATCCGACAGAAGATGCGGGTGATTCGTAGGCTAGTGTCTCGGGACAGATGGCACGTTCTCAAAGACCGCCCTGAGCCTTGTGGAAGAACACAAGGTCCAAGTGCCTGTCGTGGGTCTTCCATCAACCAAGCAGGTGCCCACTTTGTCCCGCAAACTCTCCCTCCTCGCCCTCCCCCTCCTCTTTTTGTCTCTGATTAAACAGAGCCGTTGCTGAGTCCCAGTTTAGGGGTATTATCCCCGTGTTCATGTCTTCTGTATATGTCGTCCCTCTGCTCCTTTCTCCGGCCCGTAATCTTTCTTCACCACCACCTCCTCCTCCCCCCTCCCCGCCGCCCCATACTTGGACTTTGACGTCGTCGAGTGACGGGGCATAAGCTGCCAGCAGCTCCCCTTTAGCCGCTGGTCTTCTTCAGATCCCCTTTTGCCTTCCACCAAGACAGACCACCACCCCTCCGCAACTCAGGTAAGGAGCGACTGGGGGGAGGAAAAGGAGCGGCAGGGAGGGGTGTGAAGGGACACAGGTGAGATGCCGCGGAGATGAGGACAACGTCTCCTGTGGTCCCGACAGCTCTTCAGGATGGGGCAACGAGGAGGTTATCGGGCTGTTCTCCCCCTAGGGGGCGCTCTCTCCCTTCTGGGATACCAGGGAGAGAATTACTCCTGAGAGTGCCCTTTAGAGGCCCTGGTACCCAAAATATACGGTGGTTGGGCATGGGGGAAACAGGATAGGATACAGAATTGTAATTGCAAGTCGTATAAGCATATTGCTTTATTGAGTGGCCTTGCTTCTGCGTTTTTCCATCGGCCTGGCACGTTTAACCAGGTGATGTTTTACTGGATTTTGGGCTGTTGAGGGGCTGCAGCTGAACATACAGAAACAGCGTGGATTTTTTAGAAAGTTGGCCGACCAACCTGGAAACAGAGAAGCCCTAAGAGCTGGAATGGCAGAGCAGGGGACGAGAACCTTTGCTTTCCGATCTCTGTGCCTCTTTCTGTTTTCTGACGCAGAGAGAGCTACGGCGGAGGGAGGGAAGGGAGGGAGGAGGAGGCAGGAAGGTCTAGCACACTCCTGTGTCAAGGGGCTGCTATAGGTGGGATGCTTTTCAGTACATGGTGTCGGTGTCAATGGTTAGGAGACACAAATCAGGCTAAGTGGCATCTTTCTATCAGGCCCGTGCAGGCTGATGCAAAATCATGTAGGCTTTCGGATGCCCCGAGGTACTTGGTCATATTCCTAGATGAAGGATCCCGTGAAGCATGGCAGCTTGCATACTTTTGCACCTGCCTGAGAGAGATAAGAGCCAAATATTGCCATTTTGTCTTCAGTCTGAAAATTCGCTGGGGTAGGGAGGAGAACTGGGAAAGTGGTCCTTGTGTATTGCTCCTCCAGCGGGTGCTATCTCTCAGATTGACGAAGGAAGATATAGAATCCGCATTCTTATCTGCTCGGTTCCAAAACTGAAAGCATCTAATTTTTGTTTTAAATCTTACCTTGGCTCTGCTGCTCTACAAGCGTAAAGCAAAGCTGAGAGGTATTTCCTCATCCCTGTTCAGGCATGACGTTCCTGGCCTTCCTTTCAGGTGTACTGGGGAAAACGCACCGTGTGGGAGCCTTGCAGGGTGCACAAATCACAAATATATCTGAAAAAGGGCAATGGGCGCGCTTTCCAGCCGTGGCATGTGCTGCCTGAAGCCTGGAATCTGACGATTTGTACCTTGTGACACCGCAAGACACACATTTAGCCCTTTTTGAGACAAAACGGTAGTTGTGTGTACCAAAAGGATTGTGTATGGAATGCAGCTGCAGTATGCGAAGTTGGAGAAATAAAACACCAGCAAAGGGCTCCGGGGGGCGGGGGGGGAGTAGATTTGCCAGATCCAGGTTGAAAAACACCTGGAGATTTGGGGACCGAGCCTGGGGGGGGGGGGACATGGACCTCAGTAGGGCACAATGCCACCCTCCAAAGCATCCATTTTCTCCAGGGGAACCGCTCTCTGTAGTCTGAAGGTCTCCAGGTCCCACCTGCAGGGTAGCATTCCTGGCGGGGGTCCCCTTTTCTATATTTATTCATCTGGCAAGAACGAACCAGAGAAGCCAAGTTTTACAACTGAATATGGATTTGGAGACCCAAAACACAGATCTGCACGTCGTCATCATCATCATCATCATAATTTAATTTATATACCACCTTCCCATATGGCGCAGGGCAGTGTACAGTATACATCAGTAACATATAAGTATTAAAACCTTAATAAATAACATGAACGAATCCAAGGGTGGCCAAACCATGGGTCTCCGGATGACCGCAGACTACAATGACCATGAGGCCCTGCCAGCAGCATGCCACAGTTTGGCCACCCCCCATACAACTCTGCTCTTTTTACTTCTAAAGCAACAGAGGGGGTAGGGGAGCTACTTTTGTCCCAAAGGCAAAAGAGGAGGGCAGGGAGCTGAGTCCCTCCTCCCACACGGACCGAAGGTCTTGCGGTGCTCCTCTTGATTCTTGAAGTCATCAGGGGAAGGGACTGGAACCACCAGGGCATGGTGGTGGGGTCAGGTGGGGGTCAGGGCGGCTTTATTTAGGGCTGATCCTGCGTTGAGCAGGGGGTTGGACTAGATGGCCTGTATGGCCCCTTCCAACTCTATGATTCTGTGATTCTATGGCCTGTATGGCCCCTTCCAATTCTATGATTCTATGATTCTATGATTCTCCCCCACTCCCCTCCCTGCACACTCTTCTCTGTGCCAAAGAACCATCAGCCAACCACAGTGCGTTCCATTTCCCATCTGACTTGCAGAGGAGAAACGTGTAGAGAGAGCTCCAGAACTTGGCAAGAGCAGTCTTTGGCCAGGGCTACAACACATTGCCCTTGGGGAGTTGCCTCAAAAAAAAGGCCTTTCAACACCTGATCTCTGCAGATGCAGGAGACTGAACCAGGGCCCTTTGGCACGCCGAACACATGCTCCTGCACAGAGCTACGTGGCCCAGCCAGCTTTCTTTTCATCGAGTTGGAAGGGGCCATGCAGGCCATCGAGTCCCACCCCATGCTCAGTGCAGGATCAGCCTAAAGGGTCCAGGAGAAGGATCTGTCCAGCTGCTGCTTAAAGGCCGTCAGTGAGGGGGAGCTCCCCGCCTCCTCAGGCAGCCTATTCCACTGCTGAACTACTCAGACTGAAAAAAATTGTCTTGATATCTAACCGATATCGTTCTACACGTAGTTTAAACCCGTTGCTGCAGTTCCTCTCCTCTGCTGCCAGCAGGAATGGCTCCCTGCCCTCCTCTAAGTGACAACCTTTCAGGTACCACAAGGCAGCCATCCTGTCCCCTCTCCACCTCCTCTTCTCCAGGCTGAACATTCCCAAGTCCCTCAGCCTTTCCTCAGAGGGCTTGGTCTCCAGGCCTCAGATCATTCTCGTTGCCCTCCTCTGTGCCCTCTCAGTTTTGTCCCCGTCCTTTTTGAAGTGAGGCCTCCAGAACTCTTCCCCCTGCCTAAAAGCAGGTTCCCCTCACTACGGTGGTTTCCACCCTCTTTTCCTCCCCGTTCAGCTTGAACCAATCCGTTTTGAAAAGCTGAAAGGGGAAGTTAAAAGGGCTGACTGCCAGGAACAGGCTCTGGACCAGGAAAGCAATATGATGAGGGGGGGGGGGATTATTTTATGTTCCAGAAGACTCCTGTTTTTCCCACACACACTGGCTCACACATAGGGGTTATGGCTGCCCTGGTGTAGTGGTTAAGAGCGGCGGTTACTAACCTGGGGAGCCCGATTTGATTCCCTGCTCCTCCACACGCAGCCAGCTGGGTGACCTTGGGCTAGTCACAGCCCTGATAGTGCTGTTCTCACAGAGCAGAAACATCAGGGCTCTGTCAGCCCCACCTCCCTCACAGAGGAGAGGAAGGAAAGGTAAGCTAGTTTGAGACTCCTTCAGGTAATTCAAAGCGGGGTATCAAAACCAACTCTTCTTCTACTGTGCCTCTTTCAGAGCTTGGTATTAGCACACCACTGTGGTTAGTTGCTGGTACGGCTCATTTTTGTTTCCTTTCCCCAGTTTCGGTACACCAAAGTTGCCTGATAGCCTTGCAAGAAATTTTGTTCTAGAAAGGGGCATTCCTATGCGTGGAGAGGAAATTGTCATATATATGACTATTGTATACGTGTGCATATCAATAACTAATAACAAAAGAAAACCTATCTGAAATCTATTGTGGAGGAAAGTAACAATTACTGCCATGTTGTGAGGAGGTCAGATATTATAGAATTACTAAAATGCACTCATTTGATGATTATTTAATTCAGCGGTCCCCAACGTGGCACCCAGTCACCCACTGACACATTTTCTGTGTTTTTAGGAAGCAGGTGGCTTCTGCCCAACACGGCTACCCACCTGCAATCTCACTGGGAAACTGCAAGTTAAGATCTGAAGGAAGAAAAACATCAGTGTAAAGGAGAATTTGGGAACCACGGGGTAAGGGAGTGTGAAATTGAGATCTACTCTTGGGGAGACAAAATTTTGTGCAGAAAGATTTGCATTGTTCGATTCTTTAGGAGCACTGATGTGGGAATTGGCCCTTGCGCAGAAATGGCACATGCCATACCCATGAATGGGTTTTTCTGTGCGGTTTTTCTGAACTGCCTTATTCCCCTACCCCTGGGTATAAATAAAACTTCCTGCTCTTTTTCTGTTTTCCTCACAGGGGCAAACTTATTTTACCCAGAAGCCACTAGGGCTAAGTCTGTCAACCACACTGGTCGAGCTTGACTTTGCCCTACCTCTGTTTAAACATCTTTTTTTTAAAGACACCAAACCTCCCCCTGTTTAGATACACAAATGGCCAACCAGGGGGTGCCCAGGGCCAATAGCTGACCTCATTTATCATCGAATACATGGAGTGTTTTGAACTTTTGAAATATGCCAAATATTCTGTTCATTAGCTGTTCTCCGGGCGCAACGTGATCAGAGGATGTGAAATTGGAGCCTGCCTGCTTTCCCAATCCGCCAACTTGCATGGACACCATCCACGTGGCCCACGGGCTGCGGCGAAAACTCAGGTGAGAGCTAGTATGAACACCAGTGAGGTGCAGTTCGTGGTTCCCAAGCCGTCTTCTTCAGTATCAGCAGTGAAGAACAGAGCTGGGCTTTCTTGTCTTTCTTTTTTTTGTAATCATTTTTTTTAACGTACAGAGAACCGTAAAACTAGCAGCTCAATCAACAGACAATCCACAATACCTCCATCCTGAAATTTCAGTTGCTAATTACTTTTGCCTAACCTTACTATGGCAACTCAGATCCTTTCTCTCTAGTCTCTGGCATCTACTAAGTCAGCAGTCTTCAGTGGTTCTCAACCTGGGGGTCGGGACCCCTTTGGGGTCGAACAATCTTTCCACAGGAGTCGCAGCAGGGCGAGCAGCTTGGCCGGGGGAAGGGCACCATCCACACAACAGCCTTGCGGGGTAGATCGAGATAGAGTATTCATCTGGGGCAGTGGGAAAGAGAGAGATCAGCATGGTGGGACAAGAGGCAGAACTGAACTGAGAAATCATGAACAATGGATCTTTACGCCATTGGTCAGTTTCGGTTGAATTTCTGCGAAAGAACACCTGCATAATTTTATGGTTGGGGGTCACCACAACACGAGGAACTGTATTCAAGGGTCACGGCATTAGGAAGGTTGAGAACCACTGGTCTACACGTATCACACTCCGAAACATTCTTCAGATAATTCATCAGATCAAACCAAATTATACTGGAATCTTTCCTTTCTCCCCGCCCCCTCCTTTAATTACTTTAATATTGTTAGTCAATTTTTCAAAAAACCCCCACAGAAACAAACAAACAAACTGCGGTAGCTTATTTCCCCTGGAACTCTTTCTGCATTCTGGTCTTTCATCCAATGGTAATTTTTTCTCTCTCTCCCTTTTCCCTCTCCTCCAGCCAAAACCAAGGGGCTTTGGGGCTGCCCCCAGAAATGACAAACCATGTGGAGGTCACCATGGCAGATGGCCCTCCCAGCATTAGCCTGGAAGAGTTACCGAAACCTTGCCTGGATAAATACTGTGGCTGGCTAATGCGAAATGCGCTGCTCACCCTGACTATACTTGGTAAGGCACGGCACAACTTGCTTGCAAAATAGCCTCCTTCCCCTTGTTCTCTTTATCGCTTCCCTTTGCATCCTTCTTGGCGGAGACCATGTACTTATTATGGCTTGCACAGCATGCTGTCAAGGTGCCTAAATCATGAGCAGATTGTAACAATGAGACAGATGTGCAGATTGTGGGGCTGTGCCGGAAGGCAAGAACATTGTCACTGAGACCTTGTCCGTGTGCTAGTGGCCAGACAGAAACATCAGAACATCATGTCTTGTTACACTGTCCTATTTATAAGAGCCTCTTGTGGTGCAGAGGGGTAAGGCAGCAGACATGCAGTCTGAAGCTCTGCCCATGAGGCTGGGAGTTCAATCCCAGCAGCCGGCTCAAGGTTGACTCAGCCTTCCATCCTTCCGAGGTCAGTAAAATGAGGACCCAGCTTGCTTGCTGGGGGGTAAACAGTAATGACTGGGGAAGGCACTGGCAAACCACCCCGTATTGAGTCTGCCATGAAAACGCTAGAGGGCATCACCCCAAGGGTCAGACATGACCCGGTGCTTGCCCAGGGGATACCTTTACCTTTACCCATTTATAACACCATCAGAGGCTATTTAATATAGCCAATTCGACGCAGGCTCCAAAATCTTTCCTCAATGGAGAAAGTTAAGGAACTTCTTACCGATGGAAACAGCCAAGCAACTCTCCATACTGCTAAGTTCTGTGCCGCGATTAAATTGCGTAGTATATATAGGGAACAGAAAGTGCCTTCTCCGATCTAATTGACTCACTGCTTGGCATCTAGTCTTTTAACGATGAGTTTTAATGATGTCTTCAGTTTGGTACGGTCAGTTTAAATATGTTTCATTTCATTATAAATATGTTTCGTTTCATTTCATTATAAATGTATCTTTATATTTTGGTCTGAAAGGCCGGAAATGAACTTGTTGTCGTTGTTGTTATTGTTGTTGTACAGATTGTGGGTAAGGCAGTGTTAAACCATGGCCAAAATCCACACCCCAGGCCAGCTGCTTCTACAAACCTTCCTGGCCATAGCTATTCTCCTCATGATTGGTGCCTCTTGAGAAAAAGGAAATTTTACAAAATGTACAATGCCAGTCCCCAGGTGTGCTTTGTACTTGATAGGGTGTAGATAGACTTTGAAAACTTAGAATCATAGAATCATGGAGTTGGAAGGGACCTCCTGGGTCATCTAGTCCAACCCTCTGCACTATGCAGGACACTCACAACCCTCTCGCTCATCCACTGTCACCTGCCACCCCCTACCTGTCCGCCATTCTGGAGAAGTCCCCTAAGTCCCTTTCTCTTCCTCTTCTGCTTGCAAGAAATAGACAGTCCTGCTAAAATTAACTCTGCTGCTTCAAGCCAGGCTCTCCCCAGGGAGGTCACTGGAGGCCAAGAACCCAGCCACGTTGTGGGGCAGTGGTGGGCGTGGCCATGAGAGCCAGACTGCTGAACAGGGCTGGTTGCCCAGAAATTGAGATTAGATTCGGAGCTATGGAGGGTTACAATTTACAATATATTTCTTTTCCCCAGCTCTGGAGCCATGAGGATCTCGGTTAGGGTGGCCATCTCTGGGTTGGGATATTCCTTGAGACTTTGGGGGTGGAGCTGGGCGTGGGCACAATTTGGGGCAGGGAGAGACCTCAGTGGATTCTAACGCTAGCAAATCCACCCTCCAAACCAGCCCTTTTCTTCAGGGGAGCTGATCTCTTTACCCTGGAGAGGAACTATCATTCCAGGGGATCCCCAGGCCCCACCTGGGTTTCTGGCATCCCTGCCAGACACAGATGTGAGGCAGTGTGGTTCAGTAGACAGAGAACAGGCCTGCTTTCCTAAATATACCTGCTGGTAAATTGCCTAGAAACCAATGGGACATTTCCAGATCTAAAATGGAACTTTCCTCAACACACTGGAGAGAAAACAAATCCCTCTAATAAGGTCCCCAATCTCCTGGAATTTCCCAACCTAAAGTTGGGAACTCTTCCCTGAACCCAAAACATCTGACAGCTGTGGGCCACTAGCACTGTACAGTTCTCTTTCTCTCAAAAGACTATATATGTATATATATTCCACAGTTCTCCCCCAGTGACTAGCAAGCCCAGAGACGGAAGGGGGGGAAGGGCAAGGATTTCATTAGTCTCTTATTGTTCCTCTGACGTCATTGCCTGGGAGAAAGAAAATTAAACATGGTCTAATCCCTCCCAACAGTTGCAGCTTCCCCATGGCCCAGCCTTGCGTCTGCTGCCAGATCCTAATCAGCTTGGACAAGAGGGCCCAAAAAAAAAAATCTCTTCACGTGCTGGAAGGGACAGATGCCGGGAATGGTCATCGTTAACTTGTGGTGACCCCGTAGGGTTTTTGAGGCAAGAGACATTAAGACTAGTTGGTCCACCACTGCCTTCCTTTGCATCTTCCTGCAAGTCCCTGGACTTCTTTGGTCGTCTCCCAACCAAGGACTAACTCGGCCAACTCTCCTTTAGCTCCGAAATCTCATAAGATCAGGCTAGCTCGGGCCCTCCAGGTTAAGGCAGGGGAAATGCTTTTTGTCCCAGATTCAAGTCATTGAAAACCTCAATTTCTAACATCTACCTCTCCGGACAAAAGTCAGAATCTAGAATAGTGTTCATGGTGGTGGAGGGAGCATGTAGGTAGGGGTAGGGGTAGGGGTTGGGGATAGGAGGGTTTCTCCGCCATGTTGTTGGGTTGTTGGTCTGCTGTATTGGTATTTTTCTGTCCATTTTAATGAGGGGTTAACTGGACATCTGTAACCCACCACAAGCCTGCTTGGGAGTGGTGGGTAATAAATTTAATGATGAGGATGAGGATTTGGGCTTCCCTCCCTTCAGACAGGTTCCTCTGGTCTCTCTCCTCCTCCATACCCCCCTCCCCGGCTTCACACACCTCATTGTCCCCGGCTCCCAAGGGTGCATCCCCAGAATTCAGAATAAAAACTCACTTGCTTAAATTCTATGCTTGCTTAAATTCTCCTGTTTGCACAGCTGATTCTGAATACATGCTTGGTAAAGAACTGGGGGAAGTCATTGCAAAATAGGATCATAATTTTGATGGTGGGCCCTTATGCCCGTGACTGCATTTGGCACCAAGGGAGGGTTGCTCTTCTTCTTGACCCCTTGTCCCCAAGGTTGTTCTGACTTGGCATCTTACCCCAGTTGTGTATTCTGGATCTTTTCCCAGTGGGGATTCAGGGGCGTGATCCCCCGTAGCCTGGCTGTTCTCCAAGTGGGTCATGGCCTCTTTGCACTGATCCCATACAGGAAAGCGCGACATTTTGGTTGGCCTTAGTCAAAGGTATTGCGTGGCTGCCCTTTAAGGACTGTTCTTTGTACCAGCATGGTCGTCTGGAATCTTTTAATATTATTATTATGAGCCAATTTATTGGGACATGAGTTGTCATATCGCTCTTCTTCTTCTTTCAGTCAACTTTTATCACTCGGTCTCCCCCAATGTCCCTCTTTACTACAGCCCACAACCCATATGGTATATGTTGCGACCTGTCTGAGTGCCACAAGGAAATCTCGGGGCCATTCCGCACAAATTTAATGTAGCAGAAGGGTTGCAAATTGTAAAAGCTACAAATTTGCAGTTCCGCAAGACGTCGCACACAATTAAATCGGTTTAATTGTATTCCTTCAGGGTTTTTTCTGTTGGTTGTTCTCATTCTGTTAACATTTAGAGATGGCATCTTGCACCAAGTTTATTGTCGTTACCCACTTTAGATCCCAGTGATCTAGCAGAAAGGCCGGCTTATAAATGTCTTAAATAAATAAATAAAATACACTGTGATTTTTTTCCCTTGCCCTTAACCTGAGGAACAACCTCTGCTTTGGCTTTCAATTCATCGGAGAATGATTTAGTACAGAGTCAGCAAAGCTGTCACCCAACTGATGGAGTAGAGCCTTCAGAAATATATGATTGATTTAATTGTGTGGGGGGGGGAGGTTCTAACCCATTCTTTACCCTTTTTGTCTGTGTGGCGTTTCATCCCATATTACAAGCAATAGCACATAAGAGCTGATAGAGAAGCGATTGTTTTCTTGGTTGGTTGAGAGCCAGCGTGGTCTGGCTGTTAAGAGCAGTGGCCTGTGATCTGGAGAACTGGGTTTGTTGACCTTGGGTAAGTCACAGTTATCTCAAAGTTCTCTCAGCCTGACTTAGCTCACAGGCAGCGGAGGATCCAGGGAGTAAGGGAGTATCCGGGGAGATTTTAGTGTGGAAATCTTGGGCTTCTTTGGATGTTTAACAGCAAAAGGTGTGGGCAAACAGTGCTGTGGAAATGGTCGGGTGTCTGTTGAGGGGAGAAGAAGGGTGGCGGATTGCAAGCCATGTTAAGACTCCTTCAGGTAGTACAAAGCGGGGTATAAATAAAACAGCTCTTCTTAATGTGGAAAGGACTATGACAAGAAAAGGGGTATTCCAAACTCTCTTTGCACCTACAAAGTGTGGGAGGCACAAAGTCATGCGTATTGGGTATGGGATCCTTGGACCGACAACGCCTCTCCCAGCCCAATTGCACCTTCGGGTGACCTTTAATTATTCTCACACATACCCTCTTCCTTTTAGGAGTGATTTTGGGTTCCGTGTTTGGCTGTCTCTTGAGGTTGATCCCGCCGCTGGATAGCGACCTGCTCATGTTGATTTCTTTCCCTGGTGACATCCTCATGCGGATGTTGAAAATGCTGATCTTGCCCCTTGTGATCTCCAGCCTCATTTCCGGTGAGAGCAAACTTGGTGTGGAGGAGAGGAGGCAAAAGGCATCACGCCCCAGGCCCAAGTGGAAATTCACATGGGTTAGCTCAGGCAGAAAATGAAATCAATGGCAGGGGTAGTCAACCTGTGGTCCTCCAGATGTCCATGGACTACAATTCCCATGAGCCCCTGCCAGCAAACGCTGGCAGGGGCTCATGGGAGTTGTAATCCATGAACATCTGGAGGACCACAGGTTGACTACTGCTGATCTATGGGATTCTAGGATTAGAGGAACGAGCGTTCCATTTCTGTACATGTAGTCTGTGGCCACCTATGTTTGAAGAGTATCTAAGGTGGTCTTTGAGAGCCATCTTGGTGTAGTGGTGAAGAGCAGCAGACTCTAATCTGGAGAACCAGGTTTGATTCCCCACTCCTCCTCCTCCTCCTCCTCCACATGCTGGGTGACCTCAGGCCAATCAAATTCTCTTAGGGCTATTCTTGCTGCCTCGGCCCTGCCTACTTCACAGGGTGTCTGTTGTCGGGAGAGGAAGGGAAATATATTTGAAAGCTGCTTTAGGTTTTCTAAAGCGCTGGCCTCTTGTTGAACAAAAGATCGTATGGAGAAGGGAAGGAACGGGGATTCGGCAAGGCCTCTTGGTCCGTTTTAACTCTCTGCTGCGGTCCCTCTTTTTGTCGGCAGGCCTGGCCGGCCTCGACGCCCGGTCCAGCGGCCGCATGGGCACTCGTGCGATGGTCTATTACATATCAACCACCATCATGGCAGCCATCTTGGGGGTCATTCTCGTCTTGTCCTTCCACCCCGGCAACCCAAAACTCAGGAGAACACCCTCAGTGATGACCAAAAACGAAGATGTTTCCAGCCTGGATGCTTTTCTGGACTTGATCCGGAACTTATTCCCCGAAAACCTAGTGCAGGCCTGTTTCCAGCAGGTAACACAACTCCAGGGGTATCCCGTGGGCCAAGGGAGAGCTTAGCAATGGGCAGCCTCCTGCCATAACTGTCTTCTCCCCTCCCTTCCCTTCTGCGCCTAGATCCAAACCGTCTCCACAAAGGTCTCCGTGCCACCTGTGGTCGTGCGGAAGGAAAATATCAGCCAGATTGTCCGCACCAATGGCTCGGTGCTCAACGCTACCATCACAGAAGTGAACGTGGGGCCCAGCACCGTGACGCTGAAGCGGTTGGAGTTCAAGTCTGGAATGAACGTTTTGGGTGAGCCTTAAGATAACCCAGTGCCTTTGGACAGAAAGTAAACCCGTCAGCCCAGGCAGGGAAACCATTTTGTGGGTCAGTGTACTGTAGAGCAGGGGTAGTCAACCTGTGGTCCTCCAGATGTTCATGGACTACAATTCCCATGAGCCCCTGCCAGCAAACACCGGCAAGGGCTCATGGGAATTGTAGTCCACAGAGATCTGGAGGACCACAGGTTGACTACCCCTGCTGTAGAGTAGCCCTTTTGACCAGGGAGGGACCGCTGAAATGTTTTTTCAGCCTTTGAGCTACCAGGAAGTGATGTCAGCTTGCCACACCTCCTTGCCACGCCCCCTGGCAAAGGTTAAAATGGCTGTAGTCTCGCTCCTTCCCACCCTTCCAGGCCCATCACTGGCCACCTAGGGAGAGGATGGGTCAACTTGCCCAAATAAGGGTAGAACTTTAAAAGAAAAAAAAAATAAAAACCTTTCTCTTTCCTCTTAGTCAGAAATGGCAGACACAGGGTGGGAGGGTTTTCCCTAACCGCCATTTTGAAAAAAAACATTTTCCCCCCACCTTCACAGGTCTGATTGGCTTCTTCATCGCCTTTGGGATCTGCATGGGGAAGATGGGGGAACAGGCAAAGCCCGTGGCCGATTTCTTCAACATCCTCAATGAGATCATCATGAAGCTGGTATCGATGATCATGTGGTGAGTCTCCTGAACACAGATCTGCAGCCCAGAGAACAAAGCACCAGGGCTGAGGCTGGCCTCGATCTTCTCAAGGCTAGACCACGGAGAGAGGAAAAGGCTAGAGTGGCACACATCCTGAAATTCCTGACAGAAGGGAAATCTTCAATTAACCACAATTCTGTATGGGAGCAAGAAGGAATCACCGCCACCCTTATCTCTAGGATATTAATATATTCCTTTGCCTGATGGCTTCTGGTGTCCCACATCTTAGAATCATAGAATAATAGAGTTGGAAGGGACCTCCTGGGTCATCTAGCCCAACCCCCTGCACTACGCAGGACACTCACAACCCTCTCGCTCATCCACTGTCACCTGCCACCGACTTGATCCTTCACAGAATCAGCCTCTCTGTCAGATGGCTATCCAGCTGCTCACTTGGCGGCTGTACACACTACTTGAAATTTTGGCCCTTGCCCTCCCTTCTCTTAGGTACTCACCGTTTGGCATAGCCTCGCTGATCTGTGGCAAGATTGCAGCTATCAAGGACCTGGAGATGGTGGCGCGTCAGCTGGGCATGTACATGGTGACTGTCATGGTGGGCTTGGTCATCCATGGGGTTCTGGTGCTGCCTCTGATCTTTTTTGTCATCACCCGCCAGAACCCCTTCACCTTCTATATGGGCATCTTTCAGGCCTGGATCACGGCCCTTGGCACTGCTTCCAGGTATGGAGAACTGTGTTGTTTTTTCTACTATTTGCCAGCGGCAGTGAATGTGCTCTCTGTTCCTTCTGAGCACCATTTCCCCCTCTGTTTTTAACAGAAGGTCACTAGAGTTAAAACAGAAGATATTTTTCTTGCTTCTTTTATAAGAACAAGAGTTTGCCTGTCTTTTCTCTGCTGGGGCTAATGGCAGCTGGCGGGAGGCCATACAAATAGTGCCTGAACTTATATATAAAATAAGAAAGCAATGTTACTGAAAACTGGAAATGCTGCATGAGGAAACACCTATCAGGAGAGTCATGTTCAATGAGGACATTGGACAGCTCTTCTGGTTGGACTAAGTCCCTGTCAGGCACCTACCTGCTGAGTCATGCTTACCCTCCTCTCTTCCCCCTTTTCCTCCCACAGTCTTGTGGAACTGAAACTGGCTCAAAGGTGGTGCCACACAATATAAAAAATTAATGACCCCCGAATGCAGCCAAGCCTCTTTTGGAATGGTATTAAAGTGACTTATAGAGACTTGGAACTCTTTGGTTTAATTCCCCCCTTTTTTCCTCCCCCGTGTCCCATCCCTGCTCCTGCCACGTCATGCCAGTGCTGGTACGCTGCCTGTCACATTCCGCTGCCTTGAAGAGAACCTGAAAATTGACAAGCGGGTCACGCGCTTTGTGCTGCCCATTGGTGCCACTATCAACATGGACGGCACCGCCCTCTATGAGGCCGTGGCTGCCATCTTTATTGCCCAGATGAACAGTATAATCTTGGACGGTGGGCAGATTGCAACGGTCAGGTGAGGCCTTGAGTTCCTGGGTGACCCCCTTTCCCTGGAGTCAGAGATAGGGAACCCATAATGGAAGATAAAAGCCCCTCACCCTGTTTCTCTCTGTCTCTCTGTCTCTCTCTGTCTCTCTCTGTCTCTCTCTCTGTTTCTCTCTGTCTCTCTCTGTTTCTCTCTGTCTCTCTCTGTCTCTCTCTCTGTTTCTCTCTGTCTCTGTCTCTGTCTCTGTTTCTCTCTGTCTCTCTCTGTCTCTGTCTCTGTCTCCATCTCTGTCTCTCTGCCTCTCTGTCTCTCTCCTTTCTTGCAGCCTGACAGCCACCTTGGCCAGCGTTGGGGCAGCCAGCATACCCAGTGCAGGGCTGGTCACTATGCTACTAATCCTGACTGCTGTGGGGCTACCGACTCAGGATATCAGCCTCCTCATTGCCGTAGACTGGCTGCTGTGAGTATGGCCAAGGACAGGAGTCAAAAGTCCTAGAATCAAAGAGTTGGAAGGGACCTCCAGGGTCCAGAATCCAGCCTGGACTGGAGGGAATTCACCTACCATCCCACAGTGGTGACGAGCAATTCCCTGGCTATGCAAGGAAGGGCCACGAGAGGCAAAACTTGATGCAGTTTCCACGTAGATGTTCATTTGTCCGCTTTGTCCCTCTCCTTCTAATCCTCCTTCCAATGAATGTCAAAGCGGTTAGCTTATTTCTTTACTTATTCAATTTCCGAGGGCTCGGGGAGGTTCTCAGAGTCAACACACAGTCAGTTAAAACATAAGAATACAAGTCAACTAGACATTGGAAATTATTAAAACCAGCATGTTGAAAGTGCTATTATTTAAAAGACTAGGAGCATTGCAAAACATGCTGGGGAAGCAGAGCTGTGGACATGCCCACCTGGGGCCCCTCCCCTTCCCACCCCCTCCAGGCCCATCATGGGCCATTCGAGGAGGGGTGTGTGGGTTGACATGACCATATCTGGTCATCTCACCCAGTAAATATTTAACAAAATTTTAAAAATATATAAATATTTTGATTGTGGTTGTGATTGTGATTGTGATTATTTTATTTATTGCCTTCCTCCCCCTGAAGGTTGAAGGTAGGGTACAGCATTCGGCTAAAAAAACCCAATTTTCCCATTAAAACCAATACAAAAAGCCAGAAACACAAGTAATACAAAACCCATAGACCAAGAACTGCGGCAAAAAAACAACTCCTAAACCTAAAACCAGAGTTTCTGTATCTAGAAATTAAGGAAACCATTCCAGGGCTGTCAAGAAACCTGGCCTAGCTCATCAAGGAACCGAGAAATGTCAATAACAAAACCGCATGGTCACAGAAGGCCTGGTTTAAAATCGTACCAAAGTGGATTTTTTAAAAAAAAAATGAGCTTCCTGAAGACAGCTAAAGATGGCCATTGACCGACCTCTCTGAAGAGAGAAGGCTGCATTACATGCCCCTTTCCTCTTTTCCTACCAAGAGACCGCATGAGGACCTCCATCAACGTGGTGGGTGACTCCTTCGGTGCTGGAATCATCTATCACCTCTCGCGGAACGAGTTGGACGTCCTGGACGGCCGATCTGAAGTGCTTGAGTCGGACTCTCCTGACCTCAAACTGCAGGCGATGGGCAATCACCAAGGCCCATTGGAAGGTTCGATTGGGTCAGGGTATACGGCCCTCCCCAGCCAGGAGGAGGAGGAGGAAGAAGAAGAGGTGAGGAAACATAATCTTATGAAGAACGTGCCAAAACCAACTAGGACAAGTTCCCAACTGCTGAGGTAGGGATGCCAGCCTCCAGGTGGGAGCTGGGGAATCCTCTGGCATTACAGCTCACCTCCAGACTGCAGAGATCAGTCCCCCAGAGAAAATGGCTGCTTTGACGGGTGAACTCTATGGTATTGTATCTCATGGAGGTTTCTGTCTTCCCAGGCTCCATCCCCAAATCTACAAGAGTTCTCCAACTTGGATCTGGCATCCCTACCCCCTCCCACTCCCTGCATGGCTGGGGGGGGAGGGGGCTGGCAAGCATATGTTGAGGTCACACAAATTTTAGAAATGCCATCCTGGTTTCCAGATATGACCAACTACCTCTGCAGTCTTGTAAGAGCCAAACCAACCTTGATTCTGCGAGTTTGCTGCTAGATTCCGCAGTTCTCATCTTCCCATCCCTCTCCCACTTGACTAGGCAATGCAGTTGCATGCAAATTAATCCAATATGGCCTGATTTGCATCATTTGAGCTTCCTAGAGCATGGGAATCCAACACCTTTCCTAGTGCTCCTTAAAAAGGGGACAGAGCCAGGTGGGGCTTTGGCCCAGCCAAGGTTATGATTGGCTGCTGCTGGAGATTTGATTCAATGTGCAATTTTAATATATATAACTTCAGCAGCAGCTGCTGCCACCAAACAATGATCATCAGCGTTTGATTGAAGGTAAACCGTGGCAGCCATTTTATGGCTAGCTCCGCCTCCTTCAGCGGCCATTTTGTCACCATGCCCACCAGGCTGAGTCAAAATTCCAAAGAGGCTCAAAAAGGTTGAGGACTCCCTTCCAGTCAGAGCCTGGGTCAAGGGAAGCCTCTGGTGCCCTGTTTTGCCGACCGGGGGTGGTGGTGGTGGTAGCACAGAGGCCTAAACACAATCCCACACAAGCCTTGACGTTAATGCCCCCCCCCAATTCCTCCTTCCAGCCACCAGAGAAAATAGACGCAGCATCGCAGTACAGTGAGAAGGAAGACGAGGGACCTGGAGATGATGAAGGGAACGAAGAGAGGAAGACGGAAGATGAGGAATAACTTTTCCGCCACCCCTGAGTTCCCCCCTAGTCGCTGCTGCTGGCCTCAGCAAAGACCGAGGGGCGGGAGAAACCCCTGCGGATTTTAATATCTTTACATTCCGTTGGCAAACGTCATCCTTCTACCCAGCCAGGGCAGCTGCTAAGCGACACGTGAAACAGGCCAAACATCTCCCCTTGCTCCATGGACAACTGCGTGTCCTCACTGCCTTTTACGCGTGTGAGAGAGAGAGAGAAATGTGCATTGGGAGGGGTGAACCTTGCGTAGATTCTTTGGAAAGGGAGAGGGAAGGCTCTCTTCCGCCCACCTCCCTTCTGCCCTCAGCATGTTGCTCAGGGGATCCTTGGGAATCTCAGACACAAGATATCGTCTCATCATCTTTGGAGGGGAGGGAAGAAGGGACGACCCTGGCTTTGGGTTTTGAACTATGTCTGCGAGTATTGCTACTGAGCTTGAGTTGTTCGATCGTCTGGTCCTTAGCCCAGTCTAAATACCAGCTGAGCACAGGCTTGTAGAGAGAGAGACTTAAGTATCAGTAGTGTGTGAGTGCGGGAGTCACCTGGGAAAGCAGCATGGAATTAGTGGTCCAGGGAACGGAAGAGGGGCTCAATTCTCCCAGCCATTTGGGGAGACCGAGCCGTCTTCTTGGTGTCGTGGTTAAGAGCGGCAGCTTCTAATCTGGCGAGCCAGATGTGATTCCCTGCCTCTCCACATGCAGCCAGCTGAGTGGCCTTGGACTAGTCACAGTCCTGTTAGAAGCTATTCTCACCGAGCAGTTTCTCTCTGAGCTCTCTCCGCCTCACCTGCCTCCCAGGTTGTCTGTGGTGGGGAGAGGAAGGGAAGGCGATGGGAAGCTGCTTTGAGACTCCCTCGGGCAGTGAAAAGCGGGGTATAAAAACCAGCTACTTCTTCTTCTAGGCTATCAGAGCAAAGTCTGAGTCCAGTGGCACCTTTAAAACCAGCAAGGTTGATTTCATTTATTTATTTTATCCAAGGTATCACCTTCAGCCCATCTGCTGAAGTCCAGTGATCTAAACAACCAATCATTGTGACTTCTTTGCTCTGCCACAAATCCCCCTATCCTCCGGACCCTATCCTCTTTAACTGGCTCATCGAATCTATATACCTTTCTCCCTCCGTCCACACATGCATTCTGTCTGTCTCCATCTCAGCCAGCCAACTTGAGAGCCAGACCACGAACCGCAGTGCAGCTTCCACCATGCAGGGAGACAGGCTTTGACTTTCCCCTCTCTTATCAGTAATATGGGACTAATGAGAGCCAGTTTGGTGTAGTGGTTAGGAGTGCGGACTTCTAATCTGGCATGCCAGGTTCGATTCCGTGCTCCCCCACATGCAGCCAGCTGCGTGACCTTGGGCTTGCCACGGCACTGATAAAACTGTTCTGACCGAGCAGTGATATCAGGGCTCTCTCAGCCTCACCCACCCCACAGGGTGTCTGTTGTGGAGAGAGGAATGGGAAGGCGACTGTAAGCCACTTTGAGACTCCTTCGGGTAGGGAAAAGCGGCATATAAGAACCAACTCTTCTTCTTCTTCTTCTTCTTCTTCTTCTTCTTCTTCTTCTTCTTCTTCTTCTTCTTCTTCTTCTAATATTTCCGGCCAATATTACAGGGCGACTGTCAACCCGACGGAGCAAAATGTACACAAAACGCTTGGAGCACTTTCCAAACAAAAAGCACTCTATAAATACTAAGTATTGTTATTACATCCCAGCGATCTGTTTCGTCTCTGCGCAAAGCCGTCGCATTCTAGCCTCTCATAGGAGAACCCCAGTGACTATTCAGAGAGTGGCCTGCCGCATTATTTCGGTCCACGGGTGCCTCAAACCTGAGTGCCTCCTACTGAGCCTGTTTTGCCGTCGAGCTAATTGGCATTTAATTAAGGACTTTTGCTAATTCCAGGCGGATCAAGAGCTCGGCTCCGAAGTCTTGCCAGCGGCTGATGCAAGGCCTTGTTCTGAGCCAGGGGTAGTCAAACTGCAGCCCTCCAGATGTCCATGGACCACAATTCCCAGAAGCCCCTGCCAGCAAATGCTGGCAGGGGCTTCTGGGAATTGTGGTCCATGGACATCTGGAGGGCCGCAGTTTGACTACCCCTGTTCTGAGCTGTCCAGCAGTTCAGGCCTAGCAAAGTGGTTCTGATGAATCTGCAAACAAGGTCCTAGGCTTCCAGAGGATCTGAATTACAGGCCTAGAGCCCAGCTCTGAGACCCTGGGGTGATGCAAAGTGCCGTCGACCTATGGAAGCCAGCCTATGGGGACCCCGAAGGGTTTTCAAGGAAGGAGATGCTGGGGGAGGGGGGAATGTGTTTGCTTTCAGGAGCTGTGTAAATCTATTTTAGTGATCATTCTCAAGTAGTAAGCAAGCCATCGATATCTCTTGGGCTTCCTCACTTTTCTCCAAGGCTGTGACCATCCCTTTGCAGAGAGAACGGCTTCTGCGTTTGACAAAGTCGGTCAGGCTGCCCATTTCTGTCAACCGGAGCCCACAATTCCTCTCAACCCATTTCCCATCCATAACTGCTGCTTTGATTTTTAGGGAGAGCTCTCTTCCCTCCCAACTGAACGGCAACGGTCACAGGGGGAAACGACAGCGGTCGTTCCAAAGCAATGCGATCTCGACGCCTCCTTGTCCCCATCACTCTTTCCCAGGCATTGGTATTTGGAGAGCTCCTGACAAGACATTTGCACATCTCACTACAACAAGGAAGTCCATCCCTGGGCTTGTTGGGATCAGAAACAGCTCCCTGCACATTTGAACAAAGGCCATATTTACCTCCAAAGGAAGATGATCTCCCTATAACAAAATCTGGATGTCACTGTAACTGGTAGGCAGATTTAGGGCAGCCCCTCCCACTTTTTAGGAAGGAGAAAAAAAAGCTGTTTTTCCATCGAGGTCAAGATGCATATGAAGCAGGGACACTGGCCTGTATTGAGTGGCCCACCAGCTCCACATTTCCCATCCTGGCCGCTCTCCAGGGTCCTGAGATCCTTTCTTTGCCTGCTAGAGGGATCCTTTGGACAGGCCAGGGCAGGTGGTGAGCCTGCAAGGGCCTCCATGCACCTGGTGGCCTGTGCTGCACTGCAAAAGTAGTTTAAAGATCTCCGAAAAGGAAGAAGAGATGCAGAGACGGATTGCGGGGAGGAGGGGGGGTGGGGTGGGGTGGAGGAGAGTCCGTCTGTTGGACTTAAGCAGCAGAAAGCCAGGGATTTAATCAACGTCTGGGGAGAGGCAGGAGGGCAATGACGCAAAAGGCCGTTTTCTCCGCGATGGGTTCAGGCCGCCGGCGTAATCCTGCCCAGCGGCTGGCGGTGACTGGTGATCCCAGAGGCAAGGCCGAGTCGGATTGCACGAGAGGGTCCCTGTGGGGCGCATTATGCAATCTGTGCACACAAAGGCGAAGAAATTGAGGCCCTTGCCAATCAGGCCTTGCAACAGAAGGATGTTCAGCAGGCCTTGAACTCTTCCTCCCGCCCGCCCTCATCCCACCACACTTCCAGGCCCTGGGGGTCTCTTCTTCGAGGCTGCTCCCCCCCCCCCCCCGGGCTGTTTGAATGGCAGCTGCGACCCGATATCGCCACCTGCTGTCCACACAGTCCAGGACATGCACTCTTAAGCAGGTGGCAACTTGACATCAAGTCAGGAATCGATTTCAACCCCAGCTCACCCCACGTTTTGCAATTTCTGCTTCTGAATTTTGCAATTTCTGCTATTCCATTAGCGCGTGCGCACAGGAAGGATGCTGGTCTACACGAACAACTAGGGAGGTAGGGATGACTTTCGGGGCTTGCACGCAAATGGAATAGCGCAATCCATCTGAACCCACTTGGAACGTCAGGGTTTCTTTTTTACTCGCCTTCGTGAAGGAATACCAAACACCTGCGGCTGTGCCAAGCAACCTGAGCGATCTTTTAAGCAGACACAGAAGTTCATTTAAGCATCGTTTTATTAAACGTGCAGCCTAGAGCAATATTGGATCCGGTGCCGCGGTCTCCAGATCCACCAGCGATCCTCCCAAAGGGATCCAGCAGCTCCTTGTGGGAAGGAGCTGCCAAGGACCCTACTCAGGTATACCTGGAAGGAAATCCCATCAAATTCAATGGGATTCACAAACAAGTAAAAGTGCATAGCTGGTGATGGAGAAAAGTCCCGTAAAGTCACAGCTTATTTACAGCAACCCTGTAGGGCAAGGGTGGCCCAATGGTGGCTCTCCAGATGTCCGTGGACTACAATTCCCATGAGCCCCTGCCAGCACGTGCACGTGCTGGCAGGGGCTCATGGGAATCGTAGTCCACGGATATCTGGAGAGCCACCATTTGGCCACCTCTGCTGTAGGGTTTTCAAGGAAAGAGGCATTGTTGGCCCCGATATACCTCCGTGATCTCCTATCCAGCCTGCTTAGATTCCGGGATTTGAGGAGATCGAGCTAGCCTGGGCTATCCAGTCAAAGGTGTCTAGGATCACAGCCTAAAAGCCTGAGCTGGCATCTCCTAGAGGGGAGAAGATTGAAACAAGGGCTAGGGGGAACTTGAGTGGGTTTTCAAACTTTCCAGGATGCCTCGGACAGAGGGCTGGCTCTACCCTACAAGGTAAGCTAGGCTGCTCCTGGTGGGGGGGAAGAAATATAAAGGCACCCACGACGGGAACTGTTCCCATGAACTGGGCTCAAGCCGCAGCTCCTTAATCAAGTGGCCCTTTACCCTCTTTGTGACTAAGACTGCAAAGAAATGTTTTTAAGGACCCAGCTTTGCTAGAAGAGAACGCCAGGATTTCCTCCAGAGACCGGCCTTTCCAGAGAAGCCACCTGGTCACCTTTGCATCCTATCATTACTGATATCCCCTGAAGTGGACAGACAGGGAGGAAATGCGGGCGTGTTCTGGTTGCCAAGGCAACCACTAGGCCAAGGACCAGGCTTTGCCAGCATCTGATGGAGAGCACTCTCAAAACGGGCCCAGAATGCTTTGCAAAGCACAGGGAGGCCTGTTAGGGGAGGCCAAACAGTGGCTCTCCAGATGTCCAGGGACTACAATTACCATGAGCTGGCAGGGGATCATGGTGGCAGGGGCTCATGGTAATTGTAGTCCATGGACATCTGGAGAGCCACAGTTTGGCCAGCCCTTCAGCATTGCTGGAATTGGGGCAGGGGAGAAGAGAAAAAGTGAGGGGGCCTACCATGAATTAAATCTAGAGTTGCCACTAGGTCAAGAAATTCCCAGTGTTTTGGGTCTGAAGCCTTTGGATGGCAGGGTTTGGTGAGCACAGGGCTCACTAGCAGATAATGGCATAGAGTCCACCCTCCACGGCAGCCATTTTCTCCAAATCTTTGTTGTCGGGACCAGCTGTAATCCCAAGAGATCTCTAGGCCCCACCTAGAGGTTAGCAAAACTACAGCCCCCTCGGCCTATGAAAAAGAGCCACCGCAAAATGTCGGAGACCTGCATGGGACTGTAACTGAAGAACCTATGCAGTGGAGATTTCACAGCAGACAGACCAATGGGGGAATGGTTTCATGAAGGCAGCATCAAACCCAGTGCTCTAGGATATTCCAGATTGGGGTGGGGAAAAGGGATTTGCCCCCAGCCCAGACTTCTGGAGAGAATGGGAGTCTCAGATGAAGTTCCCAGTTTGCAGGTTGGCTGGGGACAGACACTCCAGTTTGGGCGAGGGGGGCTTGGTGTCCGGTGTGACCTCTGAAGCTTCCAGATTCCCTGGGGGCATTTCAAGAGCAGAGGCAGGCTGCTTCAGAGCTGGGATGGAGAGAGTCTGAATTGGCTTGGAGAGAGTTTGGGAGGGCGTGGGGTACACGTAGCCATCTGTCTCGTAGAAGAACCAGTCATAATCTTTCGGGTTGTCCAGGAAGAGAGCTGGGGAGGCGGGAAATAAGAATAATAAAAAAAAAGAAATCTGTTTTCTGTTCTACCAAAGTTCCCTCCTTTTGACTTCAGGCACATGTCTTTGTGCTATAGCTCTTATGTGGAGTTCTTTTTTATATATATACTCTGCTTTGCATTACCCAAAAGAATCCCAAAATGGCCTACCAACACCTTTCCCTTCCTCTCCCCTCCTGTAAGGTAGGTGGGGCTGAGAGAGCTCTCAGAGAACTGCTCTGCGAGAACAGCTCTAAGAGGACTGTGACTAGCCCAAGGTCAACCAACTGACTGCACGTGGAGGAAGAGTGGGGAATCAAACCCACTTCTCCAGATTAGGGTCCGCCACTCTTAGCCACTTCACCACACTGGCTGTCAGATGGAAGACTTAATTTCTGTTATGGGACATGATGCATGTAACACATACTGACTTCCCCACTGCCCTCCTCTATTCAGGTCCTCTAGGTAAGGTTGCCAACCTCCAGGTGTTAACTGATCTCCAGGCAACAGAGATTGGTTCACCTGGAGAAACTGGCTGTTTTGGAAGGTGGACTCAACAGCATTAGACTTCATTGGTGACCCTCAGCTCCCCAAACCCAACTCTCCTCATGCTCCACCTCCAAAATCTCCAAGTATTTCGCAGCCAAGAATAGGGAACTCTAGCTCTCCAGATGTTCTTGGACTACAGATCCCATGAGCCCCTGCCCCGGCCAATGACCGTGCTGGCAGGGGTCCATGGGAATTGTAGTTCACAAACATCTGGAGAGCCACATTGTGGCCACCCCTGGAATACTTCCCACCCCAAAGGCCCATCAGCCTCCACTTACCCGGGTCGTCAAACCCATCGTCATACAACCGATGGTGAGAAAAGGGCTCCTTCTTGGCCCCACGGCTGTAGGTACAGTAGATGCCAATAAAAAGACACAGGAGCAGACCACAGCCCCCCAAGAAGAGCCCCATGGCATGGTTGGTTGTCCCCTGGGGTTCCCTCATGGGCAGCCGGCCTGTAAAGGGAAAACAAAGCTGTTGGACAGAAACAGCCTCAAAAGTTCGGGTTCCCAGGCTCTGTTTGCTCCCATCTGTTAGGATTTAGGGGGATTGCCCAGTCGGCCTGCGTAGCCTTTGTACCAATTTGGCTACATATTTTAGATTGTTATAATACGTGCGTAACTCCACCATATGTGCTAAATAATAATAACCAGTCCAAACTCTTCAACTGCAGCTGGCTCAAGGAACCCCAATGCCATTTCCAGGAAAACTAAGAAAATGTGACTTTTGGCTCAGCCGTCTCACCTTTTGGTTCCATCAGCACGATCTCCACTCCGCCCGCCGCGGCCACCCACCGCTGGCTCGCACCGGAATCGTGTCTCCCGGTGTCCACGGGAAACTTGAAGGGCAGCTGGGCTGACTTCTCCAGGGACAGCCTGGCTCTTGGTGTCTGCTTGGTGGGAAATACAGGTTGGGTCTGGTTCTGCTGAGGCAGGGAAGGATCGGGGGGAGGCGTGGTGTCGGGCCCAGAAGCAAGGAGAGACTTGGTATCTGGTGTGGATTCAGGGGGTGACTGTGGGGTGGTCGGGAAGGAGGACGGAGAGGAAGGAAGGGATGGACTGGGGGTTGCACTGTCAAGAGAATAGCTCGTCCTGAAGGTAAGCAAGAGGCCCCAAAGGAGATAGTATCGATCCATGTTCAGTCACACCCGGGAATTTCTGCAGAGGACAACAAGACAGACTTGAACGCAGAACGGTCAAGAAAGGGCAGCCCAAAAGAAACGCATAAGAATACAAAATATACATTTTTGCTCAGGGTTTGAGCTCAGTCCGCATTCACCCGTCTCTCATTGTTTGGGGGTGGGTGGGGTCCTTTTCAAACATTACATCTGCGTGTACCGAAAGCCTCTCAATTACGCATAAATCTTCCCACACGAACCTCAGCCTGATCTCAGCTCTGTCCCTGGGTGGAGGATGAAAAAGGAAGAGAAGCAGGATCCCTCTAGGGTAGGATGCCAGTCCCCAGGTGGGGCCAAGGGATCCCCCCGTTTTACGGCTCATCTCCAGGTGACAGAGATCCCCTGGAGAAAAGGAATGCTTTGGAGGGGGGACTCCGCAGCATGATACTCCACTGAGGTCTCTCCCTGCCCCAAATCTCACCCACTCCCAGTTTGACCCCCCCAAATCTCCAGGTATTTCCCATCCCAGAGCTGACAGCCCTACTGGAGGGTCTGCTCTGAGGCTACATGTTGGCTTGCCTGCTACAGAGATGCTCCACTCATTCCCCACAGCCGAGGTTTGTTAGAGATTTATAAGAATGAGGGATCCTTGCTAGGGGTTCTTTGGGCCAACCTAGGCTTCCCACAGCAAACACAATTTTAAAAACCACTTTGTTTTGCTTCATTGCAAAGAGAAAGCTGCAAATGGGACCAGGGTATCATGTTCCCTTGCCCAGCCCTAGCTACAAAACGGAGAGGCATATTCTCCTGTGTGTCAACCAATCTCCCCTTGGGAAATCCCTGTTTACAGTTTCCAGCTTGTCTATCATTGCACTTGGAGGCTGGTTTCACGAAGACAAGACAAGCCTCTTCTCCTTCTTCTTCTCCCTTTCTTTATCTTTTTGCAGGAGGGGATGGGGAGATTTTCAGGGAAATCATTACAAAACAAACCTGATCAATGCACACCTTCGAAGGTTAAACTGTCTTTTCTCAAGCTCTGACACCTTTCAAATTTGTAATGGCTAACCATGAAAACACTGGACAAGTTCCTGGAAGGGTGGATTTCTCAAAGCAACGACCCAGGCTAGCTAAATAGAGCATCCATGTGGAGAAGCAGTCTACCACCAATGCTTAGAATTGTATTGGGGGGGAGGGAACACTTTCGACTGAGCAGGCCAGGATTAATAACCCAGAGAAAGACCGCAAAGTAAGCAGCATAGCTCATTAAGGGGAAATCTGTCTCCCCCTCTCCCCAACGACGGCAGCAAGGAAACCTTTTTAAAAACTGAGATTAATAACAAAAAACAACCACAAAGCCAGTAAGCGTTCAAGTCCTTGAAAGGCCTTCACTCTGTTGAACATCCCACCTGACAAAGAGCAATGAGAAGGGACTTTGCAATTTTGGGATAACCCCAGTACAGAGGTATGACATCACGGGGGTGGGGGGGGGAATAATGCTGGGCAAAGTAACACCTGGAAAATTCAGTGGCTTGTGCCAAGAGAGGCTAGAAGGTGGAATATGAGCCTGGGAGACGAAAATCCAAATTTCCACCAAAGCACCACATAGATTATTTGTCGACAGGACTCAAGAGATCACCCTGCCGCAAGGAACTGAAATTCTAAAACTGGATACAGAGAGGAAAATGAGGCTGATTCCGCACAGGACTGACTGAAGGGTAAACAAAATCTGTGTCTCTAGACATGGGTAATGCGACTGATGCTTCTGATTAAAGCACAAAGGCTGAAGCAGGCTCAGTTATCACATCTTTGTTTCCAGTTCTCCAAATCTGGACAAGTGATCCGGACTGCAGGTTATAAATCCTTTAAGAAACGTAATGTCATGTGTTTGAATAAAGTTATGAATCCTTTAGGAAACTCAGTGTTATGTATTTGAATGTTACAATGGGGTAAGTGTTATGGGCCAGGGTGCTGGTAGTGATGTTTATATGAAGATAGGTGTTCATAATGATGAGATGTATTATTATTATCACCATCATCATCAGAAGGTGCAATCCGAGGTCTTCCCCTCTCCCCCTCTCACCCACTGCCAATCATCGTTCCACACCCGGTACTCTTGGTTATGGACCCGGACATTGAATAGTTTCTAAAAGCAGACCCATCTGGGAAATATACTGAAAGGGGATTCACACAGGGAGCAAGTCTGTTTCACAGCTGCTTCTGGAGAAGTTAACCAGGGCATCGACAAGGTACTTAAATCCAGCAATAAAAATTAGGGCTCAGAAACTGCTAGAAGACCTTAACTCAGAGGCAAGGAAGGAAGGAAGGAAGGAAGGAAGGAAGGAAGGAAGGAAGGAAGGAAGGAAGGAAGGAAGGAAGGAAGGAAGGAAGGAGAATAGGACTCAGGGCTAAGGGAAGGAAGGAAGGAAGGAAGGAAGGAAGGAAGGAAGGAAGGAAGGAAGGAAGGAAGGAAGGAAGGAAGGAAGGAAGGAAGGAAGGAAGGAGAATAGGACTCAGGGCTAAGGGAAGGAAGGAAGGAAGGAAGGAAGGAAGGAAGGAAGGAAGGAAGAAAGGAAGAAAGAAAGAAAGAAAGAAAGAAAGAAAGAAAGAAAGAAAGAAAGAAAGAAAGAAAGAAAGAAAGAAAGAAAGAAAGAAAGAAAGAAAGAAAGAAAGAAAGAAAGAAAGAAAGAAAGAAAGAAAGAAAGAAAGAAAGAAAGAAAGAAAGAAAGAAAGAAAACACCACCCAGTACAAGATGAAGTCAACTTCATTCGGACAGTTTAGTACACTTACCTAAAAAGCAGGGACTGTCACAAATGAAGTTCAAAGGAAACCACTTGCTGTCAAATGTAACTAAGGAGAACAGGCCCCACCCCAAGTACCCTATCCGCCCCAGAGAGAAGAATGGAGCATAACATAAGCCTCGAGGGAGACAGAATAGCTGCTTAGCAACCCAGCTCCCGTTCAAGAGGGCATTAGAGCTGTGCCAGAGTGGGACTGTCCAGGAGAACACCTGGGCAATGGATCAGGAGGATGCAGCGATGGCCCTGGGCATGCGGTGGCTTTCCTTGCATGGCCTCCTGCCTTTGTAACACCCTTTCCTACCCCTAAGCAGTTTCTTGTTTGCAAGGCCTCTCAATTCGCATTGTTCACTGGATGTGTGAGGAACACACCACTTTTATTCTGCAATTCACTTTGAGTCTCAGGCAGAAAGGCAGACGATGAATGAACGAAGGAAGGAAGGAACGAACCAATGAACGAACACAACTGGTCTTTCCATGCCCTCCTGCATCTTTGGTTGTTCAAAGCAGAAAAAGGCATCAAACTCTTGTTCTGTCTGCGTGACCACTATTTTCAGACAAGAACAGAAGTTACTCTGTAGGGCAAGTTTTCTCAACCGGGGTTTCATGGAACCCTGAGGTTTCTTGATGGCCTTGGAAGGGTTTCCAGAATGGGTGGGAGATAACCATAGACCGCCAGGTCTATGGTTGAGGCTGGGGCTGCCGGGGTACATCGACTGCTCTCCCCCGGGCTTCTTGAACATCGTTGACCTCCTTCTCCTCCACCCCCCCCTTTTTTAGGAATGGGGGTAGGAAGGGGATCTTATTATTGTGCTGCCATGTTGTGACATTTTAAAGTCTTTTAATGGGAGTTTTAATGGGTTTTTTAAGATATTGTAACCCGCCGCGAGCCATTTGGGAGTGGCGGGAAATAAATCGAAATAATAAAATAAATAAAAAAATAACATATATTTTAAAATCTGTTAAACATTTATCGACCAGCCCCCCAACTTCCCCAAATGGCCAGTGATGGGCCTGGAGGGGGCAGGAGGGGAGGGGCCATGGGTGGGTGAGTACACAGCTATGCTTCCTAACCATATTCTGTATGATCGTGCCACTTCTGGGGTTCCTCAAAAGCTGCAGAATGTTTCAGGGGGCTCTCAGTAGTAAGAAAGCCACTTTGAGACTCCTTCATGGCCAGGATAGAGCATCTACTTTGCATACAGGAGGTCCCAGGTTCAATCACCAGCTAAAAGGATTGGAAGAAGAAGAAGAAGAAGAAGAAGAGTTGGTTCTTATATGCCGCTTTTCCCTACCCGAAGGAGGCTCAAAGCGGCTTACAGTCGCCTTCCCATTCCTCTCCCCACATATGGGTAGCAATACTGTCTGTCTGAGACTCTGCACAGCTGCTGCTAGTCAGAGCAGAGCAGGCCCTGCTGACCTTGACAGGCCACCGCTGACCTTGATAGACTCAGAAGTCAGCTTCCTGTACATGTCCAAAATCTGCTTCCCTTCAATATGCAACAGGGGACAAAAGAGTCAGCCGAGAGCCTCAGAAAGCTTCAAGTCTCATTTATTAGGCTACAGTCATTGGTAAGATGGGTCAAGGGTGATGGAGCTTCACGGGAAAGATCCAAGCTGGGCCTAGATTCCATCGAGGGCGATGTAGTGGGATGCAGGTGGAAAAGGCTCATGGTGGTCTCACTACCAGGGCGAGTCCGGCAGCCCCCAAGAGGAGAAAGGCCGCAGCGCTCGTGAGGGCCGTGACAACCAGCATCTCAGTGGAGTGGCCTCCAAAGTAGACGTCCATGGTGCGGAAATCGTGGGGCATGTCTAAAGTGCAGAGGAGGGAGATAAGAAACAGTGGGTGCCCTTTATCCAGAGAACAGCATTATACTTCTGTCAAGGAGTTAATCCAGGGATTTCCAACCAGGGTCCCCCTGGAAAACTGGGGTTACATGAGAGCTCCCAAGAGTCCTGGCGTCTCCCAAGAAGTTCGGCTGGCCGGTGACATCCCTAGATGTCACTGAAGCCCACTTCCTTTGTTGCTCTACAGGCCTAGTCCCCTTCTCCATAATGGCAATGGTAAATGACTGATCGGTTGATCGGTTGATCGGTTGGCTAGCTCCCACACCTTACTTCCATACTCACTTCTCTGAAGGAGCATCTCACCACTTCCTCCTGCAGCAGAGATTTTGTCTGACACAACCAGTGTCAGAATTCCAGATGTGCCCGCAGGCTCAAAAAGAGGCGAGAGCCCCTGCATTATGAAGTCACCACAAATGCAACCATCTATATGGTGCTTCTTCCGGTGCTTCTTCTGGATCAGAGGCAGCAGCTCCCCCCCCCCCTCCATCCACAAAACTCACCCCGGGTACGGAAGTGCCGGGACCAGCCGGTTGCAGCTAGCACAGTCAGATCTTGATTGCAGAGAAGGAATCTGATACTGTCCAAGCAGGAAATACAAGAGCAGGTTTGGAGCTATTTGAGAAGTGAGCCAACACGTCCCCCTCTTCCTTCTTGCACTCTGCCCTTCACCCACACTGAAATCCTGGCATCCCATTCCCTGAGACCGTCCATTCCACGTGGAATTGTCAACCTGTTCTCCTACAGAGCCAACACACAAGGCCAGGACTTCTCAGTCAGGGTTTTGTGAAAGCCTGGCATTTCCTGACATCCCTGGAAAGGTTTCCTGGATGAGTGGGAGCCCCCCTCTGAAAATGTCCAGTGGTGGACCTGGAGGGGGTGGGAAGGGGATGTGGGTATGTGCACAGCTCTGCTTCCCAACCATATTCTGCACAATGGCGGCACTTCTGGGATTTCTCAAAGCCTGAAGAATGTTTCAGGGGGTTTCTCAACAGTGAAACAGCTGAGAAAAGCTGCACAAGGCTTCCCCCAGTGATGCTGCCTCCTGGAAGGTTAGTTGTCCGCAAAATCTAAATATTCAAATTATATTGACACTTATTGTGCACAATTTATAAAGTCTAAAAAGTTAAAAACATAGACACAGCCCAGATGATGCAGTAGAGCAGGGGTGGTCAACCTGTGGTCCTCCAGATGTTCATTGACTACAATTCCCATGAGCCCCTGCCAGCATTTGCTGGCAGGGGCTCATGGGAATTGTAGTCCATGAGCATCTGAAGGACCACAGGTTGACCACCCCTGCAGTAGAGAATGCAGCCAGTGAGATTTAAAAGTTTCCGTTTATTCTCTGTGAAGAATAAGATCGACAATGGATCCAAATGTGACTCCAAAGGCACCTTTAAGGCCTACAAAGTTTTATTCAAGGTGTGAGTTTTCATGTGTATGGCACACTTCCTCAGAAAATTGCCTAGCTCGCTTCTCCAGCCGTGTTTAAAAGCAACACAGCCAGCTGTGCTGAGATTCATTTTTGTCTCACTGAGATTCATTCTTGTCATGCAAGTTCAGCCTTCCGAGAGCCGGCTGGGTATAGTGGTTAAAGACGGGGACTTCTAATCTGGCGAGTTGAGTTTGATTCCCCACTCTCCCACATGCAGCCAGCTGGGGGATCTTCGGCTCAACACAGCCCTGATAAAGCTGTTCTGACCGGGCAGTAATGTCAGGGCTCTCTCAACACCTACCTCACAGGGTGTCTGCTGGGGGGAGAGGAAGAGAAGGTGATTGTAAGCCGCTTTGAGACTCCTTCAGGTAGTGAAAAGCGGGGTATAAAACCCAACCCTTCTTCTTCTTCTTCTTTTGATCGCCAATCTCCAGGTTTGCTCAGCTACCAACTTCTAAACAATTCAATTGCCTATGAACAAGAAGTTGGCTGTGATGAGCAATGACCAACTTACCCGCAAGTCCAATCCTTCCACTCACCTGTACCTTCGACCCGGAAGGACAGCTTTTATGCAGGTGTCATTGAGGCAGGCCAGGGCAGGTCCCATCTCATAAGCATGGTCTCCCAAGGCCAAAGACTGCGCCCCTGTCGGGCTGCACATGGGCACAGGGAACCTTTGGGTGGCTTTGTAGACCCCGTTGTCCCCTAGGAGAAGAAGCAGAGTGCAATCCTAAGCACGCCCGGTCAGAGGTAGGCACCGCTTCCTTCAGAGGGGCTTTCTCCCAGGAAGGTCTGCAACCTAAACAACATTCCACCTTGCTTTTTGTGAACCCAGGAGGATAGAAAACCAGAAGCTCTTTGGGGACCTCCTTGCACAGACAATTCTTCCCACGCTCTGTCCCAACCCTCTACCTCATACCTGATAATTTCACTTGCATCTGAATGGTGGCTGCCTGCCGGGGGATCTGGCTAGAATGCAGAGTTTTTGCAGCCCAAAGCTCATACAGGCAGTAGGGCGGACGGAACCAAAGCACAGTGGAGAAACGGGAATCTCGGTAATACAAGGAAATTGGATAATCGTCTAGAGGGTAGGAGAGAAGAAAGGAGAAGTGAGTGGAAAGGAACGTCCCTCTGCCCCCTTTAAGTTTTTTAAAGGATCAGCCTCCGATCAAGCACACAAGTTATGCTGCCAAATCCAACTCCACAGGTACGAATTCACATCACATGAACGAAATGTGAGGTTTATACAGATGCTTGCTAGTAAGCTACCCCGATGTATGTGTGTCCCTTGGCCCTGGAAGGGAGGCCTTTTTATGAAGGAGTGTGTAGGACCACAGACCATCTATTTAATGTCTTTGCAGAGGGAAGAGCGAAGTCATTTTATTTTAAGCAGGAAATTCAGGTAACTGACCCTATCTCCCCACAAGAGAGCCAGATCCTTCCTCGTATATAAACAGAGAGAGAATCCTGGTTGCACGCTGGCTCTGCACTCCCGTCATACTGGTAGCGGACTTACCGCCTGGAAATGTTCTCCTGCTTGAACAGCAGAGGAAACAGAAATCCAGTAAGTGCAGCTTTTCTTGAAATAAACATGCAGAGGCACAGATGTCCTCATCAGAGGAGCTTGATAATAAGTAAAATAAATAAAAATAGACCAAAGGTTGCCGGCTTGCAGGAGATCTTCTGGGATTACAACTCACTCTTCAGACTACAGAGATCAAGTCCCCTGGAGAAAACAGCTTCTTTAGAGGGTGGGCTATATAGAATCATAGAATCATAGAGTTGGAAGGAGCCATACAGGCCATCTAGAGCCAGTTTGGTGTCGTGGTTAGGAGTGCGGACTTCTAATCTGGCATGCCGGGTTCGATTCTGCGCTCCCCCACATGCAACCAGCTGGGTGACCTTGGGCTCGCCACGGCACTGATAAAATTGTTCTGACCGGGCAGTGATATCAGGGCTCTCTCAACCTCACCCACCTCATAGGGTGTCTGTTGTGGGGAGAGGGAAGGGAAGGCGACTGTAAGCCGCTTTGAGACTCCTTTGGGTAGAGAAAAGTGGCATATAAGAACCAACTCTTCTTCTTCTTCTTCTAGTCCAACCCCCTGCTCAACGCAGGATCAGCCCTAAGCATCCTAGGCAAACCCAACCATGAATTAGGAAAGTAGCATATCTCTCTTTCATTCACCTGGCCTACAGGACAACTATTCCCTACTGAACCCTTGCCACTCACCCAATGTCAACAGAGAAGGAGACCCAAAAGGAACTAATAAGTCCACACCGAATAATAACACCACCATCACCCCCTTCATCTTTGACTGAGCAAATCTCAGGCTAAGATCACAGATCTTCTTGTAAACAATTGGGGGGTGTATTTAAAGGGAGAGAAAGCTGATTGTGAACGGCAGGGCAATCAATGTCAGAAGGGGAAACTCAGGGCCATCTGTGATTCCTCAAAACTTATTCGGAGTTCTCAGTGAACTGGTGCATAAAATTGCAGCTGTTGACTTACCAGTTGCCTGGAGAGGGGGGAAAAACATGCCCTGTCCCTTTAATAGAGGCTTTAATGGGATGTTATTTTACCAATGAAATAAAAAGCTACAGCTGCCTATTTCTACGCATTAAGCCTCCATTAAATGGAGCAGGTCATTTTTCTCCAGGCCGGTTGCCATGTTTACCTTCTTGCATGCAAGTCTGGTTGAATTATCGAGTTCTTAGCCCCAGAGAAGGGGGAGGAAGGCATTTCCACCTGGGCTAGCTCAGGTTATCAGAGAGCCAGCTTGATGTAGTGGTTAGGAGTGCGGACTTCTAATCTGGCATGCCGGGTTTGATTCCCCACTCGCCCACATGCAGCCATGGCACTGATAAAGCTGTTCTGACCAAGCAGTGATATCAGGGCTCTCTCAGCCTCACCCACCCCACAGGGTGTCTGTTGTGGGGAGAGGAGTGGGAAGGCGACTGTAAGCCGCTTTGAGACTCCTTCGGGTAGGGAAAAGCGGCATATAACCAACTCTTCTTCCTCTTCTTCTTGTCCGATTTCAGAAGCTGAGAAGGGCAGGCCCAGGTAGGTAGGTAGGTAGACAGACACCCTTATTGGCATGACATAGTTAACTATGATAAATATACATGACATAGTTATGATAAGACAGTATTGGTCTTGTGAAAAAGCTGGCATTAATGCTGAAAACTTGACCTAAAAACGGTGCAATACAAGAGGCTTGGGTAGGCGCAGTGCCATCAAGGTGTCTATTAACAATTGTTATTTCATCCAGTTCAGATTGAAAAGCGGACAATATATTGTTAATCAGAGAGCGGCATGCAGAGATTTTAGGACAGACCAAAATGATCCGGGGAAGAAGGTCTGGGGCCTTCCACCCAGGAAGACGCAGCCTCTCTGCTGTAGGGATACCTGCAGGGCCCTGACAAGGGGGAGGCAGTGGGGAACCCCCTGAGAATGTATCTTGCCTTGAGAACCACTTGAGAACCACTGTAGGACAGCTAAGAGGCTGTTTTTTTATATATATACCCTGCTTTTCACTACCTGAGGGAGTCCCAAAGCTGCTTACAAATGCTTCCTCTCCCCACAACAGATACCCTGTGAGGTGGGTGGGGTTGACAGGGCTCTGAGAGAACTGCTCTTTGAGAACAGCTCTGAGAGAACTGCACCCAGCCCAAGTTCCCCCAGCCGGCTCCATGGGGAGGAGAAGTGGGGAATCAAACCCGGTTCTTCAGATTAGAGCCCACTGCTTTTAATCACGACATCAGAGGTGGCCTAACTGTGGCTCCTCAGATCTCCACGAACTATAATTCCCATGAGCCCCTGCCAGCAGCAGCATGGGAATTGTAGTCCGTGGACGTCTGGAGAGCTACAGTTTGGCCACCCCTGCACTAAACCATGCTGGCTTGGTGGCTGAAAAAAGCACAAGTAATAAGGGTATATTTGCATAAACCTTTGTCTTATGAGCCTCTTGTGGCACAGAGTCGTAAGGCAGTCGTCTGAAAGCTTTGCCCATGAGGCTGGGAGTTCAATCCCAGCAGCCGGCTCAAGGTTGACTCAGCCTTCCATCCTTCCGAGGTCGGTAAAATGAGAACCCAGCTTGCTGGGGGGTAAACGGTCATGACTGGGGAAGGCACTGGCAAACCACCCCGTATTGAGTCTGCCATGAAAACGCTGGAGGGCATCACCCCAAGGGTCAGACATGACTCAGTGCTTGCACAGGGGGTACCTTTACTTTACCTTTACCTTGTCTTATATTCTGTGACCACTATCACAAGATGGTGGAAAGCACCATCTAGTCATCCCTGAATTATGGCAACCCTGTAGGGAACCTTATCCTTGGGGGAGTACATACACACACACACACACCCCTCACCATCTGGTGGTACAGTCCTCGTTGCCACCTCGGGATTCTCAAGGGGTTTTCAGAGTTCTCCTTGCCTCGGTTTTGCCCTCAAAACAACCCTGCAGACTCTGTGAGGCTGAGAGGGTGTGAAGGGCCCAAGGTCAGCCAGCAAGTTCCCATGGCAGGGTGGGGATAACAGCCTGGGTTCCCCCAATCCTCGTCCAGCACTTTAACCACACTGGCTCTTGGGTAAATGGGCAAACACATCCTTTGGGTGTTGACATTCCCACAGGTCTCTTCCAGCCAGTTTGCGCAGGCTTTCCTCTGGAGTGAAAGTGTGGGTTTTATTGTATTTCGTTTGGGTGTTTAGAGCAATTTGGTCTCGAAAGTCCAGGTGCACGGATGTGTGTTAGGCTAAAGATCAAGTGTCCACACTTCCGTGCTGGCTAGGCCCAAGAACACGGAGCATCCGGGGGTGGCCCGTAACACCGCTAATTTATGACAGTGATCTTCTCTCTCGCTCCGCATCTCTGATCTCGGAGCCCAATTAGCGGCGCCGGAGGTCGGCTTTGCCAGCCAAGGTGCTATCGACCACTTCAGAGACGCCAACTCCTTGCTTCCCTTCCTGGAACGTCCGCATCTGAATATCTATTCAAGCATTAGCCAACAATCCCTCAAGCCATGTTAAGTTATGTTTTACAAAATAGCTTCCACTGGCGCCCTTTCATTCTAATTTGGCTTGACAACCACTAGATAGGCCAGAAGAGCTCCTGGAATTACAATCGATCTCCAAGCTACAGAGATCAGTTCCCCTGGAGAAAACGGCTGCTTCGGACAGTAGACCCCATGGCGTATGAGATTGCCGTGTTTCCTTCCTTGCCAAAGTTGCTAAAACCATGTCAAAGCGGAAGCCTAGGTTTTGTCACAATTTTTGTTTCTTTTGTCAGTGACCCTGTCAATGCCTAAAGGTTATAATCATGATTCCAGCTGCATTTTGACTTCCATGCAGAAAATCCACGTTTAAGTTCTACAAAAATGAAAGAAGATCATGCCTTTTGCATTTTCTATCATTGGTTAAAGCTTTTTTTAGAATAAGATAGATTCAGGTGGGTCGCCGTATTGGTCTGAAGCAGCCCAACAAAACAAGCATTTTACTTGGATGCTTTAGGACAGTGGTCCCCAACCTTTTTATCACCGGGGACCACTCAACGCTTGACAATTTTACTGAGGCCCGGTGGGGGGGGGGTAGTTTACTCCTCTACTCTCAACCACTGCCCTAACGCTCTCTGATCGCTATGGTTATGTTTAAACATCCCTTCAAAATAAGATACAGACACGCCACAACAATGAACATAAGGAACATTTTATTTTCATGGACATTTTAACTCATGACAATGACAAATCAATGGGAACCCTGAGCTTGTTTCTCTGCAACGAGATAGTCCCATCCGGGAGTGATGGGAGACAAGGACACCCAAAGTGTGTCCTAAAGGGCCGGGGGGGGGATTAAATAAAGGGCCAGGGGGGGGGAGAAGAAGTCCTTCGCGGCCCACCTCCAATTAGTCGAAGGACCACATGTGGTCCGCAGCCCACAGGTTGGGGATCGCTAGCCTAAAGGTTATAATCATGATTACAACTGCATTTTGACTTCCATGCAGAAAAACCACGTTTAAGTTCTACAAAATGAAAGAAGATCATGCCTTTTGCATTTTCTATCATTGGTTAAACCTTTTTAAGAATAAGATAGATTCAGGTGGGTCGCCGTATTGGTCTGAAGCAGCCCAGCAAAACAAAACCAGAGTCCAGTGGCATCTTTAAGACCAACAGAGATTTATCCAAGGCGTGAGCTTTTGAGGGCAAGCACTCTTCCTCAGACTTTTTTAGAATGACATCTTCAGGCGGGTAACTGGCCTTAAAAATAAAACACGTCAAATGTGTATGAATGATTCGTTAAACAAACATTGTGTCGGATTCTTAGCTCTAACTCATAAACGCAAGTACGGACCTGATTATTAAACCCTTCCTATGTTTAAAATGGTCGGAAACAGCAGAGCCACGCTTGAGTTTGGTGGTATCTCTCCTCCCGCCGTGGCTGTCTAGCAGTAAGGCCTGCTAATGAACTTTATGTTAATGAAGCCCCACAGGAATAAGATGACACCCCCGGTGCCGTCCACCCTCCATCGATACCCGCTGTGAGTCACGGCTTGGCGTGGGAGAGGCCTTCATTAATGGCCGCGTTGAACACGACCTTTCCGGAGGGGTCGATTGGCTCCAATAGAGACGCTTTAATAATCGGAAACGAGGGGAAAGCGGGCAGCCTCATTCCCCCGTCTTGTAAGGGTTATCAAAGTTTTCGCAGACGTGGTCTTTTGGAGGGAAACATTTTATCTTAATCACAACCATGGCTGTGAGGGGGTTTAGTAGAGCTGCCAAAAATGGGGAGGGGGAGGGAGAGATGGCCTGTCTTTAAATAGAGGCTTAATGTGTGGGGCACTTCATATCACACAGGGGTGGCCAAACTGTGGCTCTTCAGATATCCATGGACTACAATTCCCATGAGCCTCTGTCAGAACAGGCGCATGCTGCCACAAGCATGTGCTGGCAAATGCTCATGGGAGTTCTAGCCCATGGACATCTGAAGAGGCACAGTTTGGCCACCCCAGCCGTAGAGTCATCCCTCCAAAGTAGCCACTTTCCCCAGAAGAACCAATCTTGGTCATTGTAAAAGCGGGAGATCTTCAGTCCTTGAGGCTATCCAGAAAACCCATCTTACAACAACGTCTTCCAAAGCTGCCCTTGGCATGAACTAAATGCCTCCTCACCATATAGTAGTTGTGAGTGTCCTGCACTGTGCTGGGGGTTGGACTAGATGACCCTGGAGGCCCCCTCCCAACTATATGGCACATGAACCAGAAGCTTAGAGCCCAATTGTTGTATCTGTAGACCGGCCAAGGGCCAAGACTGAGATCCAAGGCAGGATCTTAGACTACAGTGTAATTGATTGATGCATGGTTAGATCCCTTCTGCCAGATCTAGTCAGTTGAAATTGACCAATCGCACCCACTGTTTGCTTGAGTGTATACATGGGGGGGGGGGGGTATTTCCGGTTCAGTTTTGGTTCAGGTCAGTGCTTCGTTATAACTTGCTGGGGTCACCATAAAGAGCTCAACTCACTCCCAGTGTCTGTCTCCACCCGCAGATTTAACCAAACTCCCCAGGTGACCTTGAGCCAGTCTTTCTTGCTCTCTGATTGGCCTATTACACGGGGTTATTGTGACAACAAAAATGGAGGCTGGGCCAACCAATGTGGCAAGATGCGTTGGGATGTGGCGGAAAGACAGAACAAAAACGCCCTAAATCGGGACTCCCTACTTCCTCCAGGTATGATTTCTTTCCCTCCGTTCTTCCTTCCTTTGCTCTCCTTACACTGCCCCTTCTGTTTGTTGACTGCCTTGACCATCGGGTCTTCCTTTCCTGCATATTTACACTTTAAGAACAAGCCATACTTCTGTTTTTGAAACTACACACACACACACACACACACACACACACCCTGGCTGCCACTTCATTTGACATCCTCATTATTTTCTCAGTCCAACTGATGCAGGCCGATCCATTCCTCCTTCCCCGCTTCAAGGGACCGGTTGGCCTTCCCATTGATTGGGACCCCGACGCCTCCACCTGCCCCCCACACTGGGCTTCTTGTTTGCGTCACAAGCGGAGACGCAGGAGTATAAAGGCCCCTGCAGGAGGTGGCAAAAGGGGGATCCGGGCGTTGGCGACCAGAAAACTTGGCTGCACCCTCACCTGCTGGTAAGGAGCCTAGGGTGGACGGTGGAAGAGGAAGCGATTCTGTAAGGAGGTCTGTCCAGGAGCAGGCCTGATTGCATCTGTTTTATTCCCCTGCCAGGATCGGGGCTGATGGAACCCAAGGTCATAAGCTGTAGAGACCTGTGGATCATCACCATCTTTCTCAGCTCATGGGTGCTGTTCTCTTCGGGAGTCTTGCTTCCCAAGCTGCATAACTCAGGCAGGTAAGTGAAGGGACGGTTCTCTTTCCTTTCCTGGTTATCCTCGGAGAACTAGAGAAAGCTCAGGAACATGACTGAGGTCCATCCAAAGAGTCTGTGGCAGAGAAGGGTGTTAGAGAGAAGAAGAAGACGATGACCTGGGTTTTTACTATCCAAGGTAGTCTCAAAGTGTCTTACAATTGCCTACCCTTCTTCTCCCCACAAAAGACACCCTGTGAGGTAGATGAGGCTGAGAGAAAACTGGATGGGTTGGATGGGTGGATGGATGGATGGATGGATGGATGGATGGATGGATGGATGGATGGATGGATGGATGGATGGATGGATGGATGGATGGGTGGGTGGGTGGGTGGATGGATGGATGGGTGGGTGGGTGGGTGGGTGGATGGGTGGGTGGATGGGTGGGTGGATGGATGGGTGGGTGGGTGGGTGGATGGATTCTTCAATGCACATAGTACTTTACCCAAGGATAGAATTTTACCCCTAGTTGTTTACAGTGTACTTAATTCTGCAGTTTTGCTCCCAAAATTCTCCCACCCTAATTCTGTAATTAACGTGCAAGGGATTTTTGCCCTGAAGGGTTCTTGCAGCCTCAAGTTGAGATGGCTGAAAAAATACAAGTACACAAAGGAAGAGATGTCAGCAGCTGCTTGCCATGGTGACTAATGGACCCTCCATGCCCAGTAGCAATCTACCTGTCTTGGGATTGCCAATGGGGGAATGGCATTTTCCATCATGACCTGAGTTGCAAACATCCCAATAGCATCCCGAGCCTTCGTGGAAGGCGGCAAATGAATGAATGAATGAATGAATGAATGAATGAATGAATGAATGAATGAATGAATGAATGAATGAATGAATGAATGAATGAAGCGTTTGGCCAGAACTGGGGACAGGATGCAGGATGCTGTAGCCAGATGTGCATACAGCAGAATCAATTTTCCCCTACACCTCTTTTAAGAACCAGCAACATCTTATGTGGGAGATTATGTGGGAGATGAACCGATCTTGGGTCAGTTATCTGTGTGGGCTAGCAAGAAGAGCTGCAGTTGAACAAGATGGTTTTCAGGAGGAAAAATGGCTGCTTCGGGGGGTGGACTTTATGGCAATATTCATCCTTCAAAGCAGCCATTTTTTCTCTCCAAACCCTGACCTCCCCAGGCTCTGACCCCGTATCTCCAGGAATTGACAAACCTAGAGTTGGCATCCTTAGAACTAGTCTTTGGGGACAGAACATCTGAAAGCCCTTCTGTTCCTCTCAGAGTAACATGACCATCTTCCCTTTGCTCAGACCCACCAGATCCCAGTGTCTGTTTAGAAAACCAAAGGTTTCCCCCCCCTCCTGCTTTCTTTCCCAGCTTGGTTTGGAAGCGCGATTTATCACAGAACCCTTCGTCGGAGGGCAGCGTCGACCTCCAGGCCCCCCTTGTCCCCTGGGGGAGCCGCGTCCCTTCCATCACCCTGCGTGACTGGAGCCTCAAGTGGACATCGTCCGGTCTCGCTGCTCCGCAGCATGAAGAGGAAGGGCAAAACCAGAAGTCCCGCCCCTGGGGCCCAACGAGACAGGAAGTTCCGCCTCCTGAAGGACTGAAGATGGCGCTGTTTCCGCAAAGCTGGGTGCAGGGCTGGGGTGGGAAACGGAGTCTGGTGGTGGCAGATGATGCCGCCTTCCGGGAAAAGAGCAAGATGCTGGCTGCTCTGGAGAGGCAGAAATGGCTCAACTCCTACATGCAGAAGTTCTTGATGGTGAACTCTGAGTAAATGGGAGCGGAGGTGGGGGATGGCCATGGAGAGGGTGATGAGGGTCTTGTAGGCTATCTGACCGAAACCCACCGAGAACTGGGCTGCTGTTAACAAGCATGGCCTTCGATCGAAGATAGGCCTCCAATATGCCCCTCCCCACTTTGCCGTCCCCTCCCTAAATCTTTCCTTCCCCGCTGTATTCCCTTTCCACACAACCAATGATTCATTTGGCCACCTTCTCTTCTGCTAAAACATGCGAAGGGCTCGGTCCCCACAATGAGGGCAGCAAGAGAGGGGCCTGCAAGCCCGGGGGTTAAATTTTGATGTATAACTTCCAGCATGTGGATGGTGGGTGGTGCCCAGGGAGTGAACAACGAGGTCCCAGCTCTGTATTTGCAGAATCACCAGCTCTGGGTTGCAAAGGAAGCGTTTGATCTCCCCAAATTGTACATCCCCAAACTCTAAGGGTTCTCCTCTGAAAGGTGACATGTATTGGTGCCTGGTCCAAAGTCAGATTGAAGTGGAGAACTCCCACGAAAAATCAAGGGGAAGATACCAGGATCTGGATCCTGCAGGGGAGAGTCCCAAAATCTGCAGGTGTGTGATTCTGGGGTGGTCCGAAGCATACTTTGGGGTGCATCTGGCTTCATCTTCTCTTGCACGCAGGGGTGTACAGTCCCCTTTTAAGTTTATTTTTTTAAGATTCCACTCATCTTAAGGATAGAATTCTGTCCTCCCACAATTAATGAACTCTTTGAGTAGGTTTTTCAAACCTGTTTTTATCTGATGGGTTTTCTTGTTGGGCTTCATCCCTGAGGTTTGGGAGCCCTGTCCAAAAATGGACTTGTCTTCAGAATCCATAGCAAACAAAGGAGCCCATCTGAAAGGGACCTGTGTCACCTTTAAGACGACAGTCCCCAGAATCTGGGGGTGTATGCTTTGGGGTGGCTCAAAACTTACTTTGGGGCGTTCTGGCCAATACCTGTGGCTGCAGGATTCATGTGTAAAGTCTTGGGGCCGACCGCAGCCTCATAGGTGGACCCAAGATGGACCCTGTATATACAGTAGCATGTCACGCATCCCAATTTAAGCGAGAATTAAACTTACGGGGCGGGAGAGTCGTCTGTCTTCGCTGTGCATGTTTTGTACACACCCCAGCCGGGCTATTGTTCCTCTGTCTTAATAAAAAAAAAGGAGGCTTTTTGTTCAATGTGGATTTTCTCATTCAGAACAAAGATGGAACCCATCGCAAAGCAGACTGTTGTGTTTTGTTGGGGGAAGGACCCGGGGTGCTGGAGGGGAAGGGGGCGGCAGGAAAGAGGTGTTGGAACCAAGCAAGCGGAAGTGTGGGAGAGGAGGGCCCGTTATTAACAGCCGATGGTCGGGATCTGCGACTGAATCCTCAGGTGAGTCCACTTGGGCCGCTTCCAGCTTTGGAATTTCTCTTAGGGATTTCCATTCCACCCTGGAAATGAGCACTTCCGTGGCAGCGGAAAATAGGGCTGGGGGTGGAACAACACCCATACTGCCTGCTCCTCTGATGCTTACTGCTGCCAGCCCCTTGCTAAGCCCTGAAGACTGGAGTGTTTTAGGGTCTTTCCCGCCCTGCAGCCAGAGATCCCAGAGATGTCAGCAATTGAACCCAGAACTTGCTAGACACGAAGAATGTGTGGGTCTGCTAAGTCCTGCTGCCTTTCTCCAGACGTCAAGGGGGGTGGGGATCTTGGTCAATGAGCTCCAAAATCTTTGAGAACTCAAACTGGAGGCGACCAATTTATGCCAAGAAACATAAAGCCAGCCAAGGCTGGCCCGGTGGTGTCAGATCTCAGCTGCTACCCAGGGGTGGCCTTGGTTTGACGGGAGAGCACCAACGAAGGGCAGGGCTGCCACACAGAGGGAGGCAGTGGCAAACCACCTTCTGTTTGTTGACTGGGATGTGCCGGCAAGTCCCGCAGGCCAATTGTGTGAAGAATTCCGTCCCTCTACCTGCCTGGAAAACTTCATTGGGTGCCCCCACGCCCCCGCCTTTGGAAAGTAGGTGAATGTGTTCCCTCTAGCCCCTAACCCCACCCCATGAGCCCTGTTACAGGCATCTGTGTCCCATCCCTACTAGTTGCCTTCCTCGGAACTGTAAATTCCTAAATATCTTATCGTTTCCTGGGGGTGAAACGTACCCTCCAGCCTCCCATTAAGTGGTGATCATCGAAGATTTCAACTGCTGGTTTCTGGGCACCGAACCAGAGAATCAGAATCACACACAGAGCTGGAAGCGACCACGAAGGACCATCCAGCCCGAACCACTCCCACCCCCCTTCTCGGGGACTTGAAAATCACACACTTCTGGCACATGCTCATCCAATCTCTTCCTATAACCTGCCAATGAACGAGAGTCCTTCATCTTCTGAGGCAGCATGTTCCATCTATGAACGGCCCTCACTATCAAAAAATGCCTTCTAATATTTGAGTGGGGCCTCCTTCCCCGTAATTTAAACCCGTCACTCCTAGCCTTGGGCCTAGTCTGCACACAATAGATAATGCACTTTCGATGCACTTTAGAAGTGGATTTTCCTGTTCCGCACAGGACAATCCAGCTGCCAAAGCACATTGAAAGTGCATTATCCTATGTGTGCAGAATGGGCTCTGGTCTCTAAAGCTGCCGTAAAAGAATGGAAGAACAGGCAACTACAGTCTATCCTTTTAGAGAATCCACCATGTCTCGCTCTTCTGGGAGCCAGGTTCCCCCAACATCGCAACAAAGGACAAACGCCATTTAGAAGAGAAATATTTATTCAGCTAATCTTTTCACATGGGCCTCAGCCCCCTGGAAGCGCACAAACCCGGCCCCCAGCTCCAGTCTCTCTGTTCCCACAAGCAGGACGGAACTGGTGGTTTTGCAGATGGAAAAGAACCCCAGTAGAATTGAGAAGGGAGGGACGGCAGGGGTGGCCAGACTGTGGCTCTCCGGATGTCTATGGACTACAATTCTCATGAGCCCCTGAGGAATCAAACCCAGCCAGATTAGAGACCATCGCACTTAACCACGACGACATCAAGCTGGCTCTGCGGCACCAAGCTAGCCAGGGTCAACTCTGCTCAGTTCCTGAGATCTGAGGGGATTGGCTACCCCGGGCTGTTCAAGTCAGGGCTGGGCACAGGCAACACAGAGCATTCAGAAGAGCAATTATTTGCGGTGGGGGGGGGGGGAGAGAGAAGAAAATGTGGTCGGGTTTGTGGCTTTCGCAGGCAGCTCTGGACGGCCCCCTCTAGGTCAGAAACGCTATTGCGGACCAGGTTCTTCCATCAGCGGCATCCGTGAAACAGCTCCTTGCTCTATAAGAGAAAATTGGAAGGGGGGGGGAGAGGAATGAGCCACTAGGCTCCCAGCCATGTAATTCCCAGCACCAAACCCCGCCCTCCCCAAGTCCCACCCGCCAAAATCTCGAGGTCTTTCCCAGCCCAGAGCTGGCAACCTTAGACCAAGGCGATGCCAAGATATCCCGATATCCGGTTCTGCTGGAAAGTCAGTTCCCTCTTTCCAAAGGCCTTAACTTCGTCACAACAGGAGCAGCAGAGCTGTCACAGGGACAAGGCGAGGGGTGGGCCATCTGCACAATTAGCTCAGTGTGAAAACGTGCTGGGGTAAAACAGTGGCCAACCTGTCGGTGCCCACCTGGGGATGTTGCACTGTTATACCTGCTCTCTGGGCAAACGGCGGTTCCCCTGGAGGAAAGGGCTGCTCTGGAAGGTGGGCTCCCATTACATCCGGCTGAGATCCCACCCTGTCCCAAAAACTGCCCACTCGTGGCCCCGCCCCCAAAGCCTCCAGGCACTTCCTAGCCCAGAGCTGGCAACCCTGTGCCCGAACGCCCGAAGGATCCGCTCCCCTCCCCTCCCCTGCCCTTGCCCCTCGCCCTCCTCCCTGCCAGGGCACCTGGAGAAAAGGCCTCACCACGGAGATGGAGGAAAGACAGGAAGTCCATCAGGGCTTGGAGGGTGCTTTCCTCGACAGGGTGGGCCGGAGCCGCGGCTGCAAGGGAGAGGAAACGGCATTGAAAGGCAGAGATGGCGGAACGGAGCAGGCGGATTTCGAGGAGGAGGAGGGTCGAGAAATGCTCACCAAAGGAATCCTGCCCTAATGAATACAAGTCCTCCAAAGCTTCTCGCTTACCAGCTAGGCTTCCTTTATCGGGCAACGTCTGGTGGGCATCTGCTTGGGGAACCGGGAGGGAAGAAAAGGCTGGATTAAACCAGGCTTAGAGAGAGCAGCTTGCGTGGAGTCCGGGGGACGCTAAGGAACACCCTTCTCCCCAGCAAGGAAAAGGTTTCTAGGGCGCATGCGTGGGGGGGGGGGGGGCGTCTGTTCCCTTCCTTCTCAGGGCTGGCTGCGGCCATGGGGGAACCAGGGCAGGTGCCCCCGGCCTGCGTGGGGGGGCCCACACTGGGAGATTCTGGCCGACAAGCTGCCACCCCTGGCTTTTGGGCCACCGCTGCAGGCAACGGCGTGGAAGGACAGCACTCGGGTTGGGTCCCTGCCAAGGAGCGCTAGGGCAGAGGAGGCTGCACACACCGGCAGGGGCTCATGGTAATTGTAGTCCGTGGGCCTCAGGAGAGCCACAGCTCGGCCACCCCTGCACTAAAGGGTCTGGTGGTGGTCACTGCAGCCTGTGTTTTCGTGAGCCCATTGTCAGTCTCCAGTGACACCATCGGGCTGCCCTGCCGGGGCAGGGGGGCATCTTCCACTCTCCCTTCCGTGTCCCGGGGTCTGAGAGTCCTTCCTCTACACTTGGGTCACATCGCTCTCCCGTTCCCTTCCCACCCCAACCGCACCCGTTTGGGCCGGGACGGACTTACGAGGTCCCAACAAGTATCCGGCGCTGTTCAAGGTCCAGCCGCGTTTGTCCTTGGGCTACGGGAACAAAAGGCAAGGAAAGTCCCGTGAGAGGAGTCCCAGCCCCAGGAAAGAGGTGGGGGGGGGAGGGAACCGCAGCCGTGGAGGTCTGTGCAGCCGGCAGGCCTCCCCCACCCAAGCCCACCGACTCCCCCAAACACGGACGAGGCCATTTGTAGCAAAGTGGGGCTCTCTTCTCGGGGGTTTGCTTCTCCTGAATCTCTCTCCCCCACCCCCTTTGAGGGAGGGTTGCCAGCTCTGGGTTGGGAATTACCTGGGGGTTTGGGGGGTGGGGCCTGGAGAGGGCAGGATTTGGGAAGGGGAGGGACCTCAGTAAGGTATAATGCCAGGGAGCAGGGGTGGCCGACACTGTAGCTCTCCAGATGCTCATGGACTGCAATTCCCATGAACCCCTGCCATCATGTCCATGGCATGTAGTCCATGGACATCTGGAGAGCCACAGTTTGGACACCCCTGCCACAGAGTCTCCCCTCCAGAGGAACTGATCTCTGTAGTCTGGCAATCAGCTGTAATTCTGGGGGGGTTACAGGTGGCACCTGGAGGTTGGCAACTGTACACTGAGACCTAAAAGATTGAGGAGCAAGCACAAAGGTCTGATCCCTCCCTGTACGGTCCTTTGGTGGGCATTGTGTGGCGCCTGCCAAGAAGAAGAGTTGGTTCTTATATGCCGCTTTTCACTAGGCAAAGTAGTCTCAAAGTGACTTTGCATCACCTTTCCTTCCTCTCCCCACAACAGGCAGCCAGTTAGAGAGTTGTAAGAGAACTGTGAGAACAGGGCTGCGACTAGCCTCAGCTCACTCGGCTAGCTATAAGTGGAGGAGTGGGAAATCAAACCTGGCTCTCCAAATTAGAGGTCACCGCTCTTAACCTCTCCGCCAAGCTGGCTCTCGATGCCCAGTGGTCACCCCTGGCACCCCCTTGGCCTGTTGCCGCTTCTCCCCCGTCCCTCAAGCCCCCCTCCTGGGCACTGATAAGGCTGCCGAAGGAAGAGGAACAATGTGAATCCGAGGCCGAAGGAGCCAGCCTCACTCACCACAAGGGCAATTCCGAAGCATTCCCCCAGGAGTCCGCAGAGGAGCAAAGAGAAACACAGCGTGGAACGGGAATGCCACATCTATGTGAGAGAGAGAGAGAGAGAGAGGAGAGAAAGAGAGAGGCTGGCTTGATCACAGAAGCTGCTACCGAGGGCTGGCCCTGGTTGGTACGTGAGTGGGGAGCTAGCAAAGAAGTCCAGGGTGGTCTGCAACCACAAACGCCTTCTGCTGCACCACTCTTGCCTTGAAACCCCTACAGGGTCACTGGAAGTCAGCCGTGACTTAACAGCACTTCTCAGGACCGGTCCGCCCTGCACACACCTACCAGCAAACCCCACTAAGCTCAGGAGGGTTTAGTGCAGGGGAGGCCAAACTGCGGCTCTCCAGATGTCCATGGACTACTATCTAGTCCAACCCCCTGCTCAACGCAGGATCAGCCCTAAGCATCCTAAAGCATCCAAGAAAAGTGTGCATCCAACCTTTGCTTGAAGACTGCCAGTGAGGGGGAGCTCACCACCTCCTTAGGCAGCCTATTCCAGCCTATTCCACTGCTGAACTACTCTGACTGTGAAAAATGAACTACTCTGACTGTTTTATGCAACATTATTCGTCAACACAGTCAGATAAGAGGTCAATTATCTTTTCAGCCACAGAACGGTGGTTAGAAACGCACAGGATCTCATCAAGGAATTTGGCCCTGGGTTGAGCCTAAAGTGAACAGAGGAATATGTAGCAGGGTAGATCCTCCAGGGCTTGTGCAACACAAATACAAAAATATGGATTTTTTTGGGTGTATGGCTACAACGGCAGGCCAAATCCTCCTTGGGCATGGTTTCAAAGCGGAGTGATGTGAAAGCTGCCCTAAGATTATGGTTTAGTGTATTCCTCCTTCCAAGAACCTAGGATAAAGAAACCACATTTTTATTCCACCGGTCCTCTCCAGTTTGGCAGGTTTTCCCGAAAACCTGCCACACCTGTTTGACCATAGACAAACATGGATGTCTGCATGAAACCCAGCAAAGCCCCTGTGAGACATCTTTGGGAGCTCTCAAAAATTGTTTTGTCCCACTGACCCCTTCCAGCATCCCCATTCTGAGTCCCTACAGAAAGCACCTTCCTTTACACCAATGGTTCCCAACCTTCCTAATGCCGCGACCCTTGAATACAGTTCCTCGTGTTGTGGTGACCCCCAACCGTAAAATGATGCAAGGGTTCTTGCACAGAAATTAAACTGAAACTGATCAATGGTGTGAAGATCCATTGTTCATAATGGTATATAAATTGTTTTTTTTTTCCCCCAGGGTTTCTCAGTTCAGCTCTGCCTCTTGTCCCACCTGGCCGATTTCGCTCTTTCCCGCTGCTCCAGACGGACGAACGCTCTATCTCGATCTACCCCGCAAGGCTGTTGTGTGGATGGCGCCCCTCCTGGCCAAGCTGCTTGTCCTGCTGCGACCCCTGTGAAAGGGTCATTCGGCCCTCAAAGGGGTCCCGACCCCCTGGTTGGGAACCACTGCTTTACCTTGAGCAGTAGCTTGGGAAAGCCCACAAATTGTGTTGGCCTTTAAAGCTGGACTCTTGCTTGGGTCTACGGTGCCAATTTGCTGCATTCCTAGCAAACACAAGATCCTAGGCTACAGCTGTCAACAGTCCAAAGGGGGCGGGGGAAATGCCCAGTCCCTTTAACAGAAACTCAATGGATGTTAACTACTAGGATAAACTTGCTCGTTTCCATCCACTGAACCTTTATTAAAGGGTCAGGACCTTTTTCTCCTAATTCTAGCTCTTCCTACCGCTGCCCCATAACTCACTTCTTGGGTAAATTTACATGTGCAACTCCAAAATTTTTCCGTACGTATCGTTTTTGTTTCTTTGCCTGGCTTGTGCTTTCGATTGCTACGCAGGAGACAGCTGTTCAATAGGTGAGGGATAGCCATCACTGCCCTGCCAGGCCACAAGGTGCCACACCTGTTGAATTTCTGCCTGTTACACTCAGAAATCTCACCCTCCCCCTGACAAAAAAAAAGTTGGGTATCCTACTGGACACCTTCTAATGCTTTATCAGCCCTGCTACTGGATCTCAAAAGTCAGCTCCTCAGCCCCAGACCAAAGCCTTCAAAGCCCAAACTTCTGAAGATGGGAGGGATTCCTACCTTTAGATCCGTCCTGAGCTGCTGGGCGTTTGATCCCAGGAAGAAAGAGGGCCTGGGCTTTATAAGGGAAGGAATTGGGGGTTGGGTGCGTCAGAACTCTGCAGACAAAAGGAAGGGGGGGAATCTGTATAATTGTCTGTAATGATCCCCCTGAGACCATGTTGGATGGGGAAAGAAAGATGCTCTGCTTGCTTTTAATGTGCCATTTATTCGCATCCTTTGTCAGAAAATGGGTGGGAAAGTGGGGGTAATTAGTCCTAATTGACTCGTCGGAGTGAAGAAGAAGAGGGTAACTGGGAGGCGGTCCAGGTTCCCTGTCCTGACGCAGGGACTTCAAGAGGGTGATGTCCAGACCCCTTTTCTTGCTGCCCTCCTGGGAATCCAGTCAGTCACACAGGTACCTTGGTAGGTACGTGCACCTGAACTTCCCAATATTCTAAACGTTGCGAACTCTAATGCAATTAGGGCTGAACTGCTGGTGTTTTCAATTTCAATTTCAAAATTTCCCCTGCATTTCCAACTTAGGTTCTGATGAGGCTCTGTCCAAACTTAAATTTTTGTCCATTGGCTTGAAGAATACCACCCTTCCCGTGCGATTTTATTTATTTCTGTGGGTTTAGACTGCAGGAATTGTGTACAGGATTGTATCATTCGATAGGGTATTCACCTTTAGTAAACCTTTAGTAAAGCGAGGAACTGCTTTATATATAGGTGAGATGATGAGATGAGATTTCATTCCCTCCCTTCTTTCCTGGGCCACTTTGAAATGCCACATAATCTAATAAAGTACAGCTTGTCCTGGCCTCCACGTAAAGAAAACTACAAACTGCAAAATTTGGACTTGAAATCTGAAACAACTTTGTCCCCCTGCTTTTCTCTGTGCTGAACCTCACTGCCGTGAGCTCTGACGAACTCGGAAACATGTACTTTGGGATCATTTTGACTGCTTCTAATAAAAACCGCTTTTAACTTTTTGCATAGATCAACACAGATACTTGCTATTCGGTTCGGCTTTCGTGGTTTACGGTACTCTGGCTTTCTGGCCAAGACTCTGGGCAAACAACCCGATTTAAAACAATGTCATAAAAAAGCAACCTCGATGTCATGCAATAATAAACCAGATGACAAAATGAGAGGATGTGCTAGAATCACATGTATTCTTAAACAAGATTACACACCTAGAGAACAAGGTAATCAATAGTGCCAGAGCTCTCTCAGCCTCACCGACTTCAAGGGTAGTCCAAAGCGGAGTATAAAACCCCAGCACCGCTTCTCTCAATGACATAGGACTGTTCACAGCAGTCACAGCTCCACAGGCCCTATCAGAATGAATGTTTTTTTGCCCACAGCTTGTTCCCCTCCCCTCACTGTCTTGTTATCCCTCCCGCAGCCGATTGTCCTAATGGCCACAAAGATTTTCAACCCCATTTTGCCACCTGGGGAACTTTTGGCCCTCATGGCACAATTAGAGCTCTTGTGTGAGTCCCCCCCCCACACCCACCCAGGCCCACTGACGTCTTGAAGTGCTCCTGAAGAGCTTTCAGGAAAGAGGAGGTGGCTTCGGGATATGATTGCAGGCCGCCAGGGGATGGGGGATGGACCCGATGGCCTAGAAGTGGCACTCCTTCAAACATGTCAAAAGCATAGGCTTTCATCTGCTTGTTCCAACAGCCCTTCGAGTGCTTTTGGTTTGGCCTGGGAGCCACAATTCCAGGGTACTTTCGAGATAGGCTTGGCTTGCCAGTCAGGGCTCCGGGATCTTCTGGGAAATAAGCGTTGTATGGTCAGGGGGTTTGGAAGAAGCTAAGAGTCCGCTTGTGGTCCAGCCTTTGTCAACTTTTTTACTGTTGAGAAACCCCTGAAACAGCCGTCAGGCTTCGAGAAACCCCAGAAGTGGTGCAAACGTGCAGAATATGGTTGGGAAGCAGAGCTGCGGACATTCTTCTTAGCTGTCGCCCCCTGCAAATGAGTCCCAAACTCTTGCTCCTTTCCTTGTAGAAAAGGTGGCCTGACTCTTTGATCACTTTGGTTACCTTTTGTGAAAATGTTCCAGCACTACACTATCTGTTGGAGATGTCTTTCTAATGAGGCTGCACTGCCGTAGATCTATCATAGAATCATAGAATTATAGATTTGGAAGGGACTTCCTGGGTCATCTAGTCCACCCCACTGCACATTGCAGGACACACATCCCAATTGCTCATCTACTGTAACCTGCCACCCCCTTCAGTCTTCACAGAATCAGCCTCTCCGTCAGATGGCTATCCAGCCTCTGCTTAAAAATTTCCAAAGATGGAGAACCCACCACCTCCTGAGGAAGCCTGTTCCACTGAGGAACCGCTCTAACTGTCAGGAACTTCTTCCAGATGTTTAGATGAAATTTCTTTTTCAGGCCGACTTAACATTTTTGTTAACATTTCTCTATCTAACTAGCCACTATAACCCCCAAGACCTTTTTCCAGGTCAATCACCACCCGCTCAAGTCCCAAAAGAACATATATAAAAATAAGGAGTCTTTATTGCAATCACCCGGTGACCATCATGCTTGTCTCCATGCTCTGATACCCAAAAATGAGATTTCGAAGTTGTGATCTTTGGCCCGCTGGCCGTTCACATTAAAATCCATCTAATTCAGCGCTGTTTCCGCCAGCACCAACCAGCCAGCTACCTCTGGGAGAGCATACCCGCAGGGCACGGCGGAATTTGCTCCGAGCCCCGGATACACTGCCTCTGCACCTGGAAGCTCTACTGAGCTGCTGAGAACAACTGCCACTGACAGATCCACCCTCCGCTGAAACAGGGCGCGTGCACATCCACATCAACGCGCGTGCACGTATGCATCAAATTCCATTCAACAGAACCAGCCCGCCGGGAAGAAAGGAGGCGCTGGCCCTTTAAGCCCCTCCCCCTTCCCCCGGGCGCCCAGGCCCTCTCCAGCTGACACTCTTTCCTCCCTCCCCGGCCCCGCCCGAGTCCTCCCGGCATCCTGCGCTTCTCTAGCCTCACCCAGGGCTCGCAGCTCTATGGCGCCAGCGGCTCCGATTGGCGGATTCGGGGCGCGGCCGCGCTCCCATTGGCCGCGCGGGCCCGGGAGGCGGGGCGCCGCGGAGGGGAGCTGTCAGGCCGTCCGAGGGAGGGATTTTCCGCTGCCGGCCCTGGGCCCGGGCCTTGCCAGGAGAGTGCTGCGCGCGCGGCCGCCGCGAGACCCCTTGCCCTCCCCCATGGGGGGCGCGTGAGACCCGCGGCTGCTCTTCCTCCCCCCCTCCTCCCCGCAGGGTAAGTCTCGAGGGCAGCGCGTGCAGGGGGCTGGGGTGATTGACAGCCCCGCAGCAGGGGTGGCCTGAGGAGGAGGAGGGAGGGGGGTTGCAAGGTCCAAAAGGGCAGGGGTGGGCCGGAAGCGGGAGGACAGATTTGTATGGCGCTGCGGATTACGGGCGTGCGCCGGAGTCGGGGGGTTGGGGCAGGGCGGGGCACCTGTTTGGGGGGAAAGGCAGCGCGTAAACACCGCCGGGCCTGTGTGTGTGTGTGCGCGTGCATGTGCGCGTGCGCGACGGGGGCCATAAAGCGGGGCTGGGCGTGCAGGGGAAGGTGTTGCAACGCGGAGACAAAAGGTAGCCGGAGACGCCGCCCCTTTGCCTGGTCCCCGGGCACCTTCTCCTCCCCCGCCTGTCTCCTTCCACGATCTTTAGGTGGGCACGTTGCTGCTCTTCCGGTGGGGTGCGGTGCAAATACACCTGTAAGTGCACCCAGGTGGGGCTGCTAGGGAAGATCCCGGAAGTACTTAGGTGGTGTGGGGGGGGAGGGGGTTTGTAGAGGGAAGGTAGCAGTGGCCAGGTGGTAGCTTTCCTTGGGGTTGGTTGAGGCCTGGGGCTCTTAACCTAAGGTGACCAGATAGCCCCACTTTTGGAGGGACATCTGGGGGTACCTGGCAAATGGTACTGATGTTGCAATTAAAAATATGTATATTGCAATACTATTTTTGCGTTCTATGAAACTTTTTGCTGCTCCATATAGACCAAATTTTTAATCAAGAACCCCCCTGGTCAGTGGTGTCCAGCTTTACCAATGTTAAAATCTGGTCACCTTATCTTAACCAGCCAATGGGAGGGGGTATCTCGGTAGCCTTTGGCCCCTTGTATTTTATTTATTATATATTTGTATACTGCCCTCCCCAAAGGCTCAGGGCGGCTCGCGTGAAACAGAGCAGAAACAAAACAGGTAACTTAGATTAACTATAATGAATGAAGTGAAACAACCAGCAACATGGAACCGTAGAAAAATTAAACATTGAAGTGACTCCTACTGAGAGCCCAGTGAGTTGGGCAGAATTATGGTGGGTGCCATAGGAGGGAGGCTCAGGGGGAGGGCCCTTGGGAAGCGGTGGTCCAGGTCGACCTCCTCTACCAAATGCCTGTGGAGGAGCTCTCTTTTGCCGAACTGTTCAAGTTCATAGGGTTTGACCTGTACCTTAATGCCACCTGTGCTGCTTCTGGGGATCCTGCTAGTCCTTCAACAGCTGTGGAGGTATTTGTAGTTATCATACAGATTGAGGTAGACCCCCCACAAACACACACACACGTGTGACGTGTGTCTGTGCCGGGTGTACGGACACAGCAAGCCTACCCTTTTCAACCAATCTATCTTTACTGGTCTGGTAAATGTGTAAAGGTTACCAGGACGTCGGCTCTCACCCTCTGGCACCATCGACCTCCCCGTCTCAGCCCTGGCCCAGCTCCACCCAACAGAGCGATGCTTCTGATATCACAAACTAGCATCTCTCAAATGCCACTCACTCGAAATCCTGCTGCCTGGGAGTGCTTTAGGTGATCAAGAAGAAAGAACCAGGGAGTGCCAGTCCCTTCTTTGTAGAAAAGAAATTCTATAGTATTATTCACGTATAATGGCAACCCATTATTTTTTTTTCATCCCAGGCAGAAGCCTCGGGGATCCTCAGGCTTGTAAGTTTCTCCCTGCCCTCCTCCTCATCACGTAGAGCTCTCTAATGAAAAACTGGTGCTTTTGTTAAGGTCGAATTCAATCTGAATCCGGCCTGCGGGTTTTTCTCCGAGTTACAAACCAGGATTCGAGCACGGGTTAACCTAGAGTCGTGGTTCGTCATTAGGTCTGTACCCTTCCTCTGAGATGATCTGTTTGGGTTAACATCTCCATCTGTTTTCATATACTGGGTCCAAAGAATTCCCTACATAGTGGGAAAGGGCATCCGTGGAACTAGCTGGTGGGCGGGGAGGGTGAGTGACCGCAGTGGTGGCTCGCGGGAATTGTTGGTGGGGGGGATGAAGGATTCCATTGGGATGGCTTCGGCAAGTATCGCTCCTACTCTCTCTTCCTTTGCAGCTCGACCCACTACCCAGCGGAGATGACGGAATACAAGCTCGTGGTGGTGGGTGCTGGTGGCGTTGGGAAGAGTGCATTGACCATACAGCTGATCCAGAATCACTTTGTGGACGAATATGACCCAACTATTGAGGTACTGGGAGCCCCACAGTGTCCCCGATGACTTTCCTATGTCCACATTCAGATGTCTTTCGTGAGTCCCCTGCTGCCTCTTCAAGTTTCCCTGGGTTTCCAATGCACTACCCTCTCTCTGATCATCTCCAAACCTTGTTCCTGTTGTTGCTGAGAATTCTTTTTTATTGGTGTCGGCAACAGTCCTTTCCCCACATCCAATCTGTGTGCCCTTCTTTCCTGTGCCTATCGCCAAAGCACCCTTGCTTATAATTGCCTCCTTTCAGTCCTCCTTCTTCAAGGTTGACTCAGCCTTCCATCCTTCCGAGATCAGTAAAATGAGTACCCAGCTTGCTGGGGGGTAAACGGTAATGACTGGGGAAGGCACTGGCAAACCACCCCGTATTGAGTCTGCCATGAAAACGCTAGAGGGCGTCACCCCAAGGGTCAGACACAACCCAATACTTGCACAGGGGATACCTTTACCTTTACCTTTTTAGTCCTCCTTCTTATGTATCTTCCACCGAGTTCAATTCAGACTCTCTGTGCTAGTTTTCAGTGGTTAAACCGCTTTGCCGCATCTCTGTGCTTCTGAACCTCAGGATTCGTACCGGAAGCAGGTGGTGATTGACGGGGAGACATGCCTCTTGGATATTCTGGACACGGCCGGACAAGAGGAATACAGTGCCATGCGTGACCAGTATATGAGGACGGGGGAAGGCTTCCTTTGTGTCTTTGCCATCAACAACACAAAGTCTTTTGAAGATGTTCACCACTACAGGTAAGAGGCCCCCGGAGCTTCGCCCGACCGTCACCTTGGAGCTGCTGTATTGTACAGTGGTGGAGGCAGGGTAGAAACACTGTTGATAAAATCTGTGAAAATACGTTACGTGTGGTCTCTCCATCCAACAGAGAAGAACTTCGGCCAGTACTATACATAAGTTGTGCTATTACACAGATTTGCATTGGGTATGCGGAGAAACTGCTTTGGCCTCCCTTTATTGTCCTTGTCAAGCAGCTCCTTCCTATCTTTTTTGAGACAAGAGAGATGTGGCACATAGTTGCCACGTATCTCCTCCCCCTCCCTAGCCCACCCTCGTTTTCCTCGTGAGGCTGCAAGTTTTGAGTGGAGAAACAGGGCGTGGCTGTGTGCTGAACCACCAGCCTGCAACTTTTCTCTCTAGCGTAATCCTGAATGGAAAAACAGAGAGGGAGAGGGGGTGTCACTCCTCCACTCCATTGTCCAGCAACCTAATACTATGGTTTTGGTAGTGGCGGTTGTTTTAAGTTGGCAGGAGAGATCCATAATGACCCGTCCTGTTAATTTAGACCTTGGTCTGCCCCCAGATTTATGAGGGGAGTCTGCAGCACAAACTATTAAGTTCCGGTATACTGCAATAGGGGTGCAGTTCAAAGATCCCTTGCTTATGAGTGTGGGGACTGGGGTGGAATTGGGGAGCTGTTGGTCTAGGCCAGGGGTAGTCAAACTGCGTCCCTCCAGATGTCCATGGACTACAATTCCCAGGAGCCCCTGCCAGCATTGCTGGCAGGGGCTCCTGGGAATTGTAGTCCATGGACATCTGGAGGGACGCAGTTTGACTACCCCTGGTCTAGGCTGACTGGTCAGTTCATCATGCTTGGATTGTCACCCCGTCTCTCTTGTGCCATTGCAGAGAACAGATCAACCGTGTAAAGGACTCCGATGACGTCCCCATGGTGCTGGTTGGTAACAAGTGCGATCTCCCCTCTCGAACAGTGGACACGAAACAGGCTCAGGAACTGGCCAGAAGCTACGGGATCCCCTTTGTAGAGACCTCTGCCAAAACCAGACAGGTATCGGTACCGTGCAGACTGGGAAGACGTGCTTGACTTTCTGGGCTTTGCGGTTAGTCTGCTGGAGGGCGAGGCTACAGAGCCAGACTGTGAAATCTGTTTACTTCAGATCATGAATGGATCTTTTCATTTCTTCATTTTATAATAATTCAAACCCAAAAGGGTTCCTAGGTAAATAATATCCCGTTTTCCCAAACTTCCTCAGTGATTGTGATCCTACGTATTTTCTTGATGTTTTCACTGCTCCATATTAATTATCCCGTGGGCTCTCCGCTCATCGTGCTTTTAAGTCTTAATGAGCTAGACCATTATCACCCATTAATGATTTGAAATAGCCTGGACAATTCCTATACATTTTGTTTGGGCTGGAGTTGCCAAAAGGAATTGACGGTTCGTTTGTAGTTGTAAAATCTGTTCTCCTGCTCTGCATCCTGGCAGCAGGATCGACACTTATTTTGTGTATTTTATTGAAATGAATATGTGAAGGGTTCTTGGGTCAATGAAAACTTGGCTCCCCAAAGGGGGAAAACCCACTGATCTGGAAGGAACCCTCCGCATTTTTAAAAAGCCACCTGATGTTTAAACAGGGCAACTAATTTATCTCATCTGTTTGTATTTTCTCTCCCCTCTTTGCACCGTCTTCCGGCGTACCTTGAAGGGAGTGGAGGATGCTTTCTACACCCTGGTGCGAGAAATCCGAAAACACAAAGAGAAGATCAACAACGGGCGCAAGAAGAAATCTTCCAAAAGGAAGTGCGTCATCCTCTGAAGGGGGCGAAAGACTTTATTCCACTGTTGGGAATGCGGAAAAGCCCTCCGGAGTCTGGGTTTCCCCCCCTCCCTAGTTGCAAGATATATTCTGAAGGCCATGTCCCCTCACCCTGTCTGGCCGGAAGGAGAAGGCAGCAGAGCTCTCTAAAGCCTCGGTTTTTATTTTCCTATTTTTAAAACCTGGGAACACTGCATCAGATAATAAGGAGGATTTGTAACCATCTTTTACGTTCCTGACCTTTCTTGCCTTTTCTCCCCCTCCCTTTTTCTTCTTTTTAAAGATCACTGTGTTTCCAATCCTTAGGATTACAGAGGTCAGTCCTCATACAGGTCGGTCCTGCCGGTTAGATGGGAGTTAAAGCTTAAAGGCAGCGTCTCGATCAGAGCCTTAGAGGCCTTTCTCCCCTTTGTAGCATTTCCCCCTTTGGGTTCTGGGCAAAATGGAAGAGCACGCCAAACTGGCACGGTGCCACTTTTTCCTGCTAGCAGAATAAAGGGGTCCCTTTGGTTGGAGGTGGCCGTCCGAAACACCGAGGGAGAAAACGTGGGGAGCCAAACCTTCCGTCTAGCTCGATACTTCAGCCCACGGTTTTAAAATAGACGGTGCTCAGTTCTTCTTCTTCTTCGGGGTGGCTGAGTTTTGTATTCTGTCGTTTCACTTTCTAGGTTCTTTTGTTCTGTTTGGGCTGTTCTGCTTAACTTCTGAGCAAAGGCTCAGCACGTTGTGTCAGGAGTGTCGCGGTGTGGCGAGATCGGCAGAGTGGGAAGGAGCGGGACCTTTGGGGTTACTTGTAAAAACAGTGGCTTCCATCCAGAGGCAGTGGCGCCTGATAATTCTGCAAAGCCAACAGTTGGCCTTTGGGAAATGGCTGAGTGTCGACACCAAGAGAAATGTCCTAATAGAACAAGCCACTGCTGCCTCTTTTACTAAATGGTTGTCCGTGATTTGGAGTAAAAAAAAAAAGATTTTGACACTTTAGAAACCAGAAAAATTGGATCCAGGAGTCTTAAGTTCCTGTCTTCGCCCCAACTATTTAGAGACCAGGAAAAAGTCACCTTGAAAATGATCCTGCTAGTGATTAAATAAGGCATCAGTCTCTATCCTGTATTCAGCCTTTCCTTACAAAATACCCTCAGAATACTGTTAACTGATTTGGTCCTTTGCCACAGTCCTAAGGAACTGTATAATAAAAGCCCATCACTGGGAATAAACCTGTGAATAAGCTAACTGATCGATGAGATCTGATGTCTGTGGGGATAACTTTTTCCAAAAATAAACATTGAAGCAGTTCTCTCTTTGGCTTTGCAGCCTGCTCTGGAGGTAGCTTTATTTTTGGCTCTGCCACTTGATGAACACACACACCTTTCCTGGGATGGGTTGTCTTCCAAGTTTGGATGCTATTAAGGAAATGCCTGGGGGGGCGGCTGGGGGGGGGCGGCAGCCGGCCTCCTCTTGCCTCCGGGACCGGCTTCGCCCCTCCCGGAATGAGGAGGCCGTTTTGGCATTTGGCGATGCTGGGGGGGGGGGGGGGGGCGGCAGCCGGCCTCCTCTCGCTGCTGAGACCGGCTTCGCCGCTCCCGGGATCAGGAGGCCGTTTTGGCCTTCGGGGAGCCTGGGGGGGGCGGCAGCCAGCCTCCTCTCGCCTCCGGGACCGGCTTCGCCCCTCCCGGGGTCAGAGGAGGCCGTATTGACCTTCGGGGAGGCTGGGGGGGTGGTAGCCGGCCTCTCGCCTCCGGGACCGGCTTCGCCCCTCCCGGGGTCAGAGGAGGCCGTATTGGCCTTCAGGGAGGCTGGGGGGGCGGCTGGGGGGGGCGGCAGCCGGCCTCCTCTCGCCTCCGGGACCGGCTTCGCCCCTCCCGGAATGAGGAGGCCGTTTTGGCCTTCGGGGAGCTGGGGGGGCGGCAGCCGGCCTCCTCTCGCCTCCGGGACCGGCTTCGCCCCTCCCGGGGTCAGAGGAGGCCGTATTGACCTTCGGGGAGGCTGGGGGGGTGGTAGCCGGCCTCTCGCCTCCGGGACCGGCTTCGCCCCTCCCGGGGTCAGAGGAGGCCGTATTGGCCTTCAGGGAGGCTGGGGGGGCGGCTGGGGGGGGGCGGCAGCCGGCCTCCTCTCGCCTCCGGGACCGGCTTCGCCCCTCCCGGAATGAGGAGGCCGTTTTGGCCTTCGGGGAGCCTGAGGGGGCGGCAGCCGGCCTCCTCTCGCCCCCGGGACCGGCTTCGCCCCTCCCGGGCTCAGAGGAGGCCGTATTGGGGAGGCAGGGGGGGCGGCAGCCGGCCTCCTCTCGCCTCCGGGACCGGCTTCGCCCCTCCCGGAATGAGGAGGCCGTTTTGGCATTTGGCGATGCTGGGGGGGGCGGCAGCCGGCCTCCTCTCGCTGCCAAGACCGGCCTCGCCCCTCCCGGGGTCAGAGGAGGCCGTATTGGGGAGGCAGGGGGGGCGGCAGCCGGCCTCCTCTTGCCGCCGGTAGCGAGTGGAGGCCGTTTTGGCCATTGGGGACGCTCGGGGGGGTGTGGCAGCCGGCCTCCTCTCGCCGCCGAGAGCAACAGGAGGCCCTTTTGGCCTTCGGGGAGGCCGGGGGGGGCGGCAGCTGGCTTCCTCTCGCCGCCGAGAGCAACAGGAGGCCCTTTTGGCCTTCGGGGAGGCTTCGCCTCTCCCGGGGTGAGGAGGCAGTTTTTGCCTTCGGGGAGGCTGGGGGGGGCAGCAGCTAAGGATGCTAAGGAGCATTTCTACATATCTACATATTTTTTCTACAAACAGCCGGCTTCCTCTCGCCTCCGGGAGCAACAGGAGGCCCTTTTGGCCTTTGGGGAGGCTGGGGGGGCGGCAGCCGGCCTCCTCTCGCCTCCGAGGGCAACAGGAGGCCCTTTTGGCCTTTGGGGAGGCTGGGGGGGCGGCAGCCGGCTTCCTCTCGCCTCCGGGAGCAACAGGAGGCCCTTTTGGCCTTTGGGGAGGCTGGGGGGGCGGCAGCCGGCCTCCTCTCGCCTCCGAGGGCAACAGGAGGCCCTTTTGGCCTTCGGGGAGGCTGGGGGGGCGGCAGCCGGCTTCCTCTCGCCTCCGGGAGCAACAGGAGGCCCTTTTGGCCTTTGGGGAGGCTGGGGGGGCGGCAGCCGGTTTCCTCTCGCCTCCGGGAGCAACAGGAGGCCCTTTTGGCCTTCGGGGAGGCTTCGCCTCTCCCGGGGTGAGGAGGCAGTTTTTGCCTTCGGGGAGGCTGGGGGGGGCAGCAGCTAAGGATGCTAAGGAGCATTTCTACATATCTACATATTTTTTCTACAAACAGCCGGCTTCCTCTCGCCTCCGGGAGCAACAGGAGGCCCTTTTGGCCTTTGGGGAGGCTGGGGGGGCGGCAGCCGGCCTCCTCTCGCCTCCGAGGGCAACAGGAGGCCCTTTTGGCCTTTGGGGAGGCTGGGGGGGCGGCAGCCGGCTTCCTCTCGCCTCCGGGAGCAACAGGAGGCCCTTTTGGCCTTTGGGGAGGCTGGGGGGGCGGCAGCCGGCCTCCTCTCGCCTCCGAGGGCAACAGGAGGCCCTTTTGGCCTTTGGGGAGGCTGGGGGGGCGGCAGCCGGCTTCCTCTCGCCTCCGGGAGCAACAGGAGGCCCTTTTGGCCTTCGGGGAGGCTGGGGGGGCGGCAGCCGGTTTCCTCTCGCCTCCGGGAGCAACAGGAGGCCCTTTTGGCCTTCGGGGAGGCTTCCCCTCTCCCGGGGTGAGGAGGCAGTTTTGGCCTTCGGGGAGGCTGGGGGTGGGGGCGGCAGCTAAGGATGCTAAGGAGCATTTCTACATATCTACATATTTTTTCTACAAACTACGAACTAGGAAGTGCTAACTATAGTGGGAGGGGCGAATTTATAGGGGAGAATCAAGGAAAACTGTAGGGGGCGATGTAGACAAGCACAATAAATGCTCCTTAGCCTATTTCATCTACCCACAGAACTAGGAAGTGCTAAAGATAGTGGGAGGGGAGAATTTGTAGGTAAGAATCAAGGGAAAGGATAGGGGGGTGGGGTTTTTTTTGTTTTTTTTTTGTTTTTGTTTTGTTTTTTTTGTTTTTTTGTGTTTTTTTTTGTTTGTTTTTTGGGGGGGGTTGGTTTTTTTGTTTTTGTTTGTTTTTTTGTTTTTTTTGTTTTTGTTTTTGTTTTTTTGTTTTTTTAGTTTGGCATTGGTCTTCCTCGCCTATGCACAAATGAACGAAGAGGGGCAGAGCTATATTGGTGCCTGCCGCACGCGCTGCACCCACAGGTGATTCCATTGATTTCCCCTGGACTTGCTCCAGACATCATGATGGTCATATGGTGGCACTAAGTAGACAATTGTGATCAATGCAAGACATGCAAAAAGGAGGCCAGGCAACACCAGTTTGAAGAACCTGTGGAGAGAGGGGACAGGTTATTCTCAGGACTACCGGAGGGCTCCTTGCCCGAAAAGCCATAACAGTTGAAAGGGAAAGAGAAGGCAAAAGTGAAACATAAAAAGCTACTGGAGAAACTATGGAATGGCTAATAGAAGGAATTACAGATTTTAAATAAATCAGGTGCCCACAGCTATGCTTCCCGACCATATTCTACATGATTGTGCCACTTTTGGGGGTTTCTTGAAGCCTGAATAATATTTCAGGGGTTTCTCAATGGAAAAACAGTTGCGAGAGCCTGCTCTAGAGGAAGGAAATGTTCTCTATTGGATCCAACCCATGGCCTGTGCTCAAAGTTCTCTCGTTTATGGTTAGTTCATCTAGGTCACAGCCAGAAATATGGAAGAAAATGCCTTGAATTGCATTTAGGCTACAAATCTTCATGGGTTTCAGACTTTTCTCTTCAACTTGAGCAAACAACACCTAAAATACTTTATGGATTCTTCTTAGAGAGAAGCGGAAAGACAAGAATTAAAGAGCTCCTACTAGGCTCATCAGACTAGCACTGCTGAAATGCCTGCTCTGGACAACTATTTTTGCACTTTACTGCCTGTGCCCATCTTCTTTTCCCACCTCTTTCTATTTTGTTTGTGCTGCAACTGGTGTGACCCACTTATGGGGCTGACCCAGGAGCTGACTATGCAGAAGTGCTGTGCTGAACAGCAGTGAGATATACTCAGTGTTCTTGCCACAATCTGACACAAGCATTTGTGGAGGTTGCTTACCAGTCTGAGAGACTTGCACACCATTTGTTGCCTGGCTTCTTCCAATCAGGCTCATCATTGGGTCCTGCTTCATAACAGCTGGAACAGAAACTCACATATTTTGGAAACTGAAATGCTTTTGGGGTGCTAATAAGATCGCGGTTCTCACCATGGGGGCAATAGGGCACACCTCAACTTGGAACAGAGGGAGGGAGAGACCTTTACGGGGCCAAAAAGGGGAAGGGAAGGCAAAGTCTGACACTGTCCCCTTGCTTGTAATGCCTGCAGAAGGAACATCCACATGGATGCCCTGCTCAGCAGTGATTCTGCTCAGCTGGATCAAAAGTGGGTTTTCTCCTATCTAGCTTAAAGGAAAAAGCTGTGTCAGGATTTAAAGCGGAGGGGGGGGGCTGTATTCCACATAGAGAAAAATCTGTGTTGGGAATCAGCCGCAGGGGTAACTGGGCAAAGCACTAAACTGATAGGCTGCAGGTAAAAAAGCACAGCTATTTTCTCATAATTAGGATCAAAGCATTTCCCTCCTGCCTTCCCCTGGACTACCACAAGTACTTTTGATCAGATGTATGCTGCAGTTTCTGGATTTGGGACTCATCCCCCAAGTACAGAAGGACCACCCTTATGGATTAGGGACGCTAGCCTCACGGTTAGGCCTAGGGACCCCCTGGAGTGACAGCTCATCTCCAGACTATGGGGATCAGTTCCTTTGGAGAAAATGGATGCTTCGGAGGATGTATTCTGTGGCGTTGTACCCCACTGAAGTCTCTGTCCTCCTCAGACTCCCACCTCCAGATCTTCTGGAGTTTTCTGATAGGAATCTGGCAACCCCAGTCGTCCCCCCCCCCCCATCCCCTACCAATGGCCAGGAGGGGCCTGGCACCCGTAGTATTATCTGACTAACGTGGAGACTTACAATTCTGTTGAGACTTGTGTGACTTCTATTATTTCGGTGACTTCGGTTATTTCTATCCATTCATCCTTTGGGGGGAAAAACATTGATGCAATGAAGGTGCTTTAACGCAAGTTACACAAATCTGTTACCCCTTTCATTTAAACCTTGTGATGCCTTCGCCATCTGAAAACACCCGACAACTTTTGAAGGCATTTTTGGCATGCTCCTGAATCCCTTGATAACCTTTGAACTGTTACTTTAGTTTTTCAGCATTCTGCGGACGTTTGGATAAACCACTTCCGATGGGGTTTTGCAGCTAGATTTCCCTGTGCAAGGGTTCTGCAGAGGCGGGCAAAGCAATCTGACAGAGAATAAACTCCTGCTACTCTAACTAGCCCATTTCGGTCACCATGCATTAAATTATGACTGCTCGGCCCACAACAATTGCATATAAGATGGTCTCTTACAACATATATAGTACCTACGACAATAAGTCAGGGGTCCTGCTTGTTTAACTATGTGGGCAAAACCAAATTATTTTTGAGAATGCTAATGAAACCAGTGGGCAAGGGGTTCAGAAAAGAAAAGCCTCTTGGATCACCACGTCTAACAATTTTTCTCTCCTGCCCTTCAAAGAGAACAACTTAAAATACATTTAGGAAGAGCTTCACTTCATATTCTACTTCTTCCAGCTACTCAGAACTTTATCCCTGCTTCATCGTTGGCCTTTGTTCTGTTTGTCCTGCTCCTGCCCCCAAACAACTGTGCTCGGGCCCCAAAATCCAAAGGGTGACTGCAGTGTTTCTCGTCTGTTGTAGGGATATTTATTTATCTTACTCTTTGCAAAGTTTTCATTAATGGCCATACTTCTCTTGGACTGTGGCACTTCAAAGGAGAGAAGCATCACATCCCAACATGCTCCCCAAAGGGAAGAAACACACTCTGCATACGGGAAAAATAGCATATAGCTGAAAATGCTGCGCTAAACGCTTCTCCCTTGCAGTCATCTTTATTTATTTTATTTATTTATATTTATATTTTTATACCGCCCTTCCCTACGGCTCTGGGCGGTTTACATAAAACATTTTTCAACATTCACATAGAACACTATCAAAATCAATATCAAAATCAATATAACAATAACAACAACATATCAACTGGAACAATCAGAACGGCACTTCAACAATAACTTGACAATCCCTCAGTCGGTTCCTTCCTTCAGTCTGGGGGGCACCTGTAGGTGTTATGGCTCAGTCGGCCCCACCAAATGCCTGGTGGAAGAGCTCCTTTTTGCAGGCCCTGCGGAACTGTGGGAGTTCAGACAGGGCCCTGATCTCTTCGGGGAGCTCGTTCCACCAGGTGGGGGCCAGGACCGAGAAGGCTCTGGCCCTTGTTGAGGCCCGACGTGCCTCTTTAGGGCCAGGGATCCGTAGCCAGTGGGAGGTGGCGGAGCATAGAGCTCTTCTGGGGGTATAGGCAGGGAGGCGGTCTCTCAGATACACTGGGCCCAGACGGAGAAGATTCAAAATCTTCTCTCTGCCCAATGATTTCCCCCCCCCCAGCGGAATAGTCCAGTGTACTCCTTTATTTTTCTATAAACTGGCCCTTTTTTCCTCTTTAAAAACAACCCCAGTTGCTTCACCCCACAGTAGCTCTTCAATAAGGCTGCCCACCAGACGGAAGGGGTAAGCGTCAGCCATGGTCTGTCGCACCAAAGGCCTCCTAAGCTAGAAACTGGGGAGGCTGGCCACAATGTGTCTCATGGAGCCTGCGATACTTGTCCACATTGTTGCCTTTCTCTACTTGGTGGGCCATTCAAAAAAGAAAAGAAAAGAAAAACCAGGACAGGAGGGGGGGGGGGGGTCTTTTAACTCAACTCCAGTCTAATCAAAGACATGATGGGATGGTGGGGTCAGGTGGCAGTTACGGTAAGCAAGCTCCATTTGCAGTTGATACTGCATGGCTCATAATTGCGATAGCTACATAAATGGTGCTAGGTATCCAAAAGGAAGAGTCCTCCCCCCATCCATTTGGTCTTTTCTCCCCCCCCCCCCAGCCTTAGAAAACTAATTATCTCTATGCAAGGCACATAACCCCCTCTCTACGTCCGTGCAGATGGGAAAAACAGCTCTTACCCAGGAAAGGGGTAATTAACAAATACAATAGTACAGATCTCATTGAGGAGTTTCCATTAGTCTAAATGGAACGGTGAGAACAGATGATGGGGGGAAGAGATGGTGGGCTATATAGAACAGAAATGTCAGATCAAGACGTTCTGTATTTATGACCTCACACACCTGTCTGCTTTACCTTCGGGAAGAGAACAAAACCAGAGTCCAGGGGCACCTTTACAACCAACAAAGTTTTATTCAAGGCGTGCGCTTCCGAGGGCAAGCCCCTCTTCCCCAGAGTGTGAACTGACCATCATGACAGTGGGAATGTATAAGCAGAAGTTATTGGTGTCAAAGACAAAAGAAGCAGGAGTCTTGTGGCACCCTAAAGAGTATTCCCAGTACAAGCTTTTGTGGATCAGAGCCCATTTACGTGAACTGATAATAGTCAAGATATCGGGGAACTCTGACGTTGGAATGAGAAAGGAGGAAGGACCCGTGACATTCTGAATGATGTGCACAGGCAACACAGTCTGTGGCAAAAGGGGCATTAGCCGGCGTTTCAGAGGACATGATGACCACCAGGAAGACATGAGTCACTCAGCACCTCAGGAAGGAGCAAATATCTGAACATTGTTCTGGAGGGTATAATTCAATTCACCCAAGCCAGTTTCATCTTCTCTTTCCTGAAAGTACAGTGCAACGTCAGAAAGCAACCAGAGGTGTTTATATGTAATACCTATAGGTGAAAAGGGTCAGGCACTAGGAAGTGTCATGTGTTTTCTGAACATCACTGAACTGCTGTTTCGAAACCTCAGGAAAGATCTGCTCTTATGCCCCTTGCTTTGGGACAAGTTTCACTGAAAGCTGTAAGAGTCTCATCTTTCATTTAAGATTTTAGCAAAGGACTTGAAAATAGGCTTGGGCACTAAGGGCCCAATTCGGCTGATTTGGCTTTAGCACCCGTTGAAGTCAATGGTGCCGTTGACTATAATGGGAATTTCAGCTTTTCCGCCTTTCCCAGGGCATGGGACTTGGCCATGAGACCCAAGGGTAAGTCCTGATTAAACCGATAAAGTAGCAAGCTTTCACACAAAACAGAATTCTTCTCTGCAGTGTGCCTCCTGGTAGAGAGTAGCGGGAGATGATACTGCTGCCCCAAGTACCCCAACATCACTGAACCCCACAGGCCAGAGCTCTCGGCTCCATCAGCATCACCTTACACAGAGGTGTACTCTTTTAAGCCCAATTAAGGCAATGAATTTAGACAGGTCAAACAGAGTGAACCCTTTCAGTTTGGTTTCACTTCTAATTTTCAGGTTGGTGTTATTTGTTAGATGCAGCTCACCTCGTCAAGGTCTGCATTATTGTAAGAGATCAGCTCTTCACACTCACGGAGTTGTCTCTGCAAGAAAGAAACATAACAAGCCATAACATAAATGATAAGAACAGAGTTTCTCAGCCAAACGAAACATGTTAACAACGCTGCATAGGCTCATCAGGTCTCCCGTACCTGCATTTCGGCTTTCTCTGTGCTCAGCTGTCTGTTTTGATCTTTAAAGTTTTTGTTTTCCCGAAGCAACATCTGGTTCTGTAGAAAAAACACACCGGAATTTTTACACGGTCATCTCGTGCTGAATCAACTATATGGATAATTTTTTCGGTTGGGCTTTTTCTCCCGCTGAATGTGGAAACTGAGAACATCAACTATCCACTTGGGTGGGTTTCCGCCCTATGTATACTTAAGAGAAACAGACACGTACATTCATCCCATGTCGTTTCCTACCGTTGGTCACGGGTCAACTATTCCCCACCATTTGGCTCTACATTTGGTGACCAGAAGCTACAACTGTAGAAGAAACAAGGTCCTTCCCGGAGCCCGATATCCCCTTTATAAAAAGAAATTTGTTTGGGTCGTGCTCTTCAAACACTGGCCTGGCAATAGAGGGGTCCTTTTTGACCTGCTTACCTCATTGTGCAGTTTATCTGCTTGACTCAAAAGGGAATGATTTTCTTTTTCCTAAAGTTTGAAGGGGAAATGTCTTAGTTCGATCATTTTTTAAAAAAAAGGACATTGAGTTCTGACATCACATTTTACAGCACCCAGGAGTGGTTCAGGAGTCTGCATACATATGGGAGACTTGTGAAAAATGGGTCATCAATTATAGACCTCTTGTCCCATGAACAGCAAGTACCACACATTCAGAGATAGTTCACAAGAAGCCACATGGATAATATATTTACACCACACATTTTCAGAAGTATTTACACAAAACGGCTGCAATAAACAGGAGCCTGCCCACAGTTTCACAGTAACTAGGAATCTACACTCTCTAATCCCCCAAAAGTTGTGATTTCAGTAACCTACTGCAAATTACGGCAAATGCACCTACACCTACATGTTTATGGATAACCCCCGCAAGTGAATATCAGGAAGTACTGACCATCTGCCGTCCTTGCATGCGAAGTTTTCTGTTCTCCTCTTCCAAACTCCTGGAGTACAACTTCATGTCTTGTAATTCATCCGCCATTGCTCGAGCTTGTTCTAGGGCTTGCTGATTGCTGTAATAAAGGGCAATAGATATTTACTTAAAATGCTCACATTTCAAACTTTGCTGTGTTTACAGGTATGCAAACAAAGAGTGTCGGTGTTAAGAGGAAAGAAGCATAGTCCAAGCTGGAAAATATAGGTTGCCTTCAAAGTTTCCATTCTGCTAATAATGGGGTCTTCACCTAGCATGAGGAGCCTTCCTCTGGTAAGAGAAACCTGTTATACTGGACGCAGGCTCCCACCATCCATGGACAAGAAACCTTGGCTGCAGTACATTGATTAGAAGGCATTCTAGGGGGGTGGGAACAGACCTGAAACAAGGGGAGAACAGAAAATACGAAGGAGCCTCTTATTGGATTACATGGACCTCCTTCAACTCGGCTCTCAATATTACATAATCTCATATCTTCTTTTTTACTAAACCCTCTGGCCTAGGAGTGCCAACCTCCAGGTGGTATCTGGAGATCTCCTGGGATTGCAACTGATCTCCAGTCAACAAAAATCAGTTTACCTGGGGGGAAAAATGGCTGCTTTGGAAGATGAACTTTATGTCACTGTACCCCACTGTCTCTCCCCCTTCCTCAGGCTCTACCCCAAAACCTCCATGTATTTCCGAACCCTCTACCTCCTTGGATTAGTCCTAATTATTAGTCAGCTTTCCTTTCAGCTTTCTTTTAACGTACCCTCTCAGCTTTCCTTTCAGCTCGGCAATCTCCCATATATTTAGAAATACTTACACTTCTTCTTCATAGGAATCGCCCTGCTGCTCTTCAAGCTTGCGGACTTCCGATTCCAATTCCTGTACAAATGTCACAAAGAAAACTTGGTACGCCTGTTCAACTGCTACTATGGCCCCCTAGACAGAACCACAGGCCACCAAACAGTTCAGGTGTCGAAGCTTGCCTACTAAAGCTTGGGGAGTCTAGTTTTCTAGGGATGCCATGTTTAGTTGTGAGAATTCCCAGAGTTTTATGTGTGGAAACAGTAGGATTGTGTTAGAAGCTTTTTGCTTCTATATACCTCCCTCCGCCTGACCTCACAGCTCTCTTTCTTGGACAGGACTCCCTCCTACCCAAAGATAGGATAGTTGAGGGTTCACATGTATTTCTACATCCCACCCTAAATCAAATGCATGTTATACAATATATTACAGATAAACCACTCTGGGTAGGCTCCCCGAAGGTCCCAAATAAGGCCAAGGTCCCAAATAAGGCCAATGTTACCTGAACCATCATTTGGTATTCGCCTAGCGTCACAGTCAATTCATCCACTTCTTTATCTTTCTGGGAAAGCCAAAGATAATCGTAGCAGTCAGTAGAAGATTATGACAACCTCGCCTTAAAGCCAATTGCGATCTTACAACACAACAAAACCAGAGTCCAGTGGCCCCTTTAAGACCAACAAAGATTTATTCAAGGCGTGAGCTTTTGGGTGCAAGATTCCTCAGACTGACACTCGAAAGCTCACGCCTTGAATAAATCTTTGTTGGTCTTAAAGGGGCCACTGGACTCTGGCTTTGTTTTGTTGTGCTGCTCCAGACCAACACGGCGACCCACTTGAGGGGATCTTACCATTTATTTTAAAAATGGCTTCTTGCCACCGACTTATGCCTAGCTATGAGGCTGCAGTGACACCTAGTGATCCATGAAGGCAGGTGTGCCCTGTTAAGGCACACCTGCAAATGAACAAATCCCGCCAGAACAAGCCACAAGACTCACTTCCATATGCATTTCTGTTTATCTAAGATCATGGTTTTCAGCGAGGTCTAATGGAAGCACTAGGAGAAGAGGAAGTGAGTGGGTCAGCAGAGGCTGTCTGGTGGGCATGGGACTTGGCCATGAGACCCAAGGGTAAGTCCTGATTAAACCGATAAAGTAGCAAGCTTTCACACGAAACAGAATTCTTCTCTGCAGTGTGCCTCCTGGTAGAGAGTAGCGGGAGATGATACTGCTACCCCAGGTACCCCAACATCACTGAACCCCACAGGCCAGAGCTCTCAGCTCCATCAGCATCACCTTACACAGAGGTGTACTCTTTTAAGCCCAATTAAGGCAATGAATTTAGACAGGTCAAACAGAGTGAACCCCTTCAGTTTGGTTTCACTTCTAATTTTCAGGTTGGTGTTATTTGTTAGATGCAGCTCACCTTGTCAAGGTCTGCATTATTGTAAGAGATCAGTTCTTCACACTCACAGAGTTGTCTCTGCAAGAAAGAAACATAACAAGCCATAACATAAATGATAAGAACAGAGTTTCTCAGCCAAACGAAACATGTTAACAACGCTGCATAGGCTCATCAGGTCTCCCGTACCTGCATTTCGGCTTTCTCTGTGCTCAGCTGTCTGTTTTGATCTTTAAAGTTTTTGTTTTCCCGAAGCAACATCTGGTTCTGTAGAAAAAACACACCGGAATTTTTACACGGTCATCTCGTGCTGAATCAACTATATGGATAATTTTTTCGGTTGGGCTTTTTCTCCCGCTGAATGTGGAAACTGAGAACATCAACTATCCACTTGGGTGGGTTTCCGCCCTATGTATACTTAAGAGAAACAGACACGTACATTCATCCCATGTCGTTTCATACCGTTGGTCACGGGTCCACTATTCCCCACCATTTGGCTCTACATGTGGTGACCAGAAGCTACAACTGTAAAAGAAACAAGGTCCTTCCCGGAGCCCGATATCCCCTTTATAAAAAGAAATTTGTTTGGGTCGTGCTCTTCAAATACTGGCCTGGCAATAGAGGGGTCCTTTTTGCCCTGCTTACCTCATTGTGCAGTTTATCTGCTTGACTCAAAAGGGAATGATTTTCTTTTTCCTAAAGTTTGAAGGGGAAATGTCTCAGTTCGATCATTTTTTTAAAAAAAGGACATTGAGTTCCGACATCACATTTTACAGCACCAAGGAGTGGTTCAGGAGTCTGCATACATATGGGAGACTTGTGAAAAATGGGTCATCCATTATAGACCTCTTGTCCCATGAACAGCAAGTACCACACATTCAGAGATAGTTCACAAGAAGCCACATGGATAATATATTTACACCACACATTTTCAGAAGTATTTACACAAAACGGCTGCAATAAACAGGAGCCTGCCCACAGTTTCACAGTAACGAGGAATCTCCACTCTCTAATCCCCCAAAAGTTGTGATTTCAGTAACCTACTGCAAATTACGGCAAATGCACCTATACCTACATGTTTATGGATAACCCCCGCAAGTGAATATCAGGAAGTACTGACCATCTGCCGTCCTTGCATGCGAAGTTTTCTGTTCTCCTCTTCCAAACTCCTGGAGTACAACTTCATGTCTTGTAATTCATCCGCCATTGCTCGAGCTTGTTCTAGGGCTTGCTGATTGCTGTAATAAAGGGCAATAGATATTTACTTAAAATGCTCACATTTCAAACTTTGCTGTGTTTACAGGTATGCAAACAAAGAGTGTCGGTGTTAAGAGGAAAGAAGCATAGTCCAAGCTGGAAAATATAGGTTGCCTTCAAAGTTTCCATTCTGCTAATAATGGGGTCTTCACCTAGCATGAGGAGCCTTCCTCTGGTAAGAGAAACCTGTTATACTTGACGCAGGCTCCCACCATCCATGGACAAGAAACCTTGGCTGCAGTACATTGATTAGAAGGCATTCTAGGGGGGTGGGAACAGACCTGAAACAAGGGGAGAACAGAAAATACGAAGGAGCCTCTTATTGGATTACATGGACCTCCTTCAACTCGGCTCTCAATATTACATAATCTCATATCTTCTTTTTTACTAAACCCTCTGGCCTAGGAGTGCCAACCTCCAGGTGGTATCTGGAGATCTCCTGGGATTGCAACTGATCTCCAGTCAACAAAAATCAGTTTACCTGGGGGGGAAAAATGGCTGCTTTGGAAGATGAACTTTATGTCACTGTACCCCACTGTCTCTCCCCCTTCCTCAGGCTCTACCCCAAAACCTCCATGTATTTCCGAACCCTCTACCTCCTTGGATTAGTCCTAATTATTAGTCAGCCAGTCAGTCTGTTTTAACGTACCCTCTCAGCTTTCCTTTCAGCTCGGCAATCACCTCAGAAAGTTGCAAACTGAGCTCTTCTGCCGACTCAATTGTACTTTGCAGATTGACATTTTGCATGGCTAGGGGCTTGTTCCCCTGCTGCAAATCTCTGGTGCTGCTGGTCACATCTGTCCCCTCCTCTCTTTTGTTAGGGGAAGAAAGGATATGGAAAAATTAGGAAATCAGAGATGCACACTATTCTGTGATAATGCTAACTAGACAACGCAACCATCATCATCAATTTGTCCATTCCCCTTTAAACAACTCTGGTACCTGCTACCTTGAATATTGTGCTGCCCGTAGGGTTGCCAGCTCTTAGGTAGGGAAGTACCTGGAGCAGCCTTTTTCTCCAGGGGAGTTAATCTTAATTGTTTTAAGAAACATAACTTTAATAAGTCTCTTTTAGAGACTTTCAATCTCTCTCTTTTTTTTACTTTATTAGTAACTTTAACAGTTACTAACAGTTAACACCCAGCATTTTCTTAAGTTCTACATATATTTTATTCCAAAATTTAACCATCCCTGGGCAGCTCCACCACATATGGGGAAAGTGGCCTTCATTTATCTTACATTTCCAACATCTCTTGTCAGAATCCTGAGACCATTCTGCCAATTTTGACGGCGTTAAGTGGTCCCCAACCTTTTTATCACCGGGGGCCACTCAACGCCGGAGACCACTCACCAGGGACCACTCAATGCCTTTTATTGAGGCCCGGTGTGGTGGGGTAGTTTACTCCTCTACTCTCAACCACTGCCCTAGCGCTCTCTGATCGCTATGGTAATGTTTAAGCATCCCTTCAAAATAAGATACAGGCACGGCACAACAATGAAGTGTGTTGTAAAGGGCCGGGGGGGATGAAGTAAAGGCCCGGGGGGGGGGGAGAAGGTGTCCTTCAGGGCCCACCTCCAATTAGTCGAAGGACCACATGCGGTCCGCAGCCCACAGGTTGGGGATCGCTAACCTAAAGTACATTTTGTAAAAATTTTCCCTCAAATCATAACTATCTGAGAACTTAATTTGTTTCTTCCATAAATGTTCCCAAGTCTCCATATCTATTGGATAGGCTAGATCCTTGGCCCACTTAACCATGACTGATTTAACACTTTCCATTTCAGTGTCCCGCTCTAATAGCATTTTATAAGCCTTTGATATAAGTTTCTCATCCTTGTCTATTATCTCTATCTCAAATCTGGATTTCTTAAAACTAAAGCCCGTTGCTTTGTCTCTCTTAAAACATTCATATGGCTGGTGGTACTGAAACCATCCACTGCCTCAGCCATTTCTTCCCACCTCAACATTTTGATGCCTTCTTTTGAGTTAGTCAAAATGTCTCTGTATCTAATCCACTGATCTCTCATATTCTTTTCTGGTCTTTTAACTATCTCTGTAGGAGAAATCCAAAGTGGGGTACACCTCTCTAACCTAGCTTTATATCTCCATGTATTTTCGAACCCTCTACCTCCTTGGATTAGTCCTAATTATTAGTCAGCTTTCCTTTCAGTTTTCTTTTAACGTACCCTCTCAGCTTTCCTTTCAGCTCGGCAATCTCCCATATATTTAGAAATACTTACACTTCTTCTCCTTCATAGGAATCGCCCTGCTGCTCTTGAAGCTTGCGGACTTCCGATTCCAATTCCTGTACAAATGTCACAAAGAAAACTTGGTACGCCTGTTCAACTGCTACTGTGGCCACCTAGACAGAACCACAGGCCATCAAACAGTTCAGGTGTCGATGCTTGCCTACTAAAGCTTGGGGAGTCTAGTTTTCTAGGGATGCCAGGTTTAGTTGTGAGAATTCCCAGAGTTTTATGTGTGGAAACAGTAGGATTGTGTTAGAAGCTTTTTGCTTCTATATACCTCCCTCCGCCTGACCTCACAGCTCTCTTTCTTGGACAGGACTCCCTCCTACCCAAAGATAGGATAGTTGAGGGTTCACATGTATTTCTACATCCCACCCTAAATCAAATGCATGTTATACAATATATTACAGATAAACCACTCTGGGTAGGCTCCCCGAAGGTCCCAAATAAGGCCAAGGTCCCAAATAAGGCCAATGTTACCTGAACCATCCTTTCGTATTCGCCTAGAGTCACTGTTAATTCATCCACTTCTTTATCTTTCTGGGAAAGCCAAAGATAATCGTAGCAGTCAGTAGAAGATTATGACAACCTCGCCTTAAAGCCAATTGCGATCTTACAACACAACAAAGCCAGAGTCCAGTGGCCCCTTTAAGACCAACAAAGATTTATTCAAGGCGTGAGCTTTTGGGTGCAAGATTCCTCAGACTGACACTCGAAAGCTCGCGCCTTGAATAAATCTTTGTTGGTCTTAAAGGGGCCACTGGACTCTGGCTTTGTTTTGTTGTGCTGCTCCAGACCAACACGGCGACCCACTTGAGGGGATCTTACCATTTATTTTAAAAATGGCTTCTTGCCACCGACTTATGCCTAGCTATGAGGCTGCAGTGACACCTAGTGATCAATGAAGGCAGGTGTGCCCTGTTAATGCACACCTGCAAATGAACAAATCCCGCCAGAACAAGCCACGAGACTCACTTCCATATGCATTTCTGTTTATCTAAGATCATGGTTTTCAGCGAGGTCTAATGGAAGCACTAGGAGAAGAGGAAGTGAGCTCTGGGTCAGCAGAGGCTGTCTGGTGGGCATGGGACTTGGCCATGAGACCCAAGGGTAAGTCCTGATTAAACCGATAAAGTAGCAAGCTTTCACACGAAACAGAATTCTTCTCTGCAGTGTGCCTCCTGGTAGAGAGTAGCGGGAGATGATACTGCTACCCCAGGTACCCCAACATCACTGAACCCCACAGGCCAGAGCTCTCGGCTCCATCAGCATCACCTTACACAGAGGTGGACTCTTTTAAGCCCAATTAAGGCAATGAATTTAGACAGGTCAAACAGAGTGAACCCTTTCAGTTTGGTTTCACTTCTAATTTTCAGGTTGGTGTTATTTGTTAGATGCAGCTCACCTTGTCAAGGTCTGCATTATTGTAAGAGATCAGCTCTTCACACTCACGGAGTTGTCTCTGCAAGAAAGAAACATAACAAGCCATAACATAAATGATAAGAACAGAGTTTCTCAGCCAAACGAAACATGTTAACAACGCTGCATAGGCTCATCAGGTCTCCCGTACCTGCATTTCGGCTTTCTCTGTGCTCAGCTGTCTGATTTGATCCTTGAAGTTTTCGTTTTCCCGAAGCAACATCTGGTTCTGTAGAAAAAACACACCGGAATATTTACACGGTCATCTCGTGCTGAATCAACTATATGGATAATTTTTTCGGTTGGGCTTTTTCTCCCGCTGAATGTGGAAACTGAGAACATCAACTATCCACTTGGGTGGGTTTCCGCCCTATGTATACTTAAGAGAAACAGACACGTACATTCATCCCATGTCATTTCATACCGCTGGTCACGTGTCCACTATTCCCCACCGTTTGGCTCTACATTTGGTGACCAGAAGCTACAACTGTAAAAGAAACAAGGTCCTTCCCGGAGCCCGATATCCCCTTTATAAAAAGAAATTTGTTTGGGTCGTGCTCTTCAAATACTGGCCTGGCAATAGAGGGGTCCTTTTTGCCCTGCTTACCTCATCGTGCAGTTTATCTGCTTGACTCAAAAGGGAATGATTTTCTTTTTCCTAAAGTTTGAAGGGGAAATGTCTTAGTTCGATCATTTTTTTTAAAAAAGGACATTGAGTTCTGACATCACATTTTACAGCACCAAGGAGTGGTTCAGGAGTCTCAATACATATGGGAGACTTGTGGAAAATGGGTCATCAATTATAGACCTCTTGTCCCATGAACAGCAAGTACCACACATTCAGAGATAGTTCACAAGAAGCCACATGGATAATATATTTACACAACACATTTTCAGAAGTATTTACACAAAACTGCTGCAATAAACAGGAGCCTGCCCACAGTTTCACAGTAACTAGGAATCTCCACTCTCTAATCCCCCAAAAGTTGTGATTTCAGTAACCTACTGCAAATTACGGCAAAAGCACCTACACCTACATGTTTATGGATAACCCCCGCAAGTGAATATCAGGAAGTACTGACCATCTGCCGTCCTTGCATGCGAAGTTTTCTGTTCTCCTCTTCCAAACTCCTGGAGTACAACTTCATGTCTTGTAATTCATCCGCCATTGCTCGAGCTTGTTCTAGGGCTTGCTGATTGCTGTAATAAAGGGCAATAGATATTTACTTAAAATGCTCACATTTCAAACTTTGCTGTGTTTACAGGTATGCAAACAAAGAGTGTCGGTGTTAAGAGGAAAGAAGCATAGTCCAAGCTGGAAAATATAGGTTGCCTTCAAAGTTTCCATTCTGCTAATAATGGGGTCTTCACCTAGCATGAGGAGCCTTCCTCTGGTAAGAGAAACCTGTTATACTGGACGCAGGCTCCCACCATCCATGGACAAGAAACCTTGGCTGCAGTACATTGATTAGAAGGCATTCTAGGGGGGTGGGAACAGACCTGAAACAAGGGGAGAACAGAAAATACGAAGGAGCCTCTTATTGGATTACATGGACCTCCTTCAACTCGGCTCTCAATATTACATAATCTCATATCTTCTTTTTTACTAAACCCTCTGGCCTAGGAGTGCCAACCTCCAGGTGGTATCTGGAGATCTCCTGGGATTGCAACTGATCTCCAGTCAACAAAAATCAGTTTACCTGGGGGGGAAAAATGGCTGCTTTGGAAGATGAACTTTATGTCACTGTACCCCACTGTCTCTCCCCCTTCCTCAGGCTCTACCCCAAAACCTCCATGTATTTCCGAACCCTCTACCTCCTTGGATTAGTCCTAATTATTAGTCAGCCAGTCAGTCTGTTTTAACGTACCCTCTCAGCTTTCCTTTCAGCTCGGCAATCACCTCAGAAAGTTGCAAACTGAGCTCTTCTGCCGACTCAATTGTACTTTGCAGATTGACATTTTGCATGGCTAGGGGCTTGTTCCCCTGCTGCAAATCTCTGGTGCTGCTGGTCACATCTGTCCCCTCCTCTCTTTTGTTAGGGGAAGAAAGGATATGGAAAAATTAGGAAATCAGAGATGCACACTATTCTGTGATAATGCTAACTAGACAACGCAACCATCATCATCAATTTGTCCATTCCCCTTTAAACAACTCTGGTACCTGCTACCTTGAATATTGTGCTGCCCGTAGGGTTGCCAGCTCTTAGGTAGGGAAGTACCTGGAGCAGCCTTTTTCTCCAGGGGAGTTAATCTTAATTGTTTTAAGAAACATAACTTTAATAAGTCTCTTTTAGAGACTTTCAATCTCTCTTTTTTTTTTACTTTATTAGTAACTTTAACAGTTACTAACAGTTAACACCCGGCATTTTCTTAAGTTCTACATATATTTTATTCCAAAATTTAACCATCCCTGGGCAGCTCCACCACATATGGGGAAAGTGGCCTTCATTTATCTTACATTTCCAACATCTCTTGTCAGAATCCTGAGACCATTCTGCCAATTTTGACGGCGTTAAGTGGTCCCCAACCTTTTTATCACCGGGGGCCACTCAACGCCGGAGACCACTCACCAGGGACCACTCAATGCCTTTTATTGAGGCCCGGTGTGGTGGGGTAGTTTACTCCTCTACTCTCAACCACTGCCCTAGCGCTCTCTGATCGCTATGGTAATGTTTAAACATCCCTTCAAAATAAGATACAGGCACGGCACAACAATGAAGTGTGTTGTAAAGGGCCGGGGGGGATGAAGTAAAGGGCTGGGGGGGGGGAGAAGGTGTCCTTCGGGGCCCACCTCCAATTAGTCGAAGGACCACATGCGGTCCGCAGCCCACAGGTTGGGGATCGCTAACCTAAAGTACATTTTGTAAAAATTTTCCCTCAAATCATAACTATCTGAGAACTTAATTTGTTTCTTCCATAAATGTTCCCAAGTCTCCATATCTATTGGATAGGCTAGATCCTTGGCCCACTTAACCATGACTGATTTAACACTTTCCATTTCAGTGTCCCGCTCTAATAGCATTTTATAAGCCTTTGATATAAGTTTCTCATCCTTGTCTATTATCTCTATCTCAAATCTGGATTTCTTAAAACTAAAGCCCGTTGCTTTGTCTCTCTTAAAACATTCATATGGCTGGTGGTACTGAAACCATCCACTGCCTCAGCCATTTCTTCCCACCTCAACATTTTGATGCCTTCTTTTGAGTTAGTCAAAATGTCTCTGTATCTAATCCACTGATCTCTCATATTCTTTTCTGGTCTTTTAACTATCTCTGTAGGAGAAATCCAAAGTGGGGTACACCTCTCTAACCTAGCTTTATATCTATTCCATGTCTGCAGTAAGGCTCTTCTTACAAAATGATTCTTAAAATCTTTATGCATCCTCTCTTTATCATGCCACATGTAAGCATGCCATCCAAATCGTCTATCAAAACCCTCAAGATCTAATAGACTGGTATCCTGCAATGTCACCCTTTCTTTAATCCAAACTAATAATAACAGCCTCATGATATAGATATAGGTTTGGAAGAGATAGCCCACCTCTTTCCTTTGAATCTGATAAGATTCTAAAACTAATTCTTGGTCTTTTCCCTGCCCAAACAAAATTCTGAATATCTTTCTGCCATTTTAAAAAACAATTTTTCTTAATTATTATCGGGATTGATTGAAATAAATACATCATCCTTGGCAACACATTCATTTTTATAGCCGAAATCCTTCCTAACAAAGAGAGGTTAAGTTTATTCCATAAAATTAGATCTTTCTTAATATCCTCCCATACTTTCTCATAATTATTACGGAATAGTGTTATATTTTGATTAGTCAACCAGATACCCAAATATTTTACCTTTTTTCACATCTCAAACCACTCATCTCCTGTAAATTTACCACTTCTTCATACTTCATATTTTTAATCAATAATTTCGTTTTACTTTCATTCATCTTAAATCCTGATACCTGACCAAAGTCCTTAATAACTTCCAACATTTCATTCATATTGTTTAGAGCAGTGGTCCCCAACCTTTTTATCACCGGGGACCACTCAACGCTTGACAATTTTATTGAGGTCCAGTGGGGGGGGGTAGTTTACTCCTCTACTCTCAACCACTGACCTAACGCTCTCTGATCGCTATGGTAATGTTTAAACATCCCTTCAAAATAAGATACAGACATGCCACAACAATGAACATAAGGAACATTTTATTTTCATGGAAATTTTAACTCATGACAATCACAAATCAATGGGAACCCTGAGCTTGTTTCTCTGCAACGAGATAGTCCCATCTGGGAGTGATGGGAGACAAGGACACCCGAAGTGTGTTGTAAAGGGCCAGGGGGGGGGGGGAAGGCGTCCTTCGGGGCCCACCTCCAATTAGTCGAAGGACCACATGTGGTCCACGGCCCACAGGTTGGGGATCGCTAGTTTAGAGGATCATCTAAGAAGAAGACCATGTCATCAGCAAATGCTCTCAATTTATATTCCTGCTGACCAATTTTAGTGCCCTTAATCCCTTGTTCAGATCTAACTTTATTACATAATACCTCAAGAACTATATATAATATAATATAAAAAGTAGGGGTGAGAGTGGACACCCTTGCCTCGTCCCTCTATATATTCTAAATTCTTCTGATAAATCACTATTTACTATAGTTCTTGCCTTTTGATCTAAATAAATTGATCTTATAAATTAATCTTAATTGTCAGGAGATGAATGGAGATGTTGGGAGATCTCCCTGTTTTGGTGTCTTTGCAAAACAGGTCCCTCCTGGAGGTTAATAGGCATCTGAAATGCCACAAGCTAAGTTGAGCTATTGTATGACCTTATACTCTGTCAACAGATTTCTTAATAAGTTGAAGTTGGTCCTTAGATATAAAAACCATTGTCCCTTGAAAAAGGCGTAGGCAAAACACGTTGGGACTTGTGTGAAATAAGGATTAAAGAATAACTGAAACTGAAGAGAGACGACTCAATATAAGTCCAATTTGGATATTTTTAATTGCCATATTGGTTTCCCAGTGCGTCTGTACTATATTTGTCTCTTCACTGGGACCCATCCCTCCCAGTTCATCCATTTTTCCTCCTGGAGGTTGGAAACTCTTTTCTGCAGATACTACAGGCAGCCTCTTCTGGTACACAGAGACTAGCCCACAAAGATCTTCTAGGAAACAGAAAAGAAATACAACAGCTTTCTAGAAAGTGAGTCCCTGATCTGAATCAATGCCCTTCAGGCCAGACTGCTATTTCTCTTTTTAAAACGCCAGAAATATCTATTTACAGATTCCTCTGGTGTCACATCTGTTTGGGTCCTCAAAGGCTGGAACTTACAAACTTTCTCTGGCCAGCCCCCATAAATGCTTCTAACCCATCAGGACTTTCTGTTCAAAAAAGTGAAATCGTGAAATCGCACCTGCCGCTTTCTGACTCCCTTTTGCTGTCGGTATGCACGTGTGAAAAACAGAAAGGCAGCGTTAAGTAAACTTGTGTCAGGCTCTGACTGTATTGATTGATGGCCATCCAGGAGGGCTAATTTAAGAGCACGTTATGACCATCCAGCTCTTTTCAGTGTTCATGAGATTTCAGCCCAAGACTGACCAGCTGCTTTGCAAGGACATCAAAACATGCTGTTTATGTCTTTATTTACTAATCCGCACACACATGTATATCTTCGAAAGGAGAATGCTATCCATTTGGCAGTTCTCTACATGGGCTTCCCTTCACCGCCCCCCCCAGCCCCCACCCCCCAAAAACCCAACCCGGAAAATTCTGAATATCTTTCTGCCATTTTAAAAAACAATTTTTCTTAATTATTATCGGGATTGATTGAAATAAATACATCATCCTTGGCAACACATTCATTTTTATAGCTGAAATCCTTCCTAACAAAGAGAGGTTAAGTTTATTCCATAAAATTAGATCTTTCTTAATATCCTCCCATAATTTCTCATGATTATTACATCAAAACATGCTGTTTATGTCTTAATTTACTAATCAGCACACACATGTATATCTTCGGAAGGAGAATGCTATCCATTTGGCAGTTATCTACATGGGCTTCCCTTCCCCCCCCCCCAGCCCCCACCGCCAAAAAAACCAACCCGGAAAATTCTGAATATCTTTCTGCCATTTTAAAAAGCAATGTTTCTTAATTATTATTGGGATTGATTGAAATAAATACATCATCCTTGGCAACACATTCATTTTTATAGCTGAAATCCTTCCTAACAAAGAGAGGTTAAGTTTATTCCATAAAATTAGATCTTTCTTAATATCCTCCCATACTTTCTCATAATTATTACATCAAAACATGCTGTTTTTGTCTTTATTTACTAATCAGCACACACATGTATATCTTCGGAAGGAGAATGCTATCCATTTGGCAGTTATCTACATGGGCTTCCCTTCCCCACCCCTCCAGCCCCACCCCCCCAAAAAACCAACGCGGAAATAGATTGCATTTTAAACAGTGACAAGTTTCCTCACAAGAGAGGAAGCCATCTGTGCAAAGTCAGCACCATGTCCCAAAAGAGGCTGCATCACTGACCACACTATATTTAGAAAGCTAAGGACAGTGTCCTCTCTTTCTTCATTTGCTCCTTTTTCTTTTTTCAGCACAAGCATTGACCAGATGGCAACATGTAGATATAGCCTATAAACGTCTTGGGTACTGTCTAATCTCCTATATAAGACACAGATTAACAGCCATCTCTTCTGCCTTATTATCAGCCTGAGAAAGTAAATCGACATTGGATGATCTTTCTTTGTTTGTCACGCTCTTTCTTACAGTTGTTTTCCTCTACTTTGTGCTGGGGAAAAAACACTGACTTACCTCCAATGCACAGGAAGTTGCCCCCCTAATCTTAATGATATTGAAAAGTACAAATTAAAGAGTAAAAAACCCTCTGAGGACCAAGCCCCATGAGTGAAGGCTGAGGGACTTGGGAATGTTCAGCCTGGAGAAGAGGAGGTTGAGAGGAGACATGATTGCTCTCTAAGTCACTTGGAGGAGGGCAGGGAAAGGTTCCTGTTGGCAGCAGAGGATAGGACCCACAGTAATGGTTATAAACTACGTGTTGTACGATATCAGCTAGATATCAAGAACAAAATTGTCACATTCAGAGTAGTTCAGCCGTGGAATCGACTGCCTAAGGAGATGGTGAGCTCCCCTTCACTGGCAGTCTGCAAGTAGTGGCTGGACAGATAGTTATCAAGGATGCTTTAGGCTGATCCTGCATTGAGCAGGGGTCGGACTAGATGGCCTGTATGACCCCTTCCAATTCTATGATCCAAACTGTAGAGAAAGAGTATTGCATGTTTTTATTCATTTATTAAATGTTCTTACATCATGAATTCTCTAAGTCTGATCTCTGTAAACACATTGTGCCTATTCCGTCTTGTTATCAGAAGTGCCATAATGTAGAAGGACAGAAATGTAGAAGTTGCCATAGCCCAAAACTGTAAAAATGTAATTGATTATTGACTGTCCCCATGATAGCTTGTAGGGAAACAAGGCAACCAGGTGGAGTCTCTAAACGACACCACAAGTGTAAATGTGCAAATCTGTCCAGGGGGAGATACTCTTTGATTTACTGGGACCAGCGGTTACTACTCAGTTTGTTCTTGATCCCTGCCCAGGATTGAGGGAAAAGGACAGAGAAGGATGTCAAAACGATTAGTAAGCCAACGCATATGATTTTTGTAAATACAAACCCCTCTTTTTGGCATTTGGCTATCCCTTCCTTCATGGATTGTCGGAAGGTAAGAAAGTCAACAAAAATGCCTCTCTCTTCTGGATCCAGTCTTCTATAGAGAGACTGAAAACTACAGTCTTCGTCACTCTGTCCTGTCATCTCCTGTAAACATTCAATGATTCGGAAAACAGACGCCGCTCCTATAACCAGAACACAGGTGAGCAAAGTCAGAGGTAGCCAGTAAAATCCAAGGACATAAAGTTATTTAAAACTGGATCTTTCTCTCATTTCTCGTTTACATTATTCAGTATTTGTGTTCCTGTTTCTCCTATCTAGAAGAAATTTGGATTAAACAATCTGTGTCAAACTGCTGGAGACAATTAATGCTTGAATCGTGTTTTTCTGCGCAAGAACCACCGTGACAGCAGTTCCAAGAGGATTCGATTGCACGCAAACCTCTTGAAACAATGACATTCTCCCATTTTATTTGCTTTTGTAAAAAAAAAAAAAATTAATGCTGGTAGTTGCTCATCACACCACATAGACCTCCACCATTCAAATATACCATTCCAAAACAGGCATCAAGGGAAAAGAGGCAGTCTGTTGCTAAAGTGCTAATTCCCTGTAATTGCAGTAAACCATCATTGGGTAACAGGACATGGACACTAGAGTCTTTAATAGGCGACACAGAAGGAAATCTGGGACTGCTAGCCTGCTTGTCAGGTGATTATAAAATTGGCCATCTGGTAGCAGTGTACATAAGGGGAGGTGCAGGATAACCCCTCCAAAGGTTCAGAGCATGGTATGTCATTGGGTGGAGAGTCAGGATGACTACTGGTGCCTAGATGCCTCAGAGAATTTACGCAGAGCAGGGTCTAGGCTGTTCTGCCACAATAACTTTGAAGTGGTTATCATCAATTGAATAACTGAACACATGGACACTTGAAGTTGGCTAATATTTGGTCTATCAAGTTCAGCATTGGCAGCAGCTCTCTAGGAAAAGACCCCTCATCTCACCTACTACCTGATCATTTTAATGGAAGATGCCGCAGACTGAACCTGGGACCTTCTGCTTGTAAAGAAAATGCTGTACCACTGAGCAGCAGACCCTTGATAAAAACTTAACCGTTTTTTTTAAAAATCTGTCTTTTCTTCCAGGAAGTAATGTCATTAAATAGTTACCCCAGATTTGCTGCTATTTTTACCCGGTAATATTTGAGAACACTGAAATGGGGTAAAGAGTGTGATGCTAAAGACTTCTTGTGCTCATGCTAACCAATTAGGAAACAAATCTCTGCTCCTGCTAGATTTGAAGACTGGATGTCTCTACATGGCACGAAAACACTTTCTACCTGCTTCTTCCGGATCACAAGCCTGGAATGTGCATTTAAGATCATCATCCTCAGAGCACTGGCTGGCACTTGGAATTATGCTCTCGCTGCTGACGCCAATGTTGTCCCATGGCTCCACTAAGGTACAAGAGGAAGTAACATTAAATGTAAATTAGATTTTTTTTATTCCTAAGCCTGGATTATCTGCAGTCATCCTTCCGGAGCTGTTATGAAATGTATTTACAATCCCATTACTAAGGTGAGGATGTCTAGAATAAAAACTACTTGGAAAAGGCTCGGTGGGGAATTATATTAATTTAATATATCACTGTCCAGGGAGGGGAGCAAACCAGCAGTGAGGTGGTTGTTGTTGTTGTTGGTTGCGAAGTCGTGTCCGACCCATCGCAACCCCATGGACAGTGATCCTCCAGGCCTTCCTGTCCTCTACCATAGCAGTGAGGTAAGGCAGTGGTAAAGACTGAAGTGGGATCTGAGTTTTCAATGCCAAAAAAGCAACTGTCTGTTAAATTATTTTTCTTCCTTCTTCATAAGGCCAAATGAGACATGAGGGTTCCATGGGCTACAGTCCCTAGTTCACCCAAGATGGTAAGATAGCCCCACTTGCTATGAGAACCTAGCCATTAAGACTAAACCATAAGGTGACCAGATTGTCCCACTTTTAAAGGGACATCTGGGGGCACCTGGCAAATTGTACTTATGCTGCAAGTAAATATATATATTACAATACTATTTTTGCGTTCTATGACAATTTTTGTTGCTCCATATAGACCAAATTTTTAATCAAGGCCCCCCCCCCCCCCAGTCAATGGTGTCCCACTTTACCAATGTTAAAATCTGGTCACCATATTAAAGCAGCTACCTGCCAGCTCCCCTTGGGTTGGCCTGTTACAAACCCATGAGGGAGATGCCCTTTTTCATGAAATTGACCAGGGAGAGCAAACTGTCTTCCACAAGAAGTTTCTCACATGACGTAAATTGTTACAAACTGATCTTTTCAGAAATGGCTAACACGTACTTCCTGTCGATTCCGCAGTTAATTCTTCGTATTCGGTACTCTCAAAAGAGCTGTAACACGCGTCCTCCATCGCTGCACAGGAATACGTTCCTGAATGAGGAATTTCGCTTCACTGGAAGCAGTTTTGAAAGGAAAAGCAGTGCGTTAAAACCCATTTCTCCTTCTATCTTTAGCAAACGAAATATGAACACACCGAGTTCTAGTATCTGCACAGCAAAAAGCCTCTTCAGGTAATTCTTTACCAGGTTTTGTTAATCCAATAAAAAGACTTAAATTATCTCTCATTCAGAACTAGTGTAGACAAACCAAAGCATGAAAATCCCATATGTTTTAGGACCATCATTCTGACAAATCATTCTGACTGGTTTAATAGCTACATTAAGAAATCTCGTGCTGATAAAATTGAAATTAATTTCCGTTTCCTTTTCTTGAGGGTATAGTTGATTAGCTGCCATCAGAATGGTATCAGTTATGAGAACTCAGATGCATTTGAGTTTATTTGTAGGCCTCACAAAATTTGGACTAGGAAAATGGCTAAACAAAACACTCTCTCCTCTAGCATTCTGCAGTGCATATACATGAAAGGCAGAAGTTTTCAACTCTCCCATACATGCTAAGGGAGTACCAAATACAAGCCATGGGAAACAAACACTTATCACAGTTATATGCAAAAACAACCCAGTATTTCAAATGTGTTTAAATCCCAGGGGCATATATTTATGACAACATCCATTTATAAGAAGGCGCTGTTATAGTAAGAATTTTCCAGCTTATTTGGAGTATCCCAGGCTAAGTTTAGAGAACAGAAATGCTATGGCAAGAAGCAGAAGCAGCAGAAGCAGCAGCAGCAGCTTTTATATGCCGCTTTTCTCTACTTGAAGTAGGCTCAAAGCGGCTTCCCTTTCCTCTCCCCACAACAGACACCCTGTGGAGTGGGTGAGGGTGAGAGAGTCCTGATCACTGCTCGGTCAGAACAGTTTTATCAGTCACCCAGATGGCTGCATTTGGGGGAGTGCAGAATCGAACCCGGCATGCCAGATTAGAAGTCTACACTCCTAACCACTACACCAAACAGGCTCTCAGTTTGAGGAGGACTTAGTGGATAGCTGAGAAAAGCCCCAATGAAAGGCTGGCATTTTTTCAGGTGGGGCAGCTCAACTCACATAACCCTGGGACAACCAGAATAGAAATGTCATGGGCTACTACACTAGGGGGAAATACTCGATTCCAACTGCATTTGAACAAGCAGCAGCCTAAATGCAAAATCCTGAATGGTGGGATCGCCCCTGCTGAGGGAAAGGCCACACAGAGCAACGAGGCAAGAATTATTACTAGCAAGCAGAAATATCTGGAATTAGAGCTAAAAGAGGGACAGGGAGAGGAACCCTGTGAAATGACAATCAGTCAAATAAAATAAGACTTGGATATCTTGTCCGATAAAAAAAAACATCCAACTACACAACAGCTCTGCAGATTTAAGAAAAATGTAGGATTTTACGTCAGATTGTTTAAGGCACCTTACACAGACCGGTAGGAAATAACATATATATTTTATCTTTGTATCCATTTATTACCCAAGCAGCAATTGTCAATCAGTGCTTTCGTATATATACTCCTTGCGCGCGAGACCGCCCTTGAATTGACAATATTCTCTTTCTTTGTATTGTTAGTTTTGCTTTTTAGTATTTTAACCGCTATTGTATTAGTTTATTTAATCTGTCCCAGTCTGTTTACTGGGAGGGACTGTTTATAAATCCTTTTAAAAAGGAACAATTCGGATTTGGTAACCAAGACAGCAACAAGGTACCGTCTTCGGGCTTGACTAGTGATCCTGGGCTCGTGTTTGCTTTAACAACGTCTTATTTTCCCCCAAACCACAAGGGGAAAGCAAAGACGGAGCTCCCTCAGCGTAACCCGCGGCTCCCCCTCCGCGCCTTTCGAAACCACGGCCGTTAGAGGGCGCTTCTTTATATAGTCGCTTTAGGGGGCGGGGACAATACTGACCAGCGAGAAGGGCGTGAAAATGAGAAGACGCACAGTGGTCCAATCGCTGGGCAACTCGCAAAAGTGAGAGGCGGATCAAAAGAAAGGGCTAAGAGACCGTCCTTCTCTCTCGCTGCGCACTCAGCAATGCTCAGTCGCGGCGGGGAGTCCCGGGACCGTCGCTAAGGCAATGGGTTGCCGATAGAATCTTGCTTTGTTCGTGGGTTCTGCGGCTTGGGAGCGACGTGGCCGCGCTCCCGAAGCAAGTTTAGCATTAGGGGGTTTTATGCAAGGCGCAGGATTTAATGTGCAAGGGTAATTCTTCAGGAAAGCTGATGCCTTGGATAAAACTTGGCTGCTCTTCAAGGCGGCGCTGGTCGTCTTCTGCTGCCGCCCCAGCGTCTCTGCATCCCCGTTGGCATCCTGCAATTCCTCAGCTGCCCTATTTAATTTTTTTGCATCCTACCCGGATCCTTTGCACGCTCATCCGTCTTTCCCGTCTTGCGGGTTGGTTTTGTTCCGCGTTCCATCAGCTGTCTTCTGCCGTTTTCACTCCCCCCGTAGCACTTCCTCACCTTTTGCACCCGGTATTGGTCTCTGCACATTAGGTTTGCCACGTTTCCCATGGCCAAAGATGGGGTGGGGGGTGAGTTATCAGATCCTGGTTGGGGAAAGTGCTGGAGATTTGGGGACCCTCCAAAGCATTTTGGCCGGAGGGACTGATCTATGTACTCTGGAAAAGACCTGTAATTCCGAACCACTCCTTAAAAAGCACTGCTAAAAAGTTGCCAGAACATGTAGATTGAACAAAGAGGCCGCGAGGTGATGAGTCCCCCCAGGTGACAGCTAAGTTTTGTGTCACTGCCATAAAAATCTGATGCTCCAAAGTAGCATAGTTTTAAGTTCTATTTTATGATCTGTTTTAAATTGTATTCCATTAAATGACCATATTCTTTTGGTCTCTTATGTACTGACTTAATAGAACTTGGCCTGAACGATTGTAATAAAGTTTGATTGATTGATTGATCTGTAATTCCAGGGGATCTCTTGGTTTCAAGTGGAGGCTGGTATCCCTATCATTATTATTAATGAATTTATATAGCGCCCTCCCAGATCTTCTCCCCAGCTTGATGTAGTGGTTAAGAGCAGCGACTTCCTAATCTGGCGAGCTGGGTTTGATTATCTGCTCCCCACACCCCATGCAACCAGCTGGGTGACCTTGGCCTCATCACAGCCCTGATAAAGCTGTTCTGACCGAGCAGTGATATCAGGGCTCTCTCAGCCTCACGCACCCCACAGAGTGTCTGTGGTGGGGAGAGGAAAGGGAAGGCGATTGTAAGCTACTTTAAGAAACCTGGTAGAAAAAAGCGGCATATAAAAACCTTTCCCGTCAACCCCCATGATGTATTGTGGAATTTGTTTTCTATTCTCTAAATCACATTTTTCTGATGCTATATTTTTCTATGGAAAACTTTCTCCCCAATATGCTCTACCTTTAGTTGTCAGGCCTATTATTTATTACATTTTTATACCACCCTCCCCTTAGGGCGGTTCACATGGAACATGAACATAAACAATCTTATGCTGCAGATCAATCATATTAGATGGGCTAAATGTGAGAGACAGAAGACCGAAGACCCATATTAATGTTCTGACCACTCATAATTGCCCCTTTTATTTCTTTCTGCAGCCTTGCCATTCTGTTTCCTATCCACAGGTCTTCCCATCTTCAAGGTTCCTTAGAGGGTTTGGGTTTTGTTTGTTTATTAACGAAACTGGATCCGATTTTTTTCCTTCGCCGGAAAGCCTAAGAATGATGGTCAAAGCGTAAACAGAACAGCATCATCACATTAATGCTTTTATTAACAAAAACAAACGTTTGTCATGCACAACGTAGGCGTCAGTGGGATAGAAGGGGCAAGGCCAAAGTGGGAGAGGGGAAAGATGAGGATGGCAAGGAGGAGGAGCAAGCTGTGAAAGTCTCAGACAAAAAAACCTCGAAGTTAGTAAAAGCCGGGTCCAAAGTACTGTCCCATTTGGTCAGCCAGCTGCTCGAGTTCCTGGAAATCCGACCGGTTGGGATCGTCCCTTTCCTCCCATGGAGACAGTCTCTTCTCTTCGTAGTCTTCACTCAACCCAGCATCTTCCATAGAATAAAGGCCTCTGGGCAGGCTGACTATGGCCAGTTGCCCATCTGGCCTCGAGTCACCGTAGTAAGCCTCCTCCTTGTCCCGGTTCAACAGGATAGGCTGTAAAACAGGCAGCTGTTCACCGAGGCTGTTGATCTCCATGCTGTTCTCTGGCTTTTCACATGTAGAAACGGCATATCTAGGAGGGAAGGGAACACGGTGGCAGAAGTGGGATTAGTGGGAAACATACAAATGTAGTATCATTTCATCCCGGTGCAGATCTGTTGCATTCCTGTGTCCTCTGTGTTGTTTGCCCTTCTTTTCTCAGACCCAATTTGTGGTTGGTTAGAGATCGTAAGTGCCCGCATGCCTTGCTCAGAACAGCAAAATGCTTGCAGTCCCAGGGCTATTTTCATCATGGAAATAAAATGTCGAATTGCTCTGGGTTGTTCAGCCATGACGAACATGAACCAAACGTGAAAAAACAAGGACATAAACCTGATTACCGAATGTAGATTAGTTTGATCTATCGTATTTCCAATAGCCACTTACAACTGTGAAAATTGGACATTGAAAACAGACAAGAGGAGAGTCCATTTGTTTGATTTCTGGTGTTGGAGAAGGCTTCCACTGATTTTGTACACAGCAAAAGTTACAAACAAGGAAATACTATAGCGCATAAATCCTAATATATCACTGGTAGGCGAAAAGCACGAAACTATCTCACTATGTCAGCTCAACGGAGAAGGCAATTAAGCTAGGATTGGTCAGTGGAAAAAGGAAACCAGATTGACATCACGGTGGTTAGATGCAATCAAAATGGACACCGGACAGAGTATTATAGAACTAAAAGAAGAGTGCAAGATCAAAAATCATGACAACAGTTGAACCATAGGATCGCCACAAGTCGGATTCGACTGAACGGCCAACGTGATCAGCATTTTCAGTCGCTTTCTGTTGAGGTGGCAGGAGTTTTGCCAGACTGATGTTCTCTTTGCAGCTGCAAAGCCATTTCTCATTATTATTTTTATTTTCGATCACACACAATTGCAACGATAGGAAAAAAAACATTCTAAAAATGGTATGCAAAAAAATCAGGAATTAAATCCCACCTGCCCAATCCAGCCACAACTAGGAGTAAACGAGAATCTGCTAATTGAAACGGCAGGAGCCACTTTAAAAGAGCTTTCTGTTCATTTTAGAACTAAGTGACACAACAAGGAAGGAGATTCTTTTGACAGAATTAATCCTCTTACCTTTTACTTCTGCACTGCAAGCCCTGGGCACATGGACAATACTGCCCAGATTTGGCAAATGCCGGCTGGTTACCCCAGCCCATCAGCTCAAAGAAGGTTGTGCTAGGTGTTTGGCATGCTTCTCCTTCTTTCGGATATGCAGCGCAGACTGGAAATGATAAAGCTGCAAGGAGATAGGACAGAAATTGGGAACCCTTACATGTGCAAAATGCAGCGATCAAAAGAAGTGCCGAACGCCCCCTCTGTTAGCCCTACTTGAAATTAATGGGGTTTCTGCAGGAGAAGTTCTCTGCTGTAATCCGTGAATAGTCAAGAAATGTTGGCTTAATTCTCAGCGAGATTCAAGGAAATGTAGGCAAGAATTTCTCAAAACTATTGTTAGGATCACAGGTCCTCAATATGGAGTCCGCTGGCACCCTTTCTGATGCCTGCCAGGACTTCTGATTACTCACTGGAGGCTGAATTCCCTGTGTTGACTTTTTAACCATTGCTTCAGCATCTTGTGCCACCAAAACATAAGGCTCTTTGCTGCATCTGATGGTAAATTGTTGTATGCATAAAAATATTTTCAAACAATGTTTCTTTTAAAGGCATCCTCCCAAACAGACTTTCGGCCCCGAAGTGTTGAAGAGCTGCTGTTACACTTATTTTGGACCTCACTTCCTAACCTTTTGTGGTTGGCTCCGCCTCTTGTGACAGCCATTTTGGAGTTGGCGGTCCCTCCTGCGGCAGCCATTTTGTAGTCATACCCAACAGTGCTAAAAAACGAAAAGCCTGAAGACTCCTGCTGCAGACATATGTCCTTACGTCCCCCAAAGAGGATTAAGATCTAGTAATCAAAACTGAAAGGACCGGATGAGGGTCCATGGGAGCCAAGGGGAAGCCAGTAAAACTCAGTGGCCACAAAGGTTATTGCCTTTTTGCAGAGGATGCATCCACGAAATCTAATGCCTAGCCATGCCACCCAGCAAGGAACATTTGGGGTAATAAGACTGTCCAAAGCCATCCCTTTTATTGCATCACTAATCTGCCATGAGTTCCGGGGAGAGCAAAAGGGGAAGCATGTAAAGGTATCTCACAGCTGCTGGTGGCACAGCACAATCCTGAAGCACATTCGTCTCTGTTTGGGTCGCATCTCGTCCCACTCTCTCCTTGGCTCACACCTTCTGCGCACTTGCCCCATACGCACAGGTAACCCAAGCAGCATTCGCCATCCTTTAGGCAAGTCTAGGAGACAGAACAAGCGAGGTGCAGGGAGCTTGTACCCCAATTCCTTGAAACACCCCAATAGTCTATTCCAGCCTTTCTCAACTTTTATTTTACCATTGAGAAACCCCTGAAACATTCTTCAGGCTTTGAGAAACCCCAGAGTGATATGGTATGTGTCAGTAGCTTCTGTACATTTAAGCTTTTGTACATGCTCAGAAGCTACTGACACACACTAGAGCTTTTAAGCAGCTGTGGAGAAGGAGACTTACATTTGATAAGTGGACATCTATTTTTGTTATTCATACAGAATTTTTTAAATCTCACTGGCTGCTTTCTCTACTCTGTATCATGTGGGCTGTGTCTATGTTTTTTCACTTTATAAATCTGCACAACGAGGGTTAATATAATCTGAACATTTTTCGGATATTAGATTATATTATTATAATATTCGATTTCAGATTATTATCATATTACATTTTGCGGACACCTAACCTTCCAGGAGGCAATATCACCAGGGGGGAGCCGTAGCTTCTGTTCCTTCATGCAATACTTTTAAAGTCACTTAAAGTCATTAAATGTTGAGTCTACATTTAAAGTCCCTGCATCGTCATGTCCCAGTCTATGCCGGTTCCGACTTTACCGTTTGCATGCTTCAATTTCAAGATGTACACACGGAATCAGGAGGAGAACATTCCATGGAGATGAAAAATTTGCTGCGTCAGAAAAACCAGAGGCCATTATGACATGCGTGCGTTACACAGTGGATGGCGTAGCCTGCTGGCAAGTGGGAGTCACAGGACCTCCCATGTTCAGCACTTCCCTTCAGGGGAAAGAACATGTTCCCATGACGGATGCAGCATCGAAGCCTCATGCAAACAATGCTCTGTCAAGCATACCCCGATGTACTCTGTTACAAGGTACTTTCATTGTTTTTCATATGCCTCTGATCGGAATTTTTACTTTTTGTTGTCTATGCACATCGGATTTTATGCCAATAAAGGTTTTCTGAATCTCTGTCTTTACTCCGGTGTACTCACCATATCCTTAGCCTTGCACTGCTGACACCGGGATGCAAGCAGCGACCGGAAACAGAATTGATCCTTTTGACAATCATTGTCGTTCTCACACACCTGTCGGGGAGGAAGCGAACACATTAAAGGCCGCTGGGCTATCAAGACAGCTTTTCCAGTCCTGGGGGATAGCTAGAATTCCAGCAGATCCACTCTCTTGCCGCAAGGTTTAAGAGAGGAAACTGGGATAGGGGTTTAGAGTTGCATGCTGAGCCAGGCAAAGGGCCTGGGAGCAGGGATGGAGCACCTGCAGATGCTGGTGGGCTCATCTACCTAAGCTTGAGATTGGCCAGGATCATTGTGTTACCTGATTGGTTTGGACACTCTCTCTCTCTCTCTCTCTCTCTCTCTCTCTCTCTCTCTCTCTCCAGTGACTGCTGGCAGAATGCTTCCTGCACGGCCTGAGTGCAAATCTTATACAGGAACTTGCTCCTGATTGAGGTTGTTATCAGTCAGAAAGGAAAAGGAAAAGGCACCTATTCCCTTCTTTTCCGTTCGGTTCTCCACTCCGACGCCACAGACTGCTCCAGTGTAAGATAATACGGCAAGGACGGGAAAGCATTCAGACTTACTGGCACTCAGCAAATGTTTTTAAAGTTTGACTCATGCCGCCTGCAGGAAGTGAAAGCGAGAGAGCGCGCTCAGCGTATAAAAGCATGGGAAACGGGTTAGTGGCCAACTTAGGGGCATGCGGGTCAGTGGAAGCCAACTTAAGAGGAAGGAACATAGAAGGAAGCCAGAACACAGCCCGGCCGTACCCCTGCTTGCTGACTAACCGACGTAGAAACCTCGGAAATTATATTGCACTTCAACGAGGAATGCTTAACAAGTTGTTAATTAGGAATACGAGGGTCAGAGGTACCGTTGGGACTTCTTCTGTTTGGGAAACTGAATCAAACGCTGCCTGCAAGTTGATAAACGCCATATTGAGCTTTCCCTTTTGGTATGATGAGATCAAACGAGAGAACTAACATGTGGTGCAAAACAGAGCTATTTTTCCTGAAGCCTATGCGTTCCAGACCCAAAATCTCAGTTGCTGAGGCTGCCATCTCTAAGTTGGGAAATACCTGGAGATCTGGGGCAGGTGAGCTTTGGGGAGGGGAGAGCAGGATATAAGGCCCTATAGAGTTCACCCTCCAAAGCCGTCATTTTCTCCAGATGAACTAATCTTAACTGTCTAAAGAGCAATTGCCGGTGATCTCCACATGCCACCTGTGTTGAAATACTCAGAGGGGATATGTAGTCAGCATGTTTAGATTAGGAACTTCCTGGTATTTTTCAAACACGCTCCTATGTCCTGATTGGCTGGATTAGACATTTTCTCCTCCTCTGAGTACACTTCCTGCCTGCTTTCCCCTCCAGTACATTAGTTAGGACTCTCCCTCTCTCCTTTCTTACTCACAAAGATTGTTTCTCTTCTCAATAAAACTATTGTTTTCTTTTAAGCTGCAGGTACACCTCTCTCTCGCATATTTGAACTCTGCGAACAACCTGGAAGATGGCGACCCTAGCTGGATCCAATTATCCAATTTAATTTGCACAAGGGAAGCATACAATTTACCCAAAACAGAGAAAAGGCTAAGAGGATGATAATTAGGAGGGTTGTTTCTGGCTGGGAGTGGTGGGTGAATGAATGAATGAATGAATGAATGAATGAATGAATGAATGAATGAATGAATGAATGAATGAATGAATGAATGAATGCTGCCTCTGGTCAGGTATTATCCTATCCTATTATCCTATCAAATGCTGGGAGGAATCAAATCTGGCCCAGGGGCCATAACAGTCTGGTTAATCCATAGCCAATTTTGTCTGGTCGTAATGGAACCCAAACAGACAGATCCACTGGCTTAGGGTACGTCTGTTAAAACTGCACTGGAGTCTTCGAACAATGGGCTTTTTCAATACTTGAAAAAATACTTGTGGCATTGTTTAAGTGATGGAAGTCTTCCCTAGGGTGTACCCATAAGGACCTTGGCCACAACATTCTGGACCAGTTGCAGTCTCAAGAGCAAGGGTAAGGGTAGGTCTGCGTAGAGTGAGTTACAGTAGTTCAGTCTAGAGGTGACTGGCACATGGGCGACTGTGACTAGGTGCTCTGGGGCTAAGTAGGACACTAGTAGTTTGGCTTGGCGAAGTCTGGAGATGAGCTATAATTCCAGGGGATCCCCAGGCTCCACCTGGAGGCTGGTATCTCTGCTTCTGTTCCAGTCCTGTGGTGGCCCATGCATTACATTACTCAACACTGTGTCAAAAGCTGGCATCTGAATTGGTTTCTTTTCCTCTTTCTTCCCTGCCTGTTTTTATCCAAGATGTCTGGCTCAATCATCTTGAAGCCCTGCCAGGCACTTCTCCTACAAGTGTGATCCAGGGCTTGGTCTATGAATCAGGTGGCAGGATCTTGAGGTTACAGAGTAGAGTAGACCACTTCAGAGGGCTGGAGGGGAGTAGTATAAATACTCTTTAAAAAAACAACACACCACCTTTGGATATAGAGGATTCTATCAAGGACAAATGCTATAGCCAGTCCATTCTTGGTGCTGGTTTCTACAAATATCAAGGAATTTATTACTTTTAAAGGGACAGGGGGGGATATTCAAATAGGCGATATTCCCCTAACACCCTGAAGTGGTACACTCCAAGCTGTCATCTCAGAAGTCATCCATTTCAGTCCAGTCCTGATTTGCAGTGTGTATAGAAATGGTCTAGTGGTGTTTCGCGTGGACACCTGAAGCTACCTTCTATTGAGTGATTATTTCTTTATCCAGGCCGGTCTCATCTTTTCCGACTGTCAGCGGCTCTCCGGAGTCTCCGGAGAAGTTCTTTCCCCTACGCCATGATCTTTCAACTGGAGATAACCAGGCGTTGAACCTGGGAGCTTCTACATGCAAAGCAGGTGGTCTACCAATGAGCCATGGGGTTGGTGGAAACTGCTGCCAAGTCACGGTGGACTTATGGTGACGCTGTAGGGTTTTCAAGACATGAGGGGAACAGAGGAGGTTTGCCCTTTCCTGCCTGTGCAAAGCAAGCTTGGATGTCCTGGGTGGACCATCCAAGTATTAGCCAATGCCAACTCTGCTTATCTTTCAAGATTTGCAGTCATCACTCTACCTTGGATTAGTCAAGGCTAGGGTTGGCAGCTAGCTTTGAGTGGGTAAATACCCGTAGATTTCGGGGTGCGGAACGTTGGGAGGGGAAGGTTTGGGAAGGGGAGGGGCTTCAGCTGGATACAATGGCATGAGTCTACCCTCCAAAGTAGCCATTTTCTCCGGGGTAAGTGACATGCACTGCCTGGATACTACCAGGAGATCCCAGGTCCCTCCTGGGGGTTGGCACCCTGAGCTATTCGAGCTGCAAATGCACCACAGCCCTGCTTGTTAACGTTGTACTGGAAATCAGTAGTAGCCCTATTGTTTCGATCCATTGAACAGCAACAACAACAAATAAATTACAGATCCCTCCAATTCAAGGCTTCATTTTTAAGGGGGGTGACTTTTATTTCAAGATGGAAGAGAATCTAGCCCTCCCCCCTTTTGGTAAGCCCTCCCCCCCATAAAAATAACAGGAAATATCTCGGAAACCAGCACATTTCTCCCTGCCTTGAGACGAATTAAGCCTTCCCCGCCTTATATCTTCCGCCAGAAGAAGAAGAAATGACGTTTTCGTGGGATGAATTTCAGCTGCGGGGGGGTGGGGAGGGTTTTCTTCTTGATGGGCTGGGGGGCCATCAAAAGCCCGTTCCGAATGGCCAGCAGCCTGTGTCTCCTATCGCTGGCGGGCTCTTCCTGGGCCCAGCGGCTGTCGGTCATCTGTCTCCTATCGCTCATGGTCTCTTCCTTGGACCAGCGGCTGTCGGTCATCTGTCTCCTATCGCTCATGGGCTCTTCCTTGGCCCAGCGGTCAGTCGTCTGCTCACTCTTGATGCGGTGGGGGAAGCGGAAGATCAGAAAGGTCAGCCTAGGCCTAGGCTGGGGGGGGCTCTCCGTGAAGAACCTGACTCCATCCGACTCCCTGTCTGCCTCAGGATCTGGGTCTTTCTGCCTAGCCACTAACCTGGGAACCTGGAAAGACATGGACCAGAAGGGTAATATTACCACAGCGATTGGGGTGGACCAGAGGAAAACTTCTGCACAGTGCTGGGAGGGAGGAAAAGGCCCAAGATTCAGGTCCCTGGTCTCCTGGGACTAAGGATGTGTGCCATGGTTAGAAAAAAAGGGATGAGAACATCACAAGAGAAGGAAAGAAGGATCACGGGGTTTGGGGTGGGAGAAGAGAATGAAGCTCACCTTCATGTTCAATTCCTTAAAAAGCTACAACAGTGTGGGAGACACAGTGGGAAATTGCCAGCACAATCGAAAATAACTGGTGTCTGAAACAGGACAATTTCCAATGCAGTAAATGACAGCAAGCAAGTTTGTTTATTGTTCTGTTTCAGACACCGTTTTTCTCAATTCCTTAAAAAGGCATGCATGTTCTTGCACTGTTCTCTGGGAGGCATGGACAGGTGCATCTTGGGAACACTGGCCCCGCAAGCCTGTCACCTAAAATGGCAGGACAGGAGGGCTTACTTGCCCACAGGTGCGTTCACAGGTGGGTGATCTCGCTCGGTCCTTGAAAACGCCTGCAAAATGACTTGGCTGTCCAGCCCACAGGCTCTCCCCCTCTCCTCACACGCAGCCAAATCAGGTCACAGACATCCTAAAACGGGTTGGTTTGTACGTGTGGCTGGTGTGTATGTGCGGCGTACTAACCTTCTTCTTCTCTGGAAGGGCCTCCCCCTGTTCGATGGAAGTCACCGTTTTCTCTGAAAATATTATCTCGCCAGTATGGTTGTCAGTCACCTGTGAGTATGGACAGAAAGATGAGGATTGAGAGGGGGTAGCAGAGCATTTAAGGACAAACTACTATATGTTCTATCCTCTGCTGCCAATAAGAACAGCTCTTCCCTTCTCCCTTTCAAATACTTATAAACAACAATATTGTCCCCTCTCAACCTGGCTGTGTTAGCAGGGTTATTGTTGTTAGTTGCAAAGTCATGTCCGACCTATCGTGGCCCCATGGACAATGATCCTCCAGGCCTTCCTGTCCTCTACCATTCCCCAGAGTCCATTTAAACTTGCACCAACTGCTTCAATGACTCCATCCAGCCACCTCATTCTCTGTCGTCCCCTTCTTCTTTTGCCCTCAATCGCTCCCAGCATTAGGCTCTTCTCCAGGGAGTCCTTCCTGCTCATGAGGTGGCCAAAGTATTTGAGTTTCCTCTTCAGGATCTGGCCTTCTAAGGAGCAGGCAGGGCTGATCTCCTCTAGGACTGACCGGTTTGTTCGCCTTGCAGTCCAAGGGACTCGCAAGAGTCTTCTCCAGCACCAGAGTTCAAAAGCAGGGTAGATATGCTTAAAAGAACTAATATACTCCCGTTTTTTTCCCCAACTGCTCACCTTGTTGATTTCATGGTGGCTGTACAGAGTGGCATTCCCTATTTTGCGCTGCTTTTCCTCCTTGTTGTGGTAGTTAGGGGGTAGCTTGCTGATGTCCAACGTACTGTCAAACTGTTCATTGGTCAATGAGTCCTACGGCAACAAAGATGAGAAAATCCCCGCCTTAAGAAAAGTGCTGGCTGTTCAAACCAGACACTAGAGATCTGTACAGTCCAGTATTCTGTCTCCAGAGGGGACCTCCCAGAACGGTGTCTCCAGAGGGTTACATGGCTGGGCATGAAAATTACATCCCAGCAAGCGCATGGCAGAATTCATGTCATGTTTTAATTCCTGGTTGGCCCGAAATCATTTAATAGCCATTTCCATGTCCATGTACCTCTCCTCCCAGAATTGCATGTTCATGCTTTGATTAATAAAACAGTGAGGTTGTGCATACGTTTTCACATGTTTTATGCAATCTGTTCAAAAGGAACATGGAAATTTGTGCCTTTGGCTTCTCGCAGCTCTCCTAAAAATGAGTATTTCTTATTTGAGGAAGGGGTTACATAAGGCAAGTTAATCGTATACTTTCAGAGTAATTACATTTGCATATTAATAAAACAATTGGTGTGAAGGGGGGGAAGAGCATACTTTCTTTTTTAGATAGCACATGTACATGTCACAGCATGTACCACCTTTGGAAAAATATCCCCCCCGTGTAAGAGGGTCAATGGGAATGCCTCTTCTAAGACAGCACCTAACACCTGCAGTTTTCATAGTATTTCTATTTTAAAGAGCTTTTTAAAAAGACGTCAACTGATCTGCCCAGCTGGGTGTATTAGTTAAGAGCAGCGGCTTTTAATCTGGAAAGCCGGGTTTGATTCCCCACGCTTCCTCCCTGCGCAGCCAGCTGCGTGATCTTGAGCTAGTCACAGCCCTAATAGTGCTGTTCTCACAGAGCAGTCTTGTCAGAGCTCTCTCAGCCCCACCTACCTCACAGGATGTCCGTTGTGGGGAGAGGAAGGGAAGGCCGTTGTAAGCCACTGTTGATCAACTTTTTGTTGATCAGAAAGCTTCTAATGGATTCAGCTACCAAAGATCTAATTTTAAAACAGTTCAAGAATAATACACATTTGAGGCCTCTGCGTGTGATTTTGTAGCCACAATGAGCAGGGCAGATCATTTCCGAGAGCTGTCTCTCAATTGATTTCAGAGCTCTTGATAGAACGCGGCAATTGAGGATCTCCCACGTCATCGAACAGTCTGGACTCAGAAACGCTTAGAGAATTTTCAGCACTGTGAAACAGCCCCAGGATGCTTTGTGGGAATTCGGCGTGGTTGCACAACTTTTACAGTCAATATAATATTTTGGAACTGTGTCGCTCCCCACAACAGACAGGCTCCAGATCGAAGCGAAAATTTGGGAAACAGAAAATGCCACCCCACAAAAACCCTAAAAAAGGATAGCCTATGCTATCTTCTCAGTTTCATTACAGACACTGTGGGGAAGGCTGCTCCGAAATCTAGGATCAGACAGCCTTGTGAAACCTTCATTTGCCTTTGAAATGAAAATGCCGCAAGATGAGAGGGTTGCGAACAGCTGAGGATCCAGCCGTCTCTCCTGAAAGATTTTGGAAAAGGGGTTGGTTCGGGGTTCCTAAGGGCGGAGGGCGGGTGTTAGAAACGTTTACATCCGTTCCCAGCGTAAGATAAGAACAGCGTAGGCACCAAAAGGCAGGTTTGTCTGCTGTGCATTATAAACAGGCCAGGGAGGAAGGGATGAGAGCGACAGGAAGAAAGATGCTGATGTAGGGCAGATGGAGAAGTTCAGAAAAGAGACAGTCGCAATGATGCTCATTAACCAGATGCACCTCTTAGCCAGGATCCTCCCTTGCTTGAAAGGAATGCACCCCCCCTCCTCCCCCAAGCTCTGGAACATCCTTTTCTTAGGGGACAGATTTGACTGGGCCACCTGGAATCCCCCCTCCTGCCCTCCCCACGCCTTACCTGGTTTTGCTCCAGGAGGTTGCTGAAAGCCCGGAAGATCCCCTCCGCGCTGAAGGGTAGGAAGGCGGCTGAGGCAGTCCCTCCCTGCATCAGAGGCAGCAGGCACCACAGCCCCCACGCCAACGGCTGCATCCTGGCCTGGTCCCTGCTCCTCCGGATGCCTGGACTGCAGAAAGGCAGGAGGAAGATGAGAGGGGAGACAGAGAGCCGGCAGGGGCGGGGCCTCCTCCCATCTCTTCCTGCTGCTCAGATATCCCTCCCCCCCAAACACCAACCCCCCTTCCTTTCCTTGCCCCCACAAGGCATCCCGCAATACAGGGCTGGATTGAGAGGCACAAGGGGCTGCATCCTGTTACGGAATCATTCCTCCAAAAGCCTTCCTTCCCCAATTCCCAGCAGCTGACGAAGAGGGTTGCCAGCTTGCTTTGGGCATTCCTGGAAATTTGGGGCCAGAACCCGAAAAGTATGGGGTTTGGGATGTGATGTCACAGAGTCCCCCCTCCAAAGCAGCCATTTCCTCCAAGGGGCGCTGATCTCTAGTCTGGGGAAGATCTGTCATTGCAGGGGGTCCTCAGGTCCCCCCTGGAGGTTGGCATCCTTACTGACAGCCACGACAGCCCCAATCCCCCCTCGGTGTCCCCTTTGGTCCACCCCTCCCCTCGCAGATCTCAGAGTCTCTCTTCCTACCTTCTCCTCCTCGACTAGCCTGTCAACGTCCCCGGACTCCCTATAGCAGGTCAGCTTGGGACAAAGCGAAAAGGATTCCAGTTCTAGAACCCGCCAGCATCACTAGCCAACTGTTCCCCCACAAAGGCCCGCACTCCTGCCCTGGTTTGTTTCCAGGGGCCCCTTTTTTCCAAACCTCTCCCCACCAGTGGTAGCTGCGCATGAACACAGGAAGGCACGCCCAGCAGCAAAATTGCGCGGTCCACAGCCCATTTTGAGACCACAGTTGTTCTGTTCAGGATGTGCACCGCTTTGCCCAAAAGGGGGGGAATTAGAGGGAACCGTGCTCCCCATCCTTTCCCAGAGAAAGGCAGCGGCCTCCGGCAAACTGAAATGTTGGGTCCCACATCAGAGTCCAGCCCTTCCACATGGCCAAGCCTCTCGTGAACGAAATCTGAGACAGCCTCATGTGCAGCATCTGCTTTGAATGCCTCTAGGGCAGGGGTGGCCAAACTGTGACTCTCCAGAGGTCCGTGAATTCCAATCCCCATGAGCCCCTGCCAGGGAATATAAGATGTCAAAGGCATGTTTTTGCCTTCGCTTTTCACTAACTGTTGCCGCTCAGAGTAGTGCATTGGTCTTTCAGGTCAGAGGGCACTTGTGGCTTCCCCAAAGGCAGGTTTCAGGCGCACTCCCGCTGAGAAATAAACTGTCTACCCCAATTATTACCTTTATCTGTTCCATACGAAATATCCCTCCATGAGATTCTCCACTGGATCAGACCACAGGTCTATAAAGTCCAGCATCCTGTCTCACACGGTGGTTACCTTAGCCAGCAACAGGGCACAGAGGCTATGGACTTTCTCCAGTGTTGTTTTCAGTGGTTTACTGATTCCAGAAGGTTCCCTTTAGTCCTCATGGCTAGTAGCCACGGAGAGACCTCTCCTCCATGAATCCAATCCCCCTTTAGCGCCACCCGTGCCTGTGGTCATCACTCCGCCCTCTGGCAGCAAATCCCACAATTTAATCACTTGAGTAAAGGAATATTTCTTTTAATTTTATTGTATTTATAATTATTATACTTTTAAGCTGCCACTCCTGGCTTGCTGGCTCGCGGCTAATAACAATAAAACAATAATAACAATATATAAAAACCCACAACCCAAGTCCTAACAATTACAGCCAACCAGGCTGTTGTTAAAAGCACAAGAGCAAGGGCCAGTAATAATGCTGGCGACCCTGACCTGAAAGACACTGTCCGAGGAGAGCATTAAATGAATGTGCTCTTAGTTCACCTGGGGCCAAACTTCCAAAACGACCAGTTAGTGCCCCCAAGACTGAGTTTTTATGTGTCCCAGAATATTCTAGTGTGTCAAGATACTGCAATGGACTGCATGAGCATTAAAGCCATAAGCAGTTCCTGCAGATGAGCTCATGTGCAGGATGTTTGCGCATCAGTAAAGGGTGCAGTTTGCCACATCACCATTAGATGGTGCTGTAAGATTTCACTGGAACATTATACTGTTTTCCACCCAAACTCTGAATGTTTTTCTGGGGAAAAGATTTGCCTGCAAAGAAAAACAGGCTAAACACAGAGGGCCAATGGATCCCATGGGAAAGGCGCAATTGTATCTGTTGGCTTTTCGCAACGCCCTGAAGTATTTTGGCCCACGGACCACCACTGTGGGTTTTGCAATACTCCGTGGCCACTGTTGCTCTGCCCCTAGTTACTGGAATGTTCTGTCGCTAGGGTGTGAAGACCTTCGTTCTATCTATCCCTCCCGGCACTGTTGCAGTGTTTTTGTCTTGACTTCCTGGTTCTTCATTTACAGATGCCCGTGGTGGTATCTCTGGGAAATTCAACAATGCCATGTCGTGTGCAATTTAAACAGCGCAGTTCACTCTGTAAATGAATTCTTTACTCTAACAGATTTTGCTTTTTGCCCACTGTGGAGAGTTGCCCGTTCAGAGCTGGGAAATACCTGGATATTTTTAGGGTGGAATCTCAAGAGGGTGGGGTTTGGTGAGGGGAGGGATTTCGGTGGGGTATAAGGCCACAGAGTCCACCTGTGGAAACACCCATTTTTTCTCAGGTGATCTCTGTTGGAGGTGAGTTGTAATAGGACACCTCCAGCCATAACCTGGAGCTTGGCAACCTACTTCTGTGTTGCAAGCCTATGGGGATGCATTTTAGTCAGGGTTGGGAAATGGAGAATTTTTGAAGCCGATACGTATTCTGTCCATCTTATAGTTTTGCCACGGAAGAAAATACTTTTGAAAACCCGTGATAAATTGGTCTGCATTCTGGCACACATTATTTTTGGGAATTAAAGAAGCAAGAGACCTGGGCATTGTCATTCATGCTGTGGGGTCTAGGGGGTAACATGCTCCAAGGAAGGTTCTGGAAGCCCAGCTCAAGCAGAACACCTCAATGGACAAGTCGGCACAGGTGAATCCCATCTCACCCATATAGAACCATCTGGAGGATCTGCCAATTTGCTAGCAGAACCGATTCAAAGCACAGTCCTCTAAGCCCAATGCCTTTAATGGATTTGGGAGGGCGTGGCTCCATTTAGGAGTTAATCCCCGCAACCCTAAATGACCTGTTCTGGGAACCTCTCCTCCCCTATGAATCATCTCCGGAGATCTATTAAGGAAGCCCTGGTCCAACATTTTACGTGGAGGCTATAATTCACCCACCAGGATGTTGTGGGCTCATCTGATCTTGGAAGCCAAGCAGGGTCAGCCGTGGTCAGTCTTTAGTTGGGAGACCACCAAGGAAGTCCTGCAGAAGCAGGCAACAAGCAAGCCCCTCTGAACACCTCTGGCTTTGAAAACCCCTTGAGTAGTCAACCAGTGGTCCTCCAGATGTTCATGGACTACAATTCCCTTGAGCCCCTGCCAGCAAATGCTGGCAGGGGCTCATGGGAATTGTAGCCCATGAACATCTGGAGGACCACTGGTTGACTACCCTATAGTGGGTTCAATAATCACTCTCCTAGAGTGAAACAAGGGCTCTTTATTAAGATCACGCCACAGAACTGAACTCCACCATGTGAACTTGTATACAGCTGCAAGGTCTACAGGTATGCATCGACTGGTCCATTTGATTGGACCCAGTGGCAGGACGGATCCTGCGAGTTGACCAATATCGTAACGAGTTCCCTTTGTTTGAATCGCAGTTCCCACTCTGTGATTGCATCCACAACAGGGGTCCCCATAAATCTGCTGGGATTTGATGAGTCTTTCCTCCAAAGGGACCTAGAGATTTGCTATTGCAGCTGATTTCCTGTTGATTGAGATAAGATTCCCCGGAGGGTTGACTCTTATGGAATTACGCCCCACTGAAGTCCCTGCCCTCCTGAGTCACGCCCAGTGCACAGGACCAGCAGTCTGCTGTCCCACAATAAACTCTATAAGAAGATATAGAAGACGATAAGAAGGTCAGGCTGGACCAGCGAAAAATGCCCAAGACTGTAGCTTCAAAGGAGGATTATTTGGGTTCCTTTAACTATTTAGAGCAGCCTTTCCCCACCTTTTGAGCATGGAGAAGCCCCTGAAATAATTTTGCAGGTTCCGCCCTGGAAGTGATGTCAGATGGCCACACCTCCAGAAGTGACATCACCACCTGCATTAATAGGCTAGGCTGGGGGGGGGGGGGAGGCAGTTGAGGGTGGGAGCAGGAACGCAGGCTCCACACCTTCCCAGGCAAAGAAACCATGAGAGCTCACTCACCCAGCTTGTGGCAGACATGAGGGGAAAGGCCATGGACCCCCGCCAGAGTGCCCACGAACCCCTGGTTGCGAATATCCTGATGAACCCAGAGTCCTGCTGAACAATTCTGTTGGACACTTTCCCTTTTTTACCACCACCTTCATGAAAATTCCCCCCCCCGAACACTTCCGTTCCAAATACATTGCAAAGAAATCCCATCCAAACAAAATACAGCAGCCTGCCCTGAAATAAACCATATTATTTATTTGTTTGTTTATTTATTTGATTTCTATACTGCCCTTCCATATGGCTCAGGGCAGTTTACATACAACATGGGGGAGGGGGGGGATCCATGGAACGGATTAATATATAACATTTTGTTGTTGTTGTTGTTGTTGTTAGGTGCGAAGTCGTGTCCGACCCATCGCAACCCCATGGACAATGATCTTCAATGCCTTCCTGTCCTAAACCAATACAGCAACAACAACAACAATCTAAATAACACAATTTATTTATAAATGGAATTTATTTATATATTTCATTTATAAAGCAGCCCCTCGTGTACCATTCTAATTCATTGCGGTTTCCCATTATTATCCCAGCCCCCCCTTTTAAAAACCCTCCTTCCAGCTCGGGTGGGGGGCAGTAGCAGCCTGGCAAGCCCATGCACTGAATTTTTAGGAGGGGGGGGGGATCCTACATTCCAGAACTTTGGTGACACTTGGTTAGTTTCTGCACTTTTCCTTTAATCTTTAAACTCCTATGAATTTTCATTTTCCTGTGAATCTCGTGCCACTGTTCATAGGTTTTCATTCATTCCGCAAGATTCAAACGGGTAGCCGCGTTGGTCTGAAGCAGCACAACAAAACCAGACTCCAGTGGCACCTTTAAGACCAACCAAGCTTCATCCAAGGCGTGAGCTTTCGAGGGCAAGCACCCTTCCTCAGACTAAGAACTGACCCTCCTAACAGTAGGAATATATAAGCAAAAGTGAATCCTGTGACATTAGTAAACTGTGTCACAGCATCCACAGGAGAACTCTCTGCCAAATAGTTCTCATTCATTCAGCAAGTAGCTTTGTGTATTATTTATTTGACTGAATGTTTGGAGGGAGGGGGTGAAACCCCCCCTCCAAAAAAAAAAATAAAAATAAAGCACAATTCCTCGCAGCCTGCCCCTGCTTTAGCTCTCCTGCGCAATCTAGGATCGCTTCTTGTTTCCACCCGGGGAGAACTTTGCACACCAGCGTGCGCCTGTTTGGAAGCCAGCGATCCGAGCGCCACGGGATCCGGTTTCTCCCCTCCGGCCGCCCTTGCGCGGTTTCCAGTTTCTCCGCTGCGGGGCTTCCTTCTTCCCCGGGCCCTCCCCCGCCGGCTCCCGGGTCCCTCCCCTCTCCTCGCCCTGCAAGTGACTCACGGCTGCCTCACTCCATTCCTCGGCCTCATTCCAGAGATTCCTGAGAAAAACTGTCACCTTTCCAAAATACCACGCAGGCCTGTTGCCGCTGCGCTCCCGCCGGCGCGCTCCCCAGGCGCCGGCGGACCCCAAAGAGTGCAAAGGATCGCCGGGGAGAAGCCCGCAGTTAACCCTCAAGGTGGGGGGTGGACGGAACCGTCGGTCTTTTCCCTCTCTCTTCCCTCTTCCCCCCTCCCCTGCTCCTTGCTTTCCTCTATTCCTACTATTATTATTACTTTCTATAAAAAAGGAAACCAAAGTTCAGGGAAAGTTTCTCCGCCGTCCGTCCAATCAAAGCTGCGCGCTCGGAGGGGTGTCTTCTTGGAGGTGAGTCTCTCGGTTTTTTTGTTTCTTTCCCCTTCTCCTTCCGTTTGGGTTCGGCTTCGCCCTGCCTTCCTTTTGGAAGCAAGTTCTGGAATGGGAAGAAGATCCCCGGGGAAGAAATGTGCGCCCGGAACTTGGAAGAAACTTTGGCTAACTTTTTTCCCTCGTGGGAAAGTTCCGACGGACTTCTGGAAAAAGTTGCTGCTTTTCGAGGGGGCGGCCGAGGGGAGGGGGAGGGGGCGCGTGGCGCCCCCGCCGGGATTTACAATCTCCAAATCTTCTCTCCCCCCCCCCCCCCGGTCCCAAAACGGCTCTCGCCCTTCGCTTTGAAATCGCCTTTCCAAACGAGGGGGTTTCGCGTTGCGTTCGCATGGTCGCATTCTGCACGGGACTAGGAAACGGCAGGGCGGATTTCCTTTCCCCCACCCCCAAGAGCCGAGGGGACGGTGACGCACCTTTTCCAGGGGACTTTCTCTTTGTCTTGGGAAGCCCCCAAAAACGGGATGACTGACTAACTCTTGGCCAGGAGCAGCCGCAGCTGCTTCCCCGGGAGCCGGCGAGCAACCGTGCTGGCAAAAGCGATCTGAACGGGCCCCGGTTTTTAGGGAGGCTCCACGGAGGACGGGCGGGTGGAGTTGAACGCCATTGTGTGCGCCACCCCGGGGTTGGAGGGGCCTGGCCGATTTCCCCCATCCACGGGGAAGGATGGGCCACTTCCTTCGAGCCTGCCCGATTCCCCCCTCTGCTTCCCTTCCTCGTTTGTGCCAGTCTTAAATAGACTATAAGCGAAGGTGACCAAATTGTAACATTGGTAAAGTGGGGCACCATTGACGGGGGGGGGGGTGTTCTTGATTAAAAATTTGGTCTGTATGGAGCAACAAAAAGTTGCATAGAACACATAGAACGCAAACATAGTATTGTAATATATTTATATTTAATTTCAACATAAGTACAATTTGCCAGGTACCCCAGATGTCCCTCCAAAAGTGGGACAATCTGGTCACTTTACTGTAAGCCCCTCCGCAGTGGGGTGTACTTCCGAGTAAGTCGGTAATAGGACGGCCTATATTTTGTAAACGCTTGGAAACGTGGTTTTTAGACACGAGGTGGCCCTAAATCACAGTCTTGCAGCGGTGCAAATCTCTCCCCCTCACTTTTGACAGAGCGCTGGCTTTCTTTTAAAGTTTGTTTCCTGGGCCTAGTCCTCCTTTGAAGCCCGTTTCAGGTGTAAATGCTCAGAGATCGCCAGCAGTAACAAAGGAAAGGTGGTCTGATCAATACCAGGCTGAAGCACCTTAGAACTGCATCGGCCTGGTTTAGGCAGAGCTTGGGCAGCTAGTCTGTTACGTAGACTGAGGCAGGGTCTTCAAAAACATCCAGCGGGCCTTTATTGTCAAAACCTCTTTGTTAGGTTTAGCAAAACAGTTTTATCAGAATGCAAGGCCTGTAGTTGCCCTCTTTTCCATCATTCTTGATAAACACTGGCTTTTTTTTGGAAATGAAACTTCAGGGGGAAAAGAAGGGCTGGTTTTTATACCCTGCTTTTCACTATCGACAGTGTCCCAAAGCGGCTTACAAACACCTTCCCCTTCCTCTCCCCACAGCTGACACCTTGTGAGGTAGGTGGGGCTGAGAGAGCTCTGAGAGAACTGTGAGAACAGCTCTGAGAGAACTGTGACTGGCCCAAGGTCACCCAGCTGGCTGCATGCAGAGGAGTAGTCCATGGACATCTGGAGGGCCGCAGTTTGACTACCCCTAGAGTAGCAGATGGGCCAGATTGGGTGAGCGGGCGTTGTGGGAGTTAAACTCTTGTGAACTTGCTTGCAGTGTTCTGGTTCTTGCGGTCTGTGTTATCTGCAGGCCTGAGAGCTGGCAGGGGCTGCGGATGAGAGAGGGGGAGAGAGAGGAGGAGAGAAACTTGGCTGGCGGAGTCTCCATTTGCACAAGACCTTGATGTGACTTGTTCCAAAAACAAACATGACCTTTCACATGCAGGAGGGACTCAGATTACAGGATGAGGCTGGGGGCCCTCGGAAAGGCCCACCAGGACGGCTCTTCTTCAGCGTCCCCTTATGAGATTTTTACAAGAGGAAAGCACAGCGAGAAACGAGATTTGTGGCACCGGATTTGGGTCGGTGCCTGCACTGACAGGCCCTGTAAGCATGTCTAACTTTGGGAATTAAAATCCAACTCTAAATCTTTCCCCCCCTGAAAATTAAAAGTTGCGGGTTCTTTTAGTATTTTGTATTTCTGCAAACTTTGATGTTGCAGAACCCAGATCTGACTTTTACCCCCCCCCCCCCCGTGTCACCACGGCCCTGCCTGAGATATCTGATTTCGGTAGAACAGTATTGTGAAAAAAAATGCTCACATGGCATACAGTGTATGTGTGGGGGGCGGGGGGGGGGCGGAATAAAGCAACCTGAAATGTTAAGATCTCACCGGATTCCAAAGTCAATATGCATAGCAAATAGTCCTCCGAAGATTCAACGTTCATTGTTTATTCGACAGCATGCCTATTAAAGTCAATTGGGAGACATCAGTAACTCAAAGGACAGGGAGTTCTTGTATCTATGTCCGGCTTGTTACTTGAGCCCCATTTTAATGTTTGCCTGGGGTTTTTTTTGGCCTGGTTCCCTGGGGATGATTGTTTTCTTGCTGCAGGTGGCCAAGCAAGTGGCAGTTTACAAGGCCATGTTATGGAGTTTTGGAAGCACGTTTTGACAAAACAAAATGCAGATGGCGCCAGCAACAATACAAATTAACACCTCAGTTGCATTTAGCTTTCTCAGTTGCATTTCCCTCTAACCCTTTAGAACAAATTTAGAGTCCAGTGGCACCTTAAACAACCAGCAAAGTCTATCTCCGGAATCTGTTAATTGTTTTCATTATGCTCTGTTAACATACCCTCACTCTTCGCCTAGACATTCTCTGACACTGTATCTGAGGAAATGTACATGCACACAAAAGCCCATCTGTTCCACTGCTGTTCCACATAATATATTTCTGGTAAGGCCTTGGAGGAGGAGCTGGTCTCATGGCTTAAGCACTTAACACCCACTCAGGGCGGCTGTTCCATCCCTGAGTCCCTCCTCCTCCAACTGGCTTGCCTGTCTGTCCAGCGACCAGCCAATCACCTTCTGTCCTCCACCCCTGACCACCCCCTCCCCTCTGAGGCTTGGAGGCTGCAGATCCCTGCTGCGTGAGAGCTGCCCCTGCCTGTGAGTTCCCTAACAGCTGCCTGCAGCCTTTCTAGGTCCTGGGGGGTAGGGAGAGGCCATCCACACAGTTCTTCCACCCCCCAAATCTAGCACTCATTGTATTCCTAAATGCAACGGGCTTGCCCCCTAGTACCTTGAACAAAACTTTGTTGGTCTTAAAGCTGCCACTGGACTCTAAATTTGTCCTGCTGCTTCAGACCACTTGAATCCTCTTACCTTTACTCTTTTGTCATATGGACGATCTGATTTCCTCCCCCTCCCCATCACTGTTTCAGACTTTTGCCATCCAAAGATGCCCGCACAACATGGTGGGAATGCGACGCTAGCATACATTTCGATTGTGAAATGGAAAGTAACTGATTTCTGTGGCAAAACCCTTTGGATAGATTTATCAGCGAGTTCTGATAAGGTTACTGCCTAGACGGCTTTTCTTCCACGCCACAAACCATTCATGTCTTATCTCCCATAACAATGCTTGCCAGATATCTTTGGGCTTCCTTTGGCGAAATAAAGACTGGAAAACACTCTGTGGACTTTGCTCCAGATCATGCGGTTGTCCGTAATGGTTCGACTGAAAGATGAGAGTTTTAGGGAGTTCTGGGTTCAAATCCCTCATTCATGGAAGCACACCGGATGCCCTTGGGCTAGTCCCACCCCAACTCAACGTACCCTCCCTCACAAGGCTGTTGTGAGAATGAAGGAAATGAAGAGAACCATGTATACCACCCTGGAATTCCTTTGAGAAAGAGTGGGGAAGATGCCGTACCGTTGATCTGAGCGGCTTTCGGGGTTGCAGGGGAAGAAATGTGAAAACCTCTCTCGGAAGTACGGACTTCGCGAAAGTCTTTGTGGATTTCACAGAGAGCAGTTTTCAAAATAACCCTGTTCAAGTCGATAAACAATGAAGACGAAAGCCCCCCGAAATAAAAACAAGTAATCGGTTAACTTTTGTCGGTGCAGTGGGAAGGAAGCTGGTTTTGATCTGGAAAGTCTGCAGCTGTTCGGTTCTCTGGCAGGAAAGCAAGCAAGAGAAGCCAGGGCCTAGTATTCAGGAGGGGGCGGGAGGGAAATCTGATCATAGATTCGAAAAACCAATCTCCTTCCTGCCTCGGAACAGGAGATGTAATCCATGCTGGAAGGTTTCTTTGTCTAACTTCTGCATCCCCCCCTCCTTATGTGAACCGGAGTAACCAGACATTCAGCTGGGTTTGGCTTGTCAGGGAGCAGTGCAGGGGAGAGGAAGAGGGACTCACGTGCTCCATTTTGCTCTCCCCCAGGATCTGGTTTCTCTGGAAGAGAATTAATTAGTGTGCGCCCATTCCGAAACCAGCTTTTGTTCTTCGCAAAACTCTGCTTCTCTCCTGCCTCTCCCCTTCCGTTGTTAACTGCGTTTAGCTGATGTGAGGCCTGTAAGACCGATTGCAATGCGGGGAACCTCTGACCCCGGCGTGGTTTGTAATACTGAGGACCCCAACTAGGGTTTCCAGGGGCCCCCTGGATACCGGTGAGGGGTGGGGTAGGGTGGCCTTTTCTAGGTTGGGAAACTTCTGGAGATTTGGGGTTTTAGTTTGGGGAGGGCAGGGACCTCAGAATCCATCCTCCAAAGTGTCCATTTCTTCCAGGGGAACTGATCTCTGTCGCCTGGAGATGAGCCGTCATTCCAGGGGATCCCCAGGTTCCACCTGGAGGCTGGCATCCGTAGTCCCTGCCCAGCTTGGGAAGTCTTAAGATTGCTGTCAGTTTTGCAATTTTAAAACACGAAGAAGTGAGGTTGAGGGGAAAGAAGGAAAGGAAGCTCAGTGGGATAGGATTTATATATAGCCAGGCCAGGTTGATCTAACTTGGTGATCGGCTTGCTTCGGTGAAAGCGACAGAACTGTTTATTTATTAGTTTCGTTAACTTGCTGGAAGTTTCATAAATATAGTTTTGTGATTTAGGATCTCGGCACAAATTCACAGTGCAAGGAACACCAAGCCACTCCCATACAACTACCTTTTAAACTTATTTTATATATATATACATGTTCTGTTTCTAGAGAATGAAAACGCTGGGAAGAATACATGATAAACAATAAACAATTCCCCGTATTCTCAATTCTGTAGAAAATAAATCTTGTGATTAGAAGATGGTTGTATATCCATTCCTCATTTTGGATCCATTCCTCATTTTGACACAGAGTGGTACCCAGTGTGTGTTCCCCTTTATATTTGAAGGTGGGAATGCATTAACGGCCTTTTTGGTGGTGGTGTCAAGATTGTGCTGAAGGAAAAAAAAACAATTTGGAAGCCCCCCTGGGTTTACGGAAAATGGTTCCGCAGTTGTTTGGGAAAACGGCTGTTATTTCGCTTGTGCGCGTACAATTTTCTTGTTTACGTACGCAAACGGGATGTTTGTCCCTGCCAGGCCAGTCTTGCAGGGAGAACGTTACACTGAATGGGCCTTTGGTCTGGCCCAGCAAGACTATTTTCTTTTATATTATTTTAGGAACAAGTACCGTAGGAAGGCAGAGTTCTGTAGGAAGTCGCTGGGCCCTGCCAAGCGTTTAGTCACCAAAACAATAGACATCGTCAGCAGGGGCAGCCAGATGAAGTGCCACCCACATCTCGCCCGTTAAAATTAACGCTGCAAAAGCCTTTTTGTCCCAACAAGCCATTAGACACCAATGTGCAAAGCCCTTATTTCAACAACCACTTGGGATCGACTCTGTACCCACAAAGGCCAACCTCTGTGCCCCCTCTGCCTCTCACTTTCTTTCAGGGATTCTTCCGGACACCATAGAGTCCGTGGCGAGGGCCAGCCCCTCCCGGGAGATGGGGGACGCTGGCGAGAAGGGTCTGGACAGCGATGCCGAAGGGGTCTGGAGCCCGGACATCGAACAGAGTTTCCAGGAGGCGCTGGCGATCTACCCGCCTTGCGGGAGACGCAAGATCATTCTGTCGGACGAGGGGAAGATGTACGGTACGTGGGGCTCCAGCTGCTTGGTGGTCCCTTGACCCACCCCATCCCTTCCCTGGGGAGAATCACCATGGGAAATGAGAGAGCAGGGCCCGTTCTGTGCACACATTGGATAATGCACTTCCGGTGTTCTTTTGCGGCTGGATTTCCCTGTGCGGAACAGGAAAATCTGCTTCTAAAGTGCATTGAAAGTACATTATCTAACGAGTGTGGAATAGGCTAAAAAAAAACGCAGGCTTTAAGTACAAGGAAGAAATCCTTAAGCTGGCTCTGGTGCTACGGTCCCCGCGAATCTCTAAACCAGGACTGCTACAAGTGCTGTGCTGTAGGAAGGCAGTGCTAAAGGTATTTGGCTGCTTCTGGAGGGAGAAGCCGGTCTGCTCCTTAGGCCGCCTCCTTAAATCAGTTCCATTACACCGTGCAGGGTAGCTGTGGCCCAGTGGCAGAGCACCTGCTTGGCGTGTGGAGGGTCCCAAGTTCAATCCCCGTGACGTGAAAGATCTGTGCTTGAGTACCAGAGCAAAAAAGACAGCTAGTTGGGATTGAATCTCATTCATTCATTCATTCATTCATTCATTCATTCATTCATTCATTCATTCATTCATTCATTCAATTATTCATTCATTCATTTCCCTCCACTCCCAAAATGGCTCATGGCAGGTTAAAAGGTCCTCAATAAAACCCAGTAACCCCCCCCCCCCATTTAAAGGACATGCAAAAATTACAACACGGTGAACGAGGCGATAAAATAACACAATCCCCACGCCCAATCATCGAATAACCTGCTCCCCACTATGGGGGAGGGAGGGGGAGGCCCTCGCTGGCAAGACCACCCCAGGTGCTAACACTAGCCTCGTTGGCCTTAGCGGGCAGGGCCGGGGGAAGCGGACGGGCAGATCGCCTGGCAAAGATGCTTGGCCTGGGCAAGACGTTCTCTTGTCCCTCGTGCAGGTCGTAATGAACTCATTGCCCGCTACATCAAACTGAGGACGGGGAAAACACGGACAAGGAAGCAGGTGAGAGGGGAAGGGCTGTGCAGGGATCGGGGCCTGCCCCTTGCTCCCTAATAACCTTGCTCCTCACGCCCTTCCCATTTCCTGATCTAGGTCTCCAGCCACATCCAAGTATTGGCACGGCGGAAGACCCGCGAGATCCAGGCCAAGCTCAAGGTAAGACCCGACCCCTCCAGGCCGGAGCGTGTCAGAATCTGGAGTTTCGCCCCTTTCTTTCCCTGGAAGGGGCTTTGGATGAGGCCTAGCGGAGGACAGACGAAGAGCGACTGCCTTGCAGGACTCCTTCCCTGTGTTTTTGAGGTGAAGATATGGCCAGTTTCCACTGAGAAGGTTGTTGATGTTTATCACCAGCCCATCATTATATGTAAGCCACCCTGAGCCGAAAGGGAGGGCGGTATAGAAATTGAATGAATGAATGAATGAATGAATGAATGAATGAATGAATGAATGAATGAATGAATGAATGAATGAATGAATGAATGAATGAATGAATGAATGAATGAATGAATGGCAGCCCTCCATTATGGAGATTTATTCAGCCACCGAGGGATGTTGGGTGTTTCCAGACTTACTCAAAGTTCATGCAGGGCAACCTACTTAGGAGGAACTCCTGTAGTCTCCAGTGTACCCCTTAATCCTCTGCAGCAGCCAAAATCTCAAAGGAAGGAAGTCAGATTCTCTATTGGCTGCCGGACACCCAAATTCCTCTTTCTCCTAGGACCAGGTGGCCAAAGACAAGGCCCTTCAGACCATGGCAGCCATGTCCTCTGCTCAGCTGGTGTCTGCCACAGTCCTCCAGGAGAAGCTGGGCCTCTCAGAACCCCGCTATCCACCCACCACCACGGTAAGCAGACGTACACAAGGGCTGTGAGGCTACACCTCAGGACTACGGTACTGAAATCAGTTTATGTAGCCCAGACGGGCCCCAACTACTTTCCATTTCCCTTTTGTGTTTGCTGCAGTCCACAGAGTTCTTCCAGTTCTGGATGGGGGAGGCCAACCAGCCTCAGACGACTCCCGAGTAAGTATCTGCGGCTCCTGATGGCCCCGGCTGAGGACAGAGAATCTGTCCGGTTCTTCTGCGAGCCCCAAGACCAGGGAGGGGCAGGGACGGGTGTTAAAACGGCCTGGGAGCAAGCTGCATGGGCTGTTTTGATTAGGATCTGGGCCGAGGCAGCATCAGCACCGGGCCCAGGCAGATCTGTTGGTTCTTCTCGTGCCGCTTGAAGCCACCTCTGAACCAAACGGCGTCTGCAGAGCAGTCAGTCCCGCCAAGCTTAATTTCAGCTTGCTTCCGGCCCCCTACAAGATGGTGGCCCAGTGGGAACATTCCCAGTAATATAAAGGGCCAGGCTGTTATATGTTGCAGCACCCACAACTGACTGGTCTACTCGCAAGGGTTCGACGGCATGTTAAATATATTTTATCCCCCCTCTCCCCTCGTCCCCGCTCCGCAGTGTCAAGCCCATCCTCCAGGTCCCGTACACCATTGCACCGATCACAGCCCCTCCTGCTTCCCCAGGTAAGTGACCCTTTTCAAAAAGGATGTGGACAAACTTGAGAGGGGGCAGAGGAGAGAGCAGTGATCCGAGGCCTTGGGGACCAAGCCCTAGGAGGAAAGGCTGAGGCAGAAGACGAGGCTGAGAGGGGACAGGGCTGATCTCTTTAAGTATTGGAAAGGTTGTCACTTGGAGGAGGGCAGGGAGTGGTTCTTGATGGCAGCAGAGGCAAGGACCTGGGGTAATGGGTTTATGAGTTTCTATATGTAGAACAATCCCAACTAAGTATCAAGGGGGAAAAATTCACAGAGTCATTCAGCAGTGGAATGGGCTGTCTTGAGGAGGTGGTGAGCTCCCCCTCACTGGCAGCCTTTAAGCAGCAGCTGGGCAGATCCTTATCCCGGATGCTTTAGGCTGATCCTGCATTGAGCAGGAGGTGGGACTAGATGGCCTGTCTGGCCCCTCCCACCTCTATGATTCTAGGCTCCTCCTAGCTTTTCCCCCTGCCACGAGCAAAGGGGTGCCAGCTAGGTGGCCTTCAGTGTGCTTCCCCTTCCTTTGGTAGGTTATCACGCGCCCACGGAGAGGCTCTCCCATCTCCCCAGCACAACCTCTTGGCAGGGGAGCCGCATCGGCACGGATACACTTCGGCTGGTGGAGTTCACAGCTTTCGTGGAGCGGCCGAGCGAACCAGAGCCGGTGAGAGACGGAAGTGTGCGGGCCTGTTTTCCCAGCCAGCGTGTAAGAGTCGACTGTCCTTGAAAGTTTCTAGGGAAATTGGAAGTCAGCTTGGGGGAGGGATGCTCTGCTGGGGCCAGGGAGAAGTTGACTGGGTGCAACTTAGGCCAGGACAGCCTGTCTCTTGCCCAAATCGCAACGCTGTGGGAGTCAAATGGAAGAAGAAGAGATGTCCACGTCATCTGAGATTTCCTGGAGGAAAAGCAGCATCTAGCTGGAAACCCTTCCAAGGCCATCAGGAAGCCTCAGGGTTTCACGAAACCCTGGGTGAGAAAGCCAGCTCCTTGCTGTCTCTAGTTCTGCTTGGCTGGGGAGCCAGCTTGGTCTGATTTAGGGGCAAAAAGCCCTGGATCAGGAAGTCCCTGGTCCAGATCTCCCCCCTGGAAATGAACTTGCAAAGCGAGGACCTTCTGCATGCAAAGCAGAGACTCCTCCTCTCAGCCGCAGCTCCTCCCCTTCTGGATCTTCAGAAAGCTTTGCAGCTGCAACGGATGGATCTGGGCAGGCACCCCCAGGTTCCATCTCTGACTTGATCCCTTTGCCCTCCACTCTGTACGCAGCTGCATCGTTTTGTGCACATTGACCCAGCGCCGGCCACGGACCCGCCCCTGGAGACGGTGGATGTGCGCCAAATCTACGACAAGTTCCCCGAGCGAGGAGGGGGCCTGCGGGACTTGTACGACCAAGGGCCTCCCCAGGCCTTCTTCTTGGTCAAGTTCTGGGTGAGTGAGAAGCCCCTCCAGGCTCTTCCCATCTCTAGGTAATGAGGAGGCCTAGCAAAGAGGCTGGTAATGCATCGTGGATGCTTCCCTGTCTGGAACAGGTGAACATGGAACGGATTTTGAGATATTCCAGGTCACATGGAAGTGCTTGGCCTGACCCGGGGGGGAGGGAGGGAGGGAGGGAGGGAGGGAGGGAGGGAGGGAGGGAGGGAGGGAGGAAGGAAGGAAGGAAGGAAGGAAGGAAGGAGAATAGGACTCAGGGATAAGGGAAGGAAGGAAGGAAGGAAGGAAGGAAGGAAGGAAGGAAGGAAGGAAGGAAGGAAGGAGAATAGGACTCAGGGATAAGGGAAGGAAGGAGGGAAGGAAGGAAGGAAGGAAGGAAGGAAGGAAGGAAGGAAGGAAGGAAGGAAGGAAGGAAGGAAGGAAGGAAGGAAGGAAGGAAACTCAGAAACCATTAGATTTAGATTGGTAGCCGTGTTGGTCTGAAGCATCAGAACAAAGTTTGAGTCCAGTGGCACTTTTAAGACGGACACTTTTATTCAAATGTGCAAGCTTTTATGTGCAAACACACTTCTTCAAATACAATGAACCCACATTTCCTCAATATACGTGAGGGGTGGTTAATTGCCAGGAAGGTGAAGCTAGAGTCCAGATGCATAATTAACCAGGGACTCATAGCTGAGATAGGAAGGGTCATTCACAAGTTTCCTGATCGCTGCCTCAATCGTATCTCAGCTATAACGGCCTTGCTTATCTGTTATAATGTGCACATAGATTATAATTTGACCACCGAAGAAGGCCTTGGAAGCTGAAACACGTTTGGTCCTGTTTTAAATTGGCTCAGGGTTATCAGCCTAGAGATAATGAATGGCATCAGAGTTCAAATATTTGCTACTTCGAGGGCGGAATGTCCCGATGTTTTTAAAGTGGTGCTTTCTGTAATAAATATGTGCATTTTGTTTATCTCTTGTAATTTTTTCTCACCCAGCCTTTGGCTACCTACCCAACTTTGTTGTTTCTAGAAGAAGAAGAGATGGTGTTTAAACCCCACTTATCACTACCCAAAGGAGTAGAGTTTTTCCCCTTCTGTTTTGGTTCTATACAGCTGGCATAACCACAGGCCCATAAAGCACGGGAGACGTAAGAAATGTTGTTTTGCACGTTAGTCATGAAAAACGCTCTGTTTCTCTTTCGTTTTCCCATGCTGCAGGCTGATTTGAGCTTTCCCCTCCCCGAAGAAGAACCAGGGGGCACAGGAGGGGCCTTCTATGGGGTGAGCAGCCGATACGAGGGCCCACGGGCTCTGACTCTGAGTTGCACTTCCAAGGTCTGCTCCTTTGGCAAACAGGTGGTGGAAAAACTGGAGGTGGGTGCGGGGGGAGGGGCTCTTGGAGGGGGTGAGGGAACAGAGGGGTGGAGCGGGCAGTGAAGGGGTGGAGAAGAATATAGCCCATATACAATTAACAGACGCCAGCCGCATAAAACGTAGCCCCATGTGAATCCAAGCTCCGTACAGAAGAGAAGGAAGAGAGAGCTGGGTGGAATTGCAGATTTATGCAAGGGTTCTTTCACAGAAATTAAACCAAAACTGACCAATGGCATGAAGATCCATTGTTCAGGATTGGATATAAATTGTTTTTTCCCCCAGGGTTTCTCAGTTCAGCTCTGCCTCTTGTCCCACCATGCTGATCTCGCTCTTTCCCGCTGCTCCAGACAAACTAACGCTCTATCTCAATCTACCCCGCAAGGCTGTTGTGTGGATGGCGCCCCCCCCCTCGGCAAAGCTGCTCACCCTGCCGTGACCCCTGAGAAAGGGTTGATCAATCCCAAAAGGAGTCCCGACCCCCAGGCTGAGAACCACTGCTCTACAGGTCTTCAGACGACCATAATCAAACAGGCAGTGGAGCGCTCTGTTGAATATTCTATTACAGCCTTTCTGTAGTTTTGCTAGAGGGCCTCGGAGGGGAGCCACGGGACCTGGGGGAATCGAGAGCCCTCTGTGCTTGGGAAAGACGTTAGCCAATTGGGCTACCTTGGCATTTGCAGATTCAGATAGCTTACATCTCAAAAGACCTACCTGGAATTAGACACTGGATCCCACCGATATTCAGTAGAGCTTACATTCTGGCAAGATTGTGAAGAAGAGCAGCTTTGTTCTTTGGGAACGGATCCCCTTGTTGGAGGAAGGGAGGCATATTAGGGAGTTTTGGTCTGCCCAGTTTGCCACTAACCGTCCCGTTCTACTTACCCCCGTCTGCTTAGACGGCCGAGCCACCCCACTGGGAAGACGGACGCTTCGTTTTCTGCTTGCCCCGGTCTCCGCTCTGCGAATACCTCATTAATTTTATCCGGAAACTGCGAACGCTGCCGGAAAAGCCGATGATGGACAGCGTGCTTGAAAACTTCACCATCCTGCAGGTATGGGGGGAGCGGCGAATGGGGAAAACACATGCTACTGAAAATATTGCCATCTTGGTTTTATATTGGGGTCTTATTGTTTTTATGGCTTTTTAATGTAAACCGCCATTATTCCGGTAACCCTGCTGTGAAGCGGTCTTTCAACCCTCTTAGCACTCATTGCTGCCCAAGCAGGCCAGGCTTAAGAACTTCTGGCTGCTGCTCCTCCTCCTTCACCAGGACTACAAAAGCAAGGCAAGACGAAGCAGCCGTGGAAGACACTCTAGCCCCGTCAGTCTTCCACGGCTGCGGCCAGAACGCAGATTCGGCTTCCTTTTCCAGCATTTCAAGACAAGCCATTAAAATGCTTTCGTAGACCCCAGTTTGTGAGCTAGCCAAGAGGGGGAACTTGGAAGAGACCAGAAGGGAATATGAAATTTGGGTGGGTGCCCCACAACCAAATATGGCTTAAAGTACTGGGTCTTACGACAACAGAGAAACCACAAGGAGACGTGGTCCCTGCCTGTATCATCAAGGGGCTGGGGCAGATTCCCTGTAAAGCAAGTTGCTCAGGGGTGGCCCACCTGTCGCTCTCCAGGTGGCCGTAGACCAGGGCTAGTCAACCTGTGGTCCTCCAGATGTCCGTGGACTACAATTCCCATGAGCCCCTGCCAGAGTTTGCTGGCAGGGGCTCAAGGGAATTGTAGTCCATGAACATCTGGAGGACCACAGGTTGACTACCCCTGCTGTAGACTACATTTCTCACAAGTCCCTGTCCATCAGCCATGCTAGCAGGGGCTCTTGGTCATTGCAGTCCACAGATATCTGGAGAGCCCCAGTGTGGCCACTTGTGCTCTAGGAGAAGGCTTTCCCCATGGTGAAACTTCTCCCCGAATCTTTCCCCTGCGACAGGTTTTGCGGGATCAAGAAACTCAGGAACTGCTCTTGTGCGTGGCCTTTGTGTTTGAAGTCTCCGCCAGCGAGCGGGGAGCACAGCACCACATCTATCGGCTGGGCCGGGACTGACGGGTTTACCTCAGCTTTGCCGAGGCCTGAAACGGGCCGCCCTCCTCTCGGCAACACCTGCTTGGACAAGAAGACTGCCGGAACTCTCTTTCTTGGCTCCAAAAGGGCTGTCGGACCCTGCTTGGCTTGCTCTCAGTAACAGTGTTGGGAATCTTGGCCTGGCTTTCGAAGGAGGCCATGCTTTTGTGTGATCCCCGTCATGGAGGACGGGAACGTCAGGTCACCTCTGAGGCCCCTCCCCAATGTGTATGGGACGAGCTCTACACTCCACAGCAAGACACCGAGTTTCGTGGGCTGGTTTTTCAACGGGGCAAAGATCGATTCCATCCAGCAGAGGGGTACAACCTGGGGAGGGCCGAACCACAACCGTTGCAAGCGTGGATGTACACGACCGGCCAGCCCTGGGTTTAAAAGCAAAAACCCTGCCACCGGAGAAACCTCCTTGCCCTTTCTGTCTGTCTTCAAATAGCCGCTTGAGACATGCTAGATTTCTCCGCACAGAGGACTTTTATCCCACCATTGCAGCACGGATACAGTCCAGTTTTCACGGCCCAAAAAGACGTTTGCTTTGGCCTGGTTGAAACAGGACACAGTCAGGGTGAAAAGTAGAAGAGCAAGATTTGAGTCCAGGAGCATCTCAGAGGCCAACAAGACTGGGCGGAAGGAGAGGACGAACTTTCAAGACTCAAAGCCTCCTTTGTCAGATACCAGGGTCAACAGACTTAACTCCGGGTGTTCTCCCTTAGTCTGTGTCCCATTGCAACTGGGCCGCTGCCTGTGCGATACCAGCTTGTGCCACTTTAGTTGGAATACCAGGCTGTGCCCACCCAGTCCTTGACGCGTGCCACCCAAGCGAGGTCTCGCCCACATCAGAACTTAAATCAGGCCCACGAGGGAACGCTTGCCCAAAGCTCAAGACCGAGATGTGGGCTGCTTTGAAACGGGACATGTCCTAGACCCAGCCGACGTTCATGTCCTCATCATACTCTCAAAACTCCCCGAGGCTGCTCCTGTCCTCGGTCGGCGGCAAAGACGAAAATGTGACCTTGCATAAATTTTATTTTGACATAACGTGGGTGTTCTGAGTGGCTTCATAGTGTGCTGTGGGGAAAATTAGTACAAGGTGTCCCTGCCCTAATACTTCCTTGTCTCTAGAACAGAAGGAGAGAGGATCCCCATCTAGGCGTACCTGCCAGGGGGTTGCAGATCTGACTCTTTTTTTAGCACTGGGTTTCATGTGGGGCAGCCTACCAGAGGACACCCTCTTGGATCCCTCTAATCCAGCCCCCTGTTGCTGTGGAGGGCTGGAAAGACAGGGCAGGGAGGCCAAGGTGTTTCTCCTGTCTCCTAGCAGTTGTATTTAGACTAAAGTTACTGCCTTGGGGCAGGCAGGTGCTCTTCAGTCATTCTTGCTAACAGCTGTCCATGAACCCAATATCTCTGCATCGGTCCCTGGCATTGCCTTCCACAATTTTACTCTCACTCCGCTCTGAACTTGCCCTCCCCAAGGACTCAGCTGGCCAAGCTACCTGGGGTAAGCAGCCCCTGGTGATGTGTTCCAGCTCTTTTGTTACAGAAAGCAACCAATCAGCCAGCAGGCTAAGCTGACCAACCGGAACGAAGGGGCGTGGCTCTCGGAACTTCTACAGAAGTCGTTCCCCCCCCCCCCCCCCCGAGTCTATCGATGCTGGTTTTCTTCTACAGCCGCAAGTACAAAGAACCCCGAACGGCTATTTGTGGGTCTTTTGTTATTATTTATTTACAAATGAAGACTACATTACAAAAGAGGAAAAAAAAATCCAAATACATTTAAAATAACAGAAAACAGCTAAAGAGAAGGGTGAAATGATATACATACCCCGCTCCACCCCCTCTATGGTCTTTTCACAATTCCACCGTCTTGTCCATTTATGATTCCATGCTCCCATTCATACACAACTTTTACAAGTTTATGCATTTGTAATTTTTTGGTATTAAGGCGGACAGAGGAGAAAAGCTTGACAAATAATTGCTCACCCTAGCTTGGGAGTGCAGTAAGAGTAGGCCACACTGACTAGGGATTCTTGGTTTCTTTTTGGGAGGAGGTCTCACTTGGGCATGGAATTGGGGTCACTGCGGGTGGGCAGGTAGTTGTCAATTTCCTGCATTGAGCAGGGGGTTAGACTAGATGACCCTGGAGGTCCCTTCCGACTCTATGATTCTGTGACAGGCTTGCCAAGAACAAAGGCTTTCCCCTGAATCGTCCAGGTCGCCATCTCACCCCCAGGAGAGTGTGGCTGTTGGTCTACTCTGGAATTAGACCGAGATTCCTCTTGTTGGTGTGGGAGCTGAATTGCACCCCTGGGGTTTCTTGCGCACACAAGGAGCTGTGAGAGTGCTCATGCACGGTTAGAAACTTAGGCAAGGGGGCTGTGACGGAACCAGAACATGACAGAAAACATCTGGGACAAAGCGAATCTTAATATGCACAACGGCAATTACAAAAGGAAGACAAAGAGGGAGCATTCCCCTCCACCCCAAAAAAAAAAGGGCCTTAAAACTAGGAATGTTTAGAGATGGGTGTAGGGGACAGGGGGTGACGTTTAAACTGGGGCACTCAAATCATGCTGATTAAGTCAGGCTGAGGGCCAGACACGATGCATTGGCATGGCCTGAGGAGAGGGTTCTCACAATGTACTGGTCCCCGATTGGGACACGTTCACCAGACTCCTCGGGTAAACGTCCGGCCTTCTTTAGAGCAGCACGCGGAAGCCCAAGGACCAAGCAACGGGCCCAGCAAAATCACCCTGGCTGCAGCTTCCCTCCCGAAATCCAGGCTCACCCAGCTGGGTTGTCTTCTTTGGGCTTTACTACCTCTCACTGGGATATTGCCTACTTAAAATGTACACATTAAAAATCAGATTTATCTCGATACCAAAAGAAACTTAAGGAAGGAGGCTTACCAGCTCCCGCTTGCAAGAGAGGGGAAAAATCAGACAAATCGGGGCAGTTTACTCAGTAAAAAGGCTGCCGGAGCTACCCAAACATTTTAAAAATACTGATATGTATATACCGCTTTGAGGCTGCCCTCATCGTACAGGCCTCCCAAATGAAATCGGGTAAAGCCATCGTGGCCCGGCAGTGGTACCTGAGCGTTCTTCGGGCTGATTTGACTTTGGAGATCGTCTGTACATTTGGAGTAGAGGGAAGGGCTACTCAGGGAGTTGTACGCTGATCTGTGAAGAACGCGGCAGGTTTGGGCCGGTTCTGATTCTTGTTGGAGCCTGCAGGCCTTTAAGGCTGAGGTTCGGTTCACCGAGGCAAGGGTAGACTCGTATTCACGCCTGGCATCAGGGTGAAGACAACACGTGAGTGGGGGAACCCATTTGAGGTACTTGGCAGCCCTGCTTGAAGCTCCGGGAGGGGGGGGAGGAATGTGCGGCCTGGAAGGAGCGGCTTCCGGGGCAGCCCCAACAAGGCGAAGGATCTGGGAAGCCAAGACGCATCTCCTAGGAATAGCGAGCAAGCTTGTCGTAGTTGGGCCCGATGGTCTTACACAGAAACATCGATAGCGTCATTAGGAAGAGCTGTGGGGCAGAGAGAAAGAAAGAGGTCGTTAAGAGGGGCTGCAGGTCCATCGCTGAATCGTTTCTGAGGTTGGCAAGATCCCTATAATCTATCGGGGGCGACCAAGTGGTGGCTCTCCAGGTGTCCATGGACTACAATTCCCATGAGCCCCGGGGTGCAGCTACAATTCCCATGAGCCCCTGGGTGTCTGTTGTGGAGAGAGGAAGGGAAAGTGTGTGTAAGCCATTCCTTTGGTGCAAAGGAGTGCAAAAAACCAGCTCTTCTTCTGTTATTCCACTGGGGCTGGGCAGATGCATTCTAGGTACATTCAGAGATGCTTAACCTCTGTTTTACTTGCTCCAGGTGTGAGCTCTGGCATTCCAAAGAGGTGGTACACCTGACTGTTCGCTTAAGCCCTTCAGCTAAGGATGGAAAGGGGAAAACTGCCGACAAAGGGTCAATAACGTCATACGCAATTCAGAGGAAAGTAGTTATCGAGAGGGGTTCTTGGACTTTCTTGCCGTGCTTTTCCCTCCAATGAAATAATCTCACTGTGAACTCCAGGTGGCCTTGCAGACTTTTTAGGACGCCCTTTTATTGATCTCTGCGGTTTGCTGTCTCTCTCTCTCTCTCTCTCTCTCTCTCTCTCTTTCGCTAGTTCTCCCAGCTGGCTGTTCAAATCCCTGCATGCGGCCCAGTCCGGGGGCCAGGTCAGATCCTGAATCCTCGCCTAATTTCCTCTCCTAACTCTTTGAGGGTGTCTGAGCTCTCTTCGCCGAGCGCGACGGACGCTAGGTACATGCCGTTCATCTGCGGAGAGGAAACGGGAGCGTTGGTGGAGGGGAGGTGCCGATCCAGGCAGGCACACAGCCGCTAAATCCCCACCAGACTCTCGGCCCCACGCCCAAACCCCAACTCCTGCAACTGCCTGGGAGAGTTACCTTGCCAGTACTCCAGGTAGAAGTCCCTGTGCCGCAGGAAGCAATGGGTTCAAACAGAAGGGGAGGGGGAGAGTTACTCGGCAGAAAATCCCTGTTTGCAGAGGCCTGTTTGCTCTGCAGAACCGATAACAATCACCGGCACAAAAACCCAACAGCCATGCACGCTCAGAGACATGCCTGAAAGCTGGGAGAGGGGAGGTCAGGGGGAATCTACCCACCAAGCAGGGCAGACAATAGACAAAAGCTTGCATCTGCTCAGCAGCTGGCTCTGGCCCAGCCAGTCCAGAGAAACTGGATGTCCCCGTGGAATGATTCATGCGAAACCTTTTTTGGGCATGTTCAGTGCACGAGATAAAAGAGCTCAAGCACACAACAGAAGAAGCAGCTGTTGCCGGGCCGGAGTCACTGGTGGGGAGACCAGGCCTGGGGAGGGAGGGGAAAGGAAGGAAGTTCCATCTCCCTGCTCCTCGCTCGGGCAGTGCTGAGCCAGCAGGATCTTTAAGCACAGAGGCATGCGGTGGGGAACGGAGGCAGAACATGGGTTGCAGGCCCTGAGTTCAAGAGCTGGCATCTCCAGTAAGAGGTCTGCAAGGATTGGGAACGTCTCTGCCCGAGACCACAGACAGCCCCTGCTAGACGGAATAAAGCAGCCAGTATCAAGTGTCTGACCCAGAAGGCAGCTGCTTCTTATGCCGGAGTCTGGACTTGCTCAGTCCCTCCCCCTTCTCTCAATCTGTAGTTGAGGACACTTCCCTGCTTAGATCCCGCTTGGGTTAGCAGCCATGCATTAGGGGGCTTGCACATTGGTTGCTGGCATAGCAGCCTCCTAACAGTTGTAGTTTGCTTTCCCGGACAATCAGTGGGAGCTCTCAGTTTTTAAGTGCAGTTCTCCCAAACAAGAGGCTAGTTAGGGAAAAAAGCCACAACAAACTAAGAGAAAAGGGAGAGCGGACTCAACCTGTTTCAGCATATTTGAGGGGGGATACGCCCCGGTTCCCCCTTCCCACCCAAACTTACAAAATTTCCATGCATGGCCCGAGTACACTCACAAAATCAATACCAGGAAGCACAGGGCTTGCTAGTAATCCGCATTGCAAGCACACAAACTCACACACTGCACAAGGGCCTTGTGGATTTTGTCAGTCTCCCAGCCCCTATATATTTGACCAAATCAGTGGCCATCCTTACAAAAGGTATGGGGAGGGCGGTACCCACCACAAATCACAGGTAGAAAGCATGCCAGAGAGAGAACCATATCCATGCGTAAATAATATAGTCACATTGCCATGTGCCACCTGCTGGGGAAGTAGAGAATTTCCTGGGAGCCCCCACTGTGCAAGTCCCTGTGCTCCAGCACGCTGATTAGCATCCTGCACAAGAGCTGCAGGAACTGTAAGAAAGGTTTGAAACAGGAAGGAGAAATGCCCCCCCCACCCCTACATGCACACACAAACACACTCTCTAGAGCAGAGGTCCCCAACACGGCACCCGTGGGCACCACGGTGTCTGCAAACACCTTGCAGGGTGCTTGCCAAGGATTTTTACAAAGTGGGGTGGGACCCAATGGGTCATCTGCCCAGCAAGGCTTGTGATAGGCTGTGCAGTTTTAAAAAACATTGCATCAGCGGCAGCTGCTCCCACAGTATATAGGAAACCATAAACAATCTATATAGTGAAATACCTAAGCAGCTCAAAAACAATCACATCATTGTGGCCTATTCTGTTTCATGCGCCGGAAAGGAAGGGGAGGGGGGGCAGAAAGTTCTCTCAGCCCACAATGGCCTGTAATTGTGGCTTTGACAGGGAGGCCAGCAGACTTCAGCGTGGTTTTTCGGTCTCAACCACAGGCCTGGCAGAACTCTCCCCCGTTCCAAGGACATAGGAGTTTGACCACAGAGGGCCTGAGGGACAGAGCGACACCACCCTTCGCCTTGACAGAATTGTGTCCAATGGCAGCTTTTAGTTTTTGCTAGAAGTTGAGGCTGTGGGTCCCTCTACTCCTTTTCTGTCTTTACTGGCCCAGCTCCGAGGAGGGGTAACTGCAGGGCCCAGGGCTTTTGACGAGACCCACAGCCACTCGATCCCTTTCGAGTGCCCCACCAGCCATGCCCCTAGCAGCACATGATGCTCAACAACCACTCAACAACAGAGGCACAACTCCGGCAGGCACAACCAAGATTTATTAAAGGCGTGGGCTTTCGAGTGCAGGCACTGAATCTTGGTTGGTCTTAAAGGCGCTATTGGACTCTATTTTTGTTGTGCTACTTCAAACCAACACAGCGACCCACTGGAATCTGCCTGGGAATATCTGTTAGAACCATTCACTGGGCAGTTCCCCTCCCTTCCAGTAGGAGGTGCTAGCTTCTAGAGAAAGCTGGGCAGGCTAGGCAGACAGAGCAACCAGATTTGCCCCCTCTGCTTACTCAACTGCAACCCGCTAGGAGGACCCGTAGCCATGCTTCCCATCCACCTCTCTTATCTCTTACCTCCATGAGAGCAATTCCGAGACAGAGTCCCACAATGGTGATGATGTTCTTGGCAAGCCAGTCCTGGACGTTGGCCTCGCAGCCCTATGAGATTGACAAGACTGGGTTTAAATTAGGAACCCCAGAAGGAAGGGAGCTGCAAATCCCTCCCGATGAGCCGTGTTGATGCTACTTACGTCTGTGTAGACAGGCCATTCCCCCCGGGCAAAACAGAAACCTTCAGCACGCTCTCGAGGCTCATGGGTCTCTGTGGTGTTGGTCAGCGGCTGGTCAGCCCGAGAATGGTTTCGGCAGGAGCAAGGATAGATGGAGGAGCCATTGGTGGTCACTGCATGGTTCCTTTGCCAGTCAGCATAGGAGGTCCATCCGCAGCACTGGAACTGGAGGGGGATTGGGGAGCAGGAGTTAGGGAAGGGCCAGCACGCCGTGAGCCATGAACAAGGCCACCATAACTACGGGCAAACATAAATAAGGACACACAAAGCCATCTTCTACTAAATCAGACTGCTTGTCCATCTAGCTCGGGATTCTCCAACATCAACAACTTTCCTTGGGTGGGGCCTTTGCCCAGCAAGGCTTCTGATTGGCCACGGGAGACCTGATTGGCTGTTCAGCTTTTGAAAAACACTGCTTTGGCAGCAGACGTCACTGCAGGATCAGCATCTCCACCACTGCATACCTCCACCTTCTGCAGCCGCCGTTTTGTGTCCACGGGCCCAAATAGGTCATCTGACACTGATCCAGCTGATCAGCATGGTCTACTGCAGGATTGGCCAAATTGTGGCTCTCTAGAGGTCCATGGACTACAATTCCAGATGTCCGTGGACTACAATACAATAGTCCATGGACATCTGGAGAGCTACAGTTTGGCCACCCCTGGTCTTCTCCCACAGGTAACAGCCCCCCAGCTCTTTCCCATTACCTGCTACCTGGCCATGCTATAAATGGAGGTGTCTCCAAGGGGCAGAGAAACCTGAAGTGCACACTGGTCCTTCAGTGTCTTACCTGCTCCTGAACAACATCCCAGCTTTCCTCCTTATCTGTGAGTGACCCGTTGAACTTGTAATCTCGAATGATCTCGCTCACATAGACTCTGACGCTCGCCTGGATCTGCATGGCGGCAGAAAGAAGAAAAGTTGGTTTTTATACCCCGCTTTTCACTGCCCAAGGGAGTCTCAAAGCAGCTTACAATCCCCTTCCTTTCCTCTCCCCGCAACAGACACTGTTGCCACGCCTCCTGAAGGCACCAGCCAATTTATATGCAACCATGAACAAAGGCTCTTCACACCATTGGTCAGTTTCGGTTTAATTTCTGCGAAAGAACCCTTTGAATAATTGTATGGTATGGGGTCACCACAACACGAGGAACTGTATTAAAGGGTCGCGGCATTAGGAAGGTTGAGAACCACTGTGCTGAATTCATAGAGAAGGGTGCCTTCCTGTGGAATGCAAGTGCCCGTACAGGGAAGTTCCCTCGCGGAGTGACTCACCGTGTCCCGCTGTGTGTAAACCACGATTCCGATGGCGATTTGAGCCACGAAGAGCAGCAACAGGAAGGCAAAGTACTGCGGGCGGAAAAAGAGAAGACAGTGAACCCCGTTTTTCTTTTTCAAAATAAAGGAGACACAAGAGCAAGACCTGGAAAAGCCAAATCCTAATTGTGGCGCAGAGTGGTAAGGCAGCAGACATGCAGTCTGAAAGCTCTGCCCATGAGGCTGGGAGTTCGATCCCAGCAGCCGGCTCAAGGTTGACTCAGCCTTCCATCCTTCCGAGGTCGGTGAAATGAGTACCCAGCTTGCTGGGGGGTAAACGGTAATGACTGGGGAAGGCACTGGCAAACCACCCCGTATTGAGTCTGCCATGAAAACGCTAGAGGGCGTCACCCCAAGGGTCAGGCATGACCCGGTGCTTGCACAGGGGATACGTTACCTTTACCTTTAATTCGAGATGCCGTGACGTCAGTTTCAAAATGCACAGAAATCACGACAGCAAAATTGTAAATGTGCCAATCTAGAGGAGGAAGTGAGTCACGGGAAGAGTTCCTGAGACTGTACCATGGCAGGAAGGGGGTGGGTGGACGGAAGCTGACGTTTTGAGTTTCCTACCTTGCAAATTCTACCCCCTTACAAAAATATCGTGTTTTGGAAAGAGATCTGACCTACGTTGCTTGATAGGCTGGTGTTCTACATGCAGGGATTATCCCGCTCACCAGAACAGTGTTCACGTTTGCAGTTGGCTACCTGCGGGCTAAGATAAGAAATGTGCCCAGGAACTCTGCGTTACACAACTGTCTGCTCATGTGGACTGCCTTCGTACCTATATTCAGTTCAGCAGGGTGCCACTTCTGGGGTTTCTTGAAACCCGAAGATGGCTTAGTTCAGGGGTGGCCAAACATGCTGACAGGGGCTCATGGAAATTATCATTATTATTATATTATTAACATTGTTATTGAGATTTTTATTTCCCACCCCTCCCGAGACCGGCTCGTGGCAGATTACAATTGTCCACAATAAAACTCCAGTAAAACCCCAGTACAATTAAAACAGGACATAAAATTACAGTATGTCGGTAAGAGAACAAGGCGGTAAAAATCCACTACATCCCCCCCCCCGCCCCAACATCATCCAATAGGGAAATAACCCCCGCCGTTGCTGACCCTGGCGTACCACTGCATAGCACCAAGCACTAAGGGGGGGGGGGATATCAGATCTTCTATTCAGACCCCAGCCTCAATCACAGACCTGGCGGAAGAGCTCCGTATTGCAAGCCCTGCGGAACACAGAAAGCTCCTGCAGAAAGCTTCATGAGCAACTAGAGGGCTAATTTGGGCACCCCTGGCTTAGTATACCTTTGAATACCAAGGGAAAGATGTTGCCCATCATACTCTATTCTGGGGCTTCTTGGAGGGTCTATGGCCAGCCACTGTGAGTCTGGTTCATCAGGGCTCTTAGGCCCTGCTTCTAGGAAACCCCTTACTCCCAGAATGCTCTGTTTCCAGACCTCATTGACTGTTCCTAGAGAGCTTTTGCGGACCAGCTCCTGGCATACTTACAAATCCGAGCATACACTTGACTTCTTTGAGGGAGCCCAGGCACCCGAGGAAGCCCATGAGCATGGTGAGGATGCCAACCCCGGAGAAAATATAAGACCAGATCTTCAACGCGAAGAGGGACGACCCTGGAGAAAGGAGGGACGGATGTGTCAGTCGAAAGTTGGCTCGGGAGGGTACTCAAGATGTCCAAAAAAAAATTCATTTGGAGGAATGAATTTCCCCCTGTTTGCACAGAACAACTGGAGAATAATTCTGGGTTATCACTGTGGGATTCAGTGCAGGAAACCTAACAAGCTTTCTCTCTCCCAAACCCATGCAGAGCCCCCAAAGGAGGACGAGCTGTCAGTGAAGGGGTGGGAGCAGAGATTGGTTCCCGCTGGGGCCAGAAAGGGGCAGGCAAGATTCGCGGTCTTTGGGAGCTCACCTAGGGAGGATGCAAAACTATTCTTGTCAAAAAGTATCCATAAACCAAAGCTGAAGAGGAGGCTTCCAAGAATCTGGAGCAAGGAGGAGAGAAGAGAAAATGGGTGATAAATTCTAGGCTGTTGCCAGCTCAAGATCTACCCCCAGGCCCCCTGCCAAGTCTCAGGCCTGCTCCCCCTAGCCCAATACTCACAAAGAAGAAGAGGTTGAAGAGGAAGAGGAAATACTTGGTGACACTGAGGCATCCTTTGTGGGACATGGTGGCTTCCTGCAGGGAGGAGCAGGGGGGAAAAAGAAGTGTTAAACGGAATGAGAGACACACATATAAACATGGAAAGTAGGAGTCCTGTCTGTGTTAGGTGGGGCCTGTTCCCCTCCCCACCTCATTCCATAGCCATCTTACGAAGGACGAGAGTTTTGTGGGGTTTTAAAACGAATCCTCCCAGATAGATGGGGCCAAAGTCTCTTCCCTCACCCTGAGACCCGTGGTCGAGGTCACAGTAGTGGCCAGATGGGTTGCTGGGGAAACCCAGACCCACATCTGGGGGGATGCCCACTTCATCCAAGGCCTTGCTGTCCACGGGGCAGAGGGGACGGAGCTGTAACTCTCCAGAGGTCCGTGGACTCCAATTCCCATGAAGCTGGCAGGGGCTCATGGGAATTGTAGTCCACGGACCTCTGGAGAGCCACAGTTTGGCCACCCCTGCGAAGTGGGGAGCGGGCTGAGGAGAAGCAGCCGCAGAGCCCTCCGACGGCTCCGATCCAGGATTTCACCTCTCTTTTTTCTGGAAGACTGACAACTGCTTTCAACTGATAGCACACCTCCACCCATCTTGCAGCCCTGTCAAGCACCACACCCTAGCCCTGCAGGGCTTGCCGATTTTTCAACCGGCCCAGCCCGCTTGGGAGTCTCCGCCGGCACCTAGAAACCCAGACAGCGCCAGACAAAAGCGTCACAGGCTGACTTCGGTACATCCAAACGGCTCCTAAAAACCTCCCCAAAAGGAGAGACTCCTTGTTTTCTCCCTGGATGACCGGCAACCCTATCCCACCCCTGGCCTCCTATCCAAACCCCGCCGTTCCGATTAGGGGACTCCGGAGTGGGTCTGTTGCCTCAGAGGTCAGACGCCACAGCTCCAGAAATTACATACAATACAACGGACCGTGCTGAATCAGCATCTACGAAGCCAGGGGTCACCGGGCTCTTGGACAAACGGCACGGCTTCCGTTTCCAAATGAAGCCATGCAGGGGCTGAAGCAGAGGCTCTCGTGAGGCTCCAAAGCCCCCTACCACTTAATCTCCCATGTCAACCGCTGCTCTATCCTAAAGAGCGCATACTTTGCCCATGTCTCCTCGTATTTCACAAAACCCAGGCCAAAAGCTGTTCCAGGGCTTGGCTTTTTCTAGCAAAACCACCGGTGTGAACAGGCGACAGAAAGCAGAGGAAGCGGAGAATTTCGAAGCTGCCACGCGTCAGAGATTCTCAGAAAGATCAGCGCACTTCCTGGGGGGGGGGTCGTGCATGAGGCCAATTCACACTGGATTTCACAAACGACACGGCGAATTTCAGCAAGGGGCCTACGCTCCACGTCCTCCAGCTCGATGCTAGCAGCTAAGCTTTCCACAACCACGTATTTATCCAACTGTTCACATCGTACGGCGCCTCCATTTCTGAGCACGCTTGCTTGTGCAATTGGGCGTTCATTTCCCATCGCAAGGACACTGCCCCATGCTTCCACTTTTGTCCACATTTGTTCGGTGACAGACTAGGATCGGGGAGAGCTGAGGTTTGAATCCCCGCTCGGTCATGTGACATGCCAAATGACCTTGGGCCAGTCACAGGTTCTCCATCTAACCTCCCCCGCTGGGTTGCTGTAAGTATAAAATGTTGGGGAGTAAAAACTTGTAAGGCGCTTTGGGTGCCCGTTGAGGAGAAAGTGCAGTATAAATCAAAAACACTTTTCCTTGATGTGCATAGCCGCATTGGTTCACGGCCTTCTACCGTGCCTCTTCGCACACACCGATTCGAAAGAGACGTCTCGAGGCTTGCTCACCGCTATGCGTACAGTATGGGTAATCCATGGACACTTATATAACCCGCATGAAACACAGGCTCATGCCTTTCCAAGAGTTGCACAAGAGAATCTCAGAGCCGACACGCAAGCGTGCGTGCGTGCTCTCTCTCACACACACACACATATAGACAAAACACACACGCACTTACAGTGCACACCAGGACTCACCAACACATTCCTCCTCACTGGGTGCTTTTAACCAGCACCCATGCGCCAAGTCACACTTAACAGGACATGTTTTTAGCAAACCACACAAGGACCCTGGTTCTCAGTCCTTCCTTCCCACCAATGATTAACCAGAGTTCCCTACAATCGGTCCTTTTGGCTTCACACAACCAGCCCAGCTCCCCTTCCCCTCCTCCCCCAAACTACCCCTTCTAAGCCCCCCATCCAGCCTTTCGGGTCCCCCGACCCCCAAGCCTCTCTCTTGGGCTAGCTTTCGTCCCCCCAAATGCCGGCAACCTCTCAGAGAGACAATCTCTCCCCTGCTACCACATCAGTACCCCCCCACCAAAAAAAACCCAGTTAAGGCCTTCTGCTTTTTACATTGCTAAACCCCCTGGCCACGCTCCCAACCCCATACAAATCGCACCCCCCAACTTTCAGGTCCATGCCAGGTATGCGCCCTATGGGGCAGGACCCCAGCTGACCCCGGAGAGACAGGGCTAGCTCCCCTTCCCCTTCGCGATCACAGCAGACCCTGCCCCAAAATCCACACCCCACACACACACAAGAAAAGCACTGATCCCCACTTTTTTCTTACTGGCCCCTAACTTTTCCTGCCGAGGAGTCCGCAGGGACCAGGAAGATCGCGTCCCCAAATGACTTACCGCACGCTGGCCCCGGGCTCTTGCACTTTCTCACGCCGCAGACCCCCTCGCTCCCCCCTGAGCCGCTTCCCCTTCCCAAAAGCAAACTTTCCGACCAACTTCAGCCAGCCACCGCGAGGGGCCCTTCCTCCGCCATTCGCTCCGCTCCGTTTTCATTGGCTGCCAGAAAGGGGGGAGGGCGGGGCTTGGGCATTAAAAAATTAATAGATTCCAGCCCCGCCCACTTTAGCTTGTAATTTCCAGCCGACTCCCCCCTCCCCCAGGCCAAGGTTGAGTTACAAAAGACTTTCTTTCTTTCTGTCTTTGTTAAGGTGGAATTTTGACGTTCCGCACCGGGGAAGTCCCGCGCCGCGTCCGCTGCGGCGCAAAAGGCCGCGCAACGGGGCGCAAAGGGCGCCCTCCGTTGCGCGGCTTTTCCGCCACGTTTCCCAGCCTAGGCGGGGATCTGCTGGCGGAGATTTCGGGTCGTGCATCTGGAGTTCCGCTGCCGCACGGGGCCGGTCCAAGGAACATGGACCCGGGAGCAATTCGATCGGAGTCGCTGCGCAGCATGCGCGCACAGGATCGGCCTGCGCGAGAGTTAGCAAACAGGGTATCTGGAGAGCTCCTGGCGAGCGAGAAAAAATGGCTGCTTTGGAAGAAGAACATCTGTTTTTTTTTTTACTTTTTGCTCCAGTAAGGAGTCCCAGAACAGCTTGCAAACACCATTCCCTTCCTCTCCCCACAACAGGCACCCGGTGAGGTCAGTGGGGCTGAGAGCTCTGCGAGAACTGCTCTGTGAAAACAGCTCTAATGAAACCAGCTGCATGTGGAAGAGTGGGGAATCAAATGGGGTTCTCCAGATTAGAGGCGGCTGCTCTTAACCACTACACCACGTTGGTGGGCTGGGCGGCATTGTGCTCTGTTGAGGACCCCTCCCCTCCCCAAGCCCTGTCCAGACTCCATCCACAAAATCTCCAGCTGTTTCCCAACCTGAATCTGGCAACCCTAGTTACATGCATGCTTGCATGTCAGGTCTGAGAATCTCTTGTGCAACTCTTAGGAAAGGTATGGAATGACGTAGAAATTATACTTCCCTTTCAGATGGACCTGGAGTTTGGCGTGGCTCCGTATACCTTGGCATGACCCGGGACAGCTCTTAGCTGTCATTCTAGCCCTTTTGAGATCAGTAGGCATAATATATAATCATAACACAAACTAAGGTTTGAAAGAGCCAAGGGTTTTCCATGCAAGGTTAAGTCATGGAATCATACAGGCCATCTAGTCCCTAGATCCTGCTCAATGCAGGATCAGCCTAAAGCAGGGGTAGTCAAACTGCGGCCCTCCAGATGTCCATTGACTACAATTCTCATGAGAATTGTAGTCCATGGACATCTGGAGGGCCGCAGTTTGACTACCCCTGGCCTAAAGCATCCAGGATAAGGATCTGTTCAGCTGCTGCTTAAAGACCACCACTGAGGGAGAGCTCACCACCATAGGCAGCCAATTCTGACTTTGAAATTTTCCCCTCTGAAGATCCCCATTACAGTGGATCCTATCCTCTCCTGTCAATAGGAACCACTCCCTGCCCTCCTCTGACAACCTTTCAAATACTTCAAGAGAGCCATCCTGTCCCCTCTCAGCCTCCTCCAGGCTGAACCTTCCCAAGTCCCTCAGTCTTTCCTCACAGGGCTTGGGCCCCAGGACCCTGATCATCCTCGTCGCTCTCCTCTGAACCCTCTCAATTTCGTCCCCGTCCTTTTTGAAGTGAGGCCTCCAGAACTCCACGCAGTACCCCAGGTGTGGTCTGACCAATGCAGTATACAGCAGGAGACTCGAACATGGTCTGTGATTCAAAGATGTACTTATTTTTCGCTTTTCCAATGAAATGTTTACGTCCCGCTTTTAACAGAAATGGGGAGAAATCCTATCTACAGAATCGGTTCACAGCCCACTTTCCTGCAAGGTTACTCAGAAACGTCATGCTGTGATAAGATTAGAAAGCACTATAGTGTTGCAAAACAGGGTGCCTACACTTAGGAGCGTTGGGTCAATTCACAAAGGGGGCCAAAGGCCATTATGAAGGGTTTTGCCACAGGGTGCCAACTTCCAGATGGGTCCTGGAGATCTCCTCGAATTACAGAGATCAATTCCCCTAGAGAAAATGGCAACTTTGGAGGGTGGAATCTGTGGCATTGTATCCTGCTTAGGTATTAAGGTATTAAGTAGAAGAACACCTTCCCCAAACCCTGTCCAGCGTAAGAACAACGACCTCTAATCTGGAGAACCGGGTTTGATTCCACACTCCTCCACATGCAGCCAACTGGGTGACCTTGAGCCAGTCAAAGTTCTCTTAGAGCTCTCTCAGCCTCGCCTACCTCTGTGGTAGGAAGAAGAAGAGTTGGTTTTTATACCCCACTTTTTACTGCTCCAAGGAGCCTCAAAGCGGCTTACCATCAACTTTGCTTCCTCTCCCCACAAAAAGACACCCTGTGAGGTAGGTGAGGCTGAGAGAGCTCTAACAGGACTGCACTGTGAGAACAGCTCTATCAGGACTTTGACTAGCCCAAGGTCAACCCACTAGCTGCATGTGGAGGAGCAGGGAATCAAACCATCGCTCTTAAGCACTATACCACACTGGAAAGGAAAGATGTTTATAAGCCACTTTGAGACTCATTTGGGTCGGGAAAAGCAGGAAATGAAAAAAAACAGCTCTCCTTTTCCTCCCCAGGCTCCGCTCCCCCAATCTCCAGGGATTTCCCAACCCTGAGCTGGCAACCCTAGGCTTTGCACATCTTTTACAGAGCAGAGGAAAATCAAATCAAAAAAGTTCCCCCAGGCTCTTGGACTTGACTGAAACGCAAGAAACCCAAAGGGAAGTGGAAAATATCTGGGAGAGAACTCGCAATCACTCGCTGTTCCTTGGACTCGTTCCTCGGGTCAGTCCCTTGAACTCTGCGGGAATTCCTACTGAGCAAACAGGCACCGGATTGGGCTACGTGTTCAGAACGTACAGCATTTGCATAACAGTTGCTATAAACAGGTTAACAAAACAGTTTGGTTCATGATCGGGGTTGCGAACCCAGTATCCCTTGCCGCTGAGTCACCTTAGCCTTGGGAAACTGTTCATACTGTTGTGGTTGTTCAGCCATTCAGTCGAGTCCGACTCCTGGCAATCGCACGGCACTGCCGCGGCCACGATCCCCGATCCCACACCGCCTCCCTCAGCTGTGCAATGTTCTGGCCGGTGTCCATTCCGACCGCATCCAACCACCACGCCCCCTGTCGGCCTGGTTTCCTTTTTCCACTGGCCAACCCCAGCATAACTGCTGTCTCCGTTGAGTCGGATCGCATGATCTGGCCAAAGTATGTGAGCCAGAGTTCCGTGAGTTTGCCTGTCAATGAAATATCAGACTTTATGCGCTGTAGCATTTCCTAGTTTGTGGTTTTTGCTGTCTGATTAACCCACAGAAGCCGTCTCCAACGCCAGAGACCAAATAAATCGATTCTTCTCTTGTCCGATTGTTTTCATCGTCCGACTTTCACAGCCATAAGGGGATACTGGAAATAGCCACTGTTCATACTCAGCCTTTTCAATTGTGACTAGTAGGGGAAACTGATGTTGGCCAGAGGAACAGACACCTGAACCGAAAGGAGACCCACAGTCCCTGATGAAACAGAAACCAAGTCGCAGATTGGAGCACATACACCCACAGGTTCATAACCCTGCCATGGCTCAGAAACATGAGATGCATGCAAACTTTCCTAGATCCTCTTTGATTCCAGCAATAGGGATTCCAGCCTCTTCTAACAGAGTAGATCATTCCTTTCTCTGTACTCCGAAACCAGAGCTTTTGATTCTGAGACTGCCCAATAAAGCTGCTCGTATATTCTTTGGCAATGGGCTGATTTACATTCTGGTTGGAGCAGAGCAGATTCCCCCCCCCCCTCCACCCTCTGCCTTATACTGAATGAGTCTATTGGCCTATCCATGTCAGTGAGGGAAAAAAGAACTGTTTTTTAAATATATTTATCCCGCTTTTCACTACCCGAAGGAGTCCAAAACAGCTAACAAGCACCTTTCCCTTCCTGTCCCCACAACAGACACCCTGCGAGGTAGGTGGGGCGAAGAGAGCAAGTGCTCTGAGAGAACTGGGACTGACCCAAGGTCACCCAGCTGGCTTCATGTGGAGGAGTATGGAATCAAATTCGGTTCTCCAGATTAGAAGCCGCTGCTCTGCCTGCAAGCAGCTTCGCAGGACCTCAGGAGGAAGTCTGCCGTGTTGTCAGCTACACAACTGTTTTTACTAGAGATGCCTGGGGTTTGAACCTGCAGCCTTCTGCATGCCAAGCCCATGAGCCACATGGCCCCCCCCTCTTGTTACCAGCTGTTGCTCAAAACAGGCAAGGAGAGAGACAATGATCCAGTTCCCAGTCTCAAACCTTTAATGCCAATCCTGGCCATGTATCTTCTGCTTTGCCTTTTGGCGTATCTTGAAACAGCCCCGCCTAATCCAAGCCGTTCCTTTGACGCTGGTGTGATGCCGTTGTTGCCACGCCAGTCGGTTTCCTTTGCGCCGCTGCAGAGGGGAAATAAGTCACAGAAACACCAATTGTGGAACGCATAGAAAGTGTACCGGGACCCATAGAACCCCCACCAACATCCGCCAGTCCCACCATCTGCCTGTCCCTATGTGGCTTGCTGTTGATTTCCCCGTGAATGGCAGACTGTTTGTGGCCTCTTGACAGATGTGACCCACCTGCAAACTGAAACCAAGGAGGGATCAAAGGGAACACAGCACACACACGCACACTCCTTCTGGAAGGAGCACCAAGACATCAAGCCTGACTACTACGGTCCTCTTAGGAAGCCTCACTTCAGGTGCCGACACCTTCTGAAATAAGGCAACTTGAGGGAGGGCCTTCTTGGTCACAGCACCGAAACACTGTCTGCAACTCTTTCCCTGGGGGGAGATGGGTCTGTTGTTTTTGTGGCCATCTTCTTCCAGCACATGAAAACTTTATTTAGTTCCCTCACTCATTCCCTTCTGCCTGCCTAATGTTTTCATTGTTGTTTTTATGGCGTTTTCATGCTGGTTTTCATTGTTCTAACGGTGCAGTGTTGTTGTTTGGGATTGGTTTTGATGGTTTTCAACGGTCATTTTATTATGGACGAATCCGTTAGTTGCCTTGGTGGCCCTTCTGCTGGCAAAAAGGTAGGATAGAAATGTTGTAAACTAAATAAATCAATAAGCCAGCCCTAGGGGTATGTGTTCAAATCCTGCAATCAAATACCCTTTCCTCAGACGCGTACAAAGGGAAAGAGACACGGCCACTGCAGCTGCAGTATTATGCTTCTGTAAGGGAAATCTAAATAAATAAAAATAAATAAAAATAAAAAATAAACCCAGCTAGGCTGCTCACAATCTCCTCAACGAGTAGAGGGAAGATTAGCATGTGCGGATCTTGTGTTCACCCACTCTTACTGCCGTGCTGCTGCCTTCATAGACTTCCTCCACATTTGTCAGGTGGGTGTAAATAACAGGGCCTTCTTTTTAGCAGCACCCCGGATTTGAGCTCCTGCCTCAGGGATCTCCACCTCTTCACTCCCAATTTCCTGCTGCGAGTTTAATGTTGTTTTCTTTTGGAGAGCGGGGCTCCTGACATGTAATGCCACAAGTCCTTTAGAAAAAAAATCTGTTTCGTGATCTCTGGGCTTGTATGTTTGTTTATTTGAATAGCCCTTTACATCACACCATATCTTAAAATCTGCTATAAACCACCCTGCTGATCCACCTGGATGAAAGGCGTGGTGGAAAAGTGTTAAGAATAATATGTAATCGAGGCATCATTAATGCAAGCGCCAGAGAACAGGGTGTGTGGTCTCTCCAGACTGGATTGCATTGGGTCGTGTTTCTCATCTGTGACGGTTAAATTGCTTTGAGGCGGCTATAGTTTTGCATTTATGAAACATGGCGTCTGCTGGCCAATTACTAAGATCTTTTATTATTATTCTTCCCTCCTGTGTTCCGGAGCAGCCCAAAGTTTTCGCAAGGGCTCTAACTGCATCACGATCCGATATGTTAATCTTTTCCTTTTTTGAGAGTTCCTTTAATGAAGGGTTGTCTCTCCACCGATGGTTCTGCAGGTGAAACCAGCTTTGCAAAGACAACCATCACACCTTCACATTTGAAGGTGCCTGGGGCAGAGCCATGTTCCCTGTGCCACTGTAAAGTTAATAACCCATGTCATTAATACTGCATTTCTTAGGGCATTCGGGTAATTAAGAGTCGCTTTTTCTCCCCAGCTGAACTTCTGCAATTTTGCTTTAAATTGCTGGTTTCATTTTCTGTTCCTCTCTACCAACTAGAGGTTTCAAAGCCTCTTGCGGGGTTCGATGCTGCCATCTGCTGCTAAACAAAATTGTTTTCGGAAAAGGATTTTTGTCTCTGAAAAAGATTTTGCCTGCTGCCGGTTTAGGGTAGATCTGGGAGGGGAAATTCCCACAATGTGGGAGTGGAGCTTGAGGAGGGGGAGATTTGGGAAGGGGACGGTCCTCAGCAAAGTTGAATGCCTAAGTAGCCAAACTGTTGCTTGCAGGGGCTCATGGGCATTGTAGTCCATGGACATGTGGAGAGCCACAGTTTGGCCATCCCAGTGGTGGTGGGATGGTTGGCCAGCTCACCTAATTCCTCTTCCAAGCAGAATAATGGACTTTTGTCTCCACCCACTGTCTGGATTATGAAGGCCTTGAGAAGTCCCATTCCTTCTTTAAAGCTGGCCAACTGCTTTGTGGTATTGGCATGTGACATCTAAAATAAAAGGAGAATCCCTGTGAGGATACAATGCCAGCTTCTCTAGGGGACATGCGACACGGTACAGTGGCCACAGGCTCAACCAGGGGCTGCTGATGTTACTTTAAAGAGTTTGACCATTACAAAAATGCCCTGACAAAGTGAAGGGAGCCAGGCAACCTTGTCCCTTCTGCCTTTTCAAGTAACAATTTGGCTAATCTTCTCTCCCCCAGTGTTGTGGACCCTCTCAGAATCGGTCCCATAGTACATTTTGTAAGGGGTCAGAATCTTCTTTAAAGTGGCCATGGTTCAAATGCATAGTATCGCCCTTTGGATGGCTGTCATTTCACTGAAAAGCAAAGACATTTTGGAATACTTGAATAGCACTGTCACAGTACCTAAGTTTAGTATGTCGAAGGAAAGCTTCTTTTGTTTGACTGATCAAGCTTGAGTCTCTTTACACCCAGTCTTACTTAATTACCAAATGAAACATATTTGTTGGCTTTTTCTATCATGCCCCTTTAAAAATGCATTGGCATTTGCATTTTAACTTTAGGCTATTTTCCATAAGTGTGGTCTGTTACCCACACCAGCTATTGAGGGTCTCCTCCAATGTGGGGCCCTGGGAGATTCCCTAGGCTGGCCCATAGGGAAGACCACTCCCGTCTGCTCCATCTGGGAAGTATTGACCTGTTTCTCCCTGGTTTTTCAGATCATCTGGCTGCCTTCCCCTCCATCTCTTCTTCTTCACCAAGGTTCTTAGTTTGGTTTAAGTGACCCCCCCCAACACAGCGTACATTAATCCCATGACACTCACTGATGTATTTCCTAATGTTCACTTTCTCCTTTTCCAAAGCTTCTGTCCCCCAAAACAAAGGGCCATTCCTGGCTTTTTACCACCTCAATGGAGCAGGAGATCCTTCTGAATAACCCAGGATATATCACCATTGTATTCGCAAGACGAACCCAGTCAGAAATTGCAGCCTCCATCGCAGAATACTTGGAATCGCCCAATGTTTTGTGCCTGGCCGCAGCTCTCAGGGCAGCCATTTTGTGGAAGGCCATGTTCCCCCTGGCAGCCATTTTGTGATGTGCCCATTACCTGCTTTCATTAATCCAACCAAAAGTGCCCTGAAGTATAACAAAACTGGAGACCCCGATACAGAGGAAGGGAGAAACTGGATATAACCCTTGACACAGCCTCAGTCATAGGACTATTTACTTAACTTTTACAGCCAAATGGTTTTCAACCCCCAGTGCTGGGATAAAGAACAGAATTATTTGTGCTGGGAGGAAAAAATAATTTGCAAGAGGAGCATAAAGAAACAGTGTTACTAGGTCGGTAGAGAAGAGACTGCATTATACCTGGATAAAGTCAATTACAAAAATACCCCTCCAAAGCAGAGTAGCAAATATTTGCAGAGAAGGCGTAAAGGTTCTGAGCGAAGCAGGCTTCTCTGTTTTAATTTCTCCCCGGTGTGAACTTGAAAACACCCAGCCATTGATTAGAAAAGCCAGGAGTTACATAATCAGGATAAAGTTTCCCAAAGAATACCAAACCACAGGTGTGCGAGGTTAGAATGTAAAAGTGCACAATCAGACCGTCAAAGAAGACATGGCACCTCTAAGTACATGTGGGTCCATGTTTCCCCACAACATTTATTTATTTCTTATATTTCTACACCACCCTCTCATGAGGCTCATTGTGGTGTATTCATGCACCTAAGGGGGTTTCCCTGGCTTGTCTCCAGTCTTTCTCAAACCAGGTTCACTCTGAATTTTGGGGGAAATTTGTAGAAAAAAGTAGAGATGCCAGCTATTTATTTGTTTGTTTGTTTGTTTATATACCGCCCTCCCTGGAGGCTCAGGGTGGTTTAAAGGTAAAGGTAAAGGTGAAGGTATCCCCTGTGCAAGCACCGAGTCATGTCTGACCCTTGGGGTGACGCCCTCTAGCGTTTTCATGGCAGACTCAATACGGGGTGGTTTGCCAGTGCCTTCCCCAGTCATTACCGTTTACCCCCCAGCAAGCTGGGTACTCATTTTACCGACCTCGGAAGGATGGAAGGCTGAGTCAACCTTGAGCCGGCTGCTGGGATTGAACTCCCAACCTCATGGGCAAAGCTTTCAGGTGGCTGCCTTACCACTCTGCGCCACAAGAGGCTCTTCAGGGTGGTTTACATAAGAACAAACAACAATACATAAAACAGTCTATAAACATGTGAATAACTTTACAATAATAACTAATGGTTGTAACCATATAACAGTGTAAGAGTATATACAATATAGACAGTATAAACAATATTTCAGGTGGGACCTGGGAATCCCCCAGAATTATAGCTCGTCTCCAGACTACATCGATCAGTTCCCATGGAGGAAATGGATGCTTTAGAGCAGGGGTAGTCAACCTGTGGTCCTCCAGATGTCCATGGACTACAATTCCAGCAAACGCTGGCAGGGGCTCTTGGGAATTGTAGTCCATGGACATCTGGAGGACCACAGGTTGACTACCCCTGCTTTAGAGAAGGCGTGGCCAATTTGTGGCTCTCCAGATGTCCATGGACTACAATTTGCATGGCAGGGGCTCATGGGAATTGTAGTCCATGGACATCTAGAGAGCCACCTTTTGGCCACCCTCCATCCAGGCTCAACCTGAATCTGGCAACCCAACACCCCATCCCTTGCAGGTCCCTTGCAGGGACCTGACAAAGCTAGTAAAAAGCCCAGGTTACTGCCTCATGGCTGGGAAAATTCAGATGGGCAGCCATTTTCTCTGTCCCCATGGTAGCCATTCCTACCCCTTGCCACCAGTGGGCTTAAAAACAAACTAGAATATCTTTAGATATACCATAACATTAACGGTGTTGGTTGTTTTGCCCCACTTACCTCAGTAAACAAGCAAGAAGGCCAAACAGTGTAAATGAAAAAATGGGGGGGGGAGACCATTTTGGGCTAGTAGAAAATCAACAGATTGTTTAACATCGTCTCTAATGTGAATCTTAACCAAAAGGCTAGGCTCTTTGCCAAAAGGAACACTCTTAATTTAGAGAAGTACAAAAATTGGTAATAGTCGAATGAAGCAACAAATCCTGTAACACAGAAGTCCAAAAATATAACAGTCAAGTGATTCCTGGTAATGACCAATTTCGACATTCAAGTCTTCTTCAGAACTATTCTACAAAGGCCAAGTAAATAATTTCTACCATATAGCAATAAGGATTAAAAGAAATACAAAATAATGAGACATATAACATAATATTCGTACATTTTTACCGCATCAGAGCCTCTTCAAAATTGTCATCTTCCTTTCAGTGCTGTTGACGTTGGTGAAAACCCTTAGCTGACATTAAATGCCCTTGAAAGGTGCCTCAAACAAGAATTTAAAGATTTCCCCCCTCAGTTTTTTTTTCTGCTTTTGCACTGAACAGCTAACAGCTTAGAGAACTTAGAGATGCCAACCTCCAGGTGATAGCTGGAGATCTCCTGGGATTACAACTGATCTCCTGTCAACACAGATCAATTCACCTGGAGAAAACGGCTACTTTCAGAGGTGGACTCTAGGGTTACAAGTCCCCCCTGACTACCGGCTGAAGATGGGTTTTTTTCTTTGCCAAATCCAGGTTGGGAACTCCCTAGAGATTTGGGGATGGAGACTGGGGAGGACTGGAACCTCAGTAGGATACAATGCCATAAAGCCCACCCTCCAAAACATCCATATTCTCCAGGAGAGCTCAAGCTCCATCCCCCAAACATGGAGTTGGGAACCCTCGAAAAACTCAGAAACTTGGCTTTGCCACCCAGTTGCTTGTGGATCTGTACCAAAGAGTAACCTCACATTGTTTAGGCCAGGGGTAGTCAGACTGCGGCCCTCCAGATGTCCATGGACTACAATTCCCAGGAGCCCCTGCCAGCATTTGCTGGCAGGGGCTCCTGGGAATTGTAGTCCATGGACATCTGGAGGGCCGCAGTTTGACTATCCCTGGTTTAGGCAGAGCAACAATGGCATTAAAGAAAGGCCGAAAAAAGCAACAAAGGTGTTGCTTGTGTACAAAGTGTTGCTTGTGTACAAAGAGGGTAGTGCTACAAGAAGAATCAGAGTTAGAAGGGTGTTAGAGGCTAACAAAATTTTGGTGGGGATGTGCTTTTGAGAGTCAAAGTTTTCTATGTCAGATGGAGATTTCTGAATCCTCGTATCCCATTCAGGAGTTTGGAGGGGCATTGTGCAGGCGCCAGGACGCAAATATTTTCTTGCCCACGGGGAACCTCGTAACCTTAAACAAATTGTGACCCACAACGACCTTCCTGACACTGTCGCTACGCCCTGCGACAAACAAAGATGCCAACCCTGTCTCCTCCAATGTGGAGGACGCATGCCATCAAATGCAAGTGATGCCCTTCCACGGTCTCCATCAGATAAACATGCCTGTCCCTGTGACAAAGAATAAATGGAGATTAATCCAACATAAACACTCACAACAGCAGTTGGAGAACGTTTTAATCTTCCAGGATATTCCACCGCTGACCTACGAATAGCTGTCCTCAAGTAGGGAAGCTTCAAGAGGAGATTATAACGTTAGATCGCTGGATTTGAGTTAATTCACAAGTTCAGAATAATGCATCATGCCCAGGGGGCATCTCACTATACATATTAATTTTTCTAAAATCTAGCTGCTCTACAGCAGACCTACACAGAGTAGCAGGTTCAGTGTTGGACTAGGCATGGGGAGTTCCAGATTTGACTCTCCACCTGCCACGCATGACCATTCACTGGACAACCCAGAGCTACTGAATGGTCATCTGTGAGTACTGAGGGGGAAGCACTGAAGATAATTGGTCCTGCGTAGAAGTCCCTGGTTTTGAACCCAGAGCTCTCCAATTTAAAAAGAGGCAGTAGTGATAAGAAAGGCCTTAACTTGAGGCCGTGGAGAGCCACCACCGGAGAGACCCAGTAACCCAACTAGGTATAAGGCACTTTTCCCACCTACTTCCTCACCAGGCTGGTGTGAGGATAACACCTTGGTGTGGAGGTCAAGAGCGGCCGCTTCTAATCTGGCGAACCAGGTTTGATTCCCCGCTCCACATACAGCCAGCTTGCGCCGGTCAGTTCTCTCAGAGCTCTCTCCGCCTCCCCGACCTCAAAGGGTGCCTATTGTGGGGAGAGGAAGGGAAGGCGATGGTCAGCCGCTCTGAATCATGAAAAGCGGGGTATGAAAACCAACTCTTCTTCTTCTAACACGAAAGGGTGGGAAACCAGGTAACAATGAAGGAGAGGAATGGACTCTGGTTGGCAGCCCTGTCCTCCAAATGCTGGATTCTACAGGCAGCAATTTCCCAAAAAAGGCAGCCACATAACTAGTTGCTCCTTCCAGGTCTAGCCGACCGATGGCCACCCCCATAGGGTCTTCAAGGCCAGAGATGTTCAGAGATGATGTAGCAACCCTGGCATTCTTTGGTGGTCAGCCCCCATCCAAAAACCGGGCTTGGCTTCCAAAATCGGGCCATCTGCAGCATCTCCCCCAATGCTCCCTAATCGACCCCCCAAAAAAGGGTTGGGGGCAGCCACTGAACCGTGGAGCCAAGCCCCAAAGCCCCATAACAGGCTGAGTCTCCCCCACCCCACCCCTGCCTGGCCCAATTCCTTCCCGCAGTTTCGGAGGGGAAGTGAGAAGACGGGTTTGGAAACAGAAGCACGCTGTTTGGCCGTGGCGGCTCTTTGGGCGGCCCGGAAACCCGGACGCTGGGTGGGTGGCTGGGTGGGTGGGGACGCGGGCCGGGCTCGAACCCGCCCTCCGGCCCGCCTCTCCCTGCCTGTGGCTGATGCAACGTGGCTCAGGAGCAGCAGAGCGGGCGCGTGGTGGGCGCCAGCAGGTAGGGCGCCTCGGGGGGCGGCAATTGGGGGGCTGCGGGTGGGAGAGCCCGGCGGGGAGACCTTTCTGGTGGGGAGAGAAGCAGCATGAGGGTGCTGGGTAGGTGGGTGAGTGGGTGCGCGGTCCCGATTCCCCCTGGGTGGTTGTGCTTGTCGCCCCTCCCTCCCTTCCCTGGAGTAGCCCCCCCACCCATGCCGGGACGCATTAGGCGCTTGCCTGTCATGCTCCTCTCGCCCCCCTTTTAAAAATAGGAAAGAGGTCGGATCCTGCTTGCCATAAGGAGAATCCAGCAGGAATCCTGCCAAGGGACAAGGCGACCAGGGATCCCAGGGGGAGCCGGGTCCGGGAGGTGCGGGCTTGGATCGACCACTGCAGATTGGGGGCAGACATCGGGGCCAATGCCCAAAATCTTGAATTGGTCCCCGGGGTGCAGGGAGGGGGGGCGGTGATCCGGACAACGCCTTCCAGGAAGGGTTGAGCCCGGGCGGCACCTGCCTGTTGACAAGTTGATGTCCTTGCATGGCATGGAAGGAGAGGGGGGGGTTTTCCGGCTTGGGGTTGGTCGGTTCTGGGTTCAAATGCCTGTAGCTATGGGAGGAAGGACTTGATCTCAAATAGGCAGCCCAAGGAAAGGATAGAAGAAGAACTGGGGTTTTATGCTCCGCTTGTCACCACCCGAAGGGAGTCCCGGAGCGGCATGTAAACACCTTTCCCTTCCTCCCCCCCCCCCCCATAACAGGCAGAGAGAGCTCTAAGAGGACTGGCTGCATGTGGAGGAGCGAGGAATCGAACCCTGTTCTCCAGATCTGAGTCCGCTGCTGTTAGCCACTACTCCACGCTGGCACCACGCTAGAAAACAGAGCGTAGAGTGAATTGTCGCATTCTGGACAGCAGGTGAATAATGGGGGGTGGGGGGTGGAAAACACCGTCAACATGCAGTTGTGGGGACCCTGTAGGTTTTGAAGCTTCCTCTGCTTGGCAGCTGTGAAGTTCCCTGGTGGTCTCCTATCCAAGGACTTTTATTTATTTTTATTATTGTATGGCATGTGTGTAGTGGAGCCAGGAGATCCTTGGATTGCTTGGCAGCCAGGCAAGAGAGGTTTGGAGGGGGTTTGCCCTTGCCTGCCTCTGCGTCATGACCCCCCTCATATTCCTTGGAGGTCTTCCATCCAAGTACCAGCTAGAGGCAACCCTGCTTAGCTTCCAAGATGTGAGATCCAGTTACCTTGTAAGGGAACGTGGAACAATACGTTTTTAAGACGCTTTCCTTCTGTGGGGAAAAGAACCCCCGCAAGCAGAAAGTTAGCTCCTCTAGGTGAAAGCTGCTTAGCCCGCCTCCTTTCTCCCTGACGTAGCTCTAGGCTGATGTTTGCATGGAGTTGAGTGGGGGGCGTGCTAAAAATGTGACACTTCACCTGCAATTTGTCCATGCATGTTTTTTGCTTCTAGGTTTTATTTCTGTTTTACATTGGAGGTTCTTATTGGCTGTTTTTTTTCATGGTTTGTTTTTAGGACTTGTTCCATTTTTTGTGAGTGGCCTTGAAGAGTCAGTTTATAGCTATTTGAAACAAAAAAAGAATGAAAATGACTGATTTGGAGAGTAGATTCTGTGGTATTGTGGCATTATGCCCCACTGATGTCTCTTCCCCAATTGGTACCCTCCAGGCTCCAAATCTCCAAATATTTCCCAACATGCAGCTGGCGACCCTATTCTAGGTGCAGGGATGCATCTTGGATTTAACAGCTATTTATATCTCTAGTAGCCTACCTTGTCTTCAAAAACAATTCACTCATTCTGAAAACTAAAATATTTCATCGGATTTCCCCCCCCCCCCCAGCATTCCCCCAAGACTCTATGATTCTATGAAATTTCCAATTTTGCCAGTGGAAAAGCTGAAAAAAGTGTGTACGGTGGGGGGAACAACTGTCCCTCCCAAATTTCCCCCCTTTTCTCCTGACCTTCTCATCTGTATCCCCTTGTGCTCCACAATCTGAACAGGCACTTTAAATTTCTACTTTGGCATTATAGCTGCACCTGCCTTGTTGTGAGGCATTGCACCAAGATTGTGCGATAGGGATCGTATGCCATGAGGGTGACTTGTCCACACAGGAAAATCCAGTTGTAAATAACTGGGGTGAAGTAACAATGACACATTGTCCAGAGGTTTGTGGATGTAGCTTGTGTCTGAACTGACTCTTGCCGTGGTTTTGACTTTTCCTTGCAAATCAGATTTCCCAAATACGGTTCGGAATTCTGGCTGTTAAAGGAAAAGGCAAACTGTGGTTTGCTACCCAGGCAAACAGGCGTCGGGTCTGATCGAAATGGGAGGGAAAGAGATCCCTGTTCGAATTTGCCCTTCTCCTTTAAACTGTGCATAGCAGCTATGCGCTTTTAGTTAGCACGATACCTGCGGGTCATGCCAATGAAACGCATGGAGCTGCTGGCCCACGTGGCAGCATGGGATAAAGAAGAAGCCGAGTTTGCACACAGTTGCCCTGGGAAGATTGTGCCTTGCCAGGCCCTTGTTTAAACTGGGCCGTCTCTGGCTGTATACAAGGAGAAAAGCATAGGACCCTGAGGACCTTGCCTACTAATTTCATGCAGCAACAGACTGTTCTGTCTGAACGATGCCTGTGTTATTTGTGTACGTGGAAGGGGAGAGAGACTGTGGGCGAGAGCCAGTGCGATGTTCCCACAATGCACTAGCCTTTTAAACACTAGGCCCGTTGTGGTGTGTGGTTTCGGGTGGCGCAGCTTCAGTTTTTTGGGAGTAGCAGGGGATGGGCGTGGAAGATAGGTAGAATCTTTCCACGGTGCAGAAGAAAGTTTGCCCCAAGGGCCCTTGAGTTGGAGCGTGGCGATAACAGCTGGGAGGACACGCTGTGTTTCCCATACAGTATTTTTCCACACAGGTGTGGTGCTGGGAATCCAGGGAATCCGTTGTACCCTGCAGCCATTTAGTCCCTGCGCTTTGGAACACCAGCCGTTCCATTTTTAGCATGCCTAATGCAGATCTATGAGCCTCTTGTGGCGCAGAGTGGTAAGGCAGCGATATGCTGTCTGGAGCTGTCTGCCCATGAGGTTGGGAGTTCAATCCCAGCAGCCGGCTCAAGGTTGACTCAGCCTTCCATCCTTCCGAGGTCGGTAAAATGAGTACCCAGCTTGCTGGGGGGTAAACGGTAATGACTGGGGAAGGCACTGGCAAACCACCCCGTATTGAGTCTGCCATGAAAACGCTAGAGGGCGTCACCCCAAGGGTCAGACATGACTCGGTGCTTGCACAGGGGATACCTTTACCTTTACCTTTAATGCAGATCTATCCCATAAACCGTGGCACAGCCCTAAAAGCACCGCTGGTTTCCACGTCCTAAAACCTGTGCGCATTTTAAATCATGCCTCTGCTCGGAGGCCCGTACTCACGGTGGAAGATCTGCCGGCTGCATTTTGGCTCTCCTGTTCACCGAGTCCTTGCAAGTTCAGTGTTTGCAAAGGTGGCTTAGTTAACCCTTCTGGTTTGGTTGGGTTCACGCCTGTGCGGGGCTGCTTTGACAATGGCCATGTTGTGTGCTCAAAAAATTGATGAGTACATCATTTATCATTTCTGTTTAGCAGGAGATGGATCCCTAGACTGCCCCTCCCTGCAAGCGGGCTTGGGGTGGTTTGCAACATAAATTTGTTAAAACCATTCCAATAAAAAAACACAGTAAAAAAAACTGGGGGGGGGGGGACTTTGCTTTAGGATGCTTAGGGCTGATCCTGTGTAGAGCAGGGGGTTGGACTAGATGGCCTGTATGGCCCCTTCCAACTCTATGATTCTATGGCCTGTATGGCTCCTTCCAACTCTATGGTTCTATGATTCTATGATTCTATATACCTTGGGAGGGAATGTATATACCAGCCTTACTCAAATTTTCAGAACCCCCTGAAACATTCTTCAGGCTTCGAGAAACCCCAGAAGTGCTACAATTGTGCAAAATATGGTTGGGGAGCAGAGCTGTGGACACGCCCACCCGGGGCCCCTCCCCTCCCCACCCCCTCCAGGCCCATCATTGACCATTTGGGGAGGGGGGAGGCAGGGTGACATGACCAGATATGAGCACATCACCCAATAAATGCTTAACAAATTAAAATATATTAAAAACGTTAATTAACTCCCTCCTGTTCAGGAAACCACTCCAGGGCCATCAAGAAACCCAGTGGTTTCACAAAGCCCTGGTTGAGAAAGCCTGGGGGAGAGAACATGGCATGGTATAAATCTTAGAAGCTATAAACGATCAGTACTTGGATGGGAGACCGCTGAGGAATGCTCCGCAGGGGAAGGCCAAGGCAAACCACCTCTGCTTCTCATTGGCCTTGAAAGCCCCTTGGTGGAGTGGCCATGGGACGGCTGCAGATTGACAGCACCTTGCACGCACACCTGCAATATGTGCCCTCTGATACGCCTGAAGGATGCGCTGTCCTGTGGCCACGTGTGCACATTGCAGGGGTGTGGATTGTGTTCTTTTTCCTTCTGCTCAGAAAAAAGTCACGCATTAGAGGAGACTGTCCGTAGCTGTCACCTGGAGGAACGACCTTGCATGCTTTCACACCCATGTCCCTGTGCCCATGAGCAATGAATGATTCCCTTCCTTTTTGCACAGGCTGTAATTTGCTGTCGGATCAGCAGTGGCAAGCCAGGATTCGTGCTGGCCCAAGCCACAGTGCGTGGGAGGAGATGCAGCCCAGGGGCAGATCCCTGTTTTGCTCGTAAAAGAACCCAGGTTCAGTCCTCAGTATTTTTTGGCAAGGGCTCTCAGACATCAGGGGTTGGGAGAAACAAGGCCAACAGCTGTCTCCCTCTCCTCCCCAAACATTTTGGGAGAAGCTCAAGACAGTTTTCCACGTGCACGGTGGTTCTGATCCAAATTGGGCCCCGTCCACCTGGAAACTGAATTGTCAGCTCAGAACGGCGTGGATCGCACAGGCCCTGGGGAAAAGCCTAGCATGTAGCTACGCCCTTTGCAAAATAAGATAAATGGATGACTACCATGCAAAAAAAAAAAGCTGAATTGTCTAGCAAGAATGTTTAGCAGAGCTCCATTCTTGGGCAATTTGAATGATCAAGCCAAGTCTGTGTGCAAGGACTATAATCCCACTCCATTTCCCTGGAACTTTATTGCCAGCTGAGAAGTGAATTTAGGCAGATTGTGAGTGTTTATGCAGAAGGGATTGTGTTGGTGCTTGGTTCTTGTGGCCCTTTCTTGCATGCCAGCTGAGAATCGGGAGGCGAATGTCTTCCAGGCAGACTGGCCAGGGATTCTGGTTCTTTTTGTGGGGTGGAGGCATCCCCTGGGCATGGAATTGGGGTCACTGTGAGTCGACAGGGAGTTGTGAATTTCCTGCATTCCGCAGGGGGTTGGACTAGATGACCCTGGAGGTCCCTTCCAACTCCATGAGTCTCCGTGTTAATCTTAATCGCCACTGAGGAAAGTGAAAGCAGTTAGTTCAAATGCTGAACTCAGCAACTGAGTTTTGAAAGGCTGGAAGGGGAGGGATCCCTACGATCGGATGGTTCCTCAGTCAGCAAGCCACTGGCCTTTGGCGGCTTTACTGCATTTCTGTTGCTTCCTCTTTCAAGGCCACTTCGACCTGGCTGCAGCTCCTGGGCTGGGCTGGAAGTCAAATTGTAATGTAATGCTAAAGGTCTGGGGAGAAAATCTGGCTGTGAAACATGAGGCAGGAGAGGTAAATTAGGGTTGTAAATTAGGGTTGCCAGTTCTGAGTAGGAAATACCTGGAAACTTTGGGGGTGGATCAAGGAGTGGGTGGGATTAGAGGCAGAATATAATGTTAGGGAGCCCATTTTTCAAAGCTGCCACTTTCTCCAAGAGAAACTGATCTCTGGAATCCGGAGCTGAGCTCTGATTCCAGAGGTCCCTCCTGGAGGTTGGCATCCCGCTCAGAGAAAGGTCTCGCCCCTCTGCTGCTTGTGGCCCTTTCCAGTGGGGATTCCGAGGGCCCAACTCAGGACTTCCTGTACTGCCAACCACGCACCTTGCCAATGCTCACAACCCCATCCCACCCGTGGTGCCTCTGCTCAAGGCATGATCAGACCTCCGCCCCCCCCCCCGCCCCCCGAGCTGTTTCAAATCAGAACAGGATCTAATCCCAGTTCTGCTGAATGTTGCATCATCGCAGTTTGGCACGGCAAACAATCCCATCACAATGCCCGCAGCCAAGCCCAGTTGTTCAAACATGGGCCTGTGCGGCGTATTTCTTCTTCCATGCACAGAGTCTTGCTCGGGCCTTCAAGAGATCCGCCGCTTAGGGGTGGGCAAATCCCTCAGCCCGGAGACCACGGAGGCTCCACGGTACTCTTTGGGGCTGTTCGCAGCACTCCTCCCTCCAGGGCTTTAATAGCACATTGGAATGCTAGTCGGTGCTGCATGGATCCTGGCGCTCCCAACTAGTTTAGCAGCTTGTGGATTGGGGGGAAAGCTAACAGGCAGCAGGGCAACCTCGGTTTGCCCTTGCTGATGTTGCATGGGGATCCCCTGGTTTTCCAGCTCATTTCCAGGAGACAGAGGTCCGTTCTCCCTGGAGAAAAACGGCTGCCTTGAAGGGTGATCTCCAGAGCATGTTGCTCCGCTGAGTCCTCTCCCTGCCCCAAGTCCTGCCCTCAACGTCTCCAGGAATCTCCCAGCCCAGAACGGGCAACCCTAGTTGCGCAAGCCAGTTGAAGCTCTTGACTATTGCTGTGTAAGTGTTTTGTGCGTGTGCCCGAGCAAAATTTACAGGAATCCAGCACAGAATGCAGGAAAGGGGAAGCGATGTTCATTCGATAACTCAGTTGCCCCGCGTCTTATGGTTTTTTTTTATTTTGCACAAACTAAATAAAATTCATTTATTTATTTTTTTTGAATTTATATACCGCTGCTTACCATAGTCTTGTGGCGGTTTACAATAAAGCAAAATACATAACCCTTAAAACCCCTTAGTATTTAAATGAACCTAATATTGACTCATTCTGTAGTGGGTCTCTCCGGGGTGTCTTTTAAAAGTTAGACTAGCCACCGTTTCAGTTGTTGAACCCCAGGCGATGGCTTTCTAACTCGATCGTACACGCATCTTACTTGCCAGTGAGTTGTTTATTTTGTTCACAAAGAGTCGGATCCTAAGACTCCTGCTGGAGAGCCAGTATGGGACAGTAGTTAAAGAGTGGTGGAAAACTGTGTTCGATTCCCTTCTCCCTCCCCCCACACATCCAGCCAGCTGGATGGGCGAAGTTGGGCTAACCATAGTTCTCCAAGAGCTGTTATCTCAGAGAAGTTCTCTTAGAGCTCGCTCGACCCCAGCTACTTCACAGGGTGTCAGTAGTGGGGAGAGGAAGGAAAAGATGTTTGGCACCCATTTTTGGACTCCTTCAGGTAGTGAAAAGCAGAGTATAAAAAGACAACTTCTTAATTTGGATCCATTCAGGGGCAAAATAAGAGATTTCTCTGGAGCAGACATTTTTCAGCTTGGGATGGGAAAAGTCTTGGTCAGAAGAGAGTCGTAGAATCCACAGAAGGGATTCATAAATCAATCTCAACTGATGTCAAATACAGATGATTTTTGAAAATATTATTGCATTCCCCCCCCCCCTCAGGGGGTGGGTTTCAATGACCAGCCAGCTCCTGGGATGTCAGTTCTTCAGAAATCCTTAATGGACCAGGGAGGAAAGCCAAAATCTGACTAATGGCAGTACGGAAACAGAATACAGATGGAGATTTGAGTCTTCCAAAGCCAATTCAGTATGATAATTCTTGAATTGCCTTAAGTCATTGTTAAGGAGCGATTGTCTGACCTCACAAACTGGTCTTCGTGGCAGTTAGTTAAAAAATGGTATCTGAAACAGTGGCTTGACAGAGGAATGCCAACCATAAGCCACCAAACTGTGACGCTCTAGATATCCATGGACTACAATTACCTTGAGTCCCTGCTAGCATGGACATCTGGAGAGCCCCAGTTCTCCCGACCCTGGGTCTAAACTGTGGTTTGTCCTATTAAATGTCTTGAAAACAAGAAGCATGGCTTGGGTTCTGGATTGAGCACATGCTGGCAGGGCCTCGTGGGAATTGTAGTCCATGGACATCTGAACAGCCACAGTGTGGCCAGCCCTGCTCTAGAGAACCTTGCTTGGTGGTCTCCAAGTACAGATTCTGCTTCACTTCCAAGTTTGGGCTAAACCATGCCGCTTTCCTTTCCCCCGTCAAAGGGGCTACGGTCACTTAGAAATATGACTTTATGTTTGTCAGACCTGGTGCCAAGAGAATATTGTCCCTCTGCAAATGTCACATGACTAAAGTCTCCCATACGCCTCTGTACCACATCTGACCTTTCCAAAATTTAAAGATTAGTGCTCTGTCTGAGAATAGAGGACAGGCCACCGAATTGACCTAGAGGACCTTTGTTGGTTCTTAACTCGGATTTCTTTTGTGCTTTCTTAGTATTTCGGGAGTCCCGCTGTGGATGGAGCTCTGCTCCTGTCTCGGGTGAATTTGGGCCGCCCACGAGAAGCCGCAGTGGGCAGGTCTGTGCATGTGGGAATGGGTTAGGCATCGAGTCAGGGATTGAGGGCAGCCAAAAGTTTTATTAGGGGGACCAAATAATGACAGGTGGGAGAGCTTTAGCAGCCACAGCCCTAAATACAGTCTTGGGTCCTCTTCAATCTAAAGAGAAGAGGGAGAGAACCATGGGGGGCATCGTCTGAAGATGTCAAGCTACGATGCAGCCTTTCCTCAATTTTTTTACCATTGAGAAGCCCCTGAAACCAGGAGTGGTTTAAGTATTCATGGGCCTCTAGCACCAGAGCCTGTTTAAGGATTAACGGGGGGCCTAAGGTAAAGGTAAAGGTATCCCCTGTGCAAGCACCGAGTCATGTCTGACCCTCGGGGTGATGCCCTCTAGCTTTTTCTTGGCAGACTCAATACGGGGTGGTTTGCCAGTGCCTTCCCCAGTCATTACCGTTTACCCCCCAGCAAGCTGGGTACTCATTTTACCGACCTTGGAAGGATGGAAGGCTGAGTCAACCCTGAGCCGGCTGCTGGGATCAAACTCCCAGCCTCATGGGCAGAGCTTTCAGGACTGCATGTCTGCTGCCTTACCACTCTGCGCCACAAGAGGCTCATATGGGGGGCCTAGCAGAGTACAGTTGCGGCAGGAGCAGCCAGGCTGGGGGCAGAGGGCCCCCCACAGTGGAAAGGGGTGTCACTCTGAGGATCCTTAAGGAGGGGAAAGGGGGGAGGAGAGAGGCTACGGCCCTGATCCATGAGGGGAAGGCACTGTGCGGAAGAGCAGGGCTCATGACACGTGCTACATGAATCAACCGGCCCTGCCTGAAACATCCTTCAGGCTTTGAGAAACCCCAGAAGTGGCGCCATCATGCAGAATAGGGTTGGGGGAGCATCGCTGGGTGCCTACTCACCCCGGGCCCCTATCCGTCCCACCCCCTCCAGGCCCACGACTGGCCATTGGGGGGAGGCAGGGGGACATGACCATATATGGTCATATTACTCAATCATTGTTTAACTTTTAAAAATTGTATTACAAATTAACCCCCTCCCCCTTTTCGGGAAACCCTTCCAAAACCATCAAAATCCTGGTTTAGTAAGCCTTGCATAATGTTAAGATCTGATTAAGAGACCTTTGTGGGGGTGGGGGGAGGGAAAGAGAGAGAGAGAGAGAGAGCTGGTGCTGCCCATAGGCAGGCACAGACTGGGTTGTGCCAGCGCTGCCCCTTTCGGGAACTGCCCCCCCCTCCCCTGCTCTGGCAGCCGTCCTTCCCCTTTATCTCTGACCTTGTCTCTCCCCATTCCCGGACAGTCAGGTTGACGCTGAGTCCTTGACCGAGGCAGTAACGAGAACCTGGCATGGCTGCAGCAGCGAGGAAAAACAGAGAATGAACTCACCACCAGCACAAAGCCAGACTGGCATTGCCCTCCGGTCCTTTATTTGGGGTGGAGATAATCTGGACGGGTCCCAAAGAAAGGAGGTTAATGATTCTCCGGGTGGGCAGCTTCGGAAGTGGTAATTGGACGGAACGCGGCATAGGAAACAGCTGGCGTGAATAGCCAGGCTGCGAGGAACTCGAGAAAATTGGTGATACTGAGACGGCCTTGGCAGGGGCCAGACTGTTCTCCCACTGCGAGGGTTTGTTACAAGGCTGGGAGGCTGAGGCATGCGGAGCCGGAATAGAAAGGAGGCGGTTTAAAGAGAAAGGAGGCAAAAGCAGGACGAAACCTGCGTGGGAGGAGCAGGCAAGTATGGACCACTTTGGTCTGAATCGGTCTAAAGCTGGACGGTGGCCTTGTGACAAATCCTCACAGCTACAGAAACAGAGCAGTTTCCCAGCTCTTCTTTTTATGCTGAGTTGGATTGTCTACTCTGACCGGCAGCATTTCTCCTGGGTCTTTCCCAATTCCAGCTGCCCAGTCCTTTCCTCCCGCTTTGCAGGGAACCCAACCGGGGACCTTCTGCATGCAAAGCAGATGCCCTGCCTCTGAATCGCAGTGCCTTACCAGTGCTCCGATCCAATACTAGCCAGCTGCATATATCTCACACGCATAGCTTCACCTGCCGCTCACACGGCCTGTCTCCTTCTTGTCTTTCCAGAGTCGAATCCCCTGCTGTGGAGAGCGATCCCCGAGTGTGGCTGGGTGTTGAGTGCTTCGCTGTGTGCATAGTTCATTCAGCACACGGGACGCCTGCATTTCATGCACGGGCGACTGTTTTCCGCACAAGGGTCCATCTCAAAATGTCCGGCCGCATGCGATTGAATGGGAGCGCTTGAAGCGGTTGGAAGCGAGACCCCCAGTTTGCACGAGTGGCTCTTCAGCGCACAGCGGCGAGCGACTGCCTCTTCTTGCGTCAAGCGGCGTCACGGGGTGCCCGAATCACGGCACGGGAGAGCCAGCGCATACTGACGTGCCACCTGGGGAGTAAACGGCGCCTCTGGGGGTCACAAAAAAGTTTGTGCGCTTGCTCGCGCAATGGCCTTTCTGACAGTTCACAAGAATATGTGTTAGCGTGGGTGGTTGTGCGAGACCTTTGCACGCAGGACTGATTCGCGGACGCTGGCAAGCGTATCAGTCGCTGAACGCGGAAGGGTGAAAGGACCTTGCTGGGGGTCTTTTGTGTCTGTGCGTTGCCCCCTCTTCCTCGATGGAAAAATCCAAAATCGACGCGGAATCTGGAGCCATCCACGAAGTCGAAGACAGTGGGGAACTGCTTCTGGATGAGCCGCGAGCCCGCCCCGCCTGGGGCTCCAAGGCCCAGTACATCCTAGCCCAAGTTGGTTTCTCTGTGGGGCTGGGCAACGTTTGGCGGTTCCCCTACCTCTGCCATCAAAATGGGGGAGGTGAGTAGAAGGGGGCAATGGTGATGTTTTGGGGGCTTAGCTAGCAGGAGGCCTGGACTTCTAACGGAATTGTGGTCGCCTGGAAGGGAATCGTCGTTCACCGTAGGCGACCAGGAAGCTGCCTTGTAATATCATGTAGGGTAGGCCGTTGCATACGATACGATCCAGTCCCTTCGTATGAATTACTTGGGAGCGGCAAATACAGAAAAACAAGAGGGTGGCCATCAATTCCGCAGGTTGGGGAGGTGGTAAAACCTGACCCTTAAATGACTGCTGATTCAAAGGGACTGGTGGTGTAAGGGGGAACTGGGCTCCATTGCTAGGGGAATTGCTGGGTGTCGTGATTAAGAGCGGCGGCTTCTAATCTGGTGAGCTTGGTTTGATACCATGTTCCCCTACATGCAGCCAGCTCGGTGACCTTGGTCCTGATAAAGCTGTTCTGACTGAGCAGTGATATCAGGGCTCTCTCAGCCTCACCCACCTCACAGGGTGTCTGTTGTGGGGAGAGGAATGGGAAGGCAGCTGTAAGCCGCTTTGAGCCTCCTTCGGGTAGGGAAAAGCGGCATATAAGAACAAACTCTTCTTCTTGCACCTGAACTTCTCTGTTTGTTCCTGCCCAGGGGCCTTCCTGCTGTTATATCTGCTGCTCCTCTTCGTCATCGGCATTCCGCTTTTCTTCCTGGAGCTGGCAGCCGGGCAGATCATCCGCCAAGGCAGCATCGGGGTCTGGAAGCACATCAGCCCCCGCCTCGCGGGCATTGGCTTTGCCAGCTGCATCGTGAGTCTCCGGGAGTGGAATTTGTGCAACTGGTCACCGGCAGCCCATCGCCAGCCCATTGGGGGCGGGGTGGAATATTTTCGTTTCTCTGGCATAAAGGAATGTCTTTTCCTTGCTGCCTCTCCCCTTTTCATCTTGATGTGTTGGCCATATATCTGGGGTGGCCAAACTGCGGCTCTCCAGCTGTCCATGGACTACAATTCCCATGAGCCCCTGCCAGGCAGGGGCTCATGGGAATTGTAGTCCATGGACAGCTGGAGAGCCGCAGTTTGGCCACCGCTGCCATATATAATAGCTGTAAGTAACAAGGAGGGCACAGTTTATTGGCTTGGCACGCAGAGGGGCCTGAATCCAATCCTTGGCATTTCCAGTTAAAGGGAGAAGGGAACATGAGAGACCTTGACCTGCGGCTTTAAAGAGCAGCTGCCAGTCAGAGTAGGCATGCCCGAGTGGTTAGCTCATGGCCTGACTCAGCGGAAGACGGCTTCATGTGAATTGGGGGGGGGGGGAGAAGAACTTGGTCTCATAATAATAATAATAATAATTATTATTATTTTATAACCTGCTCTGCCCTGCATGGGTCAGGGCGGGCAACAACAGGTTTTAAAAACAACCAGTATACATTTACATGAGAACAGTATATATTTACACGAGTTCCCTTAAATGTAGGTTTTAGACATGTTTTTTTTAAAGCCGCTTTGTTTTCCGAGGCTGGGCAGGGGGGAGGGGGAAAATGCTAGATCAATTTTCTATCCAAATAGCCTCTGTGTCTTGCAGTCACTGCTCCACCCCCCACCCCCACCCCCAAAATCCAACTCGGAGCTCTGATTAGGATCTTAGCTGAATCCCAGCCCCTTTCCCCAGGCTGGTTCCCCCATGCCCAGCATGGTTCTGGAGGGACTGATTTTGCTTCCTCCCTTCCCGTAGGTGTGTTCCTTTGTTGCCCTGTACTACAACGTCATCATTGCCTGGAGCCTCTACTACATGGGCAGTTCCTTCCAGCTTCCCCTGCCGTGGGATGGTTGTCCGGAAGTATCCAACCAAACACAAGAAGGTTAGTAAGGATGGATGGATGGATGGGATGGATGGATGGGATGGAGGGATGGATGGGATGGGATGGGATGGGATGGGATGGGATGGGATGGGATGGGATGGGATGGGATGGGATGGGATGGGTGACTGACTGACTGACTGACTGACTGACTGACTGACTGACTGACTGACTGAATGAATGAATGAATGAATGAATGGCAGCCCTCCATTATAGAAATGGATGGATGGATGGATGGATGGATGGATGGGAAATTCATTTCCCAGGGATAGTCCCTAAGTCCCTTGTTCTGCCGTCTCTGTTCCCTTATTCATTTCCTTACTACTGTTCGGGAGCCGGCCTATCTCAGTTAGGTTCAAGGCAGATGATACAGTTAAAAGTCTCTTGATAATTAGAGCAGTGTACTATTTCTTTATTTAGCAGATGGCATGGGTAGCGTAGCCCCCAAGCATTGTCTGGCAGCCAGGCAAGGGACGTTCAGAGCTGGTTTTGCCATTACCTCCCTCGATGTCATGACCTTTAGTGTTCCTTGAAGGAGCTCCAGCCAAACCCTTGGAAGTCTCCCATCCAGATACTAGCTGGGGTCAGCCCTGCTTAGCTTCTGAGATCTGGCTTGCCTTCATCATCCAGGTCAGGGCAGCCGTATAATAAATACCCCAGCGATGCAACCAAAGTGAATGACAAAAGTAGATAAACAGTGCAATGGTATAATCTGTGCAATTAACAAGGCAATCAGAACTACCCTGAATTTCATAGGCGTTCACCGTGTCACCCTGTTCCCTTAATAATGATTCCTGCGACACTTTTGTTCTCCCCTTAGAAACGGAGTGCACCCGCAGCTCCCCCACCACCTACTTCTGGTACCCGCAACGCTTTAAATGTGACCGGCTCCATCGAGGAGAGTGGAGGCTTCAATCTAGCTCTTACCGGCTGCCTCTTTGCGGCGTGGGCCCTGGTGTGTCTCGCCATGATCAAAGGCATCAAGTCATCCGGCAAGGTCTGGACCTCCACGACCACGTTTGATTTCTTCCCTCTTATGCGGAGGGATGCCCTGGTTGAACAGCGAGGCTTACGACTGTCAGCTGGTTACAGAATTCTTTTACCAGGCGACTTAATTCCTGAGCTTGGAAATCAATATAGCGACCGAAATCAATGAGCGCATTCCTTGGCAGCGTTGAATTAATCCCAAGGAGCGGGGGTGTTCATTCGCCAGAACGATGTGCGTTGTTAAAATCGTGGGCAGAGGTCCGGTCCATAAGAAGGGGCGCAGGCAGCGCCAGGCTGCCTAAAAGAATAAAATAGTTTTATTACGAAGAGAGACAACTTTGTGTAGAAAGAGAGGCGAGGGAATTAGTCCTGACTGTCTGTCTGTTCTGTTTACTCTGTCCTGTTCTGGAGGCAAGCAGGGAGGAAGAGTGCTCGAAGGAGGAGGGAGTCTCCTATTCAGCCAATCAGGACACTGGATAGGATCATTTGAAAAACATCATTTCCGGTTATAAATATGCTAAATACACATCTTCAGTGCCCCCTGCAGGACATTCTTCATATGCTTTTGAATCATGCCCCCTCTAGCTGTTGCAGATTCCAGCAAAAGTCAGCATAATGCTTCATCTACCACATGTCTAGAATATCCCCAGAAAGAAACTTAGGAGGACAACTAAATCGTAAATCTCTGTCCCACCTATAAAACTGAGCTCTTTGTGATGTCATCAGATAGAGCCAGGGGTAGCCAAACTGCGGCTCTCCAGATGTTCATGAACTACAATTCCCATAAGCCCCTGCCAGCATGTGCTAGACCTTTAACAACTTAATGATTTCTTAGCTTGTGGCCCCAGTTCGTTACTGAGTAGGTTCTGGAGCAGCCTTATGGGTTTGAGACGCTACTGAGGAGAGGGCAGAACAGCTGTGGATGAGGGATTCTCTTCTTTCTCACCCCTGGAATCAAAATTCTGTTCAAGCATCAAGCCTGTGACCCGTTCCAAATCCAAACAGTCACCTGTACCGCGTGTGGGATTTGAGAAAGAAACCGAGGTAGTTATAAGCCTAAAGTGACCCTTTTGCGCTGAAGATGCTCCCAAATGCTAACATCATTCCCTCCTGCTTGCCTGTTATTTCAGGTGCTGTATTTCAGTTCGCTGTTCCCCTACGTGGTTCTCTTCTGCTTCCTCGTGCGGGCACTGCTGCTCGACGGGGCCATGGATGGGATCAGCATCATGTTCACACCCAAGGTGAGAGAGAGAGAGCCTGGCCCCGGGCCAAAACTCTTGTTGGCTGGTGAAGTCCTTCTTCCCTCCCCGCATTCAGATTTCCCCCTCCTTTCCTGGTTTGGAACAGTCATGTCCACGCTCATTTTGACACAAATATGGACTAGATGGAACGAGGCGTCACGAAAGCCGGGGAGGACGGGCATGGGGATGTTTGGGGAGGTCTTTTATGAATATTATTATTATTGTATTGGATTTTTTATGCCGTAAGCCGCTGCAAGCTGTCAGGCCAGGAGCATCAGCCTAGAAATTGACCGAATGAGTATATAGCAAGCTCAGCCTCCAGGGGCCATTCCCTGCATCTCACCCTCTGCTCTCCTCCTTTTTCCCCTCCCTTCCCGCCCAGCTGTCCATCTGGGGCGACATGCAGGTCTGGCGCCAGGCGGCCACCCAGGTCTTCTTCGCCCTGGGCCTGGGCTTCGGCACCATCATTGCCTACTCCAGCTACAACCCCCGGGACAACAACTGCCACTTCGACGGGCTGCTGGTCGCCCTGGTCAACTTCCTCACCTCGGTGCTGGCCACGCTGGTCGTCTTCGCTGTCCTGGGCTTCCGGGCCAACACCATCGCGCAGGCCTGCGTGGAAAGGTAAGCGGGTCCCCTGCTGAGGCCCACCCCCGTCGTGTCAGTCCCGGTGGGTGCTGAGGATGCCTTTACGCTAATGGGTCTGCGTATTCATCCCCGCTTCTTTTTCTGCAGGAACGTAAAACCTCCGAACCGCCACTTCTCCCGATTCCAACATTTTCTTCTTGGTTTTTTTCCAGCAACCTGGACAAGCTGTATCACCTGCAGTTCAACGGCTCCCTCTTCCTTGAGTCACTCCCTGCCAGGAATGTCTCAGCCAATCAGTACAGCCTCTGGTATCAGGGACTCACCAATGAAACGGAGACGCGGTTGCAGGACCTGGGGGTGGTGAATTGCCGTGTCGAGGACGAGATGAACAAGGTGAGCACGCGAGGGGGTGCCGCGGAGGGGCGTGAGAGGCAGGCCATTGGCTGGTGCCTAGCCTGCAACACTCTCCTAGAATCATAGAGTTGGAAGGGGCCATACAGGCCATCTAGTCCAACCCCCTGCTCAATGCAGGATCAGAATCACAGAATCATAGAGTTGGAAGGGGCCACACAGGCCATCTAGTCCAACCCCCTGCTCAATGCAGGATCAGAATCACAGAATCATAGAGTTGGAAGGGGCCACACAGGCCATCTAGTCCAACCCCCTGCTCAACGCAGGATCAGAATCATAGAATCATAGAGTTGGAAGGGGCCACACAGGCCATCTAGTCCAACCCCCTGTTCAACGCAGGATCAGAATCACAGAATCATAGAGTTGGAAGGGGCCATACAGGCCATCTAGTCCAACCCCCTGCTCAACGCAGGATCAGAATCACAGAATCATAGAGTTGGAAGGGGCCAGACAGGCCATCTAGTCCAACCCCCTGCTCAACACAGGATCAGCCCAGCTCACAATCCACCAGTCCAGATAGACCGGTACGGTGGCCTATCAGGGACTCGGCAAACTTCCTGGTGTTGCCGCCTGTCTAGGAATAGGAGTGGGAGCGTCGTGCTTTCCAGGGAGTTGTGACAGAGCTCTTTGTACTCTCCCCAGCTGCCATGGAGTGGATTGAAACATTTGGATGTCTAGTTTAGATATTAGATTAGTTAGATTAGTTGCCCAATCTGTCTGCATGGCCGTTGTACCTACTTGGCTGACTATTTTTGTATTATTACATGCTTCCTGGGTGCGTCTCTGCCACGTGAGAAATATAAATAAATAATCTGGGAACAGCGACGGTGCTCCTCCATGATGAGTCATGGCTGATGGGTCATGTTGGCATCAGGGACACACCTAGGCTGTTGTTATTTGCCTGGCTGCCCTCTGCGCGTGATCCGTCGAACGTCAAAGGACAGAAGCTATTAGGACCAAGATTCTGTTTCAACCGGAAGGGGAGACTTTTCGTCCCTTTTATACTTTATGCCTCCTCTTGATTTTAAAAAAAGTCCAGGCTCCGCCCCCTTTCCCAGGCACAGTAATCATGTGAGACTACCAGCCCCCCAGGTCAACAGAAGAAGCCAGTTCCCCACGTCCTCAGCAATGCTGGGAATAGCTTGTGGCTGAGCTCATTAAGGCAGGATTTTGGGAGAGGGCTGGGGAGCTCCCGGGGAGCCCCAAGGAACCTCTACACAGACGTGTCTGACTAGGATCCAGGAGATGCACGTTAGAATCTGCACTCTCTGTGGCTCCCATTCTCTCCTGATGTTCAGTGCAGGCCAAGAGGAGAGAATAATTCCCCGTTTCTCCATCTCCCTCCCTCCACAGGGCGTGGAAGGCACAGGCCTGGCGTTCATCGCTTTCACCGAGGCCATGACCCTCTTCCCCACGGCCCCGTTCTGGTCCGTGCTGTTCTTCTTCATGCTCCTCAACCTGGGGCTCAGCACCATGCTCGGAAACATGCAAGGGATCATCACCCCTTTGCTGGACAACTTCCAGCGCCTCCACCGGAGAAGGACCCTCTTCACAGGTACGTGGCTGCCGGGAGCAGGATCCTGGGGAGGCCACCTCATCCCCCGAGCGATACCTCAGAGGGCCTCTGAGCAGGTGCAGAGGGCTCTCCCTTCACCACTCTATAACCCCCAGGAGCCCTTGCACAGAGATGGGTTTGGGGGTCAGGATGGAAGTCCAGGACAGGATGCGATTCCCCAGCAGGCGGGAAGTCCAGGATAGGATGCGATTCCCCAGTAGGTGGGAAGTCCAGGACAGGATGTGATTCCCCAGCAGGCGGGAAGTCCAGGACAGGATGCGATTCCCCAGCAGGCGGGAAGTCCAGGACAGGATGCGATTCTCCAGCAGGCGGGAAGTCCAGGACAGGATGCGATTCCCCAGCAGGTGGGAAGTCCAGGACAGGATGCGATTCCCCAGCAGGCGGGAAGTCCAGGACAGGATGCGATTCCCCAGCAGGTTGGAAGTCCAGGACAGGATGCGATATCCCCAGCAGGCGGGAAGTCCAGGACAGGCTGCGATTCCCAGCACTTGTTTTCCATCTTCACAGTATTGTGCTGCGTCGTTGGGTTTCTGTTCGGCCTGCTTTTTGTCCAGCGCTCCGGCAGCTACTTTGTGTCCATGTTTGACGACTACTCGGCCACCCTGCCCCTCCTGATCGTCGTGGGGTTTGAAGCCTTCGCGGTGGCCTGGGTCTACGGGGCCGACAGGTACGTTCCGAACCTGCCTCCCAGCCGTGTCCGTTTGACCCCTCTCTTTTGATTGCCGCAGCTTCCTCTCCCGTCAGCCACTGACCCAGGACCACCGCAAGCCCTTGCCACCGCCCAATTGCCATTGGTCTGGGGCTTCGTGGCCCCCGGGGGTGTCTTAGTGTCCGTCCCACCCTACAGAGTGGGACAAAACCCGCTGGAACATTGGGGTGGTCACCATGGCAACGCGGGGCCCAACAAGATCAGCTTGTTGTACGAGGCCTGGGGGGGAAGCCCAAGGGCCGAGGAGGACTCTCCGGTCCCCTCTGGTGGCACCTGATGAAGGGGAACAGAAGCAGCCAGGAAGGGAGAAAGGACCCTGGGTGGAGCCCAAGAAAAACTCTTTCTTTCCCCGGGGAGGTGAAGCAGGAAAGGTAGGCCGGCCCGTGTCAGTCTGTCTCATGCGTTGTCGTTCCTTCCTTTGGACCCCAGGTTCTTAGACGACATAGAAGCCATGCTGGGCTGGCGTCCCTGGGGCATCTACAGCTACATGTGGCGCTTCATCAGCCTGGCCTCGATGCTCTGCCTGCTGCTCGCCAGCCTGGTGCGCATGTGTTTAAGTCGCCCAACCTACAACGCCTGGAACGAGGAAGAGGTGAGCCCCCTCCCCACCCACCCCTCCGGTCCTGTCCCTTCGTGGTTCCAACCAATGACAGTGGGAGGAAGAGAAGTTCCCTTATTCTGATTCATATCCTGGTGGGGGTGGGAAACACCGTCAAGTCACAGCTGACGCACGCTGACCCCTGGTGGGGTTTTCAAGGCCAGAGACGTCCAGAGGTGGTTTGCCACGACTCCCCCCGTGTCACTATTAGGGGGTGAGGACGAAGAGGCCGGTCACCCACTGAGGTTCCAAGCGTATTATGTGCCCCATGAAACAAGGTTGCTCTAAGCCAGCGTGGTGTCCTGGATCTTTGGCCATCTTTTCACACCTTCTTGCAAGCTTAAGAAGGTTCAGACTAAAGTTGCTGAGCACGCAGGATAGTTCAGGGACAAGCCCTTACTTGGGTAGCTCAGGAAAACCCAATCCCGTCCAATCTGCAAGCTAAGCAGGGCTGACCCCGGCTGGTATTTGAGTGGGAGACCGCCAAAGATTTGGGGGACCATTGATCCAAGGAACACAAGGGGGTCATGACATCGAGGCAAGAAATGGCAAACCCACCTCCGGACATCCCTTGCCTGGCTGCCAGCTCCAGGACAGCTGCGGTTCGCAAATGAGCTGCTTTCTCAGTCCCGCAGACTGTGGTGCATTTAAAGGAACAGTACTCTGTTAGCTACCAGCGTTGGACCACTGATCTCTATCCCAAGACTGCCCGACGGGCTCTGTTGATACCGATTGCCGTGTCTCTTTACAGGCCGATACACAGCAGCTGGAATACCCGCCGTGGGCCCTGGGCCTTCTCATAAGCCTCATTGTCGTGGCTGCCCTTCCCATCCCGATCATGTTTGTCCGGCAGCTGCTGCTAGAGCGGCTGGCGCTGGCAGTGCCACCTGTGCCCTCTAAGGACGAAGGGGAGGAGGAGAAAGAGAGCCCAGCGGATCCCGATTACCAAAGCAATGGCTACCTGCCCGTTCGGACGGAAGACAGGCGGGACTTCTAGCAGGGGATGCACCCTGTGCAGGACGTGACCCACCCGAGCGTCTAAATCCTCTTTGCTTTGGACAGATCCGCTGCCGTATCTTGCCCCACCAGCCTCAGGCTCCACGATACCAGGGCTGGTGTTTGTCTAGACCCTTCGGGGGCTCGTTGTCTAGTGGGTGGATGCCGAAGACGAGCGAGCCACTAAAACAGGGAACCAACATGGTTTCCACAGCTAAGCCCATCACGGCTTAGGACGTGAAGACCCTAAAGGCCAGGATAGAGGACTCCAGAGACCTCAGAGTAGTCAAGAGCGATGTCCAGGTGGCCTGAGGCAGACTGAGGTTTGCAAACCACAGCAAGGCCGTGCATGGGACAACCACAGAAGTCTGCGTTTGCTTCTCAGAAGATGTTCTGAGGCCTCCATGACTACTGGGGTGTGAGACTTAAAAGAGATTTTTGCCAATTGACTTCGGGAGGCTAAAGGGCTGTGCTCCGAAGAGCAGGGTGAGATTCCCCAGGATCCGAGCAGGTAAAGGACGCTCCAAGGCCTGGTGTGGAGGTTGTCTCTTCTGGATCACGTACCTGTTACAATCCCTACCTGCGTTCGCTACCTCCACGGCTCCCTCTGTTCCCTCGGCCCGGGCCTGTATTAAAGAGTCAGTTCCTTGGCTGCAGGGGGCTTTCGGTTTATTGCCATGCCGGTGACACCGGATCCCCCGTTGGCACTCTGCAAGGAGGGTTATCCAAACATCAAGCAAATCCACAGGCCATTGGGAGGAGGAGCAGAATAGGCCAGAAGACTAGCACACGGTTAACAGTATTATGGCCGGAGCCCCCTGGAAGTAAGACTGAGTTTAGGAATATGGCAAGGGAAAGCCAGTGACCTCCAGGGCCCAGCAAAGGTCTCTGAAAGTGAGCTGAGGGGCTCAAACAGCGAGCCACGGCTGTACAGCCGTGTTGTCTGGGCTCTGCCTTGGGCTTCTTGGATGGCTTCTGGCCATTCTTTATGGAAGGGTGTAAGTTGGATCGCGTCAGTTTGGTGTTGTGTTTCAGGGTGGCAGCCTCTAATCTGGAGAACCGGGCATGAGTCCCCACCTCTCCTCCACATGCAGCCAGCTGGGTGACCTTGGGCCCGTCTCAGTTCTGTCAGAGCTCTCTCCCGCCCCACCTGTCTCACAGCAGGGTGGGAAGAGGAAGGGTAGGCCGCTTTGAGACTCCTTCAGGCAGTGAAAAGCAGGGTACGAAATAACAGCTCTAATTCTTCAATTTAGTCCAGAGACCGTCTTTATGGCCTTGCCGGCCCCCCCCTGGGACATCCACTGGTTGTTGAATGCTCCACAGCAGGAGGTACAATTTGGCTGTGATGGCAAGTGGCCATAGGCCGTTCTCTTGAAACCCGTCCACTCCCCCCTCCCAAAAATCCCTGCCCATCTCCGTGAGGCAGTGAGTTCTACAAGACAATTACTCATTTTGCAACCCAGCTCCTCTTCTTGCCTGTCAGAGCAACGAGCCATCTGTTTCATACATTGGTCTGGACTTCTAGTGTTACGGGAGGAAAGTTCTTCTCTCCCCTTTCTCTATACTGTGCATAATTTTGTAGATTGTGTGGCCACCCGCCTTCAGGTGGCTTTTTTCCTTCTATAAGCCCACACACATACACACATACACATACACACACATGTGCTTTTGCCTGGCTTTGTAGAACTGGGGCGCCAACGCCCTGAGCTTCTAGTTGTCCTTTCTTGCCCTTTCTTTCTTACTCTGTAGTATCCTCCTTGAGACGCAGCAAGCAGAAATGTTACTGTATCCCATATGCGGCCACACCAGGGACTTGTAGAAAGCTGTCACAGTTTGGGTTGCCACCCGCCAGGTGACGGCTGGAGATCTCCAGCCCCAAAGTCTCCAGTTATTTCCTAGCCCTGGAGTGCAAAAGTTATAATATGGTGGTTTTATTCTCATCCCTTGTTCATCAAAAGGTGGCATAAAAATATTGTTGAGCCTTGGTTAGGCTGAATAATCCAGGATGTCCTTTAGTCAGGGGTAGTCAACCTGTGGTCCTCCAGATGTCCATGGACTACAAACCACGCTGGCAGGGGCCCATGGGAATTGTAGTCCATGAACATCTGGAGGACCACAGGTTGACTACTTCTGCTTTAGATGTTTCATCAGTGAGGTCAAGAGGAGGAGAAGAGGTCTCCTGAAACTATTAGTAGACATGCTAATAATAATAGCCTTGGGTCCATCCCCAAATTAGACTCTCTCAGGAGAGCCGGGTTTGATTCTCCACTCCTCCTCCACATGCAGCCAGCTGAGTGAGCTTGGGCCAATCACAGTTCTTTTAGGATTATTCTTGCAGAACAGTTCTCTCCGAGCCCTCTCAGATGACTGGATTATCAGCAGCTGTGCTTTTTCTGTTCATGCGTTCACTACACCAAGTCCCACCCAACCTTCCCTGTACATGGAGAGCAAGTTTAGGGGACCCAGTAGGGTGTTGTGGTTAAGAGTATGTGATGCAGACCCTGTCGGCCCAGGCTCTAATCCCCAATTGGCCATGGACTAGCGAGCCCACTCCACTGGGAGGGTGGGGTGTCATATGTGTTTTCTGAGCTGCAGCTTATTCTTTTGTGGAGTGGAAACCACAGGCATAAATGGGAAATGAATCTCAGTGTGGATGCCCAAAATGTGTTCCGGTGCATAGTGCCATTCACACTGTGTCACGGTTAGCCACATGTAACCTGTGGTACCTAAAGTGGGATTGGGGCATCAGTCTTCACAGAAGGGTATTTATTGGGTTTGACCTGGTTTTTCTCTGCCTGTGCCTTAACATTGTGTTTTTAAGTGCGGTTTAAATACTTTGTTTTTAAATGCAAAAGCTTTATTTTTTTTTGCAGGAGAGTGTGGAGATTAAATACTAATTTAATCACTGCAGATCTATTTTATACTGCAGGGTAGATGGGCCATCATAACAAATAATTTAATCACCTGTGGTTCATTGGATAGTGGCCTTGGGAGCCCTATGGGTGCAGTTCTTGCCTCGCTGGGGGGACCAGCTTCAAGTCTCCCGTGTGCACAATTGAATTAATGACCTGCCTCTCAGGGTTGTTGTGAAATAACTACAAAAGGTCTTTGGTACATTCCGTGCTACGTCACTAGAGTTAACATTGTTGAAGAGGCAGGGGTGTTTTTTCTTTAACACCCCCCCCCCCAAAAAAAATCAGAATGTACCTTCCTGTAGATAAGAACATAAGAAGAGCCCTGGTGGATCATACCAGTGGTCCATCCATCATCCCACTGTGGGCAGCTAGTTCCTCTGGAGGGACAACAGGGCATGGAGGCCAAGGCGTCCCCCGGATGTTGCCTCCTGGCTCTGGGATCCAGAGGTTTACTGCCTCTGAATGTGGAGGTTCCCCTCAGTCACCATGTCTACTTATCCTTCATGAATCTAATTCCCTTTTAAAGCTATCTATTCCTGTTGCATTGCTGCATCATCTGCCAACAAATTCCATATTTTAATCACTTTCTTTGTAAAGTATTTCCTTTGTGCATCTTGAATCTACTGCCTGTCCTCTTCTTTGGATGCAAGTTCTAGTATTTTGGGAGTTCTCTTTGTCAACTCTCTCTACCCCATAAAACAGTACCTGTTGAATGTCTGTGAATTACACTGTTATTTAGAAATCTAAAGCCGGAACAGAAAAACAAGGAGGAAACTTAGTTTTATTTTTTAGGGTTTTTTATCATGATGAAATAAAAGTGTGCCAATTAAATCTTTCAGTCACCTTCGGTTTTGTAGCTACAAAGCAAAATATGTTCACATAACAGTCAACAGAGGAGAATGTGTTTTTTTGAGGGGTTGGTAATGTGTTGTCCCTAAGCATGGGGAGAATGAACCGTGTAATTAAAAAGAGTCTAATTTGTTTCTGTGATTTTCTCTGTTAATTCTTTCATGTCAACGAAAGATGAAAGGACTAAACCCTCTCTAGATTTTTTTAGGGAGGTTAGAAGCTGCTTGTCCTGGTTCCTGTGTGAGCCCTATAACATCAGAGTAGCAGCCATGTGGTCAAACCAGAGAAATTCTTTTTTCCTTTCTTATTAATTAAACTGCTTGAAATGTTTATTCCTCTTGTGTTTTTTCGAGGGTGGGGAAAACATCCTGCTGCACATCTCTCTTGCACTGCAAGTCAGGTTGGGCATAACAACTGAAACATATACATTTACCCACAACACAGAGGTCCCACACATTGGGGGCCCAGGGTTATGCAGGCTACATTTTGTGAAGGCTTGTTTCACAGTGAAGTCTGTAGGCCATTGTGTGGGAGTCAATACCATTGAACACATGGGAGTCAATGTCATTGAACACATGGGAGCCTGCATCTCAAAGAACAGAATTTTACTTTGGCTTGAAAGAACTGTGTCAAAACTACAAGTCCCCTCAGTCTATTGGTTCCCGTCAGGCACTTCGGCGTTGCGTTTCACACGTGACAATCAGGAGCCAATCATTTTTCTTAACTTTTGACAAGGGGGAAGAGGTGTGTGGTTGCCCACTGTCACGTGATCGGGGCCATTATGGGGAACGGAGGCATAGAAACGGGAAAAGGCTGGATTTCTTTAATAGGAAAAGTGGGAAGCGGCTGTGAGATTTTTTCCGTGGGCGGGGCCGAACGGGAATGCCGCCCAATCATGTCATTTCTGGCCGGAAGTGGCGGTGAGAACTCCATAGAGTGGTCTCCATGCCCTCTATTCTGTTCAAATGACGCTTTCCCGCCTAGAGTGGGCGGGGCTAAATTGTCACTTCCGTCGTGGGAACTTCCGGTTTAGAAAACCTTCCCATAGCCATGTAAGGAAGGGCTCCAACGTAGGAAGAGCGCCCCCTATGCCCAGTGTCAGTAATTGAAAATGCAAACAGCCAAGCGGATTTTTAAATCTGCATCAACTTTGGGGCAGATGCTGTATGTCAGGGGGTGACCAAACTGGGTCTCCAGATGTCCATAGACTACACATACCATGAGGCCCTGCCAGCATGGCAAGGGCTCATGGTAATTGTAGCCCACCATTTTCTCCTAGGTGAAGGGTGATATGCTTTGCCATCATGCCTGCAAACTTGTTTTCCCTCCCCCTCTTTTAAAAATAAACCTTAGTAGCGAACATTCATCCAGACCCCTCCCCTCAAAAAATCCTTGAGAGCTCAAACATTTGCAGTTGCTTGATACCCGTTTTTGTGGATAATTTGATCAGCTATAATGAACAGTATTACACAACGTTTGGTTTTACGGTTTGTCAGCTTCCTGTAGGCTTTGTTTACTCCCCGGGATAGCCAGTAAGCTGTTTTTCCGAGCTTATAAACTTTTACTCCAGGTTTCAGGGATGCATATGTTGGATTGAGATACTGAGCGATTCTGTCTATTGTATTTTTATACTTTGATGACTGAGCCACAGGCACCTTGTGAAGCCAGAATGCAAGAAAAATTAAACAGTGGTCCACCACTTCCTGTTTTCTCATTCACTGAGAGCCAGAGTTGCATCGAGGTGCACTAAATTCAGGGAAATCTTGGGTTAAAATCTCCCTTGTCATGAAAACTTATTCTGTGATCATGGACCAGTCATCTTCTCTCTATTTACCTCAGAACATTGTTATTAGGATTTTTAAGAAATCAGGGGCAGGGTGGAAATTACACTCAATACCCTCCTATTTCAGGCGTACTCATAAAAAACTGCACGATTCAAGTGTGCTTCCATGTTGCTCTGAAGCAGCAGAGCATAGTTTGAGTCCAGGGGCACTTTGACAACCAACATTTAATTCTGGGTATAAGTATCTGATGGAGTGTGCATGCACTCAAAAGGTTATACCCAGAGTTAAACGTCATTGGTTTTAAAGGTGCCCCTGGGCTCAAACTTTGCCCTCATAAAAACTGGGCGTTTAACACTATGGGTTCAAATTCCCACTGTGCCATGAAGGCTCACTGTGTGACCTCATGCGGTCACAGTCTCTCAGGCCCACCTTTTTATGTACTTCATTTATACTCCACCTTTCACTGCAATGGAAACCCAACATCATTCTCTTCTTTATTTTATCCTAAGAATGATTCTGTGAGGCAGGATAGGTTGAGTGCGGCTGGCCTGAAGTCCCCCGCTGAGCGGCTATGCAAAGAGGGGATCCAACTCTGGACTTTCCTAGAGCCTAGCCCTGCACCCTAATACTACAGGCTACCTCACATGGCTGTAGTGAGGATTTAGCGAGGCCAGCATCCAGGTAGGACCAGGGGATCCTCTGGAATTACAGCTCATCTGCAGACTTCAGAGGTCAGTTTCCTCTGGAGAAAATGGATTCTATGGTATTCGAAGGCACTGGATTTTATAGCAACTCTACCAGAATACAACAGAAGAGAGGAGAGATTAAACACACTAAATACATACACAAGAATTCAAAAATAAAAGCATAAAATAGCCATAAGCTTCCAACAAAGTCCAGCAGCCCCTGCCACGCGACATAATGAAAACCGGAATTGGAAAAATAATCACACACAGCTAGCCCCTGCAACAGAGTCTGAAAGCCACCGGATCCGGGCAGGGCCGCCAGCCTCCCCCGGGAGTACAGCTCATCTTCAGGCTAGACATCAGCTCCCCTGGAGGAAATGCGGGCTTTGGAGGGAGGACTCCATAGCCTTATACTCCGCTGAGGTCCCTGGCCTCCCCACACCTTCTTCCCCCGCCGGTGGCCGGGAGGACCTGGCAACCCTACCGGGCAGGAGGAAAAAGAGGAGAACGCGCGAGCCCGGGCGTTGTCACGTGGCTCAGCTAGCCCCGCCCCTCCCTTCCCTGCCAGGGTTCTTAAAAAAAAAAAAAAAAGCGTCCTCTTTCCTTTTCCTCCCCGGCCGGCTGCCTGGTCACGTGACTCTCGAGCGCGAGGGGGCGTGGCCGGGCCCGCCGAGGGCGGAGTCTCTCCCTCCTGCCGGCCTTCGGAGGGGCGCGCGAGACATGGCGGCGGCGGGGCGAGAGCGCGAGCCGGAGCCCCCGCCCCAGAACGCGGGTAAGCCGGGGGGGAGGGGGGCGGGGAGGGCGCGGTTGCCACCCGGGCGGGAAAGCGGGCGCCGGGCGAGCCTCTCCCGCGGTCCTTCCGCCGCCCGCTTCCCGCTGCGGGTCCCCCTCCCCGTGCAGCGTGGCTTTGTCTCCGGCGAGCCGCTCCTCAGTGGGGGTGCCAGCCTCCCGGCGGGAGCTGGAAATCCCCCCCCCCCCGGAATGGCGGCTCCTCTCCAGAGATCAGGACATGGCTGCTCGGGAGGGCGAACTCCACGGCCTTGGACCTCGCTGAGGTGCCTGGGCTTCCCAGGGCTCCACCCCCGAATCTCCAGGAGGTTCCCGACCTGGACCTGGCAACCCTACCTCCCCCCATGCTCTTAGGGATGCCAGCCCGCGCAATGGCGGCTCCTCCGCAGGATGCAGAGCTCGGCTCCCCTGGAGCACAGGGGGGCTTTGGAAGGTGGGCTCGGCGGCATTGCACCCCACTGGACTCCACCCCCCAATCTCCAGGAGGTTCCCGGGCTGGATTTGGCAACCCGTCCCCCGCTGGTGGGCAGGGGTGACTGGGCAATTCTTCAGGCAGTGTGCGGCTGGCTGGCTGCACAAGAGACTAACAGCCCTTCATGATGTGGGGGGTGAAAAACCTTAACGCAGCTTTTGTTGTGATTGCAGTGTTAATGCTGGAAAGCAAGGGGGAAAGGGAGAACGGCCCGGGGACTCTGTCAGAGGTTTGTGCCGGTTGGATCGGTGCCATTTCGGTCCCACCCCCACCCTCCATCAGACCCAAACCTGGTTTCTCCTGCAAGTTCGTTGCGTTCCTTGGCATGGCTTCCTAAATGCCCTATAGCGGTTTTGCCTGTGGCTTGTCCCCTTCTTAAAACTGCCCTGCAAGGTAGGATCTTGCCGACGGTGGGCTGTCATAATCATTTTTAAAAGTGCTTATTTGCGTACAAAACTCCTTAAAAGTGCCGGGATATTTTTATTCCCGATCTGTTCTGTCCTTCTAAATGAACGATACGGCTTGGCAACTGTCCCGAACCTGCCGTGCCAAACACACGTATTAAAAGCTTGGATTGGCAAAACACCTAAGTAGTGAGTGCCAGAGTTTCGGGTTTAAAGATAGAAACTGTTTGCATACTGCTGTTGTGTCTTGATAAAGCTGATTCTAGGCGGAGGGCGGGACGGGTGTTTACAATAGCCGGCACCCTGTCGTTTATCCCTGCGGCTTGAAACAAACTTCCCTTCGGTTTCTTTTTTGAGTCCCTCTTGCCGCCACTGTTTGTAAGATAGGGAATGTTTTGCGTTTTTGGCCTTTGTGGGAGGATTGTCGCTGCAGACGCTGTGTGTATTTATAAAGAATTGCGCAACTTTTGTTTTTGAGAAAACGTGCAATTCACAATAATAATATCCTGGGCAAGACGATGAACGGACAAGTTCTACGAGCTTTCATTCGTCTGTATCACACAGTTTAGCCTGGCAATTCCCCCCCCCCCCCGTTATCTCTGGTCTGTCTTCTGGATCTCCCTCTCTTTTTCATTTGTGTTCTTGTGCCGTCGGCAGCTGTCCCGACCCGCTGCGGTTCTTAACCGGAGAAGCTTTTCCCATTGCGGGGGAGAGGCATTTGTTGCCTAAAAGGATCGTGGCGGATAGCAAGCAGCAGCCGGGGTTTTAAAAAAGAAAGCATCGGCCGTCCTACCGTCCCAGAGAAACGATACAGCAAAATCAGGACTTGTGTATTAGTCGAAATGACGGAACGTGTAACGTGAGGGGGCCCTGTGGATTCTGCGCTCTAAATTTAGATCGGGGTGGGGAAGGGAGAGGTGGCATGGATGGGGGCTGAGGCAGTCGCCCAAACTCGGGCTGTACGCTAAGAGGTTAAACTTTGGGTGGGGCTCACATTGGCTTTTACTCCTTCCGGGGACTCAATGACAATCTGCGTGGTGTCGTGGTTAAAAACGGCACTTCTAATCTGCTGAGCCGGCTTTGATTCCCTGCACATGTGAGAGACCCTCCCAGGGCTATCAAGAAACCCCAGGATTTCCCCTAAATCCTGGTTGACAAAGGCTGCTCTACCCCAGCGGGGGGTATTTTGTCCCTCGTTTGGTGCCGTTCGTTCTGCAGGGCTGGAGGTTTCATGGGCAGGTCAGTGGACCGACCTTTGGGCAAGAAGACTGACTCACTGACATCTAGCTCTTTCAAATTCGGCGAAGTGGCTCGAGAGTCGGACAAGGAGAGCTGGATTCGAATCCCCGTTCTGCCATGAAAGCTTGGTGGTGACCTTGGGGCTGTCAGGGATTCTCAGCCTAGTCAACCTCACAGAGTTGTTGTTGTGTAGGAAGTGGGGAGGGAGGCATACTTTTTAAAACTATTAAAATAAAATAGTGTGTGTGTGGGCGGGGTGGTGGTGATAAAAAGGGATCTTGCGTAACTGGGTCGGGAGGTGCGAACACCGGAAATTTTGAGGCTCTGATTTTATCTCCGTAGCCCATTTCATTGTGCGGATGTCACGCTCCTCCCGAGACATGGCTCAGACTCCTTCCTCGGAGGGTGACTCAGGGCTGGTCTAGACATTACCCTTTGATTGTGAAGCCGGTCCAAAGCCGCAGTCCTGTACACCCCCGAAGGTCTCCTCTCCAAGCGATCCCAAGGCAGCCCAAAAAGCCGCGTGTCATCCAGTGGCGAGTAGGAAGGCAGTGCAGGAATGCCAGGCTGCATTGTGACTGGGGTGATCTGGGTTCCAGTCTGTGCTCCAGCCGTGCAGCTTAATGGGAGGAGCTTCAGCCAGACATAGATAAGAAGAAGAGTTGGTTCTTATATGCCACTTTTCTCTACCCAAAGGAGTCTCAAAGTGGCTTACATTCGCCTTCCCTTCCCTCTCCCCACAACAGACACCCTGTGGGGTATGTGAGACTGAGAGAGCGCTGATATCACTGCTCAGTTAGAGCAGTTTTATCATTGCCGTGGCGAGCCCAAGGTCACCCAGCTGGCTGCATGTGGGGGAGCGGGGAGTCAAACCCAGCATGCCAGATTAGAAGTCCACACACCTAACCACGACACCAAGCTGTAGCTGCGTGCTGTCTCTCGCTTAGCATGATGCAGTGGTTAAGAGGGGAGGCTTTAATCTGGCGAGCTGGGTTTGATTCCCCGCTCCTCCACATGCAGCCAGCTGGGTGACCTTGGACTAGTTACAGCCCTGATAGAGCTGTTCTCACCCAGCACTCCTGTCAGAGCTCTCTCAACCCTACCTCCCTCACAGGGTGACTGTTGTGGGGAGAGGAAGGGAAGGCGTTTGTGAGCCGCTTTGAGACTCCTTCGGGCAGTGAAAAGCCAGAGTATAAAAACCAGCTCCTCTCTCTCTGACTTGCCTCAGAGGGTTTGTTATGAGGCTGAAGAATGGAGGGGCAGGATAAACCTGCCTTAAGTTCTCAGGAGGGATGGGAGATCATTATGAGGAAGGATCCGTGCGGGTCTACCTGGCGAACAATAACGCACAAGCCGCCTCTCAGCGGGAGTTCCTTATCTGGTTTCGCTGCCTGAGTCAGCTGTTCTCAGAGGTGCCTATAGAGTCCGAGGGTTAGTCATAACAGGATTGTATTGATGAGAAAGGGGAGATGACTTGGAGGAAGCTGAAAGCGAAACCGGGGGCTGGCTGGGTCGGGAGGGGCAGCCTCTGTTGTCAGGTTTCCTTCGCCCCTTGCTTTGTTTCCTGGCGGGCCGGTGAGTTTTTGTGTGCCTTGTTTTCACGTACGATGCTCTCCCTTCCAGGCACCACTTCGGACCAGATCCTCAAGACGGGAACGGTTCTTCTCAAGGGGTGAGTGGACACAGGAAGCGGCCAGGCACCGAATCAGACCCTGGGTCCCTGCAGTTCAGCGTTGTCTGCTCAGGCTGGCAGCTGCTCGCCAAGGTCTCAGGCAGCGGACTTTCACGTCACTTACGGCTTGAACTGGAGATGCTGTTGGCCTCCTGCAGGCCGTGCAGATGTTCTACCACTGAGCCACAGCCCTTAAGTGCCCTGAAGGGGCTCTATTTGCAGTTCAGGGGAGCTGAGGGATGTGTGTAAGCTATGAGCCAGTGGCATAGCGTTGAGTTTCAAGAGCCAGCTTGGCGTACTGGCTAAGAGCAGTGGCCTCTAATCTGGACAATCGGGGTTCATTCCCCGCTTCTCCACGTGCAGCTAGCTGGGAGGAAAGGGAAGGCGACTATAGGCCGCCTTTGAGATTCCTTCGGGTAGTGAAAAGCGGCATATAAGAACCAAAAGCAGGGTATAAAAACCGACGACGACTACCTCTGTGGGGATGGTGCATGATGGTGTTGGGCTCCCCCTTTCTTGTTCCCGTAACAGCTTTATCCGGGACCGAGCCCAGCGCTGTGGCGATTCCGGGTATGACAAAGTGATCGCCGAACTTGGCGGTTCAGAGCCGCAGATCTGTGACCCCAGCACAAAGAGGCTGAGCGAATGCCTACGGCGGATCGGGGACGAGCTCGACGGCAACATGGAGCTGCAGAGGTGGGTTCTGCACAAGCACTGCACGGGTCTGACTCTGCTTCCAGCCCCTGACGGGCCTCAGCTGTGAGAATTGAAGTGGCGACCAGTCCTGTGCTCCCCCCCCCCCACTTCCCTTCTCACCCTCCGAGTCCTGTCCCATTTTGGCCACACTGGAGTCTGAACAGATGCTGGCCGAAGGGGAGAGCGTCCCACCTGTCTCATGTTGTGCTTCCTGGGCCGGATTATCATCTTTACTCTGTCCGGAGAGATCGAGAAGACCAAAAGCCAGTAGAACAATGAAGAGCCATAAAAATGAGTATTAGTAGAAAATTTATAGACCGCCCTTTGCAAGCAAGCTCAGGGGGGCTTACAGCCTGAATTAAAACATCCTAAAGTTAAAATTCCCACCCCGACCATCTTCGGTCGGACCTGTAGATTGGCTGTCAACGAGAAACACACGCTGGCCAAGAAAGTGGAGGGGAGGGGGCCTGGAGTGGACAGGTGGTCCTCTTTCAGTCAGTCCTACAGCTAGAGAGAACAAAGTCTGAGTTTCTGCTGTAATCTGTCTTTTAGAGTTGCTTCTAGATAGCACTCTAGCTAAATCAGCTGGTCCAGGGATGGTTTAATTTACTCATTCCTCTGTTCCATGCAACTTGGCTCACTTGCTAAAGCCGCCTTTGGCACGCCGGCTGCGCCTCTCTGCTTATGACATACTGTAGGGTGGATTCATGCGTTAATGCCAGCGTGAGATGCGATTGCCGCGGCTCCTTTAAGACCCAACGAAGTTTTGTTCAAGAGATAATAAGATGCAGGGCTTTGTTCAGCCTCTTCAAACCAGCGTGGCTACACATCTGAATCTACATCAGATGACCTTTGTTTTCCAAGGAACGGAAGCTTGGCCAGCGTCTTCCTGTTAATCGCCCTCTCTCGGCCTGCGCCCCGTAGTTGAGGTTTCCTCCTTCAAAAACTGTGATGTTTCCTCCGGATCCTCTGTGGGTGGGCAGAGGTCTAATCTGGGCTGTTCTGATACCGCCCCCTGCAGGATGATAGAGCAAGTGCAGGCGTACCCTCCAAAGGAAGTCTTCTTCCGGGTGGCGGCCGACATGTTCGCCGACGGGACCTTCAACTGGGGCCGCGTGGTGGCTTTGTTCTACTTTGCGTGCAAGTTGGTCCTGAAGGTCGGTATGCCGTTGCCTGTCGCTCCGCCATTCCCCCTGCCCCGCCAGCCCCCTGCCCTCGAGTCCCGATTGCTGCTAGTAACCGGCTCTTCTTTCCGTGTTCCCTTTTGCCCCCTCCCACGGACAGGCCATTTGCACTAAAGTACCGGACCTCATAAGGACCATTATTAGCTGGACAATGGAATATATCCAAGAGCATATCATGGCCTGGATCCAATCCCAGGGCGGATGGGTGAGTATGCCTGGAATTTCCCCGGGCTCTAGCGTTTACTGATTTGCTTGACTCACACCCCACCATGCTCCCCGATGGGGATTCAATGTGGTTTCTGTCATTCTCTCCTCCGTTTTATCCTGACGACAACCCTGTGGGGTAGGGTTAGGCTGAGACTCTCAGCCTAACGTCACCCAGGAATCTTCTGGGGCAGAGTGGGGATTTGAACCTGGAGTGTCTCATATCCTAGTCCGGGGGTGGCCAGACTGTGGCTCTCCAGAGGTCCATGGACTACAACTCCCATGAGCCTCTGCCAGTGCTGGTCCCGTTAACTGGGCATTGAACCTGGGACCTTGCTCTTCCACTGAGCCATGGTCAGGCTGGAGCTGGGACACTCTGCACAGCCCGTGCCCATCATCTGAGACCATGGTTTCTCAACCAGGGTTTTTTGATGGCCCTGGAAGAGGTCCATGAATGTGTGGGAGCTAATTGTACATATATTTAATTGTTAAAACATTTATTGGGTGACATGACCATGTATGGTCATGTTGACCTGCCCCCTCTCCATACAGCTCTGGGAAGAGGACGGGCCCCCAGTGTACACAGCTCTGCTTCCCAACTATCTTCTGCACGATCGCATCACTTCTGGGGTTTCTCGAAGCCTGAAGAATGTTTCTGGGGTTTCTCAACAGGAAAACAAAACACCTGTAAAAAATCATTCACCCCCACCCATTCAGGAAATCCAGGGCCATCAAGAAACCCCCAGGTTTCGCGGAACCCCGGCCGAGAAAGCCTGATTTAGATGACAGACTCTGCTTCTCCCCCCAGTGGGGGCCTAAAGCAACGTACACAATTCCCCCTGCCCCGGTTTTACCTTCGCAGCAGCAAGTCTGTGAGTTAGGCTAGGTTGAGAGAGCGGCTGGCCTAAGGTTACCCAGCAAGCTTCCAGGGCAGGTTGGGATTCGAACCTGGGTCTCCAAACTCAGCTGCGGCACAATTCAGGATGATTCTCTGGGGGGAGACTTTAACAAACAGGTCTGCTTCAGTCGGATGATGTTCACGCTTTACCGTTTCTCTCTCCCTTTTGCCTTCCAGGAAGGCCTCCTGTCTTACTTCGGCACCCCTACGTGGCAGACAATCGCCGTCTTCACCGCCGGGGTCCTGACGGCTTCACTGACTTTCTGGAAGATGTCTTAATCTTCGGTAGCCCCCCAGCGGGGAGGGAGGGGCACTCTTTTGCATTGCGGGAACGAAGAGGGCGGGCACCCTCGATTCCCTGATCGAGAGGAAAAAACAGGCTGTGATTTCCCCCCCTCTCCTCCCCATTATGGGCAAAGGAGCTTTTTTTATGTCCTCTGTCTTGGTGCCTTTTTTTAAAAAGCGCACCCCTTTTTCAAGGGACGTGTTCTTGACCGGATTGCTTTTGCCTGTCTGTGCCTCCTGGAGGTTGGAGATCAGCGGCTGTGGAGATTGCGAATTGCAGCTTTTGAAGGATGCCGGGGGTGGGTGGGGAGGGAGGTGAAATGAAGGATGCTGGGGACCTGCCGGCTGGCGAGCTGGGCCCCCCCCCCCCCCTGAATCTGGATGTGGCTTCCTGGTATAGGACAACAGGATATTTTGTCGTCTTGGCGTCTTCAAACGAGATGGATTCTGTGGGACGGTGCAAGCCAATCTTGTGGATCTCTTTTTGGGGGAGGGCAAACCTCAGAGCCTGGATCTCCCTTGGCAGATTCTAAATTCCTCATCCCAAGTGCCGAATTCTGCCCCTGCAGAACTTGAAATGCGGTCCGAGGCGGTGATCATTTGGGCCACGGGTGCTAAATCACAAAACCGAGGAATTATCTAGAGAGAGATGAATTCAGGCAGGCACCTTGTAGCAGCTGATGTAAAACGGGGACTGGGGGGGGGCAGATTTTGAAGCGACAGCTCACCCTAGCAGATCCTTTTGGTGTTCGAAAGAGAGGCTTCATGGTGGTGGGTGCAGCGGCCAGAGAGATGTGTCATGTATGTCGATGAATCTGCTGGAAGACAAAACGGGAGAGCTGCAGGACGGATTCACCTGCCTAGTTCCGCCCCGGGTGGAAAAGAGTCTTCCGGCAGCCTGAGAATCTTGGTGGAAAAGGAGCAGGGAAAGGGGGCAGGAGGCTTCCACCTGTCCTGCAAAGGTTCTGCATTTCACTGCCAGCCTCTTCCCTTCCTCCTCAGGATTAACCTGCCCTCTAGGCCTTGCCTTAGGCCTGTCAAATAACAGCACCAAACGCTTTTTTCGATCTGTATTTCATGTACCATGCCCCAATACAGCCCATCTAATTGCAGCTGTGCTGGGGAAAGTTTGAGCGTTCTGCATTCTCGTCTGTGGTTTCTCTTCTTTTTCTTTCTTCTCGTCCCCACCCCACCGCAAGTTCCGTGCAATAACAATTTTCTACTGCTGCACATCTGGCTGGCTGCAGACCCCGACATCTGGGCTTGAAGTTTGTCACCCTCCGCTGTCTTGCCATACAGATACTAATTTGGGACAGATTTGGACTGGCGTGGAATGAACTTTCACCGCAAACTGGTGCTTCAAAACGATTTTTTACCGCAAGGCAGCGGGGCTCGTACCTCTGCCTCTCGACTGAAGGAGTCAGTTCCCATCTTGCCGCATTTATCTTTTATTTGCTCGGGAAGCCCGTTAGGGGAGAGAAAAAAGTAAACGACCGATATGTTTTTGGTGGTTCGGAGCAGGCCGGAGAGGGACAGGAGAACAGAGCGTGTGATATGTTAGAGGGCCCTCTGGCAGTGGGGTTGTGATTTTTGTCTTCTGCAGACAGGTAGAGATTTAAAACATTTCTTGAGGGGGCTTTGAATGCATGGAGGTAGCTAATTTAGCTCCCTGGCAGAACCAGTTTCCTGTAACCTTGTTGGTGAGTGGGCCTTGTAGGCCTACAGAGCCCCTTTGTCTTCCTTGTGGTTGCCCATATATCCCTCCCCTTTGGATGGAGGAGAGACAAAGTGAAGAAACAGGAGTCTGGTTCACTCAGCCAGGAGACCACAGGGGCAGAAGGCTGAGGCAGCTGTCCGAACAGACTGTACCACTTCAGGTGGCAGGTGGTGGAGTCCAGCCTTGTTCCTTTAAAAAAGGACAAGAAAAGCCCTGTGAACTGGCACAGCAGGACGACCGGCTCTCCCCTGTTTGCCGGGCTGGCTTTCTGTCAGCAGCGGTGTTTCTTTCAAAGAAAGGACCGTCCTGTCGTTTCACAGCCCGTCCTGTCGTTTCACTGGTCCCTCATTTTCCTGCATGTGTGAATCAGACATCAAGAGGATAGGGTAGGGACAGTTGGAGGGACACAGGACACATTTTAGGCTGGGATAATTTCGCCCGCCCCATCCTCTAGTGAAGCCAGAACTGACAATGTGCATCTTCCCCACAATGTTGGGGGAGTCTAGGCGGAATAAGTTTCCCGCTTTCGTTTAAATCAATAGTGGATGGTTCTTGGAAATTATCAGGGTGGGTGGGTTTCAGGTGTTTTTTGCTGCACGGGTGGGGAATAAGTGATGGCCAGGGAAAGAAGTTATTTAGGATGGAACTGTTGATGCTGCCCCGATCTGGACCACTGTCTTCCTTTCCCTGTTCTTACGGCCTCGCAACGCACACACCCTTTCCTGCCAGAGAGGTGGCCAAACGGTGGCTCTCCAGATGTCCATGGACTACAGTGACCATGAGCCACTGACAGTCAGCCACACTGGCAGGGGCTCATGGTCATTGTAGTCCTTGGACAGCTGGAGAACCACAGTTTGGCCTTCCACAGGGGCCGGGGAATCTGTATCTGAAAGCCTCCCACGCAGACACTTGTGCTACTTTGGTTAATCAAAGGCAAGCAAATACTGTTTTGGGGGGTTAGAGGGTGGGGGGGAGCAAAGGTCCGGGGGGGGGGGATATCCAGTGAGTGGAGCAGGTTGGGGAGAATCAATTGTACTTGAATAATTATCTTGGGGAAGGTGTTTGTGTTACCTCAGGGGCCGGGTCGGGGAGGGTGGAGTGGGATGCCGTTAGAGGGGAGAGGTTTGGAGGGATGGGAAGCTTCCAAATTTTGACCGGAGGGGGTGGGAAACGGAGAAACGCATGCCCACAGGAGGGCATTTGAGTGGAGAGTTTGGGGCTGCCGATGCCACAGTTCGGAAGGGCTTTTTTTTTCGTGCTTTGGTTTTCATCGTGTCATAATTTGGGAGTTACAGAAGAGTTGAAGTTTAAGAATTTACTAATTAGTGAGGGAAAGGGTGGTAACGTTCTGGGTTTTTCCGTGCGTTGAGATTTGTTTCAGATGTGTCGATGGAGTGATGTGTACTCCCAAATTCGGGGTGGGGAGAATCCTCGGATCGCTGGCACCTCTCCCTGATGGGCTTGGGAAGTTCGCCAGGTGTTGACGACGCTTATTGTGCGTCTTGGATTGCTCTTGTGCCGTGATCTGTATGGGAATCTCCCCTGACCCCGTTGGATGGTATATCCATGATTCTATTCTTTATCTTTCTGCTTAGCCATTTCACACTGAGCTTCTCTCCCATTTTTCCGTAAGGGACCTTTTTCCAGGAACCCTCAACCATTTCCCGGTGCTCTGTCATCCCAGATCAGTTTACGGTTCATCCCGTTCATTTGGGCAAGTGCCAAAAAGGGTACAGATTGCCTCTGCGGGGGCCAAAGGGACCGGCAGGCTGCACAGAACGGAACGTGCAAGCCGCCATGCCTCACAGGTCTCCTCGGGTGTGCAAAGAACCTATCTGGGGCTATGCGAGGTATCCGTGCTGAATAGCACCTTTTCCTCCTGACCCATATCTCTTCCTCAGTGCAGGGGATTCCCTGCATAACTGTTGTCAACCTGCAATTCGTAACAGTAAAATTCGTAGCAAGAATTCTCTGCAGCTTCAGGACCAGCAGGTTAGAAGGAGCATCTTAATGACGGCCGCTCCAGTGTTCCTCCCAAAACCTTCAGCAAACCACTGGGGAGAAATTAATCTTTTAGAGAGGTGGCAGGAAACATCCCCCAAAGGTTTTCAGTAGGCATATCTTTCGAGGGCACATGCAGTTTTATAATATTTCGCCCTGCGGATCCTCTTTCTGGAGGATCCCCTAATCCTGGCACCTAATCGCTGACCCTGAGCCTTATTGCAATGGCAATCACACCTGGTCAGGACAAAGCCCCTCTCGTGCTGTCCATGGGGGGTACCTGGGGCTGCCCTTGGCCACCGCCCTTCCTGTCCACGTTGCTCACAGTCTTTCTATGCAATCGATTCCCCCTGCCCCACGGAATTTTTTCTATGCTTTTTTAAAAGAAAACCAAATCGACCTTCCCTTTTTTTTTATAATTTGTTTTTAAAAAAAAGAAATGTTTGATACATCTTTCCTGATCTGTTAACTGTGAAGTTCATTCATTTTTTTGTTTGTTTTTTCTTCTTCTGGTGTGGCAATAAAAAAAATAAAGGAGAAAAAATCAGTTGGAAGTCTCGGCGTGGTTTGTAGAGAGAAAGAACCCTCAACCTGGTTTTAACAGTGGGTCTGGTCTACGGCTAAGAGCCTCTTGTGGCGCAGAGTGGTAAGGCAGCCGTCTGAAAGCTTTGCCCATGAGGCTGGGAGTTCGATCCCAGCAGCCGGCTCAAGGTTGACTCAGCCTTCCATCCTTCCAAGGTGGGTAAAATGAGTACCCAGCTTGCTGAGGGGTAAACGGTAATGACTGGGGAAGGCACTGGCAAACCACCCCGTACTGAGTCTGCCATGAAAACGCTAGAGGGCGTCACCCCAAGGGTCAGACATGACTCGGTGCTTGCACAGGGGATACCTTTACCTTTACCTTTTACTGGTCTACGGCTATGTAGGAGTTTTTTTTTGGGGGGGGAGAGGGGGTAGCAGTTTGCTAGTCCAGTTTTTAAAAGAAATACGAGCACACAAGCTGTGATTTGCAAACAAAATAATGAGCAGTAAGTGGGCAGGATGTTTTGCCTACTTCCTCCCCTTTACAATATTTTATTTCCTTTGCTGCTCCCCCAGTAGTCTTGCAAAGGTATTTCTCAGTGATGCAAAGCCCAAGAGGCAGGGAATATTTATTCACTTCTCCCCCCTGTGCCTCAACTGGGCTAGCGTCAGCCCCGGGACACTTCCCCTCGAACAGGCGGTCCTGTCTCCCATTTCCATCCAGTGGGTTAAAATATATTTAGCTCTCTACTGGTAACAGGGCCGGGGGAATAGACTTGGAACTTTTTGTCTTGGTTTTCTGCACCGTGGACTGCCTTCTAACTGCAGTCTGGATTCTGTAGTTCCTGTCGGGGGACCTCTCCACTCTCGAGAAGCAAAGAAGTCCGGTGTGGGAAGATGTACACATGCACCTGAATCATAGAATCATAGAGTTGGAAGGGACCTCCTGGGTCATCTAGTCCAACCCGCTGCACTATGCAGGACACTCACATCCCAATCGCTCATCCATTCTAACCTGCCACCCCCTTGAACCTTCACAGAATCAGCCTCTCCGTCAGATGGCTATCCAGCCTCTGTTTAAAAATCTCCAAAGATGGAGAACCCACCACCTCCCAAGGAAGCCTGTTCCACTAAGAAACCATTCTGTCAGGAATTTCTTCCGGACGTTTAGATGGAATTTCTTTTGAATTAATTTTTGAATTAATTTAATCGTAATTGGGGGCTCAACAAATGTGGTCTTAGCATCAGCCTTGGAAGTGAAGCTCAGCAGACCCGGGCTAGTATTTGGACGCCCTTAATATTCACTATGACTAAAGTAAATCAATAAATTTATTTTACAGTCATTCAGACCAAAATCCAGCCACACTTGTAATCGGAAACGGAAGCACTTCAAAAAAGGAAGAAAACTGGTAATAATATGAGATTAAGAAGTCTGACATCACAAGAACTTAGGGTGTTGAAATCAATGTTTAAAATACCAAGCTGCATTGGATCCTTAACACTATGGTTCATATTTGTGACCTTTCATGATATTTTTGATTTTGCAGAAGAGGTCCTTCATTCCTCAGGCCAGGATACAAGGACTACGAGAGTGTTTTAGCTGCTTTCCAGCAGGGAGCAGTCTTGCCCAATTTTTCATACCCAAGCCTTTTGAAACTTCGCTATTTCTGTTTTATCGAATAGAAAATTTATTATAGCCTACAAAAGCTCATCCCAGTGATTTCTGGGGCAGTCTCTAGGGCAAGGATGGGGTACAAATATATTTTCCTGGGACGTACTGTTTCAATAAAATACTCTCTCTAAAAACCCAGCACCCCCTTTGTGGATGGAATTTGTACGGCTTTGCCCCGTTTCTCGTTATCCCTGGTTTGTTTTTCTGTCTCTGTGACCGCGAATGTGTATTTTATAACACACAGCACAGCCACCTCCGTGACAGGGCTTAATGTGCACAAAATTGTTGCTATTCTCAACCGTGTCTGAGAAGCCATTCTTGTGCTCTAATCGTAATTGGGGGCTCGGCTAGTTGTGGTTAATGAGTAGAGACACCTTCAGCATCCCTTTCATTGTTTCTAATCCACATGTTCCCAGACAATGGCTTCCGTTCAGTTCCGTGACCTGGAGAACATAATCTGCAAATCAGGAGACGGCATGTCCCACAAACAGAACTTCCTGGTTCTTATTCATGGCTCTTATATTGTTTGGTTGTGAAATGATCTGGGAGACCCAGGTTCAAATCCCCACTCTGGCATGGTGGCTTCTCTCAGCCTACCCTCCCTCACAGGGTTGTTAGGAGGATAAAAGAGAGAGGAAAGGTGGAAGCTGTTTGAGCCCTTGGTGAGGAGAACGGCTGGATAAGAATGAAGTAAAATAAGTAATTTCGGCCCTTAAAGGGGAAGGACTGCATTGTGCAGGGGGGTTGGACTAGATGACCCTGGAGGTCCCTTTCAACTCTATGCTTCTGTGACTGATGGCTGTGGGAAGGTTTGCTTCAGCGGGACTTGGTCTATCGTCATCAATGCATCTCCTTTGTAGAACTACTTGTCACCCAGAACAATGTGGCCCATGTGACAGCTAGGGTGGCTGGGGGGGAGAGTCCTTTCCCTTCAGTATTAAAAAATGGGCAGCTGGAGATTTTCATGGCATGGAGCTGAGGGAGAAACATCTGGAAATTGCTGCGGATCAAGCCAGTGTGAACAGGGCAATGAGAGGCATCCGCTTAAATGTTGGTGGACCCACACAAGCGTCTCTGAGAGCGCCAGTTCTGGGTTTCAAAGGGTAGCTACGTTACTCTTCAGTGCAAGAGCAAGATTTGAACCCGGGACCACCTCAGAGACCAGCAAGAGCTTCAGGGAAAGAGCTTTTGAGAATCGAAGCGGTGAAGAAGGGATCTTTCACTCTGGAGAGCTTATACTACATGCTACTTTATTCAGAACAATTATCGCCCTTCGCTTGTGTGTTGTTTTCTCTTCCTTCCTCTGCTGACTGGCGTGAGCGCACACAAGGCTTGTCCCCCCCCCCTCGCTCTAGCATGCATACGCCAGAGACCGCACGTAGGCCGAGCAGAAAGCCTTCGGCCCTCTAAGCCGACTGGCTGCCTGCTGATTGAAAACCTCGGCCGGCCTCCAGAAAGCCGGGTCAGTTGAAGCGAGCCAGTTTTCTGCTGCCGTGAGCAAAACACCCGTTCCAGGGGCCAAAACGGGTGACGAGATTACGGGTTGCAACCCCAAAGATGTCATCTGCTAATGGGCCTAATTAAGGCAATAGTCCTGGCCGCAGGAGAGAAAAGCCACAGCTCAGCAAGCCGCCCGTGCTGCTAGTGGATTTTAATTGGCAATTAATAATTTCCACGCCCCAGAAACTCTGTGCCAGGCCTTCCTGAGGGATCAGATTACAAAAGCAGGCTGTAATGGTTGGAGTGGGGTGGGGTGGGGTGGGGTGGGGTGGGGTGGGGGGCAGCCCCACGGGGCACATTATCCTGTTTTAGTTCCTCACTGCTGCCCCGGGCCCAAAGACAACACTATTCTGACCAAGATTGGTACAGTGCAGTCAGTATCTCCAAGGGATATATTATAGCATAAGTTTCCTGGGGTTTTTACACCCTGCTTTTCCCTACCCTACGGAGTCTCAGAGCGGCTTACATTCACCTTCCCTTTCCTCTCCCCACCACAGACACCCTGTGAGGTAGGTGGGGCTGAGAGAGCTGTGGAAGAACTGTGAGAACGGCTCTGGGAGAACTGTGACTAGGCCAAGGTCACCGAGCTGGCTGCACGTGGAGGAGTGGGGAATCGAACCCGGCTCTCCAGATTGGAGCCCGCCGCTCTTAACCACTACACCAAGCTGGGTCTTTGAAGTGAGTCCTGACCTGAAGATAGCTATACCTGTGTGTACACGAGGGAATTACAAATGATAGAGTCAAAAAGCCAGTATGGTTCAGAGTTCTCTCAGCCTCACCTACCTCACAGGGTGTCTTTTGTGGGGAAAGGAAGGCTATTGAAGGCCACTTGGAGACACATGCAGCCAACTGGGTGACCTTGGGCTAGTCACAGTTCTCTCACTCAGCCTCATCTCCCTCACAAGGTGTCGGTTGTGGGGAGAGGAACAGGAGGCGACTGCGAGCCACCCTGAAGCTCCTTCAGGTAGTAAAAAGCGGGGTACGAAAAACAGCTCTTCTTCCTCTTCTCTCGGATGATTGGGGTTCCACTTCATGCATCTGACAGAGTGGCTACTTGTCCACAAAAACATAAAGGGGTCTCGAGACATCTCCCCCCTCCAAAAAATGGCTAACGTCTCTACCTCACTGAGTTTTACAGGTAATCTCAGAAGCTAAGTAGGTTTGGATGGGAGACACCCTCCACCCCATGAAGTCCAGGATTGCTACAGACGCAGGTAATGGCAAACCCAGCTCTGTGGGACTCTTGAAAACCTGACAGGATTGGCTGCTACCTGATGGCCGTTTACAGACACCTCCAGACTCCCAAAAGTGGGAATCTTGTGGTGTTGTAAACCAGCCGACTCCTGCAAATCCAGATGGAGCCAGTGTTCTTGTGGGAAGGAAACATGATGTATCCAGACTGTGCCACTCGTGGGCTCATTTCTCAAAGCTTCCCCTTCCTCCCTTCTTGACCTTCCCCATCTTTTATGGCCCTAGGTCCTGCTGACTCATGGTGAAGAAATCTGTCGAGTCAAACCTTGTGACCACCATGACACAATCTGGTGTTTTTTGAAACTCAACTCTTTAGTTCTTTGAGAGGACTGTGAGATGTTGCATGTGGGACCCAAGACTGATTGGGGCAGAAACAGGAGAGGAAGAGTTGGGGTTTTGTACCCTGCTTTTTCACTAACCAAGATAGGCTCAAAGCACCTTGCAATGGCCTTCCCTTCCTCTTCCCACAGCACACACCCTGGCGAGACTGAGAGAGGCAGGTTGAGGCTGAGAGAGCTCTGACAGAACTGTGTGTGTCTGGCTCAAGGTCACCTAGCTGTGTGTGGAAGGAGTATGGAACAGTGTGGAAATCAAATCCGGTTCTCCAGATTAGAGGCCGCTGGCTTAGAGGTCAACCTGGCTCTTGACAGGTACCCTTTACCATGATATGGTAGATGCATATGCAGTTTTGGGAATCAAATCGTTCCCTTGACTCCTGAGATTGAGAGCCCATGTGACAGTTTTCTGCCAGGCCAAAGCAAACGATGTTTGGGCTTTGGTATTGTGAAGTGGAAGGAATGTATGGTAGGTGGTGTTCTCTTGTGAACAGCAGGTTGATCCGTAACATATTTACTTCGAAGATACCCTCTGACCTATGAGAGCCAATGTGGTGCAGTCACAGCGGTTAAGAGTGGCGGTTTCTAATCTGGAGAGACGGGTTTGATTCCCCACAACTCTGCATGCAGCCAGCTTGGGCCAGTCACAGTTCACTTAGAGCTGTTCTCACAGAGCAGTTCTTTTAGAGCTCTTTCAGCCCCACCTCCCTCACAGGGTGTCTGTTGTCGAGCGAGGAAGGGATTGTTCCCACAAGTCACTAACCTCCTACGCCTTCTCTGGTTTGGTCCTTTATTTCTTGGTAAGTTTGTTTAGCATTATATTGCTAAACCAAAAAAGGAACAAAACCCAACCTTAACAGGTAGGAACTCAAAAGTTGAGCTGAACAATAAAAATAATGTAAAACTTGTTGGTTGTTTAGCATTATAGCCACGGGTTCCCCCATTCCGGTTTTAGTCCAGAAAATGCTTGTAGCTACCCACAGCACCTCCCCAGCCCTCTGAAGCACAATAAGGTGTGGACAGGGTTGCCAACAGGCCTGGAGAAAAATATCCTCTCCCTTTTAGTAGAGGTTTCACGCGTGGAACTGGGCAGGTTAAACTTTTTACGGCATGATGCAGGTGATTAAAATGAGAGAGCCAATGTGTTCTAGAGCTCAGAGTTCAGACTAGAGCATTACTGGCTCATGGGAACTGTATTCCATGGACATCTGAAGAGGCACAGTTTGGCCCCTGAGTATGAACTGCTGGCTGCATTCTTTGTTCTGGGTTCCTTGGAAGGGTTAAGGGACAGAGTCCTCCATGGGCAGAAAAGGCAGCCTCCAGGAACTGAGACTCCGAGGTTTACTTTTCCCCTCCTCCTCCTCCTCCTCCTCCATCTGCTCAAAGCTTCCCAGGGCTAAATTGTGCTGATTCATGCTGATGCAATAGTCCTGTGGCGGGAGCTCAGAAGTCAACATTAAGGTTTTGCAAGAAAGGAAATCTACAAGTGGAGAGAGGCGGGATTTGGGGTTCGAAAACCAAGGCTCGTGTCTCGAAAAAGGGACAAAAGAGAAAGAGGTTCCAGGATTCTCTGAGTCGGTATCTGAACCCAGGTCAGTCAACCAATCAAACCTACTGCTATTCATATTAATAAAAGATGGATTCATGGAGGCCAGGCCCATCATTAGCTTCTAGCCACAGTAAGTGAAATACTCCACCTACAAAGGTAGCCGAATTCTGGATACCAGCACCTGGAGGCATCACCAGGGGAAGGCCTTGGGACTGATGCCCTGTGTGTTGCTTAGACGGGCCACTAGTCTGATCCAATCGATCCAATTTCCTTTTAAGGACCTGCTCTGTTTTATTTACCGTATAAGCATCCCCGAGATATGTTTTCTGCATTTGCTAGTTAAAGCTTTGCTAAACCACCAGCCCCTTATTTTGCTCCAGTGGCGCTTAAGGGGCTTAATTGGGTTGGCTCCTTTAGACACTTGCCAAGTGCAAATCCCGACGGCTGTTAGGAAACATGACAGGCCGCTGCAAGAGTTTAATGTGCCCCGAAGGAATAAAAATAATGGGCTGTTACGAAGTCATAATATGGATCCTTGCCCGAGACAATTATGCGATGCAGCCTATATTCAGACTCTGTGCATGTCTGAGCGCATACAACAGGCCCAAATGCTCCTAAGCATTGGGTTGTGGGCCTATCTACCTCTGCCCTCTGGAGAAGGCTCCCCCACCAATTAAAAAGTGCAGAGAAGGGAGAATTTCGGCAGAGGCTGCTTCCCCCCCGTGAAGCAACGGAGAAACCCACAACTTGAAAAATTAGTCGCCTTTCTGCGTAACAGTCTGCTGGCCTGAAGCTGAAAAAAAAAACAAAACAACAACAACGCAACAACAACAAAACAGCTCATTGTTGAAGCTGCATTTTCTGTTGTTGTTTGAGGATGGGTGAACTACGGACCTAAGAAGAGCCCTTGGTGGTTCATACCAGTGGCCCATCCAGTCCAGCATCCTGTCTCACACTGTGGTCAGCCAGTTTCTCTGGAGGGCCAGCTGCAAAACACAGAGTCCCTTCCCCTCATAGGGATGATCAGCCTTCTCCTGATTTTGCCTCTTGGCAGTTGACTAGAGATTTTGGGGCAGTGCCCGGGGAGATGAGGAAGTTTGGCAGGGCCGTGATGCCATAGAGTCCCAAGAGACCATTTTCTCCAGAGGGGCCTGATTTCCAAAATCCGTTCTGATTCTGTGTGCGTGGATGGTCAACCTGGCGGTACCCCTCCCCTCCTTTGTAGCAGCTGCACCAGAACATCCCTGCAAATACTGCCCCACTGCTGACCGCCCTTGTCCATGACCCGCAGAAACCTCTTCCCGGCCTCCGCCCCGAGGGCAACGCTACAGCGCGGACCACATTCGCAGAACTGAACACCTAGCGCGGCCGAAGAGTTCTGTGGCGCCCGGAAGCCGTCTCCCGAGATCTGAATGGGTCTGATGTGACATTTCACTTGAAAAGTACCGCGGGGCAGCGGCTTTCGGTTTCCACCCGGCACGGGGTCCAGCAAACAAGAGAGCGCGCGTTCTTTAATCCCGGGCGCTGCAAACAATCGACTTTCCGCTCCGGGAGACGGGTCGCTTTTTCTCCCGCCCTGTTGGCAAGCGCGGCTCCCGGAGCCCAACTCGCTCTCCCACCGCGCGGGATCCCCGCGGCCGGGCCATCGACGGGCACCTTCGGGGGAGCCCACCTGGGGCGCCCCTGCACCTGGCTGGCGCGGCCGCTCCTCCCTGCGCGCTGGCTCCACCTTTCGGGGCTGGCGTGGCGCTCGGCCTCTGCGCACGGCCCGGCGGCGCTATAAAAGGCGCTCGGCCGCCTTTGTCCTGCCAGAGCTCGGTTCTTGCTTCAACAGTGTTTGGACGGAACCCGCTCCCGCCGCCCCCTTTTGCAAAGACTCCTCTGCGCTAGTCGACAGGTCCTGTTTTTGGCACCACCAGCACCAGCCGCCGCCTTTTGAGCCGGAGCCATGGAGTCGCAGGTCCGCCAGAACTACCACCGGGACTGCGAGGCGGCCATCAACCGCATGGTCAACATGGAACTCTACGCCAGCTACGTCTATCTCTCCATGGTGAGCCGGCCGCCGCTCTCTTTGGGCTCTCTTTGGGATCCCTTTCCAGCTGCTCGCTGATCCCCCCTCCCCTCGTTGCCCCTCCAGAGGCGATCGGGAGGATCCCAGGCCGGCAGCTCAGATCCCTCCTCCCGGGATCCCTCTCCCCTCTCGGTCCTTTTGCAAAGAAAGCCGTCTCTTTTCCCCGTTGCGGGTCTGCGCGTTCTTTTTTCAATACCAAAGAGCTCCGTCCTTCTCCTGCTCGGTCTCGAAGGGATCGATAAAAGCTTTCGACCTGCCTATCATCCGCTCTCCCCCTCTTTGCTTTTCTGCCTTTTCTCTCGCCTCATTGTCTTGTAGGTCGCTCAGCGCTGCCGTTTTCTAGGGGTTGGGAGGGAGGTGGAGCAACAGGTCTGGGAAACCAAGATAAGAACTGGGTGTGGGGAGTAACTTCCAAGGGGCACTTTCTTTCTCCTTCTTGGCCCACAGCCCAGTAGCTTTTTCTCCCCCCCCCCCCCCTGTAATCTCCATTTCCGCATATGCACATTGGTTAGTTCAAGCTTTACTCCCGGTATTTGCCCTCCCTGTTTAATTGGTGTACCTGTAGTATTCTCTCTGCTCCTCTAACGGTAGTATTTGTTGGCTCCCTGTTATGAAAAATGTACACATTGTGTCTTCTCTTCCCCCCCCCCCCCCAATTCTTAAGTGGACACAAATTTTATGGCTTCCAGCCCTTCTCTGCTCTCTGGATACAGGATAACAGGAAATTACTAAACTGCTGTTGCATTGGGGGGGGGGAATAATCTGCTTCTTCCATCTGGCCCTTTTTCTGCAAAAGGAGAGGTTGACTTTAAAAACTCCTGGTTTTGAAGACCAGAAAACTGGCACGTGATTTTTTTTGTTAAAAAACGAGCACAACTGAGGCCGGGAATGCATATCCTTTCACATTGGCACGCAATGGGAAGTTAATGGAACCAGGGGCCACTAGCTAAGCTACTTTTACTGGCCTGCTAACTAAAAGGGCAAAGCCAGTTGCTCCGTGGGAGGGCCCATGGCAGCCTGGACGCCATCTTGTGGCGGCCACTCTGGACTCCTTGAGCATTGCCTTCGTTTGTCAGAACCCACAGTTTCCTTTTTTCGGAGGGGAACAGAGACTGAGGAAGAATGTAAACAAGCCGATTCAGAAACTAGCACTTAGTTTCTCTTTTGCATCAGCCCTGTTTGGCGCATGCGGGCTCTTGTGCTGTGTGTGTGGGGGAAATCATGCCCACTTCCCCCTTCCAAATTCTCCATTCTCTCTCTTACCTGGGCATCCGTGTCTCTATCTTATTCTGTTCGCCTCTACAGTCCTCCTACTTCGACCGCGATGACGTCGCCCTGCGACACGTCGCCGAGTTCTTCCGGTCGCAGTCTCGTGAAGAGCGGGAACACGCAGACAAGCTGCTTCGGTTCCAGAGCCAGCGTGGGGGCCGCGTGCTCCTGCAAGACATCAAGGTAGGCCTCAGGGGCAGGCGGGCAGGATGCCCACATCTCCTGAGGGGGTCATGAGAGCCAGTTTGGTGTAGAGGTTAGGAGTGCGGACTTCTAATCTGGCAAGCCGGGTTCGATTCTGCACTCCCCCACATGCAACCAGCTGGGTGACCTTGGGCTCGCCCCAGCACTGATAAAACTGTTCTGATCGAGCAGGAATATCAGGGCTCTCTCAGCCTCACCAACCCCACAGGGTGTCTGTTGTGGGGAGAGGAAGGGAAGGCGATTGTAAGCCGCTTTGAGCCTCCTTCGGGTAGAGAAAAGCGGCATATAAGAACCAACTCTTCTTCTAACTGGGAAGCTGGGCGGTTGGGGCAGGATTTTGGGACATCCGCGTTGGCTGAAGACCCCGGAGGCCGAATTATTAAGACTCGGTGGGCCCTTTCTCCGCCTGTAGAGTCGTTCACTCTCCCCTGACCTGGGATCGGCCAAGAAGACACCTGTAATTATGTGGCGGCTGGTGGCAGATCCTGTGTTTGGGTTTCTATCTCTGCCAGGGCTCTTTGGCCTTGGGTGTATCTCCCTCCCAGAAATAACTTCCCAACTTGGAATGAAACCCCTCCTCAACGTTTCCCCTTTGCAGAAGCCAGACCGCGATGCCTGGGGCTCGACGCTTGAAGCGATGGAGGCCGCCCTTCAGCTGGAGAAGAGCGTGAACCAGGCCCTTCTGGAACTGCACCACCTGGCAGGCGAAAAAGGAGACCCCCATGTGAGTAGCCCCTTGGGATCCTTTCTGGATCCTCTCTTCTTCCCTCTTTCCCTCTCAGTCACAGAGGGCAACAGGGATGTAGAAAGCCAGATGCAGCTAGGCACAGGGGTGGCCAAACTGTAGCTCTCCGGAGCAGGGGTAGTCAAACCTGTGGTCCTCCAGATGTTCCTGGACTACAATTCCCACGAGCCCCTGCCAGCAAATGCTGGCAGGGGCTCAAGGGAACTGTAGTCCACGAACATCTGGAGGACCACAAGTTGACTACCCCTGCTCCAGAGGTCCATGGACTACAATCACCATGAGCCCTTGCCCGTTGGCCTTCCTGGCGGGGGCTCATGGGAACTGGAGCCCACGGACATCTGGAGAGCCGCAGCTCGGCCACCCCTGAGCCAGCTTGATGGTCCAGCCATTGCTACATCTGGTCTCCAGCAGCGAAGACTTTAGATGCTTGCGTTATAACAAGACTCCTTCAATATTCACCGTGGAGCGGAATTGTTGGGCAGAGGCCCCTTTCCAAGCAAGGAAAACACAACACACTCTGCGTTCGGGACTAGGGGAGAGTCACTCTTGTCATGGCGGGAGGGGCCAAAGGAAAGGAAAGAATGCTTGGAGGACAAGACGGTCTCGAGAAAACGGCTGCCCGCTTGATGGCTGCATCTGAACTTTAGGCAGAGCCAGCATCTTTAGGGTGCTTAGGGCTAATCCTGCATTGAGCAGGGGGTTGGACTAGATGGCCTGTATGGCCCCTTCCAGCTCTATGATTCTATGATCTTCAGGGGGACATCTGGAGAGGCAGAGTTTGGCTTTTATCGAGTTGCCGGCTGCCACTGTCTCAACTTCTTTGCTTCCTCCCTCACCAGCTCTGTGACTTCCTGGAGACCCACTACCTCGACGAACAAGTCAAAGCTATCAAGGTCCTGGGCGACTACATCACCAACCTCCGGCGGCTGGGAGCGTCCCAGGGGGGGCTTGGAGAGTATCTCTTCGACAAGCACAGCCTAGGGGAGAGCAGCAGCTGAGTGCGGCGTGCCCCTTCCCCCGTATCCCTGGGCGCGCACTGCCTCTGTGAACCCCCCCCCCTCCCAGTTCATACCCACCACCATCCCAATTGCCGTGCCCCAGTCAAGGGGGCTGCACCTGCCGACTCTCGACCGGCACGCTTCCAATAAACAAGGGTTCACCAGTTTCAACTTGCCTCGTGCTTTCTTTGTCCGGTGGGGGCGGGCACGAGGGCCGCCTCTGAACGACAGGTGCTGGAGAAAGGTGCGTCAGGAGGTACAAGTGCTTCCCATCGAGGAGTTGGATGGGAGACCTCCAAGGTTATGCTGCAGAGGCAGGAAATGGCAAAACAGCCACAGAACTTCCCTTGGCTGGCTGCCGGATAATCCCCAGATTTCCTGGCCTCACTGTACCCACCATGTGATAAATAATAATATTGCTGACAGCCAAGTTCTCATGATCTTGCTCACAAGGAGGACTGGCAGGAGAATTAGTGGGGGGTTTTGGGGGTGGGGCTCCAAGCTAAGCAGTTGGATTACTAGCATCCCTACACTCCAGAGCCTGTGTATGCTTTAAACCAGGGGTAGTCCCAACTGTGGCCCTCCAGATGTCCATGGACTGCAGTTCCCATGAGTGCTGGCAGGGGCTCATGGGAACTGTAGTCCACGGACATCTGGAGGGCCACAGTTGGACTACCCCTGCAGAGGTGTGTTGAATTACCTATTTGAATGACCATTAGATTTACAAGTGAGAGGGCAACCACCGAGGAAAATTACCCTTTGAAAACGGGATAAATCTAGAAACCGTTCAGGTTGGATTCTACAGTACAATAAAGCAACACAGAACGAAGAGACTTTTTACTTTATTCTGTACAAGTGAAAAAAATATTGTTAGTAGACAACAGATAGGGTTTTTTTCTCTCTCTGATTGCAGCTGAACTGGAACAGAGCACTGCTGCATGGTTAGTTGCTAATGGCAGGCAAAAATAGCTTGTTCCTCAAAGATGGGAGGGAGAGGAAGGGAGTTGCTTACTTCCCCCTCGGTTCCCAAGGGGCAGCCGTGGTCATTCTTCACAGTACTGACAAAAGCCTTGAAGGACTTAAAGGATTAAGAGTTCCCCAGGGTGAAGAAAAATATGAAAGGTCTGAATCACTGCAGGGTGCATTTAAAAAAAAACGAGCCAGCTAGACGCTCTGCTGCAACCTGAGAATTTTTTTTTGGTGTGCCAAGTGGGGCTTCCTTTGTGAAATCACCTTTTAGTCTGCAATGGGTGGGGTTTTCTACTGTGCCCCTGAAACAACATCCTCTTTTTCCACCTCTACCCCCCCCCCTTTTCTTTTTACATTCGACATCTAACTGAACAAGAACTGGGCAAGTTGAAAACTTGGATGCTACAATTCTAACCTTTCAGTTGATCCAAATGAAACTATTGCATCATTGCTGCCTTTTTTGGGTGGGTGGGGGGTTCTTACTGAGTCAATACGTCTGCGATTTGGGGTTTTTTAACAAAATATTGACTCGGTTCCTCATTTGCTGTTTCCGTAATTTTCCATGGCAAAGGTCTCTTTTCTCCCTGTTCTAACCATCCAATGGGGATCAAGTTCTGGTGTGGACAGCCCAAGTGAGCTTGGCTTTGTAGACCTCAGAAGCTAAGCAGGGTTGGGCCAGGTTAGTGGCTGGATGGGAGACCTCCAAGGAATTCCAGGGTAGCGATGTGGAGGGAAGCAACAGCCCAACAACCACCTCTGCACATCACCTCCTGCTCAGAACGACCGGCAGATTGCCGTACGTCAGCGTGACGGCAAAAAGGAGAAGTCAATGTCCCTGCTAGAGGAGCCTGGTAATATTATCTCTTGCTGATGCTTATGTATGTGCAACATCTGGGCCAAAAGCTTGAGCTGCTGCTGCAGGGGTAGTCAAACTGCGGCCCTCCAGATGTCCATGGACTACAATTCCCAGGAGCCCCTGCCAGCATTCGCTGCATTCGCTGCACTCGCTGGCAGGGGCTCCTGGGAATTGTAGTCCATGGACATCTGGAGGGCCGCAGTTTGACTACCCCTGTGCTGCTGTTTTGAAAGCAGTGTGTCTGGTTTAAAAAAGCTGCGACTGGCTATAGCGGAGCAGATGACCTCCCCCCCAACATACGTTTTTCTCCATTATCACCACAAAGTGAAAACGTAGGCAGGGGGTGACCGGCCTTGCTTCTGCTAGAGAAAGGATACCAGTCCCCCACCACCACCCTGCATAGTGCAGCGGGCTGGACTAGATGACCCATGAGGTCCCTTCCAACTCTATTATTCTATGATTCTGCCCGCAAAAAATTAGAAAAGAGCTGGTTTTTTTTTTTTTAGACCTGCTTTTCACTACCCAAAGGAAGTCTCAAAGCGGCTGACAAACACCTTTCCCTTCTCCCTACTGTGAGGTGGGTGAGGCTGAGAGAGCTCTGACAGAACTGCTCGGTAAGATCAGCCCTAAGAACTGTGACTAGCCCAAGGTCACCCAGCTGGTTGCACATGGAGGAGTGGGGAATCAAACCCAGTTTTCCAGTTTAGAATCCCCTGCTCTTAACCATTGCACCAGGCTGGGTCCACCATTGAGTGTGTGAGAGAGATAAGAGCCCTGTTGCTCCTACCACGGTGGGTGGGTGGGTGGGTGTGGGGGGAAAGTACTGGGACTTTAAAACAAGACCTATGCAAGCTGGCTTTTCCTTGAACTTTCACCAACAGTTTGATTCAGCTATTCCCTCCCACTCATTTGGGAAACCCTTCCAGGGTCATCAAGAAACCCAAGAGTTTCTCGAACTGGCTGAGAAAGCGTGGTATAAGTGCTCGATAAGAGTTAAAAGGATGTGATTGAACTAGCTGTTTCCAACTTCACCGGCTTCTTGTTTGCCAAGTAATACCTAAAAAGCATTCTTAACTGGGCCAAGCTAGGAATGTGACATGACTAAGTTGTTTGCAAGATCAATTTTAGAACAGCAGCCACCTCTGATCTTTGTCCAGTTGCAAAGGTACTTAAGGTGGTGGTTGAGAAACAGTGGTAAACATCTACAGTGGCAATTCCAGATTGGGAAATTCCTGCAGATTGGGGGAGGGAGCCTGGGGAGGGTGTCGTGGTCACATTTGTCTATTAATTCACTTCATTTTTACATTTGCCTTTAAACAAATCAGGGATTGTGCTGTCCTGGCTGGCGAGATCTGAACTCAAGTCCTGGCTTCCTCTGCCCTAAAGGTCATTGAGTGACCTTGGGCCTATCTCTCTTTCTCTCTCAGCTCAACCTAACCCACAGGGGTGTAAGGAAGGATAAAATGAAGGAGGAAAAAGTGACAAATGCATCCCTGCATCTTTGGACAGTATTTCAGCTGTGGACTTTTGTACATTTGTAAGCCTCACTTTTGACAAGCACAAGGCCCTTTCTTTGTTTTCCTTCCCTCATGATCTGCAAAAGAGTACAAACTCAAAGACCCTTTTTAATTGCCTTTTCTCAGAGAAATCTCTCCAATAAAAAGAGATCTCAGCCGATATCCCCTGAACTTTCCCTCCTGCTTTGTGCTATTACAAGTGATTTACTCAACTATGTAAACAAATAGCTCTAAGTATCCTTTGAGCTGGTTCAACAGAGCTGCGCCTATGAATCATGAGTTCGTGTGGAGATAACATCCATCCATGTTTGTATAGGACAAGTCTCACTTCCCATATTCCACAAAACAGGGAAGTGTTCACCTCATGACACAGTATTTGCACAGCCCACTTTGCCCCAGAAATCCTTTCCCAACGATCTTGCCCCCCATAAGAAAATAGGACTGAGCAGCTACTCTTGGTCATTTAAAAAAAAAATCATAATTGGCTAAAGATTTATTTCATTCAGAATCAGGAACATGGCCCTTCACATTGCTGTAAAGTTGGCCTAACAACAGTAAGCGGGTGAGGAAATCTAGAATGACAGAGCTAAACCGAGCTCAAATAGGGTGGAGAAAATGGATATCCTTTAGTCAGAGGATGAAGAGCCTGATCTGGGGGTCAAAGGCCACTAGCGTTCAGCGGCCTACTTATCGGGAGCTCACGTTTTCCTTTCCCCCATCTTATCCACACAACTCTGAGGTAGGTTAGGCTGGCAGAGAGTAAGTGGTCCAAGGTCACCTTGTGAGTGTCTTGGCCAAAATGTGTAGGGGTGAATTTGTCAAGGAATAGACCTTAAATTTGGCAACTCATTTTGCTCCGTATGGTGGTTAAAACCAGAGGACTCTATACTGGAGAACCAGGTTTGAATTCTCACTCCTCTACCTGCAGCCAGCTAGCTGCCCCTGGGCCAGTCCCAGTTCTCTCAGAGCTGTTCTTGCTCCACAGATCTCTTAGAGCTCCCCCAATCTCACAGGGGGTCTGTCATGGGAAGAGGAAGGGAAAGATGTTTTGTAAGTTGATTTGGGACTCCTTCAAGTAGTGAAAACTGCGGTATTAAAGAAACAGCTGTTCGCTATGTGTTGGTGTGCAGCCAACTTAAGGCGACCCCAGCAAGGAGCTTTTGAGGTGCATGAAAAACATGAAGAGGTTGTCGCTGCCTTCCTCTGCAGAGTCGTCTTTGGTGGTCTCTCTTCCAAGCACCAACCCTGCTTGGCTTCCGAGATCGGACAAGATCCATAACATCTTCCTTCTCCCACCTGACCGTAGCTGTACATTTCAAAAAACTAACACCTCATCCTTGGCCCCACGTGAAACATACATTTTAGGTGTGAGAATGAGACATTTCTACCTCTCTGCGGGCACAGCTAAAGCAGAAAATTACTGTGGGGGAGCCGCAGGCCGGCTTCAGAGTGAGTTAATTAAGGAGGAATTTGCAGGGGCAGTCTGGAAAATAATCTCAGAACGGGACCCGTCTCACAGGACTCCCCATTCTTGTGTTTGAACAGGATTAGGGGTGCCAGCTGGCCCCTTGTCCCTTTAAGAGAGGCTGCATGCTCAGAAATGGGCAGGGGAAGCACGGTGAACTGGCACACCTGGGAAATTACACCCTACGAACCTTTGTTAAATGGACAGGACAGTTTTGGCTAGGCAGCTGGACAGCCCTGATGGGTGGGGAGAAACCTAGCGTGGAAATGGGCTGGCAGCTTTTCCTGGCATGGGAGTAAATAAAATACTATCATCTGGTAAATAGCATCTTATTAAGCCACTATTAAAGGAGAAGGGTAGTTTTTTGGTCTCTGGGTGGCTGGCTACCCTTAAGGAACTAAAGACAAACTATTCAGGGGCGCTGTCAATGTAGGCTTATGTTTATTTCCGGTGTTCTGCTTCTGTGGTGATCTGAACAGAACAAGTTAGCCTGATCTAAGCAAGGTTAGTCCTGGTTAGCACTTGGGTAGGACACCACAGAAGGGACCAGAGTTGCCTCTTTTAGTCTCCTGCCTTGACAATCCTACCAGGTTGTTGTTATCTGCGACAGGATATCTTTCTCTGTAGAAGAAGCTGGTTTTTATACCCTGCTTTGGCTAGAATTTGTTTCCGGGCACCTTTTCATCCTCCGAGAGGGTTGTGATGAAAGAGAATACAGGCCTAAGATAAATCTGCGATTCTTCCTCTCAGCAGAACTCGGGATCTTGTTTTCTAGCTTTCTCTCTTCCCATAGATTAAGGTCTATGGCAGGGGTGGCCAAACTGTGGCTCTCCCAATGTCCATGGACTACAATACCCATGAGCCCCTTGCCAGCATGGGAATTGTAGTCCAAGGACATCTGGAAAGCCACAGATGGTCTATGGGTTAGTCTGTCCACTTCCCCCATCACGCATCTCCCCCCCCACCCTTGCTGACCATGCAGGAAAACCTGTATGATTCACACTCGAGTCAAACAAATAGAGAAGCAAACCCAGGAAACCAACTCTCCTGCTTCCTGGCCTGATTGAACTTGGCTCTAATGCGTGTGCCCAGTTAGTCTGTAGCCTCCAAGTAGGTAGCTGTGTTGGTCTGAAGCCTCACAACAAAAATTGAGTTCAACAGCACCTTTATGTCCAACACAGATTTATTCAAGATGGGAGCTTTCAAGTGCATCTTCCGTAGCCTCCAGTCTCCCTTCTTTGGTCTGGCATGAGAAGGGCGTTTTATCCATTTATTTAATAAATAATTTCATAAATACTGGATTCCAACACTTTTTTCTGATCCCAATGACTGAGAGAGCAAATACTTTCTACTAAAGGTAAAGGTATCCCCTGTGCAAGTATTGGGTCATGTCTGACCCTTGGGGTGACGCCCTCCAGCGTTTTCATGGCAGACTCAATACGGGGTGGTTTGCCAGTGCCTTCCCCAGTCATTACCATTTACCCCCCAGCAAGCTGGGTACGCATTTTACTGACCTCGGAAGGATGGAAGGCTGAGTCAACCTTGAGCCGGCTGCTGGGATTGAACTCCCAGCCTCATTGCATGGGGCTTACTCCTAGGAATGTAATGTTAGGGTCATGGATTAGTACACAGCCTAACAAAGATGTGCGCTGTATGCTAATCCATGACCGGGTTTCTCCTTACATGTGGGGTCCGGTGGTTTCCATGTCATTGCCGGACAAAGTGTGCCTGCAGATGAAAGCTTACAACTGGAGTAAAAGTTGGTTGGTCTTGAAGGAGCCCCTGGACTCAAACTTTGTCCTGCCACTTTAGACCAATATTCCTCCATCTGTGGTGCTTTAGATTACACAAAATTGGCCTTTTTACAATTAAAAACTCAACCCCACAGTTCTAGCTTACTCTGCCTAGCGGCAACAGCTCCAAAAGGGCTTCAAGCCGCCTCTGGATTTTACCTTTTGACTGCGTCACTGAAAATAATTCTGCTAACTAGCTGGATTGGGGAGGGGGAAACAGTTGATGGAACAGCCCCAAGGCCTCCGGCTGTGTAGAGCAACAACAAAGGGAGGGGAGGAGAGGCCGAAGGGATAGGCGAAGCAGGCCCCCCCCCCCTTTTTGCTGAATCATCCTGAGATTTCTTTTGGAGCAAGCCGTGGAAAGAGGGCATGCTTTTGCTGAGTCACAGAAAGAGGGGAAATTAACTTGTTACCTTATGCAGTTCTAATTACGACTCTCCTGCATAACCCAGGGATCCTGCCTGCGCGTTTTCTCCATAATTTTGGTGGCCGATTGATTACCTGGGGGGAAAAAAGCCCCTGTTTTTTTAAATTGAGGACTGACAGCATTTTACTGATCAGGTGATGCAAATTGTTTCTGTGCCATGAATATTAGCTGCCCAATTGCACCCATTAATTTTCTTTTAAGCGGCCGATATAAAAAATAAATAACCCCCCCCCCCCGCCTGTTGTAAAGCCTATCATCCCCAAATAACTAGTTATGTTCCCCATGCTGCTGACTCTCCCTCCTGAACTCTGGGCCTTTAAGAATAAGTAGGTATTTAATAGGTACAGATCTCCCACTGGGATATAGCGAGTTGAAATCTGTACCTGTTGAATGCCTGCCTGCTGCACATCTCCCAAACGGCACGAGTCTCATCCAGGGGAGAAAAACGGTTTTAAACAAAGCCTGAGTCAAGTGGCACCTTTAAGACCCAAAAAATCTTATTCAAGGTATATATCAGCTTTCATGGCCATGCAGATCTGGTTAATGTACTGTGAGCCAGCTTGGTGTGGTGCTTAAGAGCGGCAGCCTCTAATCTGGAGAACCCAATTTGACTCCTGGCTTCTCCTTCACATGCAGCCAGGTGGGTGACCTTGGGCCAGTCCCAGTTCTCTCAGAGCTCCCTCAACACCACCTACCTCAAAGGGTGCCTGTTATGGGGAGAGAAAGGGTAGGCAATTGTCAGCCACTTTGAGACTCCTTCGGGTAGCGAAAAGCTGGGTATAAAAACAAACTCTTCAATTTATACCTTCCTTGAATAACAGTTTGTTGGGAAGAGGTATATTGCTCCTAACGCTCACAACAAAAACGCATTTCTATTCCCACTTGTGTTTATTTATACCCCACTTTCCTCCCCAGCTTAATCCCAAAGCAGCTTCTTGAACGCCGCGCTCCCAGCTTCCGTGTCCCCCCCCCACAACACCCCTGTGAGGTAGGCCAAGTTGGGAGTTTGTGACAGGGCCCCCAGATCAGTGTGGCGTAGTATTTACGAGCGGTGGCCTCTAATCTAGCGACCCGGGTTTGATTCCCCGCTCCTCCACCTACAGCCAGCTGGATGACCTTGGGCTCCTCACAGACCTGATAGTGCTGATCTCCCACAGCAGTCACATCAGGGCTCTCTCAGCCCTTCCTGCCTCACAGGGTGCCTGTTGCGGGGAGGGGAAGGGAAGGCGAGTCTCAGCCGCTTCTTTGGGCAGGGAAAAGCGGGGTGTAAAACCCAGCTCTTCTTCTTTCCTGGGGGGGGGGGATTCCCAAACCTCCCTGCAAGGCAGCCACCCCTGCAGGACCCACCGCGCCTTTAGCACCGAGCCAGGTGGCGCCCCCACCTTTCTGCAAGCCGGGGAGGTGGGGCGCCTCTCCTGCGCTTGCGCTTGCGCCCAGCGCGGCAGGAGGCGCCGGGAAGAGCCTCCTGCCTCCCTATAAAAGCCCCTGCCGGCCACTGCCGGACCCAGATCGCCCCGCCTTTGGCCGTCTCCCGCCAGCTCTTGCTTCAACAGTGCTTGAACGGAGCAGGGTCGCGGCCGCCCCAAGCCAGCCCCTCTTGTCCACCGCACCTGCCTAGCTACTCACCTGCCTGCATACCTGCCTACCTGCGCCATGAGCTCCCAGGTGCGCCAGAACTACCACGCCGAGAGCGAAGCCGGAGTGAACAGCCTGGTCAACCAGCTCCTGCACGCCAGCTACACCTACCTGTCCCTGGTGAGGCTGCCTTCCAGCGCCCCTGGAGCCTACCCTGCAGGGGTCTCGTTTTCTTTCTCGAGCCTCGCTTTTCAGGGGGAGCTCTGGGGCTTCTCGGTGGTGATTTCTTTAAGGCGGGGCGGGTGAAACCGGATTGCGTTGCGAATGGAAATAGGTGCAGAGCTATAGGACAGTAAGCCTTTTGTGGTGGAGCTTGTGATGATCTGGCGTGTGTTTGTGTAGTGTGTGTAGGGGGGGGAGGGATGATTATGTGGGCTTGCACAACCGCACCCTGCTTGGTGTTGTAGGTTTGCACTGGGAAAATCGCCTCGGGGTTGGCCAAATGGTGGCTCTCCAGAGGTCCATGGACTACAATTCCCATGAGCCCCTGCCTGGTGGCTCTTCTGAGCTGATCTTCTCACCTTCTTGTGAGAGCAGCTGGAAGTGGCCAAGGATTGGTTTATGGGGAGGGGTTAAATGGGGTTCTCTCTTAGCCTCGTTTCTGTCCTGCAGTGGTGCAGAAAAAATAAATATTGTGTCCAATGCATGGTGTAGCTTTTTAAGACATAAACATTTGGGACTCCCTTTCCAAAGGGCTCAGTTTTCAAAACCACCCACCCCTGCGGGATGGAGGGATACAGAAATTGGTTTTTTTTTAGCAGATGCAGGTTTGATATAATTCTAACTGTTCCTTAAATGTTTTCGTGGTTTAACCCCTGAGACTTTAAACTGCCCCAAGGAGGTGTAAATACCAGGAGGGGTGTTATAGAGAGGCGTGGAGGCCATAGCAATTTGGGGTGGCTTTTAAAAATTCCCTGCCTTTTCTCTTTGGACTCACAGTAGGGTAGGTCATATTAAAACCATGCATAATAATAATCAAATACATAGCATGCAAGAAATAACTAAAACTCTTTAACCCTTGAAACAGTTCCCTCGCTAATTGCATATTCCAGATTTCAGTGGCAGCAAAGGCGGGAGAAATTTTACCCAGCCCCAAATGATGTACAGTTGGGGCTTTGATAGAGAAGCCAGTTCAACTCAATGGCGTGATAAGCCTTAATCGTAGGCCTGGTGGAACGGCTGTTTTCGAAGTCCCGTGGAAACTGTTCACCTGAGCCTTTCTGGGATTTCCAGTGCCCATTGGCCATGGCGCCTGATACCTGCCCTTTGGTCTCCTGTGCTTTGTAAATAGTAAACAACAAACCTAACTCTGCTACTCTTTGCCTCTTTGTTATGGTATCTCCCCCCCCCCACACCCCCCCCCCCAGTATGCCTTGTACCTTTGTTTACCCGTGGCAAAGTTCGCGTATTGCTGATTTCTGCTTGGGCAACACAATGCTAAGATAGGCAGTTAATGATTAAAACTTATTCCTTCCGCCCCAGAGTCTGTGCAAGGCTTGGCTTATTCCTTCTCAGGGAGTCACATGGTTTTAAGATTAGGAAGCTAGTTCAAAAGGGGGGAGAGGAGCCAGGCCTTAGTATCTCTTGCAGGGGTGGGGCCCAAGTGACTGGAAAGGCCCCTGCCTGGCTTGTCTTGCCCAGGTGAGATTCTGAGACTTTACTACTGGCATGAGTCTTGATTGTCAGGGCAGATGTGATGTTTCCGGAGAGTGTTATGGTTGGTTTGGGAAATACTGCTATGGATTTCATAGGCCCAAGCATGAAGGTTATGAACTCACCAGAGGTTGGTAAGGAAGTGTCCTGAGTGTGGAATTTGTGGCTTTTTAGTTTGGGACCTTCGCCTTTCCCTACAGTAATTCTAAGAAGAAACCTGGCTTACTTTTCACCCCTCTGTACTAGCACAGGTAATCAGTTTCTAGTAGCACACCTGGATGCAGTAAAGGGATGCTGTATTCTTTATCTGCAGGCAAGATGCGCTGGTATAATCACCAATTTTAATAGTGCATCACTTTACTGCCAGGATAGATTAGCTTAAAACTGCAGGCTTAGTTTCAGAAATGAGTACCTGTGATTCTTAAATGCATGGTTATGTGTTCAATTTAACTGCTAATGAGGTAACTTTTGTCTGCTAAAACCTATTAAAACGGAGATCAAGGAACTCTGTGCTCCTTGGCAAAGTGGATTGTTTAAAGAAACTCTCCAAATTAACCACAAACATTTCCCTCCTTCCCTCTCTCTCTTTTTTTTTTGTCCTGCCAGGGATTTTACTTCACCCGGGACGATGTGGCTCTGTCCAAGTTTGCCTCCTTTTTCCATCACGCATCTGAGGAGAAACACGAACAAGCTGAGAAGCTTCTGACCTTCCAAAACCGTCGTGGCGGGAGAGTCGTTCTGCAGGATGTCAGAGTGAGCCTGGGGTCCCCCTTGGGTGGGCGTGGGGGCTGGCTGCAGAAGAGGGACAAGATCAGGGCTTTTTGAGGGCGGACAGAAGATTAAAAGCTGGGAACACAAATCATTTTGATGAACCTAGAATATCACTAAAGGGCTTATCGGAAGGAAGGAAAGGCCATGGGACAGTGGGTCTTCCACACCTAGCAAGAGATGCTCTGGTTTGGTGGACAGTATCTTGCCTGCTGCCCAGTTGATGACGAGAAGCAATCTCTAGAGATTCTAGATGTGGTTCTTCTTTGCTCTGTCGGGACTTTGCAGGACGTGTTAGCTCTCTACTTCAACACAGTTTTGTATCAGCGGTTCATGGAGGCAATTCTTGCCGCAGGGACTGGATTAACGGTGGGTCTCCTCCCAGATGATTAAAGTAGCGGCCATTGGACTACAGCGAAGGGAAAGGTGGCCGATGCAGGTTAATCCTTTCCTCCCCTCACAAATTAGGTTCATGCAAGTCCCTAACATGACCCAGTGCCCAGGGTGGCTTTCTTGCAGAGCTGCATCCAGGATCTCTAGCAGGACTTGAAGACTCTGGTGCCGTAGTTAGGGGAAAGGAGGGCCACTGAGGTGTACGCTGTCTGTTGAGCTGTTTGGAGCAATGCCGCTTATTGTCCTCATCTGTGACTCATGGCAAAAAATCTGCTCGGTTCTCCCTTTTGAAGAACAGAGGGGGAGTGGATGAAATTGGGAAGAATGTGGAGCTGACCGTTGGCTAGATGTGTGCCAAATGAGTTGCTGGAACCCAGTAGATTTTAGGAGAAGCCCCAGCGTGGCCAGGGCAGGCCTGAACTAGAGCCCCCTCCCCCTCCCGGACACAGGGTCTCACTTGTGCTCTCTGCTGTTGCTCAACTCCAGAAGCCGGAGCAGGACGAATGGAGGAATGGATCCTCGGCCATGGCCTTCGCCCTTCAGCTGGAAAAGAATGTGAACAAGGCCCTGCTGGATCTGCACCAGATCGCTTCTCGCCATGTGGATCCCCACGTAAGCAGTGAAGCCGGCGGGCTGTGTCCCGAGGCCCCTCCTACCACTCCCAAAGGCAAAAACGCCCCCGCCCCTCACTGTTTGTGCTTCCAAGGCGAACCAGGCTCAGTGCTGAAACGGTTAAACCAAGTCAGTGTGCTTAGATTATTTAGCAATAGGCAAATTTCCCCACACGCCCTTCAATATTTTTTTAGGCCTGGAATCATTTTGGGTCTGAAAAATACAGATGTGTGTGTGGAGGGGTGGTGGTGGTGGAATTTGCACACCCCTAAGCAATATAAGCAGACTGACTTGTGGGATTCCTGAAAAATTCCAGATCCCAATGCTAATATGAAGCTCCCCAAAAAATCCCCATTTTTTTCTTCTTCAATAGACCCAAATTAAGAAACGTTATGGAGAAAAATGGGGTAAAGCAACTAAAAACATTTGAGCATTAGCTCCACTGAGGTTCTTTTGGGTAGTCCCTGTATGTCTATCTTTTGCAGTCTCTTTAAAACTTTAAAGAGACTGCAGTAGATGCTGGACAAAACAGCTGAGGCGCGGAAGCAATTTGCTTCTGCCTCTCGGCTGTTTTCGGGTCTACCAGTGATCCCCAAATACACCCAGGGTTTTGTTTTTGTTTCTAGATTTCTAGATTTGCGCTGTGCAGTCCTGAGAAGGCGCTTTTGAGTGACAAAGGGATGTCAATTAATTAATTCACATTACCGCCCTCCCCGAAGGCACAATTGCATTGTGGTCTTGAGCTTTTCACATTAAGGGTTATAGCAAGTGAAGTATGAAAGCCACCCCCTCATAACGCACATTCCTGCGATCCCCTTCCACCATTTTCTTTTTCCTCCATCCCAGATGTGTGACTTCCTGGAGACTCACTACCTTGACGAGGAGGTGAAGCTGATCAAAAAGCTGGGGGACCATGTGACCAACCTGAAGCGGGTGCGTGCCGGAGAGGACGGCCTGGGCGAATACCTCTTCGACCGCCTCACCTTGGGCGAGTCCAGCGACTGAGCTGCAGAGAGCCGGCTCCCTCCAGAGTCCTCCCGCCGACCCGTCCAGCCGTATTAGTCTAATTTGTCATGTGTCCACGTTGAAAAAAATAAAATTAAAATACGCTGGCTGTTCAGTGAATGAGGCACGTGCCTCTGTACCCGGCACATCTGGGGGAGAAGTCTGTAACTGGCATTAAATAAAACTTGGCATTAAGCACTACACCAACGTGTGCGCGCGTATATATGTGTAACCAAGATAACATTTTGCACAGCATTTTTGATTCAACCTCTTCACTGTTTGCAGAAGGCAGAGCAAGCCTCGCTGAACTCAAGGCCTTCAATTTCGTTTCTACGTAATGCAGCCTGGTAAAAGAGTCCAGGACAGCCTGTGAGGCTTGGACAAGACCAAAGTCATAGCCAGTCTGGCAAATTTGACTTGATGCTTGTAGCAGTAGAATTTTCTTGGGCTGAAGTGTGGATCCTCAAGAGTCCCTTGATCTAGCCAGCTTCTCCTGTCAATCTGGCCCCACGTATCCCCTAGTTCTGGGAGGGTCAAAGAGGAACCCACCCCCCTTGTCCCTTTCTCCATCAGAGGAGTTGAAGAAATAGTTAAACTGCTTTTAGTGGGAGTAGTAGGCTGAATTAGGGCTAAGGAGAAAGGGGCTGGCCCGAAATCAGTCCTACAACACATGGGTATTTAAACCCAGAACATTTATTTATTATTAATTGGATTTATATCCTGCCACTCCCATGAGGCTCGTGGCGGGTCACAATCGATAAAAACCTCCTCAAAACCCCTAATACAATAAAGCCCATCTAAAAACCTAACACCCCAACCATTTCCACTACTACACACATATGCACCCCCCCCCTAAGAGCAGCCATTCAAAGTCCAGCTATGAGGCTACTTCCCAGCACGTCGCGCCCCCTTTGCAGAAACCCCTTAGGCCGGCCGCTGTGCGCATTTTTGCATTTGCACTTTAAATTTTGTAAAGAGCTACCTGGATGCTTCTGAAAAGCAGGGCAGCAACTCCCCCACCCCCCTTTCCTGGGCAGGAAGTTCAGAACCACTGGCACTAAATTTTTTCCAAAGCAAAATTTATTCTTAAATAATGGGAGATTTGTCTCACAAGCAGCTTTTTATTTTGTTCGGTTGATTTTTCTTTCCACGCGGTGTTTCCGGGGGGGGGGGGGGAGAAGTGGAAGACGGCAAAAACCACAAGCTTTTAAAAACAAGTCTGGGGGGAGGAGACGACGGCAGCAACGGAAAAGAAGGTGGCGCCAATCACAGAACCTCCCAGCGAGGCGATCCCCTCACAAGACACGGAGGGAGGGGAGCAGGATGAGACACGTGGTTCGTAATCCAAGCACAGATGTTCGGCCAGCCCGGAGAGCAAGCAATGTAATCAGCAGATAGGCCACTGGGGGTGGGTGGATGGGTGGGTGGGAGATATCCTCGATTCTCCTGGTACCAAATTTGACAGCTGATGGGAGGGTGGAGGGTACGAAGGCCCCATGTCGGAAGCAGATGTCTCTCTCTTGTGCTGGACGCGAGGCATAAACCAAACCTTCTGGCCTTCTCCATGCCCCTTCGCTGCACCAAGAATCCTGCCTGTTCAACCCAACGCCGCCGTAAGGGCCAACGGAGTCCTCTTGAACGTTACGGCCCGGTCTCAGCAGAACAGGCTCTTCTCCCATTTATTTAGGAAACGTGGTTGTTAAAAACAGTCATTTGCCTTGCAAGGGCTCGCTGTAAACTTCCAGAGGTAGAACGCTGCCCCTGCCCCTCTGCATATCTTTAAGGGCCAAAGTTGCAGAGCGGTAGTCCGGCTTTCTGGGAAACGATGGCTCTCCGGGAACCCCTGCCCTGCAGGACGAGTCAAAGGAGGCCTTCTAGGGAGCCCAGGACATTCTGGAATTGATCCCCGTTTCTTGCCGCAACTTGAACCCAACGCTCAAGCGGTTGGGTTGTGCCAGATCGAAGCCACTGGCCTCTTCCCCTCCCTGCAAGGAGTACAGTTGCAGGGTCTGAAGGGCCTGGTGTTGGCACGGCGCCGGTCAAACCCATCCTTTGCACATTTGGAAGCCACTTTGGTTGGTTCTCCCCCCTCCCCTCCCCAAGTCTACACAGACTCAGTTCCTCCCTCCGCAGAGGCGGCTTTATTTAAACCCCAAATCCCTCAGAGGTCCTTCCTTACATTCCAAGCCTCCAAGACCCCTTCCAGAAGGCTCCAAGCTACGCCTCAAGGTCAAGAACACACCTCCTCTGCTCCCAGTCAAACACACAAATGGGATGCCCTCCTCTTTTCGAGGATGGCCCCGTCAGCTGCGTCCCTGAGACAATCACACCTGTAAAAATCCCTGCCACTTGCGCTGTGGGACTGACACTTCTCAAAAGCTTTTAAAAACGCCCCGCGCGGTCAAGACGCAAGACTCCCCCCCAGCCTGCCCGAGACGAATTTGTACAGGGCAAGCCTTGTCCTTCTCTTCCTCACGCCCGCCCTTCTAGAATGGGGCAGATCGAGGGCTTTCAGAGGGACAACCAGGCATCCCCTGACGCCACGTTCCAGAACCTCTGCTCCAGAAGCGGCAAAGATCGCAAGCCGTCGGCTCCTAAACGGACAATTTGAAAGCGGCTTACGATCCCTCGTGACAGCAGAGCACCACCCCTGTTCCTAAGGATTCCTAAAAAGCCGGAACCTCCACGAATTCATGATAATTGGGACCTTACGGAACATTCCGGTCCTCTTCCCCCCGTCGTGAGCACATGCTTCCTCGAAGGCCCTGGAAAGGCTCCTTCGATCTCTTTCCCCTCCGTGTTTCTCCATCGCGGGTTCTAGAGGGCCCCTTCCACGCCCAGGAAGCCGGAAGGTGCCAGCGTGCATTTCGGATCGATCCCCACAAAGGAAAGCGAGCCGACGGGCAGCTCCCCTTCCTGTGCGGGAGACGTGGGCGTGTCTTTCCCCGGAGCTGAACCGGAAGAGGCGGCTTTCGAGACCGACATGGGAATCCGGCATGGCTGCTCCCCGCCTTGGCTCCGGAAAGCGCTAGAACCTACGTTCTGGAACCGACTCAGGACCCAGCACCAGAGAGCAGCTGAGCTATCGAGGGTGGGGCAGCGGGCGCGGTGGCGGGGCGGACTGGGGCGGCCTTGGCGGCGTTGGCACGGCTGGGGAAGGGCTAGTTCTTCTCCTCGATGAGGGAGTTGGTGGGGCTGCTGAGGTCGCTGGGGCTGCTGGGCAGGGTGGGCGTGCTGGCGTTGGAGGAGATGCTGGCCTCGCTGGAGCCTTTCTTGGGCCGCTTCCGCCACTCGGGGACGGCGCCCATGAGCGCCGTCGACTTGATGTTCTGCTTGTCCTTCTCCGCCTCCTCGTCCTCGTCGTAACGCTCGTCGTCGTCTTCCGTCTCGCTGTGGTGGGGGCTGGAGTGGCGGGAGATGGACGGCGACGGGGGCACCGAGGCGGGGCGCGGGTAGCGGAAGCCCTGGGCCTGCAGAGCAAGGGGGAGGGAGGAGAAAAATGTGAAGGAGAGCTAGGTTTTTCGTAGCCTTCTTTTCGCTCCCCGAAGGAGTCTCAAAGCAGCTTAAAATCGCCTACTCTTCACTTCCACGCAAGAGACACTCTGTGAAGCCAGTGGGGCTTAGAGAGATCTGATCTGCGAGACCAGCTCTGGGAGAACCTCGACTAGCCCCAAGGCACCCAGCTGGCTGCATGCGGAGGAGGAGTGGGGAATCAAACCCGGTTCTCCAGATTAGAGGCCTCTTAGAGGTCAGACACAACTGCTTTCATGCGCTGCCATTGGTCTTTTGCTTCTTCCAATCATATTCTGCAACGATGGCGCCACTTCTGAGGTTTCAGGGGTTTCTCGACGGTAAAAAAGTCAAGAAATGCTGGGCCAAAATACATCCAGCCTGGTCTGTATTGCTCGGTATTCCCTGGCTTGATGGGCAACAGTTCCCGTTTGACTCTACCCTGTCTCTGTTGCCCAAGATTATTCCGACCGGAGACGGCAGAGATGACGCCCGTGAACTTTGGCACTAAGCTCTTGTCGCCGAGCGCTGCACATCGACTCAAGGCCGGGAGGCCGCCTTTCAGAAGGTTTCCGCCCCGCCTCCCTCCTCCCCTCCAACGGTAGCACACTTACAGCTGTCGATTCGTGTGGCTCATAGGTGAAGTTGTCAGGGAATGCCTTTGCGAGCGCCAGGTGCCGGGCATACATGTAATACTACAAGTGGGGGAAAAAATGGAGAGGGAAGGAGAGAAAAAGACGTCAGTGTTCGCCTATGATAGCCACGCACCATTCGCCTTCCTGTTGGAGATGGAATAGCGTTTCTTAGAACCGTCTCCCACACATGGCCCTCCAGCACCGTCCTATACATTTATACCCAACGTTGGCCTTTAGGAATGCATAAATGCCCCTGTACTGCTAATCTAGTGGAGGCCTGTTTTATTTTACTGCGAACTTTATGAGGAAGAGAGAAACTGCATCATATCTCTTCCATTGCTTCGGTTCAGACACTTAAAGCGCTGCGCTACACCTGAATCTCCGATCGCTGAACTGCTGCTTGAAGTCAGAGTATTTTCCTTTGAAAATTTTGCTTACTCGCCTGCGGGAATCGGAGTGTTTGGGTGTAAAAGGAACTCACCAGCCGAGTTATGGTTTTAATTTCGTTTGCTGGCATGACTACTTGGATGCCCACCTTATGGACAATGTTGTCCTTTTTAGATTGTTCACATATATTTTTTTCTCTTTCCCCTTTTTTTGTATTTTATGCTGATCTAAGACTGTAACAAATAAACCAATCGATGGGCATGGCTCCTCTCCTGCAGCCTGATCGAGACAGCTCACAAAGAAAATACAAGTCAAAACGTTTCAAGAAACAGCAGTAAACAAACCCCGAGATGCCCAAAATGATGTCATTTCAAACAGTCATCGGGTCAAAGCACATCTGAATAACATTTATAAAGAAAATGCCACCATCCTATTCATGCAAGACCTGAACAAAAAGGTCCTGGGATTCATGCCTGCCTGTCCTCCCCAGGGCCCTACGTAGCTCAGTGAAGTTATGCATGATTCTGCGGCAAGGTGAAAAGCACTTTGCACATGCCCGGGGGTTCTCCCAGCAAATGCCTGGATAGGGCTGGCCCCTGGTGGTTCTAAAGTCATGCACAAGGTAACCCTCCTGCCTTTCCCCCATTTTCTGTCTCTTTCCATGAAGGGCAGAAGAGGTTAAAAATGGGGCATGTTCGAAAGGTGCTGGGGCTCCCTTTTGGATGGGGCTCCCTCTGGTGGCAAATAAGTGAACTGCAAAAAGAGGCCCCCAAAGTATTTGGAAAGAGTGATAAAGAGCTGGGTTTTTTTTTTAATATCCTGCTTTTCAATACCCAAAGGAGTCCCAAAGCAACGTACAAACCCCTTTACCCACCACAGACACCCTGTGAGGTAGGTGGGGCTGAGAGAGCTGTAAGAGAACTGCTCTGCAAGAACAGCCGAGACAACTGTGACAGGCCCACAGTCACCCAGGTGGCTTCACACTGACAGCCAGTGTGGTGGGTTGGTTAAGAGCTGCAGACACTAATCTGGAGAACCGGGTTTGACTTTCCCCTCTCTTCCCCCACATGCAGCCAGATGGATGATCTTGGCCCAAACCCAGTTCTCTCAGAGCTCTCTCAGCCCCACCTACCTCACAGGGTATCTGTGGTGGGGATAGGAAAGGTAGGCAATTGTAAACCACTTTGAGACTCTTTTCGGTAGTGAAAAGCAAGGTATAAAACCCAGCCCTTCTTCTTCAATTGGAGGAGTGGCTCTCCAGATCAGAGTCCTCTGCTCTTAGCCCCTGCACCACGCTGGCTCTCAGAAGGGCAGAAAGGAGCAAAAGGAACAAACAAGATGGGGAGGGGAAGAACCTTACCCTGCCCAGATACTTCCAGTCCAGGAGGTCAGAGAGCCGCTCGGTACGGTTGCGCTGGATGATCCGTTGCCGCCGGGTCTGCTGACAGAAGCTGTAGAGGAACGAGGTCAGCTGCGTGCACGACTCATCCAAGGCCCGGAAACGCCGGTCCACGATGTAGATACCTAGGAGGACCCAGGAAGGCCTGGAGCTCAGTGACAGAGTCCACGCTCTGCATGCGGAAGGCCATAGGCGTTTCCACATTTAGAGGTCAGATCTGCAGGAGATGCCACGGCACCCTCCTCCCTGCAGGAGCACTGCCTCCCACGCCTCCCGACACCAACCGTAAGCCGACGGGTCTGCGATGTGCTCCTCCATGAAGCAGCCAAAGCCGGAGAGGTTGGTGGAGATGCTGGGAATGCCCATGACGGTGCATTCGGCTGAAAAGAGACACACAGAAGGCGTGAAGAGGCAGGTCTGAGGATTGTCTGGGAGCCGGGCGAGGGACGTTCGGAGGTGGCTTGCCATTGCCGGCCTCCGGATTGTGTTCCTTGGAGGAACTACCACCCAAATCCAAATACTGGCGTGTAAAAACAGCAAGACAGTTGGAAGTGGAATAATAAAGAAACATAAAAGCAAACTTAAGTAAAAGGAAATACATGAAGCCCGCAAAGGAATTGATGGAACGTCCAACACATTGACCCTAACAACAGTCCTGACGCACTTTAATGGCACCTAGCAAAAATTTGGTCATAGTTTTTGTGATTTCTGTGTCGGTGTTTTCTAGGAGGAGAACCTTAAGGTGGTTGGGAAGTCCCTGTTTATTTATCAAAATAGGGAACTACCATCCAAGTCCTTGGAGGTCTCCCCTCCGAATACTACCCGAAGGAGTCTCAAAGTGACTCACAAACACCTTTCCCTTCCTCTCCCCACCACAGACACCCTGTGAGGTCGGTGGGGCTGAGAGAGCCTTGAGAGAACTGCTCAGCGAGAAAAGCTCTAAGAGAACTGTCACTGGCCCAAGGCCACCCAGCCAGCTGCACGTGGAGGAGGAGTGGGGAATCAAACCCGGTTCTCCAGATTAGAGGCCGCGACTCTTTAACCGCTACAAAATTTGACCAAAGTAGCAGAATGTGCTTGGGGCGCAGTTGCAAGGACTGCCCACCTCACTGCTCGATAGCAAACCTACCTGGCGTGTAGCCCCACGGCTCATAATAAGAAGGAAACACCCCCAAGTGGCAGCCTCGAACAAACTCCTCGTAGTCGACAGGAAGAAGGGGGCTGGTGGAAGACAAGAACTCCGGATGGAAGATGACCTGGCAAAGAGGGAGAGAACACAAGCTCTATCCCTGCCAGGAGGGAACATTGCTTGCATTTAGGAACATGCGTCCTCCCCTTCTGCTAGCCACTCCAGATTAGCCTTTCTTGACTTTTTTTTTTTTACTGTTGAAAAACCCCTGAAACCTTCTTCAGGCTTTGAGAAAACCCCAGAAGTGGCGTGATCCTGCAGAATACGGTTGGGAAGCAGAGCTGAGGTTAACAGCTTTAAAGCTACTCAGGAACCGTCTGCAAACCCAAGAAAGGACCTTGAAGGCCCTTTGGACAGAACACTAAGCTGGGGATAAGGTGGAATGACAGAACGTTCCTCCATGCAAGAAGGAAAAAAATACAACTCCCCGCATGTAGAAAACAAGCTTGTCAGGGAAAATAGCTTCCCCTCCATTGGCATTAAATTTATCCTGCTTCCCCCCCCCCCCCCATGTTAAGGCAGCTTAGAACCTTGTTCTCCTGTCCTCCCATTTTCTCTTCACAACTACCCTGCGAGGTAGGTTCACCTGAGAGAGACTGTGACAGGCCCAAGGTTACGCCAGCAAGCTTCCAGAGGAGAAGTTGGGATTTTAACTGGGGCCTCCTAGGGTCCATTTAGGACTCTTGATCGCAGCACTATCCTGTTCAGCTCTGTTCTATCCAGCTCAACAAGCTTCAGAGATCGGATCAGGGGTAGGCAAAGTGTGGCCCCTCCAGATGTCCATGGACTACAATTCCCATGAGCCCCTGCTGGCAGGGGCTCATGGGAATTGTAGTCCATGGACATCTGGAGGGGCCACACTTTGCCTACCCCCGGATTGGATCCACTGGCATTCCTTAGCACCACCCCGGTTCCCTCCTGACCTCGGGTTCAACTGGCCTTCCCAGACGAGCCAGGCTTTGTTCTGACGCCTTTGCACGAGGCTACCCCTACGTATCCCGCTGCCATCTCGTAGAAGCGAACGTCGGCACCCGTCAGTCACCCACCTTCACGCGGTCGGCGCTGCTGTTGAAGAGGCCGATCCGTCGGATGGTGTTGAGGATGGGGTCGGTGGAGTCGTCCAGCATGTTGTGGGTGCAGATCGGGGGGAAAGACTGGCGCTGGCGGGGAAGGAAAAGCAAAAGACATTCACGGTTGTTACCCAGGCAAGAGAAATGGAAGATAGAGGGTTTGGTCCTGAACAGCGTGGGACACTGGCCAGTTCCCCCTTTCCCCTCCCCTCTACCACATCTTTGTTCGCAATCAGATTTGGGACTTATTTGCATTTCCTGGGCTGGTCGCACAATGTGGATTTGGGGGAATGTGCGGAATATGCAAAGGCGCTCAAGAAGTTGTTTCTTAAATGCCTCCCAATTCTGCATGAAAGCTCAAATACACTCTGCTCTTTTCTGACTGTGTAACCACTATCATATTGCATAGAGAAGGGGGGTATCAAACTGTGGCTCTCCAGAGGTCCATGGACTACAATTCCCATGAGGCTATGCCAGCACACGGACCTCTGGAGAGCCACAGTTTGGCCACCCCTGGCATAGAGGTTTATTCCCCTTTTGGATCCAGTTGTTAGCCAAGGTTGTACCACTTCAGACTGCAGGCAGAAGACTCCTCTGTGCCATTTTTTCCCCTGTACATAAACAAACCAGCAAGCTAGGGAGAACAATTTTAGCCAAGCCTTCTCCCAAACAGGCTAGGATTTTAATGTAAAGGAAATATCTACACACTTGCATTGAGAAGCATTTGTTGATGAGCCCAAACCTGCAGTCTGAAGTGGTACAGTCCAGATACAAATGTACCACCTTGGTGAGAACTGGCCTATAGAAACAAGGAGCCATCCTGACTTCCTGGATCTACTCACTTGTCCTCTCATTGAAATCATGAATCTTGAATTATTCTCCTCATAATACCAAACACCTGATATTAGTTGGGTTTTTTTTTTTGCCCAAATGGATTCTCACGCTAGGTTCCCACTCTGCTTCTTTACCGCACCCTCCCCTTTCGTGTCATTCTACTCCCGGATTCATCTCCCAGAATCCTCTGCTTTCACTTGGCCACTTTTCCTTCAGAGGAAAAGTGGCCAAGTGAGAGCAGAGTTCATATTCCCCCTACCCCAATAACTGCATGAGGACTTATCCCCCCCCCCCACACACACACACACACGCCAGATACCTGTGTGGCAAAAATGGCTCTCTTCATCATGGTGAAATCTTCCTTGTCCAGCATTTTGTTCATGTCCGGAAGATTCCCCCTGAGGTAAAAAAGGAGGGGGAGCTTAACGACGCTTATGAGGTGGGCCCAGTGAGGCTCTCTCTCTCACCTCCCTCCGGTTAAGTCTACGTAAGAATCAAGAAAGGTACCCAAAATGGGCGAGTGGGGCAGGGAGGGACCCTCTCCGCCACAGTCAGGGCAGTCCAGCCCACGCCCTAGGTGCGCAGCCGGCTTCTCCATAGGGGCGACTTACACAAGGAGTGATTCGTAGAGTTTCTTGCCAAACTTCTCCTTCACCGCGTTGGCTGTATCCCTAGACGAGAAACAGAGGGAGACGGGGCTGCATGAGAACGGGAGCTTGGATTCCTGGGGCCTTAGGAACTGGGGCTAGTAAGTCAGTGAACCCACTGGTCCAGAGAGCCAGTGTGCCCCAAAGTAATCCCAGCCCCCTTGGGGAATTCTTCCCCCTGGGACCGATTCAAGGGAGGCCAGATTGGCGCGCCCCTCCTCTCCGAGATGGACTCACCAGAGCTGCTTGCGGACCGCCTGGCCTTTCAGAGTCTCCACGTTGAAGTTATTGGTCCGGGCAGGCATGATGAAAAAGGCCACCACGGTGGTCTGGCTGCCGTTCACCTGTACGGAAGGGGGACAGGAAAACAGGTAAACCCTCCCAGGCAAGTCATCTCCACCTGCTGGCCCTCCTGCCTCTATCCGGGATGGTTGTCCCTCCTCTGCCAAGCAGGCAACGGCAGGGCCCTCCCTCTGGCCCCTTCCCTCCGTTTACCCTGAGCAGGTAGTTCAGCCGGGCCAGCGCTTCCAAGAAGATGTCGGCCCCTTTGTTGGAATATTCGTAGCGCCCGGCGATGAAGAAGAAGATGGTTTTGTCCAGGTTGAAGTCCAGGTGCCTGGGAGAACAGGACGGTCAGGAGAAGTTGAGCCAGGGAACGGACCATCTCCGGACATAGCTGAAAGGTTGAGTCTTCTCCCCACCCCCACCCCCCACCGTAATAATCAGGTTATCTAGTAAATCCATTATGCTACAATTAAATATTAACACCGCAGTTATCGGATTGTTGGCCGTTATGAATAATGCATCACCGGAGACACATTGTTATTATTCAGGGCTAACGGGAAATGAATTATTGTTACAACGACTTCATCTAGATGTCTTCCTTTTGGAAATAAAGGATTAGCTATAATTGTTCACTGAGCAACACCTGACTGCCTGCGGAACGGAGAATTATGGGATGGGCCAGCACAGAGACCCCTGAGATCAAGAAGGATAGCACACTCCCCGTAGAACAGGCTTCTCAATCAGGGTTTTGTGAAACCCTGGGCTTTCTTGACGGCCCTGGAAGGGCTTCCCAAATAGGGGGGAGTTAATTATTTTTGTAAAAATGTAAAGGTAAAGGTATCCCCTGTGCAAGCACCAGGTCATGTCTGACCCTTGGGGTGACGCCCTTTAGCGTTTTCATGGCAGACTCAATACGGGGTGGTTTGCCTTCCCCAGTCATTACCGTTTACCCCCCAGCAAGCTGGGTGCTCATTTTACCGACCTCGGAAGGAGGGAAGGCTGAGTCAACCTTGAGCCGGCTGCTGGGATTGAACTCCCAGCCTCATGGGCAGAGCTTTCAGACGGCTGCCTTACCACTCTAGCCCCCACCCCCAGCATCTCACAGGGACTCACCCGTAGAAATGTCCCCGAACAAACTCCTGGATGCGAGCCTTGCTCTGCGCATGGAGGTTCTGGAATTCGTGCATGGCTGAGAACTTCTTGACGTTCAAGCCATTGGGAGTCACGATATCTGGGCATTTGAGGGGAAAGGGAGAATGCAGAAGCAGTGAGCTTTTCATTCATTTATTTAAATGTCTTGAATCTGCCCAGCTTTCACACAACAAGAGGACTCCTGCCACATATTCCCCACCCCCAGCAGCGTGAAGATCCGTGACAGACAGATTCATAAGCAAATCAAGAGACGATTCAGGCAATAGTCCCTCCCCATCATGCCTGTTTTGAGGGGTTTTGCAGCACTATACTGACTATTCTCATACCTCACAATTAAGTTTTAAAAAATTAAAGCTTGGGGCTAAAGAGAACACAGGAACCCTAGGAGGAAATGCCTTCCAATCACAGGGAGCCCGGTGACCTACACTATAGGGGGGCTGGCTAAGAGTCCATGAACCAGGGGTAGTCAAACTGCGGCCCTCCAGATGTCCATGGACTACCATTCCCAGGAGCCCCTCCCAGCAAACGCTGGCAGGGGCTCCTGGGAATGGTAGCCCATGGACATCTGGAGGGCCGCAGTTTGACTACCCCTGCCATGAACACTCAAGATTCTTATTGCTTTCATACACACAACAAATAACACTGTTTCAATCCCATTTGCAGCTGGATTTTACTGTGTAAAACAGAAGAAATCCACTCGCAAACAGCCGCTGAAGTGGATTGAAACCAGATTCTCTCGCATGTGGGACAGCACCCTCCATGTTCTTTCCCAGAAGCGAGATTCCACACCGCTTTCTCCTGAGGGTCCAGGGGATGGAGGCAGCCCACAGCCACTCAGGCAGAATCTGGACCCTTAAACCTGGTGGGCTTCCTTCAGGTCGCAGTTTTCTCTCAAATACAGCAGAACTCACCTGGCTTCCGTTTTAGCAAGTGTTCGGCTTCCACGGCGGTGATCTGAGAGACGGTGGTGAAGGCGTGGGCACAGTGGACGGCCGATCGCTCCATACAGTAGCGGTGGTAAATCTGCCGGTCCCCAGCCTCCTTGTCCAAATTGAACTAAAACGGGAGGGGGGAGGGAATGAATCCTCACAACACCCACAAGGTCCAGAATTATGAAGTGTGAAGAAGAGACGATAAACCCCAAATCCACCCAGTTATTCTATTATACGCTCTCTCTTCTCTTTTACTGGATAGGATATGGCGTCCAGCAAAGTCGTTTTTGTACTTTTCCGGAAAATTGTATTTTGAAGAACAGGCTTCCTCGGGAAGGTGGTAGGTTCTCCATCTTTGGAGATTTTTAAGCAGAGGCTGGATAGCTATCTGACGGAGAGGCTGATTCTGTGAAGGCTCAAGGGGGTGGCCGGTTGCAGTGGATGAGCGAGGGGGTTGTGAGTGTCCTGCATAGTTCAGGGGGTTGGACTAGATGACCCAGGAGGTCCCTTCCAACTCTATGATTCCAAGACATTTTCACGTTTACGATTTCATAGTTACATTTTTGTAAAATTTCAAATGCTGTGATTTTATACGTCGCAACCTGCCCCGAGTCTTTGGGGAAGGGGGGCTGAAAACACAACACTCAAATCAATCGAGCAGTCGACCGACCGACTGATCGAAGCTCAAAGCCTTGCAGTTACAATTTAAAAGAGGAAAGCGGGTTTCACTGGGCCCATCCACAGCACCCTGGAGAAACACCCCATGCTGATAGAGCCATCCTCCAACAATTCTCCCCCAGCGTAGCATCCAGTCCCCATAGGCTGAGATACACATTTGGCCTCCTTGAGACTCACCGTCTGTAGGTTGTTGTAGAAGTCCACGCTGCCCGCGCACAGGTAGCGGCCTAGCAAGGTGGCATGAGTGGTGAAGATGGTAGCCACTGGAAGCTTCCGGGTCCGGCAAAGGACGAGGCCGATCCCAGCCAGCCACTCGTGGAAGTGGCCGATGATGTAGGGCTTCTCTTCGCACTGGGCGGCAAACTGTACGTCCGAAAAAGGCACAAATCAAGAATCCGACGGAGACATGGGGGGGAAAAAAGACGCAATCCCCTGCCAAGTTTGACGCGGAGCACCTGAACAAATATGCCTTTCTTTAACAGTAAGCGGCTTTCTAAACCGTAGCTTAATTCTGGTTGCTGGGAAAGATCGCTTCATTTTTCTAAACCAAGAAGTCTTCGTATAGTTCAGCGTAGGGGGAGAAAGCAGGCGATTGGGAAGACTTCAGGATTGTTGGCTTCACAAACTGGATGGTCCACGAAGGCAGATTTAGATGGGCCGCTGTGTGGCTCTGAAGCGGCAGAAGAAAACTGGAATCCGGTGGCACCTTGAAGGCCAGCAGAGTTGCATTCAAGGGATAAGATCCGGAAGGATGCATGCACGCAAAAGCATATACCTTGAAAACTGTCCATCTTAAAGGTGCCACCGGACTCTAACTAGATTGTGCATGGCATCTGAACAAACTGTGAGCATCTCTGTATAGGGAACAAGGCGGACGTCATATGGCAGGCACAGGTCTCCTTACCTCTCCTAGAAACCATGCGGTGAGGAAGCCGAAAAGCACCGCGTCGTTGGCTTCTCGGTCATACCAGGGGATCCCGATGGAGCAGCTCTCCCACAGCTCCGTCTTCCAACGATCGAGGCTCCAGGCCGTTGCCCCGATATCTATGAGAATCACGTATGGCCCCCCCTCGATCAGCCAACGGCCAAAGTACACCTAGGAAGGCGACAGGCGGAACAAGAGTTAGGAACGGACTCCTAGAGTAAAACACGTCTGCCCTCCTTTATCTGTGCTAGACACAGCTCAGAATCCCGCAGCGAGATCCATCTATCGAAATAGGGATGGCTCGCTAAAATAATCGCTATTCCGACTCCTTTCTGCACTAATAACCTATTCAGCATAAATAAAAGTTACTTGTACGTGTATGAGAAATGGGATGGTGGACAGAATGAGATCTCAAGCGGAGTGGGGACAGCAGGATGCACAGGGGCCAAGAAGCCCAGATAGAGCTGCCAGCTTCCTGTTGGGAAATCCCTGGAGATTGTGGGGGCGGAGCCTGGAGAGAACAAGGTTTGGGGAGAGGAAGGACTTCAGTGGGGGATAATACCTTAGAACCCGCCTTCCCAAGCAGCCACTTTCTCCAGCTGAACTGATCTGTCGCCTCGAGATATCCAGATACCGCCTGGAGGTTGGCAACCCTAAAGCCATAGCAAGGCGGAAACCGAAGGGGTCTGCACCGAGTACTGCAGCTACCACTTTGCCCCCTCCCCGAATCAGTTCCAGAAATCTACGTTGGAAGATGCAAGCTCTGCAGCATGCATGCTTGAACGATACGTGAAGAATATCCTCAAGGGAGCATCGGAGGAGATTTGCAATCAGCATATTTCGATTCAGAACTCCCGGGTCTTTTTCAGATTATCTCCTTCTGTGTGCTGATTGGCTCACATGGAGACTTCCTGCTCCTTTGAAGCCACTTCCTCCCTGATGGCCTCCAGATGAAGAGCAGAGTAAATCATTCTAGGACTAATTTAGAGTCCCGTGTCACCTTTAAGGCCAACAAAGCTTTTATTAGTTGTATTAGGACTCTCTCTCTCTTTAATCTTCTAGCACATCAGGAGGGTGGGAAGAGCAAGGAGCTGCGCTTTGTGTCGGATGCCTGAGGTCTGCCATGATGTCGGAACGCAGCCTAGCTTTTTTACACAGGAGCGATAGCTGCACATTTGGACCCCCGTCTCTTTCTGGACGCCAAGCATTTGCACATGGCCAGTTCATGCCGGCTTGCAACAAACAGATCTTCCTCAGCAGGCTTCACGGCCTGCCAGCTCGGAAGAGGCCCGGGTTCTTATGGGACGCTGCAAACTGCCAGACCCGTCCCTCGCTCAAGGAACCAAAAGGAATTCCGGCTGCCAGACCTGACCCTTTGCATCCGGGAGGCTTGGGGTTCCCCCCTCCTCCTACTCCTAGGAATCTCACCCCCCCTCCGTTAACTCAGAGTGCCTCAGTGCAGATCATTTGCTCTTTTGACAAGTTTCCTGACATGGGGGCGGGCCTGGGTCTAATTTTAGTGGCCGGTTCAGGTTACCCTCCTCTCCATTTTGTGAAAGGTCGCCTGCCTCGTGTCCTCCTTCGCCTGGTGGCCTGAAATAACTACCCGATCTGAAAATCTCTGCCTGCTTGCCCTGGCTGACAGTTTTGATAAAAAAGAAAGAACTAGCAAGGAAGTGAGGCATTGTGCATAACGCCCCCCCCCTCTCCTGGTACTGTTTATATTTAAAAGGCAAAATTGAGGAGTGGACTAGATGGCCTGTCTGGCCCCTTCCCGCTCTATGGTTCTATGATTCTATAAGCAGCAGCTGGCCAGATCCTTATCCTGGATGCTTTAGGCTGATCCTGCACTGAGCAGGGGGGTGGACTAGATGGCCTGTCTGACCCCTTCCCGCTCTTTGGTTCTCTGAATGCTTCTTTTCAACATTCCTGATAACTGGGCCACGCCACACATGCACAGAGTTTGTAAGAGCGCAGGTGGTGTGCCTATGTGCAGAACAGGGAAGACTACCCCACAGGGGTCAGGGACCCTGTCTGCCTCCTTTGGGAACTAAGCCGAGGGCGTTTGCCTTCAGGGCCAGCCTTCTGAAACGGCACCATTTTGAAATATCGCATGACAATATGAGTAAGCGGCAGAAAAACCGTTTAAAGTCACTATTTCGAAATCTAGCCCTCCAGGGCACGCCAAGGGTATTGGGCTTGCTCCAGTCTGAATTCCTGGAGGTGTGAGGAAATATTTCCTTTTGTTTGGCCTGTCCAGTTCCCTCATGCTATCCCGAGGCCTCGTATCACCCAGGAGCTGGGCAAGGTGCCATGGCTATGCCATATAGATATGAAATCCCCTTATGGAGGGCGCAAGGCGAATCCAGGGTCAGGCACTGCCCCTCAGATGCCAGCAGGGTGTCGTGAGAATGAAAGGACCATGTATTTGTGAGAAATTGGGGAGGCTGTGCAGTAAACAGAGATCCCAATAGTTGCATACAAAGACCCCAATATCTGCTTCTGTGTTATGTTTGGGATGGGTGGCGGCAACGTGGGGAGGGGGTCAGGGAGCCTATTGGGCTCTCAGCTCTACGAAATATAAGAAGAGCTGGGGTTTTTTTTTACCCTGTCTTTTACTACCCGAAGGAGTCTCAAAGTAGCCTATAATCGCCTTCTCTTCCTCTTCCCACAACAGATACCCTGTGAGGTAGGAGGGGCTGAGAGAGCTCAGAGAGAATTGTGACTGGCCCAAGGTCACCCAGCTGGCTTCATGTGTCCCAAAGGGGCTGACAATCGCCATCCCTTCCTCTCCCCACAACAGACACCCTGTGAGGAAGGTCAGGCTGAGAGAGCTCTGAGAGAACTGTGCTCAAGGTCACCCAGTTGGCTGCATGTGGAGGAGCGGGGAATCCAGCCCAGTTCTCCAGCTTAGAGGCCACCATTCTTAACCCCTACACCTAAGATGTCACATGTGGAGCACAACTCTTTCTGTGGCAAGTATTCCAAACTTTTGCTTGGGGGCCTGGTCTTTGCCATTTCCCTACCCCATATACTCACTCACCCCATCGTTCACACAGGTTTGGTGGGTAATAAAAGGCTCACTCTGCCCTGCCCTCCGGCACTTAGGACCAAGATCTCTGCTGAGGGAAATAACACACGTATATCGATGACCCTTGCACTGCATTTCTTCTTTGCTGTCCTTGGGGGAGAAGCCTCCCACCCCTTCCTCCCTGAAAGCAGCAGGTTTTTTTTTTCTGGAAATCATGACGTCAGGGTAGGGTGGCCAACTCTGGGTTGGAAAATCCTGGAGATTTGGGGGTGGAGCCTAGGGAGGGGAGGGTATAATGCTCCTTGTCTGCTACTTCCAGGTTGCAGTTTGAGGAATCCTTGGAATGCAGGTATCACCTTCCCGCCAAGCAGGGGAGGCTGCAGTGCTACCTGGCCTTCTTTGTATATTCTCTCTCTCTCTCCCTCCCTCTCCGAGCCCTGCTGGATAACATCATCAGCCTGTTTTCAAGGACATGCCTCTGGGAAGCTGATAAGTAGGGCCGCAAGGCCACAACCTTTCCTGACCGTTAATCCACAATGGCCAGGCCTTGGGGGTATACTGCCTCTGACCACGGGGGTTCCACCTAGCTACCATGATCAATTACCATCAATAGGCCCGGGCTCCAGAAAAGTGTTTAATCCCCTTTTAAAAGCCATGTAAGACACTGCCCATCCGCTCAGCTTGTAGCGGTAAATCCCGTAAGTCAATTATGGACTTCACAGGCACAAGGAGCCCCACTCTCTTTCTCCTCTCCTGAATCTACGGCCTTGCAAGTTAAATGCAAGGAATTTCCCACTGCCAGCTGGTGCTGGCCGAAGTGTGACCCTGCTAGCAGGGCTGAGCCCCACCAGCCACGGGAGGCCCCATACAATCAGAGCAGGGGTAGTCAAACTGCGGCCCTCCAGATGTCCATGGACTACAATTCCCAGGAGCCCCTGTCAGCGAATGCTTATTTACTTATAACTGTACTTATTTTTTGCCCCATCTCCTGAGACTAGGGGTGGATGACGTAACAATAGAACGCATCCATATAAAAATAATACACGGGTAAAATATGGGAAGGTCCTAATTTAAATGCGACTAAAATCTAAAGCACAGTTTCAACGTCAGCGGCCCAGATCTTACGTTTGCTGGAAAAGGAGGAGAGAGGAGGTGGGAGAAGCCAAGTTAACATAGAAATTGGGGCTATGGAAGGGGGGCTGGCATAATTCTGATGTTGTTTTGGACTCAACCACCGGCCGGGTGGAGCAGCTCTATTGCACAAGACCTGCGGAACTGCTCAAGGTCCCACGGGCTCTGAATTCACACGGAAAAACCTTCCACTGAGCTGGGGCCGAAAAGGCCAATTGAATCTCTTTGTGGCTGGGGATCTTGAACAGATTTTGGGGGATGCAAGGGAAGAGGCACGGGTACTTACTTTGCACCCTTTGGCGTTCATGGAGTCAATGGTGCGGCGGACGGCAGGGTTGGGCGGCTCGATCAGCTCCACCTGAGTGCGGACGTTCTGTTCCAGGTAAGGCCCGATCAGGAAGTAATTCTCGCCCCATTCGTCCAAGGTGATTTTGGCTTTGGTCTGGATGACTGTGTAGATCCCGCCAACTATGAGAGAGGGCAGAGAGGAGGGTAGGTTTAGACGCCTGTGGCGAAGGAATGGCGCTCCACCTCCCATGGAAACGTGAAGCTCCCTCATACAAAGTCAGAGCAGTGGCCTATCAAGGTTGACCTTGTCTATTCTATAAAAATGAACTATCAAGGTTGACCTTGTCTATTCTATAAAAAAGCCTCACCTACCCCACAGGGTGTCTGTTGTGGGGAGAGGAAAGGGAAGGTGACTGTAAGCTGCTTTGAGCCTCCTTCGGGTAGGGAAAAGCGGCATATAAAAACCAACTCTTCTTCTTCTTCTTCTATGGCCAGTATTGGCTCTCCAGCTGAGAGCTTGATCATTTTTCCCTGGAGAGGCGGGAGACTGAACCTGGGGCCTTCTGTTTGCTAAGCGGATGCTCTGCCACTAGGGAGGAAAACCTCCAGCTGGGGCCTGGGATCCCCTGGAATGACAGCGCATCCCTCGACTACAGGGATCAGTTCCCCTGGAGAAAATGGATGTTCTAGAGGGTGGGGGGGTCTATGGGACTGTACCCTACTGAGGTTCCTGTCCTCCCCAGGCCCCACCCCCAAATCTCCAGGGGTTTCCCAGCCTGGATCTGGCAACCTTGCCTTCCCATCCCCAACGAGTGGCCGAGGGAGACCTGGCAGCTCTATCAGCCCCTGAGCCACGGCCCCATCCATGCACACAAGCAGGGACAGGAGCCAAGAATCCAGAGGCCTCGACATCTGGGGCTCCTCCAGTTTATTTCATTATAAAAACTGGTCTCTTGAAAGCACCGCCTCTTGCTAAGTTTATAGTTAGATATAGTTTGGATATAGGCTAGATATAGGCTGGATTATAGTTTCATACCCAGGTGTAAAGTAGCCCTGCTGTCAAGGCCTAGAAGAATGAGGACAGCTCCCCTAGATCGTGCGGATACACAATAACACCAGTGCACAATTTACGATTTTTAACGAGAGAGTATAAGATCCTAACACTGAACAGAGTACGTTGGCAACTTTGGACAGTAAAAACGTGATCCTTTTCCCTAAGCACAGGTTTGCTCATTTTGCATTCTTTCCTGCAGTTCAAACTTGTAACTAAATAATCCTGAATTAAGCCACGCTGCCCGGAAAAGACAGGGCAGACCAAGATAACATAAGGAGGGGTATCGGGAACATCACCACCACGCAAGCAAAGTCTCTCCACTACCAGAATCTGACAGAACCTGCGAAGAGTCACGCTCAAAGGAACCTAGATCATGCACTGAATGAGTCAGGAACAAGATGCTTTTCTATAAAGGGGGCCGTGTCATTTGCAGCAGGATAAATGCAGCCGCACCACATCAACAGCACGAGACATTGGTGGCAACAGCGCTGTTCGTGTGTGCCCCCCCCCGGCTTCTGGCACAACTTCTAGCAGGGAGGGTAGGATTAGAGGCTCCCAGAAAGGACCACATTGTCTCACGTGGCCCGGAAGAATCCACGGAGCCCAGGGGACAAGCCTTGCTTTCTGTTGGGGGCAAGCGGCCAAAACCCACATACTCGTGCGCCATGTTTATCAGTCTAGCGAAACGCCATCCCTACCCGGGGTTAATGGAGGAAGCATTTCTTATTGATATAATCGTTGTCCACCTGTCAAGGGCAGATTCACTACAGCAGCCTCTTGGCAAGAGAGGCCCTAGGAGTCCAGTGTCCCGGAGAGAGGTTGAGGGCACCAGATTCCAGAAATGCTTATTTAGTTACGACTGTATCCAAGAATGGAAGAGGGAAGGGGTGGCTTGTGCCAAACATGAAACAGCAAAACAAGATTGCCCACAGACAAAGGGGGAGTTTAAGCCCCCCCCCCCAGCAGCCGAAGGAATTCAGGAAGGCGGGGAGAGGAGGAAATAATTATTTCCCAGCCTCCCCTTTTGTGATTTCTCATAGGCTTTATCATCGATGATGATTCTAAAGGACGGATTTCAAGCTCCAACTGAAAATCAGGGGTGGCCAAACTGTGGCTCGCCGGATGTCCATGGACTACAATTCCCATGAGACCCTGCCGGCAGGGGCTCATGGGAATTGTAGTCCATGGACATCCGGTGAGCCACAGTTTGGCCACCCCTGTTCTAGATAGAAACACAGCGGCCTGGTTGTCCAAAAGCTATTTTTAATGCCACCCCCATTTGCAGTCCGTGGCGGGCCCCAATTAAAGTCAAAAGCCTTACAAAGCTAGCTAAATAAAATGCCACATTATAAAAACTGGACATTGCCCACCATTGCCTGGGGCCACCTTAGACGCCAGCTACTATGTGTCTGAGTTGGTTCCTCTCGGCACATGAATGATAATTCTTGGCTGATTTCGCTGGTCACAACAGGACAGAAGGGAGACGGCAGTCTAAGGCAGACCACAGAGCTCAAACTGCCTAATGGGTCGGATCAGCACCTTGACTCTGGTCCAGAAGACAAGGTGGAGCCCGGACGGATGCTGGAGCACTTTTGTAATGTGTTTCTGGCGACCCGGATGCATCAGGAGACGAGCCGCCACGCTGTGCTCAACTAAAGCTTCTAGACCGCTGTCTGTAGCAGCTCCATACAGAATACACAGTTCTCCTTTTCACATGAGAAAGAGAGTCTGCTATTGTGCAGAAGGAACCAAGATGGAAGATGCTGCTGTTGTTTATGCTAGTGGTTCTCAACCTGGGGGTCAGGACCCCTTTGGGGGTCGAACAACTCTATCACAGAGGTTGCAGCAGGGTAAGCAGCTTGGCTGGGGGTGCCATCCACACAACAGCCTTGCGAGGTAGATTGAGATAGAGCGTTCCTCTGTCTGGAGCAGCGGAAAAGAGCGAGATCGGCATGGTGGGACAACAGGCAGAACTGAATTGAGAAACTTGTACACAGCTATGTACACAGCTATGTACATAGTACACACTATGTACACAGCTATGCATGTACACAGCTATGCTGCCCGCCCATATTCTGCACAATTGTGCCATTTCTGGGGTTTCTCGAAGCCTGAAGGCTGTCTCAGGGGTTTGAAAAGGGTTGACAAAGGCTGGTATAGAGGTTAAGAGTGGCTTCCGATAATCTGGAAAACCAGGTTTCCCCCATTCCTCCTCCACAGGGAGCCAGCTTTGTAGATGCTGAAGTCCCCCCCCCCCAAACTATCAGTCATATTGTTTAAAAGTGGCAGCTCTCTACGAAAACAATTTATCCAGGTATGTAGCCATTCAAGGATCAGTAAATATTTTGAAGGATTCACTAGGTAACCAGAGGGCTCCGGCAGTGGGGCAGTAGGAGCGGCGCATGACCTTCTTGCACGGGGGAACACAGCTGCAACGTGCAAAACACGTGCCTGAAATCTGGGGAAGGAGCCAAAAGAACTTTAACCTCCAAAGGGGTCGCAGCCTGACCAGCGCACACAGGCTGAGTTCTAGCAACCAGCTCCGGTTCACTGCCCCAGAAAGACTCAGCTTCGCAGGGCACTCAAACTGCAGACATCCACCCCAGATGGCACGAACGCCACGGAGGAGATGCTACGATTGAGAGGAACACAGAACCCTCGTGGGGAAGGGCCCCAGCATAACTTGGAAAGAATGAGACTTAAAAAAAAGAATAATAGCGGCCAACCTCTGAACATCTCTTATCTTGAAACCTCTACGGCAGGGGTGGCCAAAGTATGTCTTCCCAGATGTCCATGGACTACAATTCCCATGAGCCCCTGCCCAGGGGGTTCAAAGTAGTAGCGTGCTGTTGTAATGTATAGGCCCATTCAGCACACATAGGATAATGTACTGTCAATGTGCTTTGGCAGCTGGATTTTGCTGTGCAGAACAGGAAAACCTGCTTCTAAAGTGCATTGAAAGTGTATTATCTATTGTGTGCGGAATAGGCCATGATTGTTTTATTGTTAATATTTCAATGTTATTCTGTGACTGATCGTTTTAAAACATGTCATTGCTCACCCTGAGTTATCCACGAAGGTTACTGCCACTGCAGCTCCAGTCCCACGTCCCAGAGTGGGATCCTAGAAGTGACTCCGTGGCCACTCCTACTCAGTAATATATCCTCACAAAGAGCAGATGAGTCTCTTTCCCAGCAGGTGCCGTTCCCATATGGCAAAAGCTTCAGACCCAGTTCTGTTGCCCCTCACCACTTGATGTGGCTTGGCTAGCAGAGCAGTGTCTGTTCCCGGGCTCCGCTCCCCCTGGCCTTCTGAACCCCTGGTCTTCTAGTTCCCAGCCACCAGCCTGGCCTGCCAACCATCCCCACGTGGCCAAAACAGCCACCAAATCCCCGCTTACCTTTATTGGCCACTTCCCAGGCTACCTCAAAGAGGATGGCGTTCTCCAGGTCGAGTTCATCCTCCCAGTCCTCTAACCCCGTCAGGGAGGTGACCGAAAGGCTGCGGGCCAGAGGCATCGTCCAGAGCGGGCAGAGGGAGGCGTGGACCAGAAAGCCGGAGGATCAGGGCCGTCTGCCAGGCTGGGAGAAGAGGCAGAGGGAAAGGCATCATGACTTGATGTTTGCAGAAGCCTCATTCAGGCTGGGAATGGTACATCCCTTGTCCTTCCTTGTGCCAAGGAAAACCACATTCTTCTCCGAAGATGCCGGGCACCTTTTCCCGCTCCAGCGTCAGAGCGCTTGGGCATCTCGGCTTTCCGGCCTTACCCAACCCTGGCTTCGGGCCCGTTCCCTCTGCCCCATTATAAACCATCCCGGCTGCCCTCCCCCACCAACCCCGTCCAAGAATGTGCTGGGGGAACACGCTCGCAACCTGTTTTCCTTCCCGTAAACCCAGGAGTCCCGGCTCCTTCCCCCCTACCACCCTCCCCACTAGTATCTTCACTCCTCCTTCCAGCCCACCCCTGGGAGGGAGGCTTGAGTTACAGCAACAGCTGGGGTGGGAGAAAAGAGTAAGATGTGCGCCAAGGAGAGACAGAGGGTGAAGGGGAAGAAAAAACACCCCAGAGGGAACCTGTCCTTAAGCTCCCTCACACACTCCCCATTAAAGAAGAGGAAAGCCGGCTTGCGGGGTTTTGAATAAGGCTGGAGAAGAGAGAGAGACAAGGATCAGGGAGTCACCTGGGCACAAATGGGTTAATGGTCCCCAGGGGAAGCAATCTAGGTGAGTCCTGGAGCAGAGCCAACTTTTGCACACCCAACTTTGAGGAGTTCAGGATCCTGGAGGAGAAGGTGCGCAGGGTAAAGGCATGCAAAGAGAGGGTCCCTTTAAGGAGCTGGATGAGAAGGGGGGGGGAGACGGAGTCACTCCGATTTGGGGAAGGACGCGGAGGAAGAATCTTACCAGAAGGCTCGCAGTGGGGAGACATAGGAAGAAGAGAAGGAAGAGCAGAAAAGGAAAAGAAGGGGATTTTTTTCTTTAAAGGCCACGGCCCCTTTAAGAATCGGGGCCGGGAAGGAATCCGGGCTCCGCCGCACTTACCTCCCTGCACCTCGGGACAAACTCGTGGCTCCCACCGCCTCCTCTATAAACCTGGACCCTGCTGCACACAAGCCACGCCCACCGGAGGCGGGGCCACGGCCCGGCCTCACGCTCGCTCGCTCGCCCCCCCTTCTCGCGCCCCCTCCCCTTTGGAAGGATCCTCCCTGGGACCTGCGGGGATTCTCTTTTCCTTCTTCCTCCCCCCCCCACCTTCCTTCGCGCCTCTGATTGGCTAAGAGGAACCTCCCGTCAGGCTCGGCAAGGGGGAAGGAGGAAAGAGGCGGCAGCAAGGTCTTAAAGGGGACAGCGCGGCTCGATTCATAGTATGGCTATTATTAGTGTGGGTTTAATTCCTTATATCATTGTTATTATGATTAATTTTGTATATATATTTATTTTATTTATTTATAATATATATATTTATTAAGGTGACCAGATTGTCCCACTTTTGGAGGGACATCTGGGGGCACCTGGCAAATTGTACTCACGTTGAAATTAAAAAGATATATATTACAATACTATTTTTGCGTTCTATGAAAATTTTTGTTGCTCCATATGGACCAAATTTTTAATCAAGAAACCCCCCCTCCCCATCAATGGTGTCCCGCTTTACCAATGTTAAAATCTGGTCACCTTATGAATGTTAGTATATGTATGGTTTCATGTATAGTTTCAGTTATATGTAAACCGCCCTGAGCGTTCGGGGAGGGCGGTATATAAATATGAATAAATAAAACGAATAAATAAATAAAAATACCACTCTCCCTTATTTGATATATTTATATGTATAAAATATAGATATCTTATATTTATATATTGCCTTCCCTTGCGACATATCATCATCATTATTATTAATCTTAATATTATTTCAGGAATTCCCCAAGGGGAAAGAAAGAAAGAAAGAAAGAAAGAAAGAAAGAAAGAAAGAAAGAAAGAAAGAAAGAAAGAAAGAAAGAAAGAAAGAAAGAAAGAAAGAAAGAAAGAAAGACTCTTCAGCCCTGTTAACTGCTCATTCTGTTCTCATCAACTGCATTCAAAATTCACATTTGGAAGATTTATGACAGGATTCACACCTTTTAACCTCAACTCCTTCCTTTTAAACTTGAAAGACTTGTGACAGATTTCACACCAAAAAGCTTAGTGGTCTAGAGCAGTGGTCCCCAACCTTTTTATCACCGGGGACCACTCAACGCTTTTTACTGAGGCCCGGTAGGGGGGGGGGTAGTTTACTCCTCTACTCTCAACCACTGCCCTAACGCTCTCTGATCGCTATGGTAATGTTTGAACATCCCTTCAAAATAAGATACAGACACGCCACAACAATGAACATAAGGAACATTTTATTTTCATGGAAATTTTAACTCATTACAATGACAAATCAATGGGAACCCTGAGCTTGTTTCTCTGCAACGAGATAGTCCCATCTGGGAGTGATGGGAGACAATGACACCCGAAGTGTGTTGTAAAGGGCTAAGGGCCGGGGGGGGGGGGGGGGGAGAAGGCGTCCTTTGGGGCCCACCTCCAATTAGTTGAAGGCCACGGCCCACAGGTTGGGGACCGCTAGTCTAGAGAGTGATGCCCCTGTGAGGTGACTTTGGGCAACCCATGTGACAGGGGGCTGGATTTCACCTGAATTGGTGGCGACAGCATTAAAGTGGGGCAAAACAGTACCTATTCCTGCCCCATGACACGTTTATCATTGAAGTCACCTTTCTAGGTATGCACTCTGGTTTGGAACAGGGGAGAGCCTGCCATGGTTTTGAGCATTTTACTATTATCAAGTAGTTTGCTAATAATGGACTCCTTTTTTTCTTGCAGTAGTGGCATATCGCATTGATTTTGATACCCCCCTTGTGAGTTTTTGCAATCCAACTCCGTGCCCATTTTCATATATAAAGGATTTCCTCACCTTTAATTAAAGTTGACAGTGGAACTTCGTTAGATTAAACAGGACAGTACAATATAACTGCAAACCAAATCCTACCAATAAGGTTTCTGGAAACAATGGCAGACGGCGATTGGCACCTCCTTCCTAGGTCGTGCCATTAATAGAAGAGGTCTCAGCCTTGGGTAGAGATGGCGCCTGCTGGATGAGTGACAAGAAAAGTATCCAATAAGGTGTAAGCAGTTTTTTTATAGCCAATAAAATCAATCAGTAGAAGGTTCTGCAAGGCTAAAGGTCTCCTAGCAACCCCTGAGTGACGTCGGGCCCCTCCCAATAGGATTTGACCTTGACTGCGGGCTAACTCAGGATAATCCTTCAATTCCTACGAAAGGCGCCGCCGTCCGTGAGGCGCATTTTTGCCAATAAATGTCGCGAACCGTTTTACAGCCCGCCCATTTTGTAAATGACACAGCAATCGGCCAATAAGAGAGCGAAGGACACGTTAGCCGGGTTCTAATTTATTAGTGACCGTCGACGTCTCCAATGGGGATTACAAAATCTTTCTGTAGGCGGGTCTTCGCGCTTAAATGACATCCCGCTCCAGTTGGCTTTAGTCGCATTAGCGAAATTATCTTTCGAAGTTCTTCTATGGGATTTGGGGGGTTCGGCTTCCAGACTGCGCCCACGAAGCTTCTCCTTCAGAATACGCGGCCAGTCCTTTGTCACATTTCCCTCGGAGGAAAGGAGGCTGACTAACGGGTTTGAATGGGAACGCTCCTCGTTGATTGCCATATCAGGCAACCAATCGCTGCCCAGTTCGGAGACGTGGGCCTGGAAAAGGAAGGGAGAAAAGCCGACGTCAGTGGCCTTTATTTTGACCGACGTTCTCCGAAACCAACGGGCATCCACTTCAGACGCAAGCCCCGCCTCCTCTACTTCGACTGCCCTTTGCACCAACGGCGTTCTAAAAATCAATGGCCGGGAGGGCGGGGCCCGAGCGGTGATTGACGTCCCTGTCCTTCCCATTGGATTTCCCAACCGCTGAAAAGCTGCCGGCGCGTGCCGCGAGGGGAGCCACCCCCCCCCAATCCAGACTGCCTATTGATGCTGGGCCAATGGCTAAGGACCGTGGCTGATGACCGACGGGCCGACCCGCCAATGACAACACGGAGGCGTGCTATCCTCAACCCATCCCACCCCTTCCCCCTTTGAGCGACGCCGCCGCCGCCCAATGGGCTCCCAGGTCCCCGCCCTCCGCCGAACGAGCCTGGGGGTGGTCGGCCGAGCGGCTCTCTCTTTCTGTGTCTCATTCGCAAGATGGCGGAGGCTGCAAACTGCATCATGGAGGTGAGGGGTGGTGGGAGGGGGCGGCCGCCGCCTCCGTCGCAGGGCAAAGCTCGAGGCCCGGCCCGGGGGCCCGTAGACCCCCGCATAGAGTCCCTCGCCCGGCCTTTGAGAGCCTGGGGGGCGCTATAGACCTCGGGACCCCCCCTTGGCCCCCCGACTGCGAGCGGCCTCGCCAGACGACCGCCCCAATTCCCTCTCCCCTTCCTCCCCCCACAACGAGCTTTCCCTACCAAGTTCCTCTCCGGCCCCATAGAACCCCCCCCCCCCAATTCGTTCCCCAACGCTGCTCTCCGGACGTCCGTGGACTACAATTCCCATGAGCCCCTGCCAGCAGCATGCTGGCAGGGGCTCATGGGAATTGTAGTCCACGGACATCCGGTGGGCCTGCCCTGGACCGTCTTTCTTTTCTCCATCCCATAATGAGCTGCTGCACCTTCCCCCACTCCTGTTACTAGTGACCCCCCCCATGGGTCGGAATTGCCCTTCGTGGGAGGAGAAAGCGCCTGAAATTGAAGGGTTTCTTCACGCCTTGCCTTGGCCGAGGAGGAGCGCTATGGGGTTATGTCCCTGCAGCTTTTTGGGGTTGCTGTGGGGGGGGGCAGCTCTTTAACCCTTGTACCCCCCCCGCCCCCCCATTGAATTCCCTTTCTCCTCATGGCAGCCGCATGGCACGCCTGGCCCCACCGGGCCCCGCCCCCTCTTTCCCCCGAAGCTCCGCCCCCCTCCCGCCGGCCATCCTGGCTCTCTATGGAGCCTTCCTCCCGGGAGGGGCTTCTCTTTAGGGCGCCCCCTTTGCACCACTAGCTCGAGGCCCGACCCGGCTTGCAAGGGGGGTTAGGAAGGCCTGAAGCCGCCTCGTCTTCTCTGCTAGGAAGCTTTTCCCGCCCCCCAGATCCCTTTTCCCTGGGGCTGACTCCGGGGTGTTGTCTGCATGGGACGTAACCACGGAGTCCCTAGCCCACACTAACTCGATTTTTTTTGACCATCCGAGGGACCCCAGAAGCCTGAAGAACTGTGGACAAGCCCACCCGGGACCCCTTCCCCTTTTCCGTCCTCTCTAGGCCCATCATTGGGGGGGGGGGGCTGCAGGTCGACATGACAAATTGCTTAACAGATTTTAAAAATGGATTAAGGTCCAGCCGTTTAGGAAAAGCTTCCTGGGCCCACCCATTCACGAAACGCTGGTCGAGAAAGTCTGCCCTTGCCTCTTGGGTAGTTCCCCCCCCCCCAAGGCCATGACGGTTGCCTCCAGGAATGCTTCCATTAGCCAGCCCTCACGCCTAGGGAGAATTTACTTTTTTTAATCACCAAATGTCGTGCTCCTTGGCGTATCCTGTAACAGAGCCGTTAACTGTACACCTCACCCAAAGAAGCTTGTTCCACAGAACCTCCTGCCACTTGCTCATACCCTGCTCTCCCGTAGCACCCCAAGGCTCCCCCCTCCAGATTATCAAGCACAAATTCTCAGCCTCTATGGGAGGGGGGTTTGTCTCACCACTTCTGGATTATTTTTCTGATCTTGCATAGTTCTTGCGTGCTCAACCTTAAATTCAAACTCCAGGGAGTCCTTCCTGATACTATATCTTACCTTTACAAAGCTTGGAGTGATGGTGGGGGGGGGGTTAGTCCTTGGGGAGAGTTTATCGGTGAGGACAGTGACTGCCCATGGGATCCTAAAGCAAGCAGGTTGAGTGAGATTTGAATTCTAGGATGGAAGGCATTGGTCTGATACGGCTTCTGTAAGGGGCAGTTGTGTGTGTGTGGGTTTGTGTGTGTATGTAGGAGGGGTAAATTTTTCCATGGGCCCGGATGGTAATTGGCTTTCAAGTGGGTTGTGTTGTGATGTGGTTAAGGAGGTACTCTGGGTTTTTTTATTTTTTGGAAGGACAAAGAAGGGGAAGAAGAACAGGGTGACTTCCTCTGGAAGGTTCAGTTTGTAAGTTGGGGTCACCTTTGGAAGAAAGCCTCGGTAGATGAGAGTAGGCGACTTCCTTTGTATGAGAGAGCTGAATTGGAATAGGGCATGTAGAGGAAGCTGTATGGGATTGCAAAGAATCATGGGAGTGTTCAAGGACAGGAAATTGGTCTTTCTCTATCCCCGTCTCCTTTCACCTCGTGGCTGAAGCATCCAGTGTTGGGACAGGGTGCCCTCTGACTAATGCGAATTTCCTCGCTGAGATAGTTTACAGGAATGGGGTGGGTGGCTATACAGTTGCTGGTGGTTCACTAGTCTTCATTAAAAAAACCCAAACCTAATAGGATTCATGCAGCAATTTAAAGACTTAGTGAGATTCTATCCCAACATAAACTTGTATACACTCTGGTTAATATTTGCTGCTGCACACTAACCAGGCTGATCCTCTGGAACTGGTTATCGGTATCCCTGGGGTCTGGGGAGCAAATGGCCCTTCACTTGGAAAGGTCTGGCCTCAAAACCCACCTCATAGCCACATTCAAAGAGAGTTGCCACTTTCCCTTCCTTGTTTGGGGCAGTGTAGCTGGGGAGGAGCTGGCTTTTGCCCCCTTTGGGAAGTGGATGGTGATCTGCCAGAGCGGATAAGGGGATCCTGCCATTGTGCTGTTGAAGCCACTGGGTTCCGCAGCAGTGTGGGATGCTGTTCTGGCTCCTTGAGTTAGGAAATCCGAAAAAGGTTCAAAAAGGCGAAAGTAAATGCACACATTTCAAATGACTCTTGAAAGCGGTGTGAAAGGCTGTGAACAGGGTGAGCAGAACATGGAAAGAGAATAGCCAACTCCTCCTGTCACTTGGGGGTTATTCTTCCCCCTCCCCCAAATTAAAAATCTACCTATTTTTATAACTCTAAACTCTAAATACTAGTTTTTAGCACAGCCCTGAGGTCTTGCTTAGTCGTCAATGAAAATGATTTGTTAGCCCATCTGTTGACCCTACTTTTAATTCTTCACCAGGAGGGGAGGGATGCAAGCGGCAGCGAGAGAGAGAGAGCGCGCGCATGCTTGCGCTGTCACTCCAGGGGTGAGCAGCTTGGCTGGGCTGTCTGCAGCCTGGCATAGCAGCCTTGGTGGTATTCAGCTGACTTTTCTATTCCCGGCGTGGGATTGTGATAATCCCATAAGAAGCCTTTTTTGGGGACCGGAGGCGACCTTGCTTCATGCGTACATGTGCTAAACTTGTCAAGTTGGCGATGCGGCCAAAATAGCAAGGCCGTGGATTATTGGAGGGGGTTATTTACACACGAGGGAGCTACCACCAAAGACCACCACTCTCTTTCATCTCCCCGTGTTGCCATGGGAATCCCAAGAAATGACCCCCTTGAGTACCAAGTCTGGTCTTTTGCGTGATCTGTGGCAAGCACAATAGGAGCTGCCTTTGACACCCCATGCCTGGTTTTGCAGTCTTGTCCCTGTGTCCTTGAGCACCTGCTGACTCCCCCCACCCACCCACCCACCCTTACAGCACCCAGTCTCCGGCTCAGTACCCGTTGAGCTTTGAATTGACCTTATTTCCCTTGTTACTCTCTCTCTCCTAGAATTTTGTAACCACGCTGGCTAATGGGATGAGCCTGCAGACTCCGCTAGAAGATGTAAATATCCTTTGAGTTCATGCGGGCTAGACTAGTGCCCAGCCCAGGGCGTGGGCGAAGCACTCTGGCCCTGGCCAAATTTGTTCTTGTTTTGTCACCAGCTTGGCTCCATAAGCCCCTCCTGTTCTTTGCATCCGTCCCTTGCTTAAAATGCTCCTGTAATTGCTCCTCTGCTCTCTTAGCTGGATTAGAACCCTCACTGTTCTCTGGGGTCATTAGGGTTCTCCTATCGCCTACCATGGTAGCGATTACAGCCATACTGTTCGTTCCAAACTCCCCCCCCCCCATTAAACTAAATTCTTGGCTGTTCCAATTGGCTTTTTTGAGTATTTTCTGGGCCACTTCAGCATCCTAACATGAAATAGTCTCCCTAAATCCTTGCCTGATACCCACTCGCATCTGGTTGGCCAAATAATGCAAGATGTCAGGGATGGGCTAAGCTGTGCTTAAATGTAGAACTGAGATATCTGATCCGCCCAGCCTCAGTGCAGAATCAGATCGCGATGGCTTGTTTCCGCTCCTTCAGTCTGGCTTCAATGTGATCTCTGTGCTTGTGCCCTTCCCAGAATTGGCTTCCCTGTGATACTTGGGACTCTGTAGGGCTTTAGTGCAAACCTGGAGGTTCTCTTTGAGGGGGGCAGCGGCGGGAGAGGTCATATCTCTGCCTAGTGCTTAGTGAGATAAAATTTGGGCGGGCGTCTTCGGAAACTCTTGGTAGGTGGGTGAATGAGAGATGAAGATGGGGAACCAGTTTGGACATCCTGGAACTATTCAGAGCGATTGGGTGGCTACAGTGGTTACCATCAGACCTGGATGAAAATGTCCTGCCTTGTTAAGAGACTTACTGTATGTAAATGAGCTGCTGGAAGCTCTCGAGGCATGGAGGTAAGCAAACGGACTATTAAGAGGACAGGACATTTTTTTCCCCCTACAGGTCTGTTGGCAACCCTAGTGGCTCCAGCCAGGCCAGGAACTTAGTTCTGCCCACAGATTCCCTTTCTAATGTGCTGTACACTTGATGCCTCAGTGGTCCTCGAGCCATCTCCCCCCGTTGTAGTATGCAACCCTCCAATCAGATTCAAGAGCACAAAATTAAAGTGCAGTTTTCCCGTGACTCCCAAGAGGTTGCCTGTTTTTCTTAAGTGTTTCCCCACACCTCCTTTGTATTAAATGATTGCAGCTGCAAGGGAGCTGATTGTGTGCTCACGAGAAAGAAAGAAGTGGCTGGCTGGCGGGGTGGTTGAGTGAGGTGGCTGGATTAGGGAAGGACGTGGGGTGGGTGGGCAGCCGGCCTTGGGCTGGGGGCTGAGGAGCTGGTGGCACTGCTGGGTAATCGGCTGACTCTTTCCTTAACTATCCTTCAGCTCCCCTCGCCTGGGGACAGGCAGGGGGTAGAGCGGCGCAGGAGGTAGGCCTACTCCCGCAAAGCCTGCCCCCTTTCCCTGGTGGTGGGGTGAGAGTAATAGGAGTGCAGAGCCTATGCGACTAGCCGGATTCACTCGGCTGAGATGTGTATTAACTGCGGGGTCACTTCCTTTCCGGCCCCTGACGGCAAAGGGTTTGAACCCCAATTCGGCATGTTCGAAAAACCCGCTGCCCTGTCCAAGATTTGGTCTTGTCTGCTTGTGGAGCGGGATGGACCCGTAGGGTCAATTCTTCTTGCTTTGTTCTGCGGGGTGCATCCAATGCTTAATGCCCCCCTGTGTAAAACGTCTTGCAAACTGGGAGTGGGGAGGATTGGTGCACTGGGGAGGAAGTGTAACCCCTCACGAGCTGAGCCAGGTGCTCATTAACAGGAAGTGATTAATGGTGGGGAGGGGGGTATTCAGTAAATGTGGTCCCTCACCCTCAACCTGAAGCCATGCGTAGTCCTTGAGGACCTTTGCATTCTGCTGCATGTGCAGAACAAGTTTGGGGCTCTTAAGACTCAGTGGGCCTCCAGGCTACTTGTGGGACTGAGAGCAGTGGGTCCAGGAGGCTCTCCCGGGTACAGAGTAGAAAGAGAAAACCTTTCCCTTTCGAGCATCCCCGTGCACTGTTGTCTTTGAAGGTCACTGTAAGGGCCACCATGTATGGGGAGCGGTTTGAACATTTCTGTGAATCCCCGTTCCGAGAAGGATCCCAGCTGGTAGAACCCAGTCTGAATTTGAAAAGACTTGAAACCTCGAAGACAATCCCCTCCTGTCGGACATTTAGACTCGAGGGTTTGCACGGGGGCTGGCTTTCAAAACAAGAGCGGAAATCCCGATTTCAGCACTTACAGAAGGTGTGGAAGTGGATTTCTGGAAGAAGGGAGTCCTGACAGTTATCAGCCAAAGTGTCTCTTGGTGTCCTTGTGACTGCAATACTCGGGTGGGCTGGGTTGACCTTGGAGTTCATGATCACGGCAGAAGCCTCTCTGTTCCCGCTCCCTTCCAGATCTGGCGAAATAGGCTCTAGTCCAAGGGTGGCCAAACTGTGGCTCTCCAGATGTTCATGGACTACAATTCCCATGAGCCCCTGTCAGAACAGCCAATTAGTAGGGGCTCATGGGAGTTGTAGACTCATGGCTTGGCTGTTTCAAGCACTCGCAGGGGCCTGCAATAGCTTGGCTTTGAGCCTTTCAAACGGTCGTTGCTTATAAAGTCAGTGTCCAACAGCAGGTTGCAGCTGTTACAGGATGAGGTTTTGGTAATGTTTCAAGGAAAGGCTGGCAAAAGGAGAGTCGACCTTTTAGTGATCTTCAAGCTTGTCTCGGTCAAGTAAGCCTTCAGGGCAGGGCCTACTGTTCTGGGCCAGTCAAGAGTCCCTGGGTTCAGTCCCTGTCCCTTCTGGATTAAAGGGCCAGAGCCGTTGCGGTTGACAGTGCTGTTGCCCTCCGTGGGCAAGACACACCAGTGAGAGAAGACAGGCGTCACATCCACAAGCATGGGGGTTCGCTCTTCCATCTTTGAAGCAGCCTTTGGGTGGAAGTCCATCTGGCACATTTCAAGATCAGTATTTGCCCTCGGGCTAAAATCCACAGGGCAGCACTGGGAAGCCGGAACACACCAGAGCGGGTGCTTGTACTCCGGCTAGAGAAGAACTGTTGTTTTATCAGTGCCAGTGGCTTACCGTTGGGACAGAGGTAGGAAGGGAACAAAGAAGTGGATCTGAGAGAGGGTAGGAGGAAAGGGTGGCTTGTGTGGATCGTGTTTTATTGTCGTGTCAGCTTCTAGTGGTTGCGGTAACATGAGTCCTAACATCGGTATGTAAAGCGCTTTACAAGTTTCCTAAGTGTACGCCTGGAAGAGACCCAAGGGGCTTGAGGGCCGGTCTCGTGTACTGGTTAGACTAATGGGCTGGAATCAGGGAGGCCCAAGTCCAAGTGAAGGATAGGTGCGTGATATTAGCTGCCTTCGGTCCCAACCGGGATGATATAAATAAAATAATTAATAAATACATTTTTAAATGTAGGGTAGAGCTTCATTCATTCATTCATTCATTCATTCATTCATTCATTCATTCATTCATTCAAATAAGAACCAGTGGATTTCATGGGCTCACTTGGGCTTGAAGATGATGAGGAAGGGGTAGGTAGGTAGGTAGATAGAGAGATAGAATTATGTAAAAGATCAATAATGATCAAGGAGAAAAAAGGTCTTTTTGTTCACAAGCTTTGCAAAGATATACTCGGAAGCCCTCTGGGACCTCCTTTGGCCATACCCGCTTCCTTCTCTTCCCAGGTCTCGTGCACCCAGCCGGAAAGCAGCGGCAAGCCAACCGCGGAAGAGATGACCTCCAAGGACTACTACTTTGACTCTTACGCTCACTTCGGCATTCACGAGGTGAGGGGGCTGGCTGGGGCAGGGGCCGACAAAAGGGGGTCTCCTGGCCGACGTGGCCTGTGGAAGGGAAGGGTGGCGGGAAGCAGGATGCCATGAGCTTCACTCACTCGCCGGCAATCCTGCCCCTGGCTTCCCCCGACAGGAAATGCTGAAGGATGAGGTGCGCACGCTGACCTACAGAAATTCCATGTTTCACAACCGGCACCTCTTCAAAGACAAAGTGGTCCTGGATGTCGGCAGCGGGACCGGGATCCTCTGCATGTTTGCGGCCAAGGCGGGTGCCAAAAGGGTCATTGGGGTGAGTGGCGGAAGCCTCCTTTGTGTCCGTGTGCGTTTATTGGTCTGTGTTCGTGATGGGCCGTAGGCTGACCTGGGCTCTGGGAAAACACTTGGGAAATGTTGTGTGAGTGAGTTTCCTTGTAGGGACGGTGGGGCGAAAAACCCAACTAAATGAGCCCTTTCTCCTCTCTCTCAACAGATCGAGTGCTCCAGTATATCCGACTATGCCGTCAAAATAGTCAAAGCCAACAAACTTGACCATGGTGAGTCAAGTTTACCTCCCAGTGCCGGTTGTGTCCCCCCTTCCACATCATTCGCCCTTTAGATCAGTGGTTCTCAACCTTCCTAATGCCGCGATCCTTTAATCCAGTTCCTCATGTTGTGGTGACCCCCAGCCATAAAATGATGCAAGGGTTCTTTCTCAGAAATTAAACCAAAACTATCCAATGGCGTGAAGATCCATTGTTCATGATTGTTTTTTTCCCAGGGTTTCTCAGTTCAGTTCTGCCTCTTGTCCCACCATGCCGATCTCACTCTTTTCCGCTTCTCCAGAAAGATGAATGCTCTATCTTGATCTACCCCACAAGGCTGTTGTGTGGATGGCGCCCTCTCCCCCCGGCCAAGCTGCTTGCCCCGCTGCGACCCCTGTGAAAGGGTTGTTCGACCCCCAAAGGGGTCCTGACCCCCAGGTTGAGAACCACTGCTTTAGATTCTCTCCTCTTAGAGCAGAGGCACGGGTAAAACGTCATTTGAGTCTTGTGGCTTTTAATCTGTGCTACGCAAAGAAAGACTTGCGTGCCTGTCGCCTTGCGCTGCTAGTGATTGCTCCGATCAGGCTGGAGAACCCTCCCAGGTTGTCCCCTTGGTGAGCTGTCCTTGCATCCCCGTTCTGTGTTTGAATGCTTTTCTTTCTTGACCCTTTCTCCCCAGTGGTGTCCATCATCAAGGGCAAGGTGGAGGAGGTGGAGCTGCCCGTAGAGAAGGTGGACATAATCATCAGCGAGTGGATGGGCTACTGCCTCTTCTACGAGTCCATGCTCAACACAGTTATATATGCCCGGGACAAGTGGCTGGTGAGTTCCCCGCCCGGTGTCCTTTTCCCGCTATCGACTTCTGGCTCCCAAGCGATGCTCTTGACAAGGAGAAGGTCAGCGTAGTTCCATAGCCTGCTAATGGCCCAGGGGGGGCAGAACTCGCCGGCCTGCCTTGAGTGTGGAGAAGTCACATGGCAGTAGAATAAGTCGCCCTCTTGGTGAGAAGAACTTAGGAGTGCACCTTCCTTTTCCCCGTCGTTGCACCTTTTGAACAACTGCTGCAGTCCAAAGGTGTGGCCCCATTGTTCTTTGAAAAGCTCTCTTATGAATTTGGATCCCCCCCCCTTTCACCATTGTTTAAAATCCCAACGATGTTTGAATGGAGGCATTCCCACCCCACTGTTTTATCCCTTGGAGTTAAACACTGCGGCCTCCCCTCTCGGTTACGGTTGGGAGGTTTCGGTGACACCGGCTGAAGCTTGTTGAGGCGCCTTCAAAGGGATCCTGCCGGATGTGACGCTTCTGTCTGTCTCTTTGTCTCCCAGACTCCTGACGGGCTCATTTTCCCAGACCGCGCTACTCTGTACATAACAGCGATCGAAGACAGGCAGTACAAAGACTACAAGATCCACTGTAAGTGGCAGGGGGGTTCTGCAGTCTCTGCGTCGTGGAAGGGCCTGGCTCGGTCGGCAGCAGTTCCCACTGCGAGGGTCTCCTCTAACAAAGAGAACTAAATCCTGCTTCGCAATCTCGGGGAAATAAATGGCAGCGGGGACTGGGTGGCTTTAAGCAGAGAATCAGAGCGATCCTTGAGAGTCATGCACTCCAGTTCTTTGGTCAACAGATTGCTATGGAAGGCAGAAAGCTAGAAAACTTCTACCGTAGCCCAGTTCTGTTGGAGCGGCAAAGCTTGAACGTCCGTTTTGCAGTGAGTGGCGGGGATAGCCGGTGGCCCTAATAGGGTAGGAAGGCAGCCCTATGAATGTTGTGAACAAAGAAGTTGGCCTCCAACCCTAGCATGCACACCCGATCTGTGCCTCTTACTGCAGGGTGGGAGAACGTGTACGGCTTCGACATGTCCTGCATCAAAGACGTGGCGATCAAAGAGCCTTTGGTGGACGTCGTCGATCCGAAGCAGCTGGTGACCAACGCTTGCCTCATCAAGGTGCGACTGACGGGGGGTGTCTTCTCTTTTCACCACTGTTCTCTGTTGCTGCCTCATTCCAGTGCTGTGTGCCTCTCCCTGTAGCGCATGCGCACTTGAGGGGGCTGATGTGGCCAGAAGGCTTCAGCGCTCTCTCGGACAGGAAGTGTTTCCGGAATGTGTCAGGGTGGATGGATCTTTTGTATATATTTCAAATTTGTTAAAACGTTTATCGGGTGATACGACCATATATGATGATGTGCTCCTTCCCAAATTGGCCAATGACGGGCCTGGAGGGGGTGGGAAGGGGAGGGGCCCTGGGGTGGGCGTGTCCACATATCTGCTTCCCAACCATATTCTGCAGCATCTAGGGTTTCTCGAAACTTAAAGACTGTTTCAGGGAATTGTCAATGGTTGAAAAGTTGAGAAGGAAGGAAGATGTTGATTTCTGGAATGTCTTATATAGGTCAGTAGATAGAAACCCGGTGCCCCCCCCCCGCCCCAATTTTTTCTTGGCCAAGTGGATGATTTGGATTATTGCTTGCATTGTTCTCTCTCTCTCTATATATATATAGCCTTACCCAGACTGTACTTTGTGATCTCCTGAGAGGGTTTGAGTTCACTGGCAAATGATTCAGACCAAAGAGCAGCTTCAGATATCTCTTGGAGCTATAGAATGGTGGGGGAGAGGAAAATGACGATATAATTTTGCAGACCTGGGATTAATGGAGGCTCTTCCGTGTGGCTCACCCCCTTCTTTCTCCTTTTTCATTTTCTGGCTTGCAGGAGGTGGACATCTACACGGTGAAGGTGGAGGACCTCACCTTCACGTCGCCCTTCTGCCTCCAGGTGAAACGGAACGACTACATCCACGCCTTGGTAGCCTACTTCAACATAGAGTTCACCCGTTGCCACAAGCGCACTGGATTCTCCACCAGTAAGGGACTAGACCCTTGGTCTGGGGAAATGGGCAGGGTGGTTGGGGTTCGGGGTCTGGGTTTTGGGAGTAGAATTCCCCCTCACTGGCAGTCTTCAAGCAAAGGCTGGATACACACTTTTCTTAGATGCTTTAGGATGCTTAGGGCTGATCCTGCGTTGAGCAGGGGGTTGGACTAGATGCCCCTTCCAACTCTATGATTCTATGATTCTAATTCAGCTGGCAGCATCGTGGCAGGCGGCAGAAACAGCATGGCATAAGACTGTGGGTCACTGTGGGCGGGCAGGCAGTTGTGTATTTCCTGCCTTCTGTAGGGGGTTAGACTAGACGACCCCTGAGACCCCTTCCAGCTCTGTGCTTCTGTCATTCTAAAACCAGTTGCCTTAAAAACTTGCTAGGGAATGCAGCGTTATTAGCCAGCGTGCCATTAATGGCAAGGTACAGCTTCATTGCAGGATTGCCTCATCTGGCGTGATCAATAGTTATTAGGCTGGGTTTCCTCTCATACTGGAAGTTCTCTGGTTTTTCGGCAGGAAGACAGTTTCGGTGGGTCGCTGTATTACCCTGTTGTAGTACAACTAAATCGGGTCCTGAAGTACCCGAAGGCAAACCAAACTCCCCAGAGTGTCTAAGCCAGCCTGTCTCAACTTTTACCATCAAGAAACCCCTGAAAAATTCCATCAGGCTTTGAGAAACGATCGTGCAGAATATGGCTGGGAAGCATAGATGTGTCCCTTTCCTTCCCTCCCGTTTTGGGAGTGGGTGGGGGTCAGCATAGGGTCATATCACTGATAAATGTTTAACAAATTTTTATATCTATATATACGACTTAAATGGACTCCGGGGAATGGCAGAGGACAGGAAGGCCTGGAGGATCATTGTCCATGGGGTCGCGATGGGTCAGACACGACTTTGCACCTAACAACAACAACAACAACAACAACAAATATTTAAACCCTTCCAGGGCTGTCAAGAAACCCCCGGGTTTCGCGAGACCCTGACTGAGAAAGCGGGGCCTGTGCTTTTGTGAATCAGAACTCACTGGGTCGGCTACAATAATAAAACAAGCCGACAGGAGCAGCAGTTTTCATCACAAACTGACCAGACAGTTCAGGATACCGAACAACTACCCTGATTCCACATTTTACCAACCCCCTTATCCTCACAGCCCGCTCAGGAATAGCAGAAAGGCCTGAACTGGATTGTAATAGAATTGCCTGCCTGGCCAGAGGAAACGTTTGCGTGCTTGAAAGAAAGAAGGATCCTGCCGCTCTTTTGGGAAGGGGCACCTCAGAGCAGAGTGGGCTCAAGGGGTGCCCGGCGTGTCTTTCCGTGACATGCTCCCCCCAACAACCTTGCTCTTTTCCTCACAGGCCCCGAATCCCCCTACACCCATTGGAAGCAGACAGTTTTTTACATGGAGGACTACCTAACGGTGAAGACGGGAGAGGAGATATTTGGCACCATCGGCATGAAACCGAACGCCAAGAACAACGTGAGTAAGGGGTTGGGTTCGTAGCCTCGGGACTGCCTCTGGGAGCTTCCACCCTGTTGAGGGTGCAAGCCGGCCCTGGTCCTCGGCATACCGCTTTGCGCTCCTGAGCAAGTGGAGCTCAGATGGCATTGGGCCCTTGGCCCAGCTTAGCAAAATTCTAAGGTCTCAGGCAGACGGGGTTTTTTTCCCCATCTATGTACCTGCATGCTGTTAGATCTGTCTGCTTTGTCGGCTGCTGAATTTCCTCAAACCATCGGGGTTGGCCCACATGTGAAGGTGATGAACAAGACTGAGTATTTCCGGTCCTTTTTTACAGCTCATTTCATCCTGGGGCCTGGTTGGGGATGGGACCGTTTATCGGCCTCAGTCCTCCCCTTCCCTGTGATCCATCTGTCTGCTGTACTAAACAGGAGGCCCAGAACTGGCTTAGATCCTGTATGCATTTAGCAGTTTTCAACGACACTGAAAGAACAAAGTCTGGAAGCCAGTGGCATCTTTTAAAGCCAACAGAGTTTTAGTGCATAAGTTTTCATGGGCATGCACAGTTGGGATCTCATCTGTTCACTGAAGGAAATCTCCTTCCAGTGGCCAAACTGCCGGCAGGGGCTCATGGGAATTGTAGTCCATGGACATCTGGAGAGCCACAGTTTGGCCACCCCTGCATTGTAGGAATGTTAGTCACTGAATTAGATTAAGAGCTCCATAAGTGTGTTTGTTTTTTAGATTAACGAAGCAAAGGAGCCTTTTTCAGGGAGCCATAAGCCCGAACTAGGTCGTAGCGTTCCCTTGTGCTCGAGGGAAGGAACGCCTCACCAAGCAGGTGCCCGCTGTGTCGGTCAGCTAAACAGCGCCCTGACCTGGGCGGCCCAAAGGTTCATCCAACTTAGAAACATTTGAAATCCTAACCGGGGATCGTGTAGGAAAGGCTGCCTGTGATTCGGATCCCCTGTTAATAGTTCAAATATTTCTAAGTTGGATGAACCTTTGGGCTGTGTTTTAATTCAAAGATAAAACGAGTGTGGAAGAAGCCCTTTCAGGATTCTTCTGTTCGAGCCACTGAGCAAGGCGGTCTCCTTGAAAACCTTGGACCCCTTTCGGCAGTTCTTACTGCTATTATAAAGTTCAGTTTGTACATTATCCCCTCGCCAGTCGGTTCTTTGCTTCCTGGTTTGTTGGCCGACGGGTGGGCCGTTTTTGGGGAAACGGAAGATAAGCCCCTGATAAGCTCCCTTCTTTTCCCCTCTGCAGCGAGACCTGGACTTCACCATCGACCTGGACTTCAAGGGCCAGCTGTGTGAGCTGTCGTGTTCCACGGATTATCGGATGCGCTAGCCCGGCTGCCCCCCTCTGCCGTTTCCTCCCCCTCCCCTCGCCTCTCCTCCCATCGTCCTCCCTCGCACCCAGAGCGCCACCCTCCCCGTCAACCCTATTCCGTTGGCGTTTCCACTAACCCATTTCGTTGTGTAGTTCTCTTTCTCTCTCTCTTTTTTTTTTTGCTGCTGGTAAAGCTGCACCTCTGGGCCGGCGAGGAGGAGGAGGGGCCAGTATTAGATGCTGGGGAGGGGGAAGATAGCCAAGACTCCCCTCCCTAACCAGATTGCCCCTCATTTTTTTCAATACTTCCCTCTCCCCCCCTCCCAAAAAAAAAAAGAACTTTGTCAGTTAACACGACTCAAGATGCCCCTGCGTTTTTTTTGTCCACCTGTTGGTCCCGAGGTTCGAGCAGCACTGCGTTCATCATGAAGTTTTATCTCACTTGTTTTCAATCATTGTGGGTCTCCCCTGCCAAACTGTGATGCCCAGAATCTTTTATGCCTGCTGCACCGTGTCCAGAGTAAACTCTGCTCCTCGCTGTCTCCTCCAGAGCAAGGGGGCGCTCGGGGTTTGGGGAGAGGGGCGGGGGGGGGGGAAGAGAGCGCACCTGCCTGTCTAGCGTCCGATCGGAGGTACGGGAGGAGACAGGGGTCCAAACAGGATTTTTTTTTATCAAGGGATGTGCGGCGGCCACATGCGTGCATACATGTGTGGGGAAAAAAAGCATCTATTTTGTGGGTGTCTTTTTTTTTTTTTTTCCACTGACGGTTTTTGTACTTTCCCCTCCCCTCTTTAAAAAAAAAAAAAAAAAGGTCCCTGTTTGGATTTGTGGATACTTTTTTGTTTTTTTTTTAAAAAACCAAACAAACGAAAAAGTCCCTTGGAAAGCTGACATCGTGTGACTGTTTCATAACTTATGGTTTTTATATGGTTACATTCATGAGGAAAAAAAAAAGAATAAAAGAGGTTGAAACCATCCTGCCTGCTTTGTGTCTGCTTCGCGAGACCGGCTGATCGTGCAGCCGTGGAATTACGTGGCCTGGGGGGGGGCAGCCTCTGGAGTCCTTTGGTGCAGACTGCCGCTTAACCGAGCACAGCAGACCCCGACGTGCTTGGACTGTGCAACTTCCCTGTTCACATTCCAGTATGCCGGGGGGCTCCAGAACTGAACCTGTAAACTGGAGCGGCCCTTGTCCCAACGAGGGGGTTAATGAGGCAGGTATGTCATACTTCCATGTCGGTCCCACACTGGGCCGGCACAAACTCTGCCACCCTTCCGGGGAAACATTCACGCCACCCTTAGCTATTGGAAGAAAAAGAACAGTTGGTTTTTATACCCTGCTTTTCATTGCCCGAAGGCGTCTCAAAGTGGCTTACTTTACAATCACTTTCCCTCCCTCTCCCTACCGGAGGCACCCAGTGAAAGAGGTGGGGGCTGAGGGCTCTGACGGGACTGCTCTGTGAGAACAGCACTATCAGGACTGTGACAAGCCCAAGGTCACCCAGCTCACCATATTGGAAGCCTCCATTAACCATTACACCAAACTGGGGTTTTCTACTAGTCTCTGTCCTAAGGTGTCTCGAAGCAACTTGTGAGGCAGGTGGAGCTGAGAAAGCTCTGAGAGAATGGTGACTAGCCCAAAGTCTGACAGCTGGCTGCAGGAGGAGGAGTGGGGAATCAAACCTTATTCTCCAGATTAGAGGCCACTGCTCTTACTACACCACGCTGTCCCTAGATGGGGTAGGCAGGCTCAAGGTGTTATTTCAAGCAGTCTGGATGGGGGATGCTGTTCACTGTGGTGCTGATCCCTTAATTGTGATGAGGGGGTAACAGCGCCCTCAGTGGCTGTGGGGAAGGGCCCGGTGCTGCTTTAGGGCCAAACGTACTGAGGGTCACGTTTCACACTGGGTCAGTGTGATATTTGGGTGCTTTGAATGGGGCTGTGCCTCTCGCCAGAGTTCTTGCGCTCACCCCAGCAGACGAACAAAGCAAGACCTACTCAGATCCAAGTATATAGTTTGGGAGTGGAATTGCGCACTTAAAAAAAAAAAAAAGAGCTGGTCTTTTCAGCCCCGGCCCCGGCCTGGTGAAGCTCTCTTCCCGATCAGGCTAACCTGATCTCATCAGATCTCCAAAGCTAAGCAGGCTTGGCCCTAGTCACTGTTTGGAAGACCATCAAGGACTACCAGGGTCATGACGCAGAGGCAGGCCATGGCAAACCCCCTCTGAATACCTCTTGCTCTGAAAACCCTACAAAGTTGCCCTATATCAGCTGTGAAGGGGAAAAGGGATGAGCAAAGCCCAAATCCATGCAGATACTTTATTGCACATCGCTCAGTGGAATAGAGATCTCTCCTTGCACAACCGCCCCCCCCTAGAGGCGGGCACACAGATTTGCCATGAACTGATTTGATTCAGACAAGCAGACGAAAAATACCAGAGGGCAGCATCACACTTCGGGGGACTCCTTGAGGCCCGGACGCTACTTCTCCAAGGGCCCGTAGTTCAGCAGCTTCTCAATCAAATCGACGTGCGACAGAAGCATCCGTCGACAGCAGTAGCGCTTGAGCCCTAGCGCATCCAGCGCATCTCTGTTAAGAGTGAACGTAACACAAGGGTTTTACTGTGGGCAGTGCGCATCCCTCCCTCCCCTCCAAGCACGCATCAGGAGGCTGACTTTTCAGCCCCAAACTCTCCTCTTTCTGTGCTCCCTGGCAGATTGAGTGAGGGGAACTCTGGCTTAGAAAGAGCCAGCAAAACTCGGGTTCTTAGAAGAACTTTATAAACAGGCTGCCCTCCACAGCACTCACCCTTCTGTGTATTCTGCTTGCAGGAGACCCAGGTAAGCCTCCCATTTGTTCCCCACAACTTTTCCACAGGTGAAGCAGCGGACAGGGATAATCATGGTGAGGCAGCGGAGAGAGAAATATCTGAGGGAGGAAGGGAGAGACACGTCATTCCGGCTACTGCGAGGGTCCTCCCTAGATTCCTCCTTGCACCCTTCTAGTCTTTAAAGCCTCCCTTCCAAAGCATGGTTCAAAAATGACACCAGCACAATGCAGACACTTGTGTGTGAGGCTTCCAGCATCTTCATGTTGCCTGATACATGCACACCCCAGCTACATTGGAGTGGGACAATAGGCCTAAGGAAAGTCATGTAAGACCACAAGAAGAGCCCTGATGGATCAGACCAGTGGTCCATCCAGTCTAGCATCCGGTCTCACACTGTGGTCAACCAGTTCCTCTGGAGGGACAACCACAGGGCACAGAGGCCTTCCCCTCAAAAGAAGAGCCCTGTTAGATCAGACCAGTGGTGCATCTAGTCCAGCATCCTGTCTCACACTGTGGCCAACTAGTTCCTCTGCCAGGCCAACAACAGGGCATAGAGGCTGAGGCCTTCCCTTGATGTTGCCTCCCGGCCCTGGGATCCAGAGGTTTACTCTCAATGTAGAGGTTCCCTTCAGTCACAATGGCTTGAGGCCAGGAAAAGACCTGTCCTCCAGCCATCAGACTTTTAAAGCTGTCTATGCCTGTGGCCATCATTACATCCTCTGGCAGGGAAGTCCACATTTTAACCACTTGCTGTGTAAAGAAGCATTTCCTTTTGTCTGTCCCGAATCTTCTGCCTATCAGCTTCTTTGGATGAACTTTTGATCTAATATTTGGGGCGAGGGTGAAAAATTATCTTTGGTGACTCTCTCCGGGTCACGCAGCTAAGAGTTGTCATTCCCCAGGCCGTCCTGAGCAGGGGTGAAGGACAACGGTTAGGCTTACAAGGTAAGGAGTTCCTGGTTCAAATTCGGCCTCACAAACCATCTCAGACCACTTTAGGGGGATAATACTAACGCAGGGGTCCCCAACCCGTGGGCACCAAGGCCCCCATTGTCCCCTTTTCTGGCATCTCCTGTTTTCACAAATTGTGTACGGCCAGGGAGGGCTTTTGCCACAGGAGAAGGATCTCCCCTGTGTTACTGAAGCAATGGCAATCTTTTTGTGACCTCCTGCGGCAGCCATTTTGAAGCGGCCATTTTGTTTCCGGGTCAGAATTCCAAATCCCAGGACCAGCCTCGGGGTTCTTAGAATTTCTGAGCCGATGCCAGCCCAAATGGGCCGCAAACCACCTGGAAACTGGGGAAAGTCAGGTAAGCTGTTGAACATGTGCCAAGGGGTATAACTTAAGCTTTTCTACTTTGTCTCCCTCCCGTCCCCAGTGACTCAGGGAAGGTGCCCAACCCACTTTCCTTGGGGCTATTGCCTCCAGCCCCATGCCTATGTAGGGCCAAAGGTGGCCAAACTGTAGTTCTCCAGATAGCCATGCACTACAATTCCCATGAGCCAGAATTGGAGGGAACGCGTATCCTGTTACCCATAGGGGTGCCAACTACCCGTCAGAGCAACTGGCCTGAATTCACAACCATTATCCCCATCACCGAGGCAGGTCGGAAGCAAACGGGTCTGCAAAGGCGCGGGCCAGGCTGAAACCCAACCGATGCAGCTTCCTCCCGAGGCTCCACCCAGCCGCTTCCAAGGGATTCTGACACTGCTGGATTTCTGCAAGTCTTCCGTAGGGTAGAGGATGCAAAAGCAAGACCTGTACCTCCCCAGATTTCCCCCAATGGCTCCGACTTTTGCGCGCACACACACACCCTTCTCTCGGCCTTCCCGGAGCCCCGCCTGTTCCCGCTTCCCAGGATCCTCCTTCCACTCGGTCTCTTCCGCCCCGAATCCACGTCTCCCCTCCGCCCGGGTCTGCAATCTCCCCCCCTGGACCCGATCCGACGTCGCCCTGCAAACCTTGCGCTTCTCTCGTGCTCCCTGCGACACGCGCGCAGCAGCCGGGCCCGCCGCGACTAGCTTCCGCCGGATCACGGTCCGATCCCTAGAGGGAGCCCGCGCGCAACGGATCCCTCCCAAATCCCGCCCATGCCCTAAAAATAACACTGATCTTCCGCTTTTGGCTGGCCGTCTCGGGGCTTTCTTCCAAGCCCGCCCCCTCCATTTTTTTTTTCTTCTTCTCCCCCTCTTTCTTCTGTGGCCCATTTTTATCATGCACAGCCGCGCCAGTTTGCAAAGGAGGAGGTTAATAAGGTTAATCCTGGCTAGGGATGCCAGGCTCCCGGTGGGAACTGGGGATCTCCCGGTGTACGGCTCCTCTCCGGACTTAAGGGATCAGTGCCCCTGGAGAAGGGGGGCTCCTTTGGAGGTGGACTCACCGCCCAGAGTCTCCAGGTCTTTCCCAACCCGGAGCTGGCAACCCTATTCCTGGCCTACCTAACAGGGTTGTTGTCAGCATTATAAGGACGGGTCTGCCCCTCCTCTGCACTCCTAAACTGGGCCAGATCGCACGAGGAGGGAGGGATTTCCTGCTTCCCGAGAAATTCGTCAGGGCGAGCCAAGGCGGAGGGCTTCCCAGTTACGCACAGCGCTGCTGCTGCTTCGGGCGCCTCTTTTCCCCTCGCTCCATGACGTCATTGCCCTAGGCTGATGTTCGCCCGGTGATGCTGAGCCGGAGGGGGGCGCTTTGCAGAAAGGGCAGGGGAAGGAGGGGGCGGTCCAGAGCCCAACCCAGCCTGGAAGCCCCCTCCCCACGGCCTCTGTAGGTTTTCCAGCTCTCTCCTGGGGACCAGCGAGGGAAGAAGGGGTAAGGTTGCCAGTTGCAAGTTGGGAAACTCCTGTAGATTTGGGGATGGAGCCTGGAGAGGACTGGGACCTCCGTAGGGCACAATGCCACAGAGCTCCCCCCCCAGGCATCCTTTTTTCTCCCAAGGAACTGATCTTCCTAAACTGGAGAAGAGCTGAAATTCCAAGGGGATCCCGAGATCCCCCCCCCCCCGCCGGGAGGCTGGCATCCCTAGGTACCCTGCCACCCCGCTCCCCTGCCCTGAGCCCCTTGGGCTGCTCCTCCTCCTCCCCAGATCCTCCAGCACGCCCCCCCCCCATCCTGCCCGTTTTCTCCCCACCCATTTCCTTCCCCCTGTCCCGTCCCTGGAATGCAGTTCCCTCCCCTCCGCATCCCATCCCAGCCCAGAAGGAGCCCAGCGTGAGCGGGAGGCGGTGGAGGGAAGGGGTCCCAGGCAGCCCCACACGCCCTCCCCATCCCTGCCTGCCCCCTCCCCAGGTGAGCGGCACCGGCCAGGGGGTTGGGGCTGGGGAGGGGGCTAGGTGCTGACAGAAAGCAGCAGCAGCTGGAAGCATCTGGAGGTGGGGAGGGGGGTTTAAGGTCCGGTGGGGATTTCCGGGGCACCCTGGCTCTCTCCCCTGCGGGCCCGGAGCCTTCCCGGGCTTCTGCCCTCCTTTGGGGAAAAGCCAGACCAAAGAAATAGAGTTTGGGCTTCACCTCCTTCCCAGAAATGGAAGTCTTTTGTTTAAAGAGAATGCGGGTTTCTCCCGATCCAGAAGTGGGGGTGGGGAGATCGAATCTGGATCGTATTTTATTTCTCCCGAGGGGAGTTAGCTGCTAGGGGAGGGAGCCCTCTTGGGCCCCACATCTGGAATGGGTGGCTGGATGTCAAGAATGGGGGGGGGGGTTTCTGGCCGGAAAGGGGGGCTTGGCTGTTTCCTTTCCTGTGGTCTCCACTGAAGGGGCTTTCCATAGGTATGGGAGAGGCGGCAGCTGTGCTGTCCCCTCTGCAAATAGGGTGGGAATCAGGGGACCCCCGAGATTAAGACCTCTCGGCCCTATACAGACCGGTAATGCCCCACCACCCTACCCAGCCTCACGTCCTCTTTCCTTTTGGAAGGAGAAGAATTGGTTTTTATATGCTGCTTTTCTCTACCCGAAGGAGGCTCAAAGCGGCTTGCAGTCACCTTCCCTTTCCTCTCCCCACAACAGACACCCTGTGAGGGAGGTGGGGCTGACAGAGCCCTGATAGGACTGTTTGTCAGAACAGCTTTATCAGGGCTGTGGTGAAAGACCCCAGTGTGGCAATGGGTCGCAGTCTGCCCTTCCCCTCTCCCAAACGAAAATGCCAGGAGTGACCGATCTTGCCCATCTAGGAAGCCAGTGAGGTGTGGACAGCTCTGAATGAGAAGGTTTGGGTCCAGCGATACCATGTTCGCTTGGGGGTGGGTGAGTCTCCCTCAGCAAAGCCTACCTCGCAGGGCTGGTGGAAGGCTAAAGCGGGAGGCGGAGAACTATGCCTGTCCCTCTGATTACTTTGGGGGAAGGGCAGGATTTAAGTGATAGTTTCTGAGATAGCTGAATCTGGCCAGGAGATTCCTTGGAATCTACCCTTCCGTCTCTTGAACTCGCAGCACTGCCCTGATCTTCGGTGCCATATGCTATAAGCAGCATGTTGCCAAATTACTACGAGCAAAAGAGGGCTAGTCGAATGGAAGTATCCAGACTAGAAAAATTCGACCGGTTGGCTCTCGAAAAAAGAATCTGTTTTTGTTTATAATTGTTGCAAATTATTGGAAAAAATTGTATAACCGTTCCCATTACTCTTAATTTTTTAAAAGGTGACAATTTGAACAGTCACAATGATGTCATCATGATTATTGCTTTAGGATGCTTAGGGCCGATCCTGAGTTGAGCAGGGGGTTGGACTAGATGGCCTGTATGGCCCCTTCCAACTCTATGATTCTGTGATTATGAGGTCTCCAAATCCTTGGGGTTTTTTGTAACTGAATCGTGACCATACTTAGAGGCTTGGAAGTCCTCCTTTTTTATTGAAACTGAAATATGTCTATGTTCTCCGCCCCCCCCCCCCAAAAAAAAATGCTCAGCCACAGGGGATCAAACTGTGGCTCTCCATATGTCCATGGACTACAATTCCCATGAGCCCACTGCTGGCAGGGGCTTTTGGGGATTGTAGTCCATGGCCATCTGGAGTACTACAGTTTGCCCACCTCTGCCAAGACCTCCATCTGCATTTATGATGGGCTTTCCTGTTGTACTCCCCCTCCCCAGTGGTAAAAGGCAGCCCAGGGGAAGAGGTTCACAAGAAGATCCAGTTGTATTAAAAGCGAGTTGGAAAGGTGCTATTTAGCATGTGTGGAAGCACCTAAGTTTAGGAGCTCTGAGTGTCCTAATCTGGCTCTTCCCCTCTCAGCCAGCTTTGTGTTTAAATTAGGCCTTAGAAGAGGCCTCAACTGAATGCCTGACGGAAGAGCTCCGTTTTGCAGGCCCTGCGGGGCTCAATGAGTTCGGACACGGCCTGCATCTCCTCTGGGAGCCCATTCCACCAAATGGGCCAGGACCGAAAAGGCCCTGTCTCAGGTTGGGCCAATGACCACCAACCTGGTGGAACTAGTCAGGGCTGGCTGCCTCCCCCCCTAAAGTAGCAGACCAAGGTTAGTGGTATGCCATGTGCGAAAAAGTCCAGAATCACTGTGTAATTCTCCCCTTTATTTCTAGTTCCAGCCAAGATGGGGGTCAGCCGTGGCTGTTTTCTGTGTGTTAAAGTGAAGATGTTTGTCTTCAATCTGATATTTTGGGTAAGTGTTGGTGATTCAGCTCCATAGAAGGGCATGAAGCCTAGAAGAAGAAAAATCAGAATTCCTATGAGTTGGATCCAACCCTTTGTTCTGCTAGCTAGTGAAAAAAGGAGGAAGGTCCACCACACAGTCACCCAAAAAGGCTACTGTGAGGATCATGGGACCTGCATAGACAGCGGGCCTTGTGGCATGGGGGAAGGAGGAAGGAGTATGGAGTAAGATTCAGCACTAAAGCTGGTAGATCTAGCCCTGTTCCCAGAAGATCCACATTCTGAGCCTGATAGCTAAAAGGAGATAAGGAGCATTTTCATTCATTAAATTACGGGCATTGGGATAAGAAGACTGAGAACAGGCTCTTTCTTATGACATCATTCCCTCCTCTCTATTGGCTGAACGGCTGTTGTGCCCCGGAACGTTCACAGGCATTGCAACTGTGCTGGTGAGGGGAGAAGTGCGAGGGACGGAATGTTGTCAAACAGTGCAGAATCAGGGAGGGAAATGAGAAGTCAGTAACAGCGGAGCAAGAAGATCTCCAGGGCTCTGAGGACGGTAGGATGGAAAGGAACGTCCAGAAAGGGATGCTGAAGAATTTGCCTTGTCTTCTGTTCTCCCCTTAGCTAGGCGGCTGCGGGGTGCTCGGCGTGGGAGTCTGGCTGGCTGTCACTCAGGGCCGTTTCGCCACCTTGTCCTTCTCCTTCCCGTCGCTGTCGGCAGCTGGGCTCTTCATGGCCACCGGGGCCATCATCATGGTGGTGGGTTTCCTCGGATGCTTGGGGGCCGTCACGGAACACCGCTGCCTGCTTCTGACGGTAGGAAGAGCTTTGATGCACCTCTCACAAAAACTCACACAGATCACACATAGCTCAATACAAAATGTTCCTTGGCAAGGCAAGGCTCTTAGCTGAGCTGGATTCAGACACAGGGAGGTTTCAGAGCTGTCTTCTCCCCCAGTGTCCCCGTCCCTGGCAGGGGAAGGGTCTTTGGAGGGAAGGAGGTCTCTCCACTGGAATGTCCCTTGCCTGGCGGCCAGACAATCCTTAGATCTCCTGGCTGCACCACACACACCATACGACTAGTAAATTATAATGCCGTACTAGGGGCCAAGCCCGTTGCATTCAGGAATACGATCTGCAGCCTCCGAGCCTCGGAGAGAAGTAGAAGGAGGAGTGGGGGGCGGAAGGTGATTGGCTGGCTGCTGGATAGACAGGCAAGCTGGTTGGAGGGGAAGGAGGCACTCAGGGGCGGGACAGCTGCCCTGAGTGGGTGTTAAGCGCTGAGTGGCACTTAAGCCATGAGACACGCTCCTCCTCCAAGGCCTTACCAGAAATATATTATGTGGAACAGATGTGTGTGCTTCTGCAGGGGCAATCAAGCATGGAGCAGACGGGCGGGTGTAGAACGGGAGGCGGATTCAGAGAACATCATCAGCATTTATTACAATCAAAAGACCAGTCCACAGCAGTCTACCAGCATGGTTCAGAAACACAACCTCTGTCTGTGCCACCCCATCTGTAGGCCTCAAAAGGGAGGGAGGTACTTAAATGCAAATAAAATAAAATGCCCCTCTGTCTGACTGCCTGAGATTCTGAACCATCTCTCTCTTCCCAGTTCTTCCTGGTGCTGTCCACCCTCTTCCTCCTGGAATTGGTTGGGTTGTTGGTGTTCGTCACCTGCCGGGACAAGGTAAGCCCTCCCTTCTTCTTGGGGGCTCCTGAACGAGGCCAGAATGTCCTGCAGGGCCTGCGCATTAAAGGATTTCATGCTCATCTCCCTTCAGCACCGTGTCCTTCAAAAAAGAGGGCCGAAGCTTGTGGAAATGGGGGATGAGCCAGAGGGCGAGACATTTTAACATAGAAAGGGAAGCTGGTTGGGAGTTGATGGGGAAGGACCCCCATCCCCACCGGGATCACTGGGAGCCTCCCCCGGTGGTTTCCTTAAGGACACTTGGGGTGACACCCCTTTCCACAGTGGAGGGCCCTCTGCCTGCAGTCTGGCTGCTCCTGCTGCAGTTGTGCTCTGCTAGGGCCCTGCAAATCCTTACACTGGTGCTACAGGCCCTGCAAATCCTTAAACCCCTCCTGCATGGGGCTAGGCCCCTTTTTGTGCCATCATGGCTAGGGGCCCGAGAGGAAGCCTCTTTGCACCATAGGTATTCCCCGCCTCTAGCAGAACAGCACCCCCAGGGCAGAATCTTCGGGCTTCCAGATGCAACAAGACTCTGTTGGGAGGTGTCAGCCTTGGCGTGCTGCTTATAGGCCTTCCGGGGGCCTCTGTGGAGCCAGGATGCTGGGTTCAATGGGCCCTTGGCCAACTGCTCTGGGGTTTCTTCCGTGTCTTTGCTCCAGTTTGACAGTTACGCTCAGGCCAACCTGAAGGAAGGGCTGAAGCTGTATAAGACGGACGGCAACCTGGGCCTAACCAACGCCTGGGACCTCGTGCAGACGGAGGTGAGTGTTTCGAACAGGGACCCCTGCGGCAGACCTGGGGTGCCGCAGCCAAAACTGGGGCCAGGTCTCTTCCTGCCCTTAAGACCAACTCAGTTTTGTTCATGGTATGAATACGAACAACTGGGCTTGGAGGAAAATACGAACAAATGGACATGGATCCAGTGTAAAAGTATTAAGGTGTAGGGTTGGCCCAGCTCTGCCTTATTTTTATAGCTACCCAAGCAAATTTAGCAATCATTTTCGTTAGGTCTTTATTTGTGTCTGACAGTATTGGCTTAAGGCGCTGTTTCCTCAGACCTCCGGGGCATTCTGCAAGCAACGAGGTCAGGTATAAGCTTCCCGGTGAATCAAATTTTGTCGGTCTTCAAGGTGCCCCTGGACTCCCAACTTTGTCCTGCTGCTTCAGGCCGACACGGCTGCCCACCGGACTCTCTTTCGCTGCCCTGTTAAGCCTAGCAGCCCCTCCCCTGCATATCAGCCCGGTTTATTCAGCACAGCCCGTTGGCCAGATAAAATCAGCTAACAAACACGAGTGCAAAATATTTCAGGACTATAAGAGGCAAGACAGACACGTCGCCCCCTGGATCTCCGTGCTATTGCCCTCTTCTCCCCTTGCCCCCTAGTTCCGTTGCTGCGGGGTAGAGAACTACACAGACTGGTTCGTCCACAACAGAACGCAGGTGCCGGAATCGTGCTGCCTGCTGCCCAGCCACTGCGAAGGGGAGAGAGCCCAGCCGCAGCACTGGTGGCCGGAGGTGAGATAGCGGGCCGGAAAATCTGCTGCTGCGAGAACACATTGAGCGGCGTCCCTGGGGAGACCCTGATGGCTGGTCAGCTAGCCAGCCTGCGGATGACGCCTGGAGAGCTCCTGGGATTACAACTGACCCCCGGCGATCAGTTTCCCCAGGAGAAAGAGGCCGTCTTGGAAGGTGGACTCCATAGGATTATACCCCCTTGAAGTCCCGACCCCTCTCCAAGCCCCTCCCCTGACCCCAGGCTCCACCTCCAAGGTCTCCAGTCATACTGGTCAGGCCCAGACTCGGGGACAGAGCAGCAGGGTCGGGGAGCACAAACTCCCTTGGCAGAGCCTGCTTGGAGGTTGGGGACTGTAGTATTTTGTCAGCCTCTCCGTCAAAGGGGGTGGTTAGTTGGGCAGTTAGTAATCCAGGCAAGCCAGATCCCGGAAGCTAAGCACTCGGACACTGAAGGGGACGTCCTCAAGGCATTTGGGTAGTAGTTCCTCCTCGGAACACTGGGGGTCATGACATGGAGGCAGGCAATAGGAAACCACCTCCCTGCTTTTGGGCTTGCTGTAGACTAGGGGTGGGCCCAGCAGGGGCTCGTGGGAATTGTAGTCCATGGACAGTTGGAGAGCCACAGTTTGGCCACTCCTGCCTCTAAACTGGATGCCAAATGAGATGGCCCTCCGGGTCTGAGCCCACAAGTCTCTCCTGACGCCTGTGTGCCTTTCCGCTCTCTGCAGCCCTGCTACAGGAAGGTGAAACTCTGGCTGGGTCAGAACATCTCCGCGATGGGCATCTTCGCCGCCTGCATCATCGTGGTTCAGGTGAGAGGCCCAAAGCAAATCCCTGCCACCCCACGCCCACTGCCCGCCCGAATATGGGAGCAGGGAAGGCTGCTTCCCTGGGGGAAGCCACCGAGACAGAATCCAGATCTCGATGGGGCTGCGGGCCCGACATTCAGAAGGATGGAACATGCTGGTGATTTTTAAGGTCCTCCCCCCTCCCCCCCAATATTTCTCCATGCTTCTTCCAGGAAGTGCTAAACTCTCAAGGGCTCAAGCAAGCCAGTTCAGTTCCTTTCCTTCAACAGACCCTGGGGGGCTTTCAATATCCTGTCTCTTCTGGAGCGTTTCCCGGTCTTCCTCCAAGCCCACCCTCATTTCAGGGCACACCTGAGCGGCTCCTCCACCTTTCCTGCGCCCATCATCTCTGAAGGGCCAGTCGGTTTCCTACTGGGCCAGGGGTTATTATGCATCAGCCTGGTGAGAAGGGAAGGGCCTGTGGAGACCCCTTGGCTAATCCTGCCCGCCTTCTTCTCTCCAGGTCCTGGGCATCGTGTTCTCCATGCTGATGTACTGCCAGGTCCGGCGGGCAGAGAAATACTACGACTGAGTCGGTGTGAGGACGCTGTCCGTTCCCGGAGCCCCGAAAGGACCCTGTGGAGCCCCCTTCCCACTTTTTAAGCCCAGCCTCAGGGCTTCCTCATCATGTATCCAAATATATTTTAACCTGGGGTGGGGAGGGGAACCCCATATTTCCCTTTTGCTGCCCAGCCCCCCCCCCCTCTTCCCCCACGGCTCCATTTCCTTTGGTCTTGGCCTCGCCGTCCTTCCCATTTGTATCCTATAGCCTCCCGCTTCTCCCTCCTGTTGCTTTTGTATATAACAGAACTGTACTAAGTGTCAATAAAACTACGATACCGTTCAGATCGCTTGTCTTGTGCAATAGCCTCTCGTTTCCTTGGAGGGGGCTCCCAATGGGAATTTTAGGGACACAGCTCTTCACCTTGAGCCCCGACAGAAATGCGGGAATTCTACTTCCATCCTCTCCTTTTTCACCTGCGCTCCAGTTTTCTGAAATTAAGGGGGAGAGGTGGGCATAGGGGAAACGATTTTTTCTCGCAAGCCACGTGGGGCAGTGGTTAAGAGCGGCGGCTTCTAATCCGGTGAGCCGGGCTTGATTCCCTGCTCCTCCACACGCTGCCAGCGGGGTAACCTTGTGCTGCTCACGGGTATGAAAAACCCAGCTCTTTTTCTTCTTCACCAAAGCTGAATCCCAGCTTGGGGGGGGGGGGGGGTCTGTGGCGAGTCAGGCTCAAGTCGTTCCGTCTCCAATGCAGGAATCCGACCTTAACCCCAGCTTGTTGGGATGCGCCACCCCCCAGGATGCAGAGCTGCAAAGGGGATCTGATAGATTCATGCGGGAGAGGCCTGTTGCTGGCTATCAGTCATGGCGATGGAGGGGAACTTCCATGTTCGGGAGCAGTCAACCTCTGCATCCCAGAGCCAGGAGGCCAGAGCGGTGAAAGGCCTTGGACTTCGTGCCCCGATCCTGGCCCGGAACCAGTTAGCCACAATGGAAGGCAGGATGCTGGACTCGATGGACCACTGGTTTGATCCAACAGGGCTCTGATAATTTTTTTAAAATCGTGCTTCCTTCCATCGGGTTAGCAGAACTGCCCAGCGCTCTGCTCCATTCCCACAAATCATGAAGGGTTCGATTGGCTGCCGTCAACTGTGTTGTCTGAACCCAGTCCTGGCCTGTACGGCCCCCTGTCCCCCGCTCAAATGCCATCCCGCTTTCTTTCCCTGCCAATCAAGACATCCCGGAAGCCCGGCTGGTAAAAGTCAGTATTTTCTTTATTGGCTGGTAGGCAGATGGGGAAGGAGACAAAGACATCCTCCCCTTTCCAATTCACCATTCATCTTTGGACAAAAATAGAGAGGGCCGAAGCCTCTGCGGGCCCCCGAGAATCTGATACAAAAGTACGCTGGGAGAGGGGAGGAAGAAACACGACAGAGGGTGGTACGTGACTCCGGGAGCCCCTGCTACGTCCCATCTGCCTGGGGCGATCCCCCGAATTTGCACTGCCCCTCCCCAGTAGAAAAAAAAACGACCCTGAAATACCACTTCCGGAAACCGGGAGAGATTGACCGTGGGGGGAGCGAGAGCTGGGGGGGGGGCGAGGGAGCCCTCCCCGTGCCCCCTTCTCTCCCCCAACGAGAGACGCCTGGCTCAAAACTAAAAACTCCTATCTAGACAAACCCAGCTTTATGTGCAATGGATCTTAAGACACTTCTTAGGGGGAAGGGGGGAGGGGAGAGAAATGTCTGGCCGAGGGACATCTTCAGCAGCCGGGGCTGGACGGGGATGGGGCAGGGGAAGAACGGGTGGCGTCGCTGTCAGAGGGCTGTAGTGTGACCTGCTCTCAAACGGGAAGGGAACCTTCCCAAGAAAGAGACACGGAGCAGGGGCTCGGATCGGGGAGGGAGAGAGGGGGCAAGGGGCTCCCCCCCTTCCCCCGTCCCGACTGTAGTGTGCAATTAAAGTTCTCGCTTTAAAGCTGTCAGAGCTCAGAAGAGGGCTGTATGGCTTAAGGGGAGCGTCCGACCCTGTCCACCGACTGGAGGGGGGGGGAAGGTACCAATGGAGGGGTGGGGGTGAGGGGGGCGCTGGAGGGAAGGGAGGGGAGCGCCGGAGCCGCTAGTATTTCCGTTGTAGCTTCTGGAAGTCACTCGTGTTGAGCCGCGGCCGGGGCAGGTCCCCGAACATCTCCGTGCCGTCCGACACCCGCAGCACCAGGGCCCGCATGCTGGCGGCGATCTTCTCGAGGTCCGGGGACGAATGCTGCGGAGAGGAGGCGAAACAAGGGAGCCGATGACCCTCAGAGGGGTACCCTACTCGCTTCCCCCCCCCCACTTCCTCGCTCTTGCTGGCTGCGAGTTGGGCTAGTCAGAAAACAAAGGAGGCTTAGGACTGTGCCTCTGCCAAAATATCCTAGGGCTACAGCAAGTTTGCAGAATATACTCTATTTATTTATTATATTTATATGTAATAATATATAGTAATCAACTTATTTAGACCAACTTGTTTAGACCTGGGATTCCGCCTACCTAAAGGAAGGTCCAGAGTTTGGGAGACACCTCCACCTTCCCAGGGGGCTGCCCATCAAGCCCGCAGTCTTGCCCGTTACCCACCTTGCTGTTCTCCTCATCGGAGGAGCGCATCTCTTGCCGTTGCTCCTTAAACCCCCAAATTGGCACGGAGACAGGCAGGGACTTGGCATATTGGTGGCTGAGCGGTGGAGGGGCCATTTGCCCAGGGGCCTCCTCACTCAGACTCCCATCTGGAGAAAGACAGAAGAGGGGGCATAAAAGGGGGGAGGGGGGATTAGAGGAACAACTAGAAATCAAAGCCAAAAAGAAGTCATAAAGCAGGTCAATGACAGAGAAATCCATGGCACTTTCACAGTTCTTAAGGAGAGATAACATTTTGCCCTTGTGCGAAGATCACATTGGAACAGTTTCTCATGTTTCTCGTCGGTGCCCTTTTTACCAGATGCCCCGTTCTAAATGTCGGAACCCCATTTTAATACATTTAGCAGAATTTCCCAATTAAGGCTCTTTTTCTTCTTGATAATGCAGCTCGAGAAACGGCAGAAACGTCAGCAAAGTTCCTTCAAGATGCTGTAATTCTCCGCTCTGACAAGTATTAGGGATATGCTTTTATCTCTGAATTGTGCAGCACTTTGGTTGACTGTATATTATGTTACTGTTCTCTTTTTTCTAACGCCAATAAAGCCTACTTGACTTGAAAGAGATAACTTATCCCAGGGCCTCCAACGCAGCTTACACACACACAATTTAAAACAATGCAAGGAAAGATAAAAGAAAACAGACGCGGGGGGAGAACAAGAGAGCATCCTCTTTCAGGATCAATAAAAGCAATGTGGGGCCAATGAGGAAGCACGCCAAGGGGGAGGAAAGACTTGGGAATTCCCCACACGTACACAAATCCTTTCCCCTTCACTAAGATCTCGGGGCTTCAGCAGGCTAGCCTCCCCGCCTCCTCCCCTCAGCCACCCACCCCAGTCTCTGAGCAGCTCTCAAGACTTCAAGGCATTACAGACGGGTGGTATATAGAATGAATGAATGAATGAATGAATGAATGAATGAATGAATGAATGAATGAACTCAAGGCCTCTTTGAACAGAACTGGCCCACTACAGGGGGGGGGGGGGGCTGGCAGAGGATGGAAGCCAAGTGGACATTCATAAAGCAAGGCAGAGCCCAGAAGCACTCAAAGCTCCACAATGGGAATTCACCATGTGGTTCCGGTAGCCCCCACTTGAAGAAGGGTTGGTTTTTATCCCCTGATTTTCTCTGCCCGAAGGAGTCTCAAAGCAGCTCGCAATCGCCTTCCCTTCCTCTCCCCACAACAGACACCCTGTGAAGGAGATGGGACTGAGAGAGCTCTGACAGGGTTGCTCTGTGAGAACAGTACTATCAGGGCTGTGACAAGCCCAAGATCACGCAGCTGGCTGCATGTGGAGGAACGGGGAATCAACCCCAGTTTGCCAGGTTAGACACCGCCGCTCTTAACCGCTACACCACGCTGGCTCTTGCAAACCTCTCTATTCCTTTAGCCACAATCACAGTCCTGTTAGAGCTGTTCTCACAGAGCAATCCTGGGAGAGCTCTCTCAGAGCCACCTACCTCAGAGGGTGTCTGTTGAGGGGAGAGAAAGGGAAGGCGATTGAAAGTCGCTTTGAGCCTCGATCGGGGAGTGAAGAGCCGCGTATAAAAACCAACTCTTCTTCTTCTTCCTTGAACCCTTCTACTAATGCTTTCTCAAACTGCATAACACTCATGTCACATAGGGTAGCGATCCCCAACCTGTGGGCTGCGGACCACATGTGGTCCGGCGACTAATTGGAGGTGGGCCGCAAAGGACGCCTCCCCCCCCCCCCCGGCCCTTTACTTCATCCCCCCCCCGGCCCTTTACAACACACTTCGGGTGTCCTTGTCTCCCATCACTCCCAGATGGGACTATCTCGTTGCAGAGAAACAAGCTCAGGGTTCCCATTGATTTGTGATTGTCATGAGTTAAAATTTCCATGAAAATAAAATGTTCCTTATGTTCATTGTTGTGGCGTGTCTGTATCTTATTTTGAAGGGATGTTTAAACATTACCATAGCGATCAGAGAGCGTTAGGGCAGTGGTTGAGAGTAGAGGAGTAAACTACCCCCCCCCCACTGGGCCTCAGTAAAATTGTCAAGCGTTGAGTGGTCCCCGGTGATAAAAAGGTTGGGGACCACTGACATAGGGGAACCCCTGCTCCGAGAAAAGCCCAGCGCGTGCACGGATCTGAGTCCTGCTGGATCTGTCCCCACTCACCGTCGGTGCTCTCTGGATCTGAGTCAAAGAAGGGCTCATATTCCTGGCTCGGGGAGTCCTCATCCATCACAAACAGGCCTGGAAGTCAGATTTTAAAACAACAAAGACAAGGGCAGGATCACACTCTGTTAGTGCACAGAATCCTCATTCAGGGGCAAGAGAGCAGAAGTGGGCAAACCTGGGAGGGTGTTAGAGGGGAGGGGAGAAGGCACAGCCATCTCCAATGGCTCCAAGGGGGCTTGATATTGGCCCCCTGGGTACCAGGGTCAGGTTGCTGAATGATCAACGCCAAACGCACAGGGCTTGATTCAAAGCTTAAGCATCACCGGGTGGAAACAGTTCATCTGAAAGGAGGCCTGTACTAATGTCAGAGGAGGCGATGCGTTTTAATAAGTGCCCGACTGGTACTCTGTTTCTCCTTCAGAGAACACAGGAAGTCCTACAGCTCTCTCCCCAATCGCCTCCCAGCCTGGACCTGCGGTGCTTCAAAGAGGGAACCGACACCAGATGCCCTCAGAGCACCACCTTGGCGGAGAGGAGATGCTGACTTGAACGGCACTCACGGCTCCCTGGCGGAGTGACAGCCCATCGACTTGGGCGCCTTGACCCTGCCGGCTAAATATACCTCTGCTTTCCTCAGCATCGGCTTTGGCCTCGGTCGGGGTATCGTGTTCGTTAAACATGTGGGCACGCCAGAGGACCGCTGGCAGGGCAGTCAAAAGCAAGCGGCTGCTGCAAAGCTGCTGGGTGATGCCCCCCTTCTGCCACATATTCATCTGGTCACCCTTGCCCACACCAGTCAAATTGGCAGGGCTGGGGCAAGCAGTCCTCAGATAGGGGAAACACTAAGACATGCTAAACGTAATTACTGCCTTTACATATAAGGGTGTGTTGGGTGGGAGCTAGCCAGCTTTCTTGCTCCATCCCACCCCTTTAGTACAGCCCCCAGTTCCATCTGGGCATTTATAGGCAAAGATCCCATGAACTCCGACACAAGGCTTTTGGGTCGGCAAAGGGGTCTCCTCTTTGGCTGCAGAAAAGCTTGCTGAATCCAACCCAGTGGCTGGTTAGATTTAAATATTGTGATATTTTATGGTGATCCCAACACTGAGTTGTCGAAGGCTTTCGCGGCCGGAGTCAAGCGGTTATTGTGGGTTTTCTGGTCGGCGTGGCTGGGGTCTGGTAGCCTTAGTCCCTGATGTTTTGCCCATGGCTGGTATCATCCGAGGAAGGACACAGCAAGATGGGAATCTTTCTGTGCTAAAGCAGTCTGCGTGTGATCAATTGCTGGGCGTTTTATTTACTTCTTGGTGTGTGTTTTGAACTCACAAGTGCAGGACTTCTATAACAGCTGAACACAGGAAGGCACCAATGCTCTGTCTGGTCCGGCATCCAGTTTCAAACAGCTGACAACTAGTTCCCTTGGAGGGCCAGCAAACAAGGCACAGGGCCTTCCCTTGCTGATGCTTCTCAATGTAGGTATTTCACTTGCTTCCTCCATAGAGGGAGGTTCCCTCCACTCACCATGGCTAGCAACAGTTGGAGGACTTCTCCTCAATGAACCTGTCTTGCCCCTTTTTCATACTAGCTATGCTCATGGTGATCGCTGCATCCACTTGGTCTGATCCTGCGTAGAGCAAGGGGTTGGACTAGATGGCCTGCATGGCCCCTTCCAACTCTATGGTTCTATGATTCTATGATTCTAAATCCCCCAATTTCACTATTCATTGAGTAAAGCAGTCGTTTGCTTTGCCTGTCCATCAACCACACCCGTTGACCCAAGTTCTAGTACTATGGGAGAGGGAGAAAGAGTTCTCCCTCTATGCCTCATTTCCATGCATACATTTTTGCATCTGTAGCATGCCCCTCCCCTCCTCCCAAATCCTTTTTCCCCCTCAACCAGAAAAAAAACCCAGATTCAATGTTTCCAAAGGGATTCTTCACCTTCAACAGTACACAATTCAGCGTCTTCTTCATGGTGCTCACGAAGAAGCCCGTGGGCATCACTACATACAGTCTATACCAGGGGTGGTCAAACTGCAGCCCTCCAGATGTCCATGGACTACAATTCCCATGGGCATTGTAGCCCATGGGCATCTGGAGGGCCGCATCTACACGAACACCACATAGACTCTGAGTGGGGGGCGTGGCTCAGTGGGAGAGAACCTGTTCAGCATGCAGAGGGGGCCCAGGTTCAGTTCCTAGCAGGGGATGTGAAAGGCCTCCACCTGAAAGCCTGAGAAACTGCTGCCGGTCAGAGCAGGCAATCCTGACCAGAGTCGGCAGCTGCATATGCCACCTTAAGGCCGACGGACTTACCAGTGGTGTCGCTGGGATGGTCTCTCCCACCTGGCTGCTCCATTTCCGTCAGGGTGTTCCTGTCTCCTTCATCATCTTCCTCTTCAGTCTCCTGGCCTCCAGAAGCCTGGGGCAAAGGCCCCTGCGAGGTAGGCGTCCGGTGCGGGGCAGGCTCGTCTGGGGCACCAGTGGAAGGATAGCTTCGAGAGTAGGGGCCATGATTGGGGGGCAGGTAAGGGGCTGCGGGAGGACGGGCAGTGTAGGAATAAGCGGTGGTCTTATGGACCACTGCAATGTCTTCAAGGTAGCGTTGCAGGGCGTCCGCCAGGGCCCCGCTGCCGTGTTGCGCGTAGTCAAAGCCGGCAGGGGGAGGGGCCCTGAAGGCCGTGAGCAGCACCACTTCGTTGCCCGTCTGACGCCGGTATTGCTCCGCCGCAGCGACCAGGGCTGCCCAGCTCTCCTTGTGGTTATCTGCCATGCTCGTCATCCTGTGGGGGGGAAGAAGAAGAAAAGGGGGTTGAACGCCAGCTTCTAAGACTCCTGCGTCTTCCAGGGGCAGCCAGGGAGGGCAGAAGCCCCACCGTCAGGGCTCCCAGGGACACCTCCCCAACCAGGTTCGAGTATTGTGGAGCAGAAACACCCTTCAGGAGAACAGGGCAGCAGAAATGGGCTCCCATGTTAAAGTCTTTTCAGGAGGGCGAAGAAGGAGCTTGCAGGAGATAGAGGCCTTGGAAGGACAACCTGGGAGAGGCAGAGAATGCAGTTGCCTCCCAAACCATGAGAACCTCTGGTTGCCTTCCAGGGGAAGCCAAAAGCAGCCAAGGAGAGCAGGGCTGCTGGGTCCACGGGATGGCCAACAAAAGGTCCCAGGGAGGGAGGGAAGGAGGGAGGAGCCATTGCTGGACAAACAAACAGGAAAGGGGGGAGGGGAAGCCCGGGAAGGGGTTGGGGGCTGCCCCCTCCCAAGCCCTGAGGAGGGGGACGGTCGGAATTGGGGTCCGCCACCTTCCAGCGCCTCGGAGCCCCTTCCCCAAACTCACCCTTCCCTTCCCCTCACTCAGGGTCCCCACTTTGGAGCCCGACCTCTCACCTCTGACCCCCTTCTGGGACACTTGAAGCCCCCCTCCACCTCTAAACAACAACCGCCTCCGCCTCCTTCTCCACCCCCTGCCCAAAGCTCCGCCTCCTCCGGCTGCCCGCACAAGACATGAGGACGCCGGCCACGCGGTGCCCTTTATAAAGATGGCGGAGGGAAGGCTGGCGGGAAGGTGCCCGATACAAAGATGGCGGCGGAGGGGGGTCTCTTGGACCCTAGAACAAGACGGCAAACAGGGGGACACATATGCGCTGAAACGTAGTTCGCGAAGGTTGAAGGGAGTCGAGAGCGGCCTTTTTAAAAATGAAGGGGAACGCTTCTAGGCGCCCGGCATAAGGGTGACCGGAAGTGAGAGCGTGAGCGGGTGCCCACAGTAAAGATGGCGGGGCTCTTTAAATACCCCGGACGGGGAAAGTGCCCGGATTTCCTGGTTTCTGCCGTGTTTGTTTCTCCTTAGAGGGGGAAACGGGACAGGGGCTCATAGAAAGCAAGGGAGACATTCCGGGGATTAATTTAGCTGCAGTTTTACAACTCTCAGGACAAAAAACAGTCCAAACCCGCTCCCGGTTTTCTCGCGCGGATCAAGATATGCATTTTTGAGCACTGAGCCCCGAAGGAGCTGGTTGAAGAGAAGGAACCCGCGTGGTATTCCTTCACCGGTGCCCAGGGAGAGGGATTGCGACCGTATTGAGGATGCATTAAAGAAAAAAACACAAACATAAACCCCAAAAGCCACCCGAAGTGTTTATCACGGCGTTGCAGCCTGCTGGCAGGGGCTCATGGGAATTGTAGTCCATGGACATCTGGAGAGCCACAGTTTGGTCACAGTTCATTATAGATTGACTTGTAATTTTTTTTTTGCCAAAAAAAGGTTTTCTGCATCATGTGAATGTTAGTCCATGGACCATTGGAGAGCTACGGTTTGGCCACCTCTGTATATGTTTTTAAACCACCGACTACCATTGCTCTGTTTAAATATGGCGGGGGAAGATTCTTTCCCTCTTCCAGTAGCAAAAGAAAAAAAAAAACCCACTTCGCGGGGGGGGGGGCGGAGAACGACGTTCTGATTGGCTATTGTCCGTGCCAGCAACAATGATGGCGACACAGCCGCCGGCTGATTAGAAGGAAGAGCAACAGGGCGCACCGTGGGGAGGACAGGAAGTGACGTTTTGTTTTGCAGGAAGTGGCCGTCAGGAAGGATGGAGTTAGGGGCCTGCAGGGTAAGGCACGCCTTTGCCCCTTTGGCTTCCACCTGATTGCCCTTGCATTTGCGCCCGGGAGAGGCTGCAGAGGCAAAGGAAGAGGGAGGGCAGAATTCTTTTGCAAAGGCAAAAGAAGAAGGAGGGAAGAGTCATGCAGAGGGAATTTATTGGGATTTGTTGGGAAATCTGACTTGTGCTAGGGCAGGGGTGGCCAAACTGTGGCTCTGTAGAGGCCCATGGACTACAATTGCCATGAGCCCCTGCCAGGGCTGGCAGGGGCTCATGGCAATTGTAGTCCATGAGCCTCTGGAGAGCCTCAGTTTGGCCACCCCTGGGCGATTTAGGTAGAGAAAGGGCAGCAGTTGACATACCCCTGTAAATTCTTACAGCCCCAGTTATAGATTGGTCATTGCCCAATGTTTTTGTATTGCTGAGAGATCTCATGACGTCCTTTCCAAGGCCTTTGAGGGTGAACTTTAGGTTTGAAGGTCATGTCTCAGGGTCAGGGAGAAATAGGAAATCTGGGGTAGGGTGAGGGCTCTCCCGGTTACTGACCCTTTTGTTTGTTTCCGCCCCTCCAGGTTGCGTTTGAAAAGGATGGCGTCTATCTACATACCAGCGCAAAGCGGCATCCTGATCAGGATTCGATCATCCCAGGGGTTATACGCATAATTGAAAAGGTGGGTGAAGGCGGGCTACCGGCTGCGATTGCAAAGCCGTTTTAGCTGGTATAGATATGGGAGGGTTGCACCCCCAGGAGGGTGGGTGTTTTGTATCATTATAGCACTTGGTTTTTTAGCATGAAACTCAGCGTGCCGAGTATTTCATCTTTAGACTTTTCAGAAAGCTCTTGGGCGTTATTGTTTAATTGGGAAAATGAAATAAAAGCTGGTGAAAGCCCAGAACTCAGAGTGGACCTGAAGAGGATTTTAATTGCCATCTTGGGGTGGGGAGTTCCAAAAGAGAATTATCAGATGATAGTTTTTTGTTCCTCTTTGTGTCTAGAAGTATAATGTCCTGTGGGTCAACTATGTTTGATATGAATTGTTTTAACACAATGTGTGTATACAGCTCTGGATGCTTTGGAAGTTCTGGGACACTTACAAGCTTACCTTTATTCAGGGCTCGGACACGTTTCTCCAATGGACACCTGTAGAGGAGCCTTCAGATGCCACTCAGATAGCGTTCACCAAGAAGGTGAGGTTCCTATCCCAGCTGTTAATCTGCCTTGACCGTCTAAATCCGTTCCATCTCAAAGACTGAGTAGCTCTGTACATGCCTTTAGACTAGGAATTCTTAAGATGGTATCATTTTGCTAACCTCTGTAGTGATCTATTTGTTGAACTGAAACCATTGGGTAAGAAGAAGAAAGGAACACCTTCTCCCTTCTAACCTTATTCTCTGCTTCTCAGGACACGGTGGGCTGCCAGCCTGATGACGAAATCTTTGACCCGGGCTATGAGCCGGACTGGGCTGTCATCAGTACTGTGGGAACTCCGTCTCGAGTCCAGGAGGAAACCAACAGTAAGGACAAAGAGGAGAGGAGGGAAATTTCCCCCAAGAATTTGATCTGCGAACTTTGTACCTGTTTGTTTTGGCAGGGCTGAAAGTTGGATGTCTCCCTTGAGTTTTTGACTTGGCTTTTTAAAACTCAGGGCTGTGAAGGAGGAGCTGTAGGGTTGTTGATAGCGTAGAATGCAGGCGTAGGAATGGAATCATAGAGTTGGAAGGGACCATACAGGCCATCTAGTCCAACAGCCGGTAACAGGGTTGCGGGATAACCTCCTGGGAAAGAAAAGGGTTGTCTCTAACACCGCTTTTTCCTTCCCCTCCAAGCCGCTTCTGGGACAAAGTCTCCTGTTCCACAGGCCCAGTGGGCTTTCACTCTCCATTTGTCTGAGCTGAAATCCATCCGTAAAAGCAAGCCAGGCCTTGGCTGGTCGTACCTCATCTTCATCACCAAAGAGGGGGTCTCCTTTCAAGCCTTGCACTTCCATCGGGGGGGTACCAAGACCCTTCTCAAAGCGCTCTGCAAATACGTCATCCTAGCCATGTGAGTGGAACTGATAGCCTGTGTTGATTTGGGGAGGGGGGGGGGCTGTGCCGGTGATGTTTTTGCTTGGCAGAAATTTGCAAAGCAAAAAAAAGAGGAAGGGGGGGACTTCATGGCCTTTTCAGCAGAATAGCATGACGCTAATGTGCAAAAGTCCATTTTGAGGCCTTGAGCAAGGATCTAGCTGTCCCCGAAGGGATCCAAGAAACCGAATCAACTGTTGGTCTAATTGTTCACCACACATTGTGTGTCCTCCCTGAATGGTGTCACTGAAGGTGGAGAAATTGCATAAAAAAAAAATTTGTAATCCATGTCTGTTTAAAAAACACTGGATGTTCAGAAAGAATACCTTTGCTCCGGAGTGCTAGCATCTATTATATAGGGAGGACTAATTAAAAAATATGTTCTCTCCCCTCCCCTGGGCTGCCTGAAGTGGCACAGTCCATGCAAGGAGGCTACCATGTTTCTGTGCAGAATCTGTGTTAAAAGGGGAGAAGGAGCTCACGCCGTATTTCTCTTCTCTCCTCCAAGCTCCCCTAAAGACTCCCGGCTCTATTTGGTTTATACACACGATTCATATGCCCTCTCCCACTCCTTCGATGAACTGCAGCTCTTCGATGACAGTTCTTCCAACCTCGTTTCGGTGAGAGATCTGGGGAATCAGACTGTGGCTTGGGACTGTGAGTCAGTAATGGGCGGCGGGGGGGGGAGGCAACCTAAATAGGCTGGAGGCTAAACAGGGTCAAGCCCTGGTTACTCTTTGGATGGGAGACCGTGGAGGAAGGCCAGGGTTGCTCCAGAGAGGCAGGCCATGGCTAACCACCTTGTCTCTTGCCTTGAAAATCCAAGAAGGCTCTCCATGTCAGTTAACACTTGCCCTGTTCTCCCAATCACAATCACGTGAGGCAGGTGAGTCTGAGGGTCGTGCAGCTACCTTGAAGTCATCAAGGTTCCATAGCACAGTACGGGTCCAGATGTGGGTCTGCCAGCTGTTAGTCTCAACTTTTTTGCCGCTGATAAATCTCTGAAGCATTCCTCAGGCTTCGAGAAACCTCAGAAGGGGTGTGACCATGGAGAATACGGCTGGGAAGCAGAGCTGTGGACACGCCCACCCAAGGCCCCTCCCCTTCCCCTTCCCACCCCCTCCAGGCCCATCGTTGGCCATTTTGGTCAATGGTCACATCACTCGATAAATGTTTAACCCAGGGGTAGTCAAAACTGCGGCCCTCCAGATGTCCATGGACTGCAATTCCCAGGAGCCCCTGCCAGCATTCGCTGGCAGGGGCTCCTGGGAATTGTAGTCCATGGACACCTGGGCCGCAGTTTTGACTACCCCTGGTTTAACCAATTAAAAAAATATATAAAAATGAATTAACTCCCACCCACTCGGGAAACCCTTCCAGGACCGCCAAGAAGCCCCGGGGTTTCATGAAACCCTGGTTGAGAAAGCTTGCCCTAACCCCAGCTGGCCCAATGGGATGGGAAGGCAATGATTGACAGGAAGAGCAGAAACTGTAAACCAGGTGGCTGAAATTGGCTGCCAGTGTCTAGATCAGAGGAACCTGGACTTTGGGAGGGGGTGGATTAGAGAGGGGTTGGTAGCAAATGCAGAGCAAACCATAAAGTTAGGGCTCCAGTGTATATCGAGGGAGGTATTTCTGGCTTGTCTGGCAGAGGAGTTTTAGATACTGTCCCCAATCCAAGCCTGCTATACTCATCCAAGGAAGAGCGAAGCCCCCAACCGGCCTGGACTCCATTTGATTCCATCTTCCTCCTCCCACAGCGATTTTTGCAGGATCCTTACGCCGCCACCTTTGGGGGCTTCTCCAAAGTCACCAATTTCTTCCGCGGGGCTCTGCACCATGAGGACGGGACCCCCCAGCATGCCCATGGCGACCCTGGTGCCGGCAACGTCGAGGACGAGACGGGCTTCGAGTTGATCACCTGTGTGAGTGTCAGAACCAAGGGCTGCACTGGGCAGGGGGCTAAAGCAGAGCGGTGGCAGGGGAAGGGTGCCCAGGCAGGTGGGTGGGGAGGGAGGAGGGACAGGAGTGGGCAGCGGGGGCCTCCAGGAGACCCAGTGTGGTGCGGTGGTTAAAAGAGGTGGCTTCTAATCTAGTGAGTCAGGTTTGATTCCGCACTCCCCCACATGCAGCCAGCTGGGTGACCTTGGCCTAGTCACAGCCCTGATAGGGCTGTTCTGACCGAGCAGTGATATCAGGGCTCTCTCAGCCTCACCCACCTCACAGGGTGTCTGTTGTGGGGAGAGAAAAGGGAAGGCAATTGTAAGCTGCTTTGAGACTCCTTCAGGGAGAGAAAAGCAGCATATAAGAACTAACCTTCTGTGTACTTAGCCCACCCCCCTGCAATCTAGAATTGCTCTGTCAGACCAGCGTAGTGTAAGCAGTGCCCAGAAGTACAATGGGGTGCGTCTCCTACTCCCGTACACAGACACCCTTCTGTCCTGAACAAGCAGCGATTCCAGAGGGGGCAACCGTGCTAAAAATAACCAGGACTCTTGCAAAAGAATGATGCAACAATCAAACAGAAAAAAGCCAAGTCTCCAGGAGCACCTTAAAAACTAACAAAATTTGTGGCAGGTCAGGACTTCCCTTGAGTCGCTGAAGAAGCGAGCAGTGACACAGAGAAGCCCCTCCCCTGCTGCAAATTTCCTTAGAATTTTAGGTGCTCTTGGGCTCTTGCGATTATTTACTGCTACGGACAGGCTAACCTGGTTGCCCTCCTCCGAGCAGGCGAATGATAGGAAAGTGCAGGTTCTCTCGCCGCATCTGAAGAAGTGGACCCTGGTCCACGGACACTGAATAAGATGCTGTTCGTCTTTCCGGTGCCACGAGACTCCCGTGGAGCTTTCCTCCTTCCCTAGCGCTTTTCCTGTTTTCTACCGACAGCAGGCACGGCTGGCGGAGCGGCCCTCTGTCCAGCGGGAGACCCCGGTCACGGAGCAGGAGTGGGAGCAGCACCTGGATCCTGATGGGCGTGTGGTGGATCCCAGCGGGTTGCGCAGAAGGATCTTTGCCGGGGTGAGCTTGACCGGCCTTGGGGGAAGTGGGAGGGAGAGACACCCATTGTAGGCCCGAAAACAGCAGGTGGAGAAGAAAAAGGGCACGTGGCTGGCTGTCGGTGAAGCCCGGAGTGCTTCCTTTCCCTTCCTGGCCCCCAGAATGCAATGCCAGGGTAGGGTGTGGTGCCTGTTCTGTAACAGACATCCAAACATTCCCACCTGTGGTTTTTTTTTTCCTGGCCTGTCTTTCTGCCCCGTCCAGAGCCTCCTACAGAAAAAAGGCAGAGCGCCAAGGCAGTCGGCATAAATTACAGTAACCAAATGAACAATGATTCTTTCCCAGCCTGGTCCAACCAAAACAATCTTCTGTTAAGTTTTATGGAAGGTTGGTTCTAGCCGTGAAAACCTGGTCCCCCAAGGGAACAGTTCATCATAAACGATATTATTCTTGTGGGAATGTCTCCAACAAAATCATGAATGGTTATAGAATCATAGAGTGGGAAGGGGCCAGACAGGCCATCTAGTCCAAACCCCCTGCTCAGTGCAGGATCAGCCCAAAGCATCCATGCTAAGGATCTGTCCAGCTGCTGCTTGAAGACTCACCCCATCCTTGGCCAGCCCATTCCACTACTGAGCTGCCCTGGCTGTGAAGAATTTCCCCCCTGATAATTAGCCGATATTGTTCTCCACACAGTTCAAAACTATTACTGCCAACAGGAACCTTTCCCTGCCCTCCTCCGAGTGACAACCTTTCATATAATTAAAGGGAGCCATCTTGTCCCTTCTCAGCCTCCTCTTCTCCAGCCTGAACCTTCCCAAGTCCCTCAGCCTTTCCTCACAGGGCTTGGTCCCCAGGCCCAGGATCACTCTCGTCGCTCTCCTCTGACCCCTCTCAATTTTGTCCCCATCCTTCTGACCCCTGTCAATTTTGTCCCCTTCCTTGTGCTTCGTTGAGTCTCTGCCACCGAGGAAAAATTTTTTGAGAGCGATGGAAGCATCCGGAGATCGTTCCGACAGGCCTGGCAAAGAATCGCTGTTGATTGGATGATTGCAATTTTTGTCGATTGCCTTTGCGCTCGGGTTTTCTCCTGCTGGATGCTCAGCAACTTAACCGGGCCGCTCTCTTCTTGGCTGTCCCCTCCCAGGGCCTCAGCATGCCTCTGCGAAAGGAGGCTTGGAAGTACTTGCTGGGCTGCTACGCCTGGGAGAACAGCGCCGAGGAGAACAAAGCACAAGTGAGGCGGAAAACGTAAGGCCGGGGCGGAGTTTAGGGAGGCCTTGGGGCGGGGATTCAGGAGGGCACGGTCCAGATTCAGGGCGCGAGCCTTCTGACTCTCGCTCCCACTCCTGTTTTTCATCAGGGACGAGTATTTCCGCATGAAGCTGCAGTGGAAGTCGGTCAGCGAGGAGCAGGAACGACGGAACTCCCTGCTGCGTGGCTACCGCAGCCTGATTGGTCAGTGGGAGCTCCACCTCCCGTGCCTGATTAGTCGAGGGCAATATTCCCCTCCTTGTCCCGGAATGCATTTCTTTGTCTTTTTCGGGTTGGCTTGCTTTTGGTCCCCCAGAGCAGGGGCAGTCAACCTGTGGTCCTCCAGAGATGATCATTGGCTACAATTCCCATGCAAACGCTGGCAGGGGCTCATGGGAATTGTAGTCCATGGACATCTGGAGCACCACAGGTTTGCTACCCGTGCCACAGAGGCTTGGTCGCACAGAGCCAGATGCCTGGTAATTGTAAAACCATCCCGGGATCATAGACTTAGTTTGGACAAAACTCTCGCCCTGCTGGGGTAGACCCAAAGGGCCTGCGTCCTTTCTTGGGAAGCCCAGCACAAAATAGCAGACTTTCCTCACTGTTTCTCTCACCCCCACCCTCTACCAGCTCCCAATATTCAGAAATGCTTTCTGAACACGGAGATCCTATTGCTAACAGCCACAGATCCCTAAATCTCTTATAAGACATTTTAATGGGGCTGGGAGTGTGTTTGTTCATTTGACCTGAGTGGGTTTGTTTACTTGACCTGAATCTGCTGCCTGTCAATGCCTCGGGTGCCCCAATTTCTGCTGCTGGGTGCACATCAGTGGGGCGCATGCATGCCTTTTGGAGAGCAGCAAACAGATTGGCATAGAGTTCTCCAGACGGGGCCAGAGCAGAGATTGATACGGAAGTGGCCGACTTCCTTTCAGCCCCTGGGCTAATAACCCCTGTCCTGGAATTTCCCCTTATTTTCCCCTCCTTGCCAAAAGGATGTTTTCCATCCAGTGGCTTAGCACGAGCCTGACATCCTCTTTCCTTCTTGATAAGGGCCAAATGTGACTCAATGTGGGTGTATTTTCAGGGGGTTTCTTAAAAAAACCAACCACTCCAAGCCCCAGTATGCATGACTTTGCTGTGAACGGCACTGCATCTCGGCCACGTCACGTTTGTGGGGAGATCCTTCTACTCTTGCCTTCGCCAACACGGATAATCTGGCATCACGTATGTGAGCCTGCCTCTCTTTGTGCAGAAAGGGACGTGAGTCGCACGGATCGGAACAACAAGTTCTACGAAGGCAGTGAGAATCCGGGCCTCGTGCTGCTGAACGACGTCCTGATGACCTATTGCATGTACAACTTTGACCTTGGTGAGGATCTCGTTGGCTCCTGGGGCGGGGGAGAGGCAGGACCAGGCCAGACTTTCAGGGCTCCTCGGGCAGTTTGGCATAACAGGACACCCTAAGGGTCCCGGGGAACAGTTGTGGCTCGTTGAGGGGCGGAGGAGAAATGCAGCCTTTGAATTGATGGCCCCAAGTTCCACAGGACGGTTTGAACAGGTTGAGACGCTCTCCCAGTTTCCAGCATCCTCCTGTGTTAGCGGTGACTGGAGCGGGAGAGGGGCATGTAAGGACACGCTGAAACATGGAGAAGTAACCAAAACGTGGCCACACGGTAGGTTCGTTAAAACGAAAAAGGTGAGTCCGTGCGAGGCAGAAAATGGAAATAAGAAATGTTACTAATGCAATCAAACCGCTTCTGCTTTAGTGCAAACTGTATCCGCTAGAAATGGCGAGGAACGAAGGCTTAAGGAGGATTCATGCCCTAGACGACCACACGTTTTGTTTGCATGAAAGTAGAAGCTGCTTGATTACATCAGCAAAATTTCTTCTCTACCTTTGTGGCCTCGCATGGAAACCTGGAGAAAGACCTGCCTGGGTATGACAGGTCCCTGCCAGCAGAGGGCACTGTGTGGCCCTCCCAAACATCTCCAGCTGCAAAAGAAGGGGCTTTCCTTCACCCGTATTCTCCACTCCTCTCCTGAGCCTGTTTCTTTCACCCTGGAAATCCAGGGCCGGGATTGCCCGCAACCTGTTTCCCTTTGCTTGAGGGAAGGCCTTGCTTCGCCCCATGATTCAAGGAGACGTTGCAGACCTTGGAAGCCCTAGATGGCTTGGGATCTCCATACCCACCCTTTTGTGAACTGACCTGACCACGCTTTGGGGGCTTCTGCCTTCCGTGGTTAGTTGGCAACCAATCTTCCCTTTAATCCCCCCTTCTGAGCAGAGCTTTTCCTGAGTCAGTCCCTCCTTCCCTGCCCTGTTTCCGGTTGTCCTTTTATGTACATGTATTTTACTGTCTCACGTGCGTGCTCTGCCTTGCCTAGGTTACGTTCAAGGCATGAGCGACCTCCTCTCCCCGATCCTTTACATCACCCAAAATGAAGTGGACGCCTTCTGGTGCTTCTGCGGGTTCATGGAGTTAGTGGTGAGTTGGGACAACCATGGACATCGCCCCCCCCCCTCCCATAGAGCTACGAGTGGCAAGCGGAAGCCTGCAGGAGATGTATGCCTTGCTTCTGGGGAGGCATGCTTGTAAGGAAGCTGTAACCGTTTGAGCCTTTATAATAAAAAGGGAACAGCCTCCAGGGTGGAGACTGTCCGGGCCTGTCCGGCCCTGGAATACAGGCCAATCCGGGCACCCAGCAGTAAGGCTGGCTTTTATTGATGGGTGTTATTTTGGGCCTCGGCCATAAGCCTGGCGGAACGGCCCCATCTTGCAGACCCTGGAGAATTGATTTAGGCCCTGCAGGGTCCTGATCTCTCTTGGGAGCCTATTCCACCTGGCTGGGGCCAGGGCTGAGAACAAGAAGTGGGCAGGGCCTGCACCCAAGACTCCTCCCCTTTAGCAGGTTCCCTCCGGCTTCTCCCTCTGCAGCACCGCAACTTTGAGGAGAGCCAGGAGTCCATGAAGCGCCAGCTGGCTCAGCTCACCCTCCTGCTCCGGGTGCTCGATCCGCCACTCTGTGACTTCCTCGGTAGGTCACGGTCGGGTGGCCAAAAAGTGGAGCGTTCCCCCATTCTGTGTCACCTGCTCAGAGGAGGCCCTGATCAGGATGGGCCAGCCTAGCTAAGCAGGGTCAGCCCTGGTTAGTATTTGGATGGGCAACCAGGGTTACTCCACAGAGGCAGGTAAGCTGCTTATGAGGATCTCCTGCCTTGAAAACCCCATTAAGTTCACTGTGACATGACAGCAAAAAAGGAAAGTGGCAAAGACCAGAGATCTTCTATTCAGATGTATTTTAGGAGCTCTTTCCCCAAGAACTTAGACACCTTTTGAATCCTCAGCTCTCTTGGGTCTCTTCTCCTGGCTTTCATTTCCCTTCAGCCCCTTTAGTTCTGGGAGTTTGGGGATGCCTGTTTTATAATCTTAAGAAGGGCCCAGCTGGGGAATGGACACCCCTTACCAACCCCTGACTCCTGTCCTTGCTTCCCTCCAGACTCCAAGGAGTCAGGCACTTTGTGCTTCTGCTTCCGGTGGGTCCTCATCTGGTTCAAGAGAGAATTCGCCTTCTCCGAGATTCTGCAGCTGTGGGAGGTGAGGCAGGGGCCAAAATGGAGTCCCTCCCGCTAACCCAGGCACAGCCTGTCATCTTGGCTCACTCTCCTCTCTTTGCCTTCCGCCGCCCAAATGGTATCAGTGTTCTCTTCTCCTTCAGGCGCTGTGGACAGGCTTGCCTTGCCCCAACTTCCACCTTCTGGTGGCTTGTGGGATTCTGGATGCGGAGAGACAGGCGCTCATGAACTCCGGCTTTGGCTTCAATGAGATCCTCAAGGTGAGAGCAGACCCTCGGCTGCATCAGGCCGCCTGGTCCAGGAACTTAGATGCCTCCATCCCTTTTTTATTGTTTGCTGAGTTCCAGGGGAAGCAGCTGGTATGGGTCAGTTGCAGGAAACAATGTCCTCCTTCTATGGCGTTAGACCAATTGTCTATCAATTACTGTTCGACGGATAAGACAGGCAAGATTAGTGGACTTTCTAATGAACTCCACCCAGACATAGGAAAACAGCTCCCAAATAGACTTGCTAATGAACTCTACCCAGATACAGCAAAAGTGTTTCCTAATTTCACCCTGGGAGATGCCAAGATAAGAAAGGAATGTGATACATTACATTTCACACACATACTGAGAAGTAAAAGAAATGCCCAGTAACTGTTCACACACTCCTCAGTCTTGCTGTGTCCTACCTCTAAAGATGCCAGCTGTGGCTATTGGCAAAACATCAGGCACTAAAACTACCAGACCATGGCCACACACAACAGCCAGCTTCAGCACTCTCAGCTCAGATCAGCAACAGCTCTTTCCAATCACATCTTATCTGGTCCCTTTAAGTGGTGATGCTGGAGTTTGAACCCAGGGATGCCAAGCAGCTGCTCTGCCACTGAGCCCTGTCCCGTCCCCAGGTGCCCTGTGCCTGGGTGGAGTTCATTAGAAAGTCCATTAGTCTTGCCTGTCTTATCAGTCAAGCACTCCGTGGAGCGTCTTCCCTTCTGAGCCTGTTCCGCCTCTTCGCAGCACATCAACGAGCTCACGATGAAGATGAGCGTGGAAGACATTTTGTGCCGGGCCGAGGCCATCTACAGGCAGCTGGCGGCGACTCCGGTAGGGAATCTCTGAAGTCGCCTTATTTCTGGTTGGCCGGGTGGGCCTGCTCTGCTCGGACTGGACTTCTCCAGCCAGCAGAGGGCCTCAAAGGTCTCGGGCAGGGAAAGGTCTCTCCTGACATCTGTTGGCCAAGCCCTTCGAGCGGAGGAGACGAGCTGCACCCGAGCGCCTCTGCAGGCAAACCGGGCCCCAGTCCGTCCTCCGGGGAACCAATGGAGCCTCAGCGTTTGCGGAAGCTGAGCGGGCCGGGCCAGCCAGCGCCCCTCTGTCTCCTCTCTTGACCACTGCTGGGAAAGCGATCCGTAAGCGGATCCGTCTCCGGAAGGTCCTTTTTCCATTGGGATGAGAGAATCCGAGCCGCTCCCTTTCTCAAAGACCCTGATGGGGCGAAATGTGACCGAAGGTGACCTTGCCTTTCCCCTGCTCTCTGTCTCGGCGGCTGCAAGATGCCCTGTGTAGAGGGAGAAATGGGTCCAGTGATGTGTTTTTTGCTTCCTTCCCTCCCCCTTTCTCCCGAGTGAAGACCAAAGAAGGTTAGGGGGTTTTCCGGGGAGAAAGGTCCTCTGACAACCTGGTGGGGTACGTGGGGCTGGGAGGGCGGGACGGGGCCAAGGTCAGCCGGCAAACATTCTGGGTGCAGCGAGGATTCGAACCTGGGGCTCCCGGTTCTTAGTTCGTTACACTCCGCTGATGCCTGAATGCCTTAAAAGGTCTAGAACCGGGTTGGCCGAACCGTGGCTCTCCAGAGGTCCGCGGACTACAATTCCCATGAGCCCCTGCCGGCATGGCAGGGGCTCATAGGAATTGTACTCCGCGGACCTCTGGAGAGCCACGGTTCGGCCACCCCTGGCCTACAACACAGGCACGGCCTGGTAAAACCAGATCAGCAGTCTGTTTAGCCGAACCGTTTACACTGTTGCCGAGTCGTGTGCTGCAGAGCAGCCCCCTGAGCCCGGGCCTGTAGACGGTCCCCGTCTGCTGCCTGCACGAAGCCCTCGCTTTCCCCTGTTGCGTCCTTAGCTTCCAAGACCTGAGGCCAAAACCCTCAGGTCTTGGAAGCTAAGCAGGGGCGGCCCTGGCAAGGATTTGGGGGGAGACCTCCAAGGAATTGCAGGGGTGTGAAGTATGGATGACATTGGGGGGGGGGACGCGGCTGAAGGCTTCCGGGGCTCAGCTTTCACCCCCTCCTCTTTTCTGTCTCCTCTCCCCCTCCCCTACCAGGACCTCCCCCGCAACGTCCAGGAGCTGCTGGGCCTCTCTGAAGGCAAATCCCCGTCCCCCAGCACGGACACGGCCAGCTCCCCGCAGCCCCTGTCCCCCAGCCAGGCCCAGGAGATGGAGCTGACCGACAGCGTTTCCCCCAGCCTGCCCGACAGCAGCATCGAAATCCTGCCCCCGGAGGAGGGGACCACCTCTCAGTCGCTCTCTCCTTGAAAGCAGAAAGTCCCGTCGTCTCCACCGCCGCCATCTTCCTTAACACAAGGCACTTTAACCAGAACGGGGGGGTGGGGGGGGAGGGCTAAGTTCAAGGTCAAGGGAAGGGGGAGAGGGGGTATTTTGGGCATGAGGTTCTCCCCTTGGCTCTAGGAATGCCCGCTGTCCGAAGGTACTCCGGGCCACGGAGGCAGCTGCGTCCTCCGGGCCTCCTCGAGAAAGGGGGGGGGGGAGTGGATCTCAAAGAGGCCAGGGCTCGGAGCACGTGATGTGCCTTTCCCATGATGCACAGGGGCCGAAGCTGGCTGTCCCAGAGGGTTGGTGGGGTGTTCTCTCCCTGGGAGAGGGGAAGGAGCTATTGCTGTCGCTTTTCTCCGGCAGCCTAGCCCAGATCCTCTCAGCGGCTTCCCTTCGCTCCTAAATCCTCTGGGGCAGAGGGCTGGGCTTCATTTCCGCACATGGTCACATCTCCGCCCTCTCTCTGGTGACGTTCCTGGCCTGCCTTTCTCTCCGCGTTCTTCCACATTGGCCGGTTGAGCAGCAGTCTGACGGCAGCGCCTCTCTCTGTGTGTCTTTTTGGGGTGTTTCTCACACCTCCTCACATGGCTAATGAAACTTTCCTGCAGCTGCCCGCCCAAGTTAGGAAACCCCCACCTTTGAGGGGAAAGGGGAGCGGCCTCTGGTAGTTCAGAGCAACAGAAGAGGTGCCGAGGGAAAGGGAAAGGTGGGAGGTGTCCCCCCCCCCTGAGGATCTCAGCCCTGGAGGTGAAAAGCCAGCATTCCTGGTTACTGCTGGTGTCGCTGTCGGATTGCTTGCTCTGCCCGGAAGGCGCCTGGCCCCTCTTAGGCAGCGGCTTCGAACTGACTTGCGGGGCGACCCCTTGTGCCTGCCCGTGCGCTCCTGGCGTCCCACTTTGCTCTGGTCTCAGCCCTCACCTCGGTTTCTTTGTTTCCTTTGTAACCGTGCATTAAAACCGTGGTGTCATTTCGTTTGGCTTGTGTGTTTTGGGGAGAGGGGGTGTTGTGTGTGGCGGGAGGGGCTATTGGTTGGCGAGGGGGTGCGGCGTGAGCCAGTGAGATCCGCGGGTTTGCGCTAAGGAACTGGTCATATCCTAGGACTCCCCCACGCCATCTGCCCAGTCCTCGTAACAACCAGACTGGCAGCTGTGACGGTTTTAAGTGTGCCTTACAAATGCCCTTGGTGCCAGCGTGGTGTGGGGGTTGAGAGGGCGAGGCAAGTTCGGTTCCCCGCTCATCCACGTCCAACCAGCTGGGTGACCTTGGGCTAGTTACAGTCCTGATTGTGCTGCTTTCACAGAGCCGTAATATCGGGGCTCTTTCAGCCCCACCTACCTCGCAGGTGGCTCGTTGGGAGGAGAGGAAGGGAAGGTTGATTGTGAGCCGCTTTCAGACCCATGAGGCCTGCTGCGTGACCTTGGGCTGGTCCTGGTTCTCTTAGAGCTCTCTCAGCCTCACCTATGTCCCAGGGCAGGGGTAGTCAAACTACAGCCCTCCAGATGTCCGTGGACTACAATTCCCATGAGCCCCTGCCAGCGAATGCTGGCAGGGGCTCATGGGAATTGTAGTCCACGGACATCTGGAGGGCCGCAGTTTGACTACCCCTGTCTCAGGGTGTCTGCTGTGGGGAGAGGAAAGGGAAGGCGATATTAAGCCGCTTTGAGACTCCTTCAGGTGAAAAAGCGGGTTACAAAACCTGGAGGCGGTCTGAAGTGGGGGTGTGGGGCTGTGCGTCAGACCCACAGAGGCCCAGACTGTGCTGTGGCGCGAGGCAGGCCCTCCTCTCAATGCCCCCCTCCACAGCAGGTCCTCTGAAAAGACAGGACAAAACTGGCTGCATAGGGACTTGCGACCTTTTGGCTCAGCTTTGCAGCAGGCGGGGGCCACTGACGCATGGACCTAGCAGCCCTGCAGCCTCCCGAAACAAGGCGCTGGGGGAGGGGGCCGGACCTGGAGCCAAGATTGTGTCTCCGAAACGGCCTGTTTCCCCTCCGGACTAGCCGCGGCACGGACGAGCAGGTGGCAACCCTTCCACGGACCAGCCTGGCCCAGGGGGTGGGTGTTCAAACACTCTTTCCGAGGGGAAGCCAGCTTTTCCTGGGCCCGCATCTCAGGCGGGAAGGCGCATCCCTGCCGTGCAAGCCCAAAGCCATCTTCCTGCGCATGAAGTCGATCCAGCATCAGCCTTCACCTTTTGCAGTCTCTGCAGCAGAGCCCCGGCGACCACTGCAGTGGCTACAGCAGTGTGCTCCTCTCCCCCTCCCCACCCGTGCTGCAGGACAGCAATGCAGGGAGAGGAGGAGGAGGAGGAGGAGGAGGAGGGAGGGAGGGGCGGGCTGGCTGGCTGGCGATTCTCTGCTCTTGGCCTGGGGGTCGTCTCCTGCTTTGACGCTTCCTTCCCGGGTCCAGCAGGGGTAGGAGGGGGGAGCGCTCCGATCCTGGTGCCGCCTTTGCACGCCGTGGGCCTCCGCACTGCCCCGCAGGGGGGCCGCATCTCCGGCTTGTCCTCCCGTGCTCCCGCTGCCTGCAGCTGCATTCATAAAACTGCCACCCGCAGCAAACCTGAGCTCATTCATAAAAGGAGGGGGGGAAATAAATTTCCACTGCAGTGTCAGAGAAGGGGCGATGAGGAGGGAGTGCGCTGCTCGGCAGAGCGGACCGAGGATTTTGGGATCGTCTGCCTGGGGGGTGGTCAGGGACCGGCTTTCTGGCTGCCAGACCCTTCCCCGGAGCAACCCGTGGGATTCCAGGGGGGCTTGAGCTTCCCCCTGTCCCACTAAAGGTCAGGATAGTGGCCGTTTCCCCAACTGGCTATCAAAACACGAAGACCAGCCCTGCTGAATCAGACCAAAAGTTCTCAGAGGTCAGGGACGGAGCATATGCCTTGCCTGAAGAAAATCCTAAATTAAATCCCTGCATCTAAAGGGTGTCATTCTTTCTTTTTTTTTTTTTGGAGGGGAAGGGGGTCTTTCTCACCTGAGACCTTGGAAGATCTGTCAAACAGACAGCTGTGAACTCTGCAGCAAGGGACACAGATATCCACGGTTGCCCCTAATTATCCCTGTGGGACTTTCTCGTGTTCCCTTTCTTCTCTGAGCCATCATTCTTCCCGTCCGGTCGGGTTGCCAGCCTGGACCGGGGGACTCCCCAGAATGAAAACTCATCTCCAGAGGGCTTACACCCAGCTGAAGTCGTGTCCCCCACCCCATTCCCACTGCTGAGATCTCAGGAATTCCCCAACTTGGAGTTGGTAAACGGTGGAACGGTGAGGTTCGGCTTCCTAAAAAGGTGACGTGATCAAGGCAGGGGGTGGGAAAGGATCAGTAGCCCCCGAGACTAGGGAAATTGTGCACCTTCCCCTCCAGATGGTTGGCTGGCACGTTCGGCCTGTGCCCTTTTGGGACAGACTGCCCAAGCCAGACTGGAAAAAGAGTCACGTGAAGGTCTGGGGAAGGGGATGACGGCCGGATGATGTCGTGCGGCTGATGCACACCATCCTGTGGTCACCTGGCCAGCTGCCTGTGAAGGTGCAGAAACAAGCACAGTTCTCCACATTAGAGAACTGTCTCAGCCTCACCCACCCCACAGGGTGTCTGTTGTGGGGAGAGGAAAGGGAAGGCAACTGTAAGCCCCTTTGAGCCTCCTTCAGGTAGGGAAAAACGGCATATAAGAACCAACTCTTCTTCTTCTTCTAGAGGCTTCTGGCCACTGCGCCCTGCTAGCTCACAAAACCAAGGAAGAAAAGTACAACTTCCTCCCTGCGGCATTAGTTTTCTAGGTGCAGGGAGCTGCTTCGGGCAAAGGAGCATTAACACCCAGAACCTTCCCCCGTGGTCCGAGGAGGTCCAGTCCATTCTCCTGCCTCCAACCTTCGTAGACCGGCCTTGAGTTTTTGTCAATTAATTGGCCAATCTATCCGGCCTTACACACAAGCCAGTGAGCCTGCTTTTCCCAGGAAACCTGCATAGGATGGGGGCTGCATATGCATTTTTTAGGGTTGCCAACTTCCAGGGGGTGCCTGGAAATCCAGGCAACAGAGACCAGCATGACCCTGCCTCTCCCCAAATCGCCCGGAAACGAGACCTGGATTCAGCAGTCCTCATTTGCACATTAAAAAAAAAAAGAAATTGTTTTGCGGGAGATAAATATTTCAGGCGAACAGTTGCCTGTGACACAATTCGGCAGCTCTCGTGCTGCATCTGCTTGTCTAACCTTTTGAAATTAGATTTGGGAACATATGTCTTCTCAGGTGCTGTCTGCCCGCCTGTTCTTTTGTTTTTTTTTTTGTTTGTTTTTTTTAAAGCATCCGTATTAAAAGCGCTCTCGAAAAAGCCCACTGCCGGGCGAATCAAAGGCACCTCGTTGAGCCGCCCTGAGCCGTATGGGAGGGCGGTATAGAAATCTAATAATAAATAAACATAAAATAAAAACCGACCCAAAGATTTTTGGAACGACCGCTCTGCTTTGAGCCCTTGGTCTCGCACGAGTCATTCCTGCAGCCTCAGTTTCCCCCTCTGTAAAATGTGACCAGCCCGGGCGGGGGTTGGGGGGGGGCTATTTTTAGGCTGTCGTGAGGTTGCCTCGTGTGCTGATGGTGCGGTTAAAATTATCCCTGCGAGCAGGTGCCAGCGATGAAGGGCTTCTGGGTGCCAGGGGGCACCTTCTAGATCTGGCAGCATTCATATTTGTGGCTGGCAGAGGAAGAGAAAGCTCTCTTTTTTAAAAAGAAAATTCGTTAATGTCCTTCCAGGCTTCGGCTAGGGGAAATCTAGGTCACCCCAGCGCGGCTGCATCATAAGGTTCCCCCATCTCCTCCTTTTCTCTCTCTCTCTCTCTCTCTCTCTCTGTGCTGCCCCAATGCAGAGGGGAGGGGTCTATTTCTGGAAATGCAGCCCCTGTTATGCAACAGCACTCCTGAGAGCAAGCCTATTTTTATCCAGGCTGCGAGCTTGCGGGCTGCAACAATCAGACCCCACTCAAATAGTGTCAGACCCCACTCAAATAGTGTCCCCTGGCAGCGGGCGACTTTCCAGGCCGCCTGTCCGGTGGCTGCCCCCACGGGGAACGGCCCTGTAGTCCTAACCCCACGACCCCGCTGCAGTTTGAGGCCTGCCAACCCCACTCCTAAAGCAGACTGACCCTCCTTTTGGTGAGCGTCCCTGGGACCCTCTCTGGAACAGCTCCGGTGTTCTGGCTTTTGGCTCAGGGGCAGAGCGTCTGCTTGGCATGCAGAAGGCCCCAGGTCTTCTCCCCAGCGTTTCCAGACAACCTCTCTCTCTACCAAAGACCCTGGAGGGCTGCTGCTTGTTGGAGCAGACAGGAAAGACTGTGATGGACCCCTGGTCTGATTCTGCATCAGGGAGCTTTGTCTGCCTAGGGTGACCCACAGCACCCCATAGGATTTGCCCAACAACCAAAATTTCACATCCATGGCCCATTGCCAGAATAGGAGGAGGAAAAATGAAGGAGAAGGAGGGGGGGGGGCAAAAAATTGAGGTAACTTTACTATATTTTGTAAGGTGCAGACTTCTTTTTCAAGACCTCCCCTTCCCGAAGACGAGCTGTTTTTTGTACCCTGCTTTCTCCGATCCCAAGGAGTCTTGAAGCAGCTTACAATCACCTTCCCTTCTTTTCCCCACAACACAGAGAGAGGGTGCATTTCTTCCGGCCCTTACTGGCAGGAGGGGAGAGCTGCCAGACAAAAGGGCAGTGTGTGAATTATTTGACCCTAATTTTTGTGCCTTTGGGAGATGTCTGGGTCAACTTTGATTGGTGCAAGAGAAATTAACCTGCCCTTCATTGTAGGAATAAGACCAGAGGCAGGTACTGGAGGTTACAGATAAGACCAGGGGTCGGTACCACCCCTTTCTCATCCCTGCCATTAACCGCACAGATACAGAGTGACAAGAAGAACTGTAATGAGTTAAGTAAACAGGGAAGTGTCATTTGAACGCTGGCCATAATAAGCTGGCCTCCTGGCCCTGACCCTTTTGATCACAGGGGTCTTGACACAAGGTCTCTACCTGCACTCCCCACTGGTGGGTTTTTCCGGCGCTCAGAAGGCTTGATCCCAGACACATTTCTTCTTCAGATCTCTGATGGGGGGCGGGGAGCTTAAAACAGAACCCTAGAACTGGACGGGGGACAGTTGACCCCTCCCCAAGGACCACCTTCCTAATTTTTTTGAAATTTATTTCATTCATTATTACATCCGTTTGCCGCCCTCCCTCCAGGGACCCAGGGCGGCTCATGACGATACAAATCGCGTAAAAATATAATTTAGGAGTTAAAAACGAATCGAGAGATTGTAGAACCATTAAAAACCAAAATCAAACACTGAATTGCTTGCTTCTCTTAATCCTATGGGAGAAAACGGGGAGGGGAGGGGGGAGGGGGCGGAAGGCCCTAGCTGAGGTCTAATTTGGTGGGTTTCGGGCAGGAGGGCAGAGATTCAAGGGGTCCTTCCAGCCTCACCCGTAGGCCTTGTGGAAACGTTCTGCCTAAATCGTCCCCGGGAGCCGCTGTTTCCCTGCGTAGGGAAAACCTATTTTAAGGAATAAATATTAACCTTGCCTCACACTCCGGAGCCAAATTGCATTGGGAGACTTGAAGGGGGGGGGGCAACTCGCAGCGAGGAAAAGCTGACCAAGGTCCCTCCAGGGAAGGAACGAGCATCGTTCTCATTAACTTGGTCCCTCTGGGCGAAGACATTCAATTAGCAACGAAGGAGCAGAGGCGGAGAAGCCAGCAAACTGCACAATGTTGGCATCTTCCCCATGTCCCGTGGAGGGAAGGAATGTTTCGGTTCTTGGACAGAGGACTTGGGATCTCTCCACGACATCTTCCCCGTGTGCCTTAGCAACGTGTTTCGCACCCAGGCCACGTTCTCCCGGAGCTGGTAGACCTGCGTGCCTGGGCGGCCCTCCAGGAGGAGGTTGTAGGCATCTCTTATTTAGTGCTCCGACGCTGCAGTATACAGGAAAGCATCAGGTCAGAGGGGAGAGGTCTAACTCAGCCAGCTCTTCTGACATGCCAGTTTTCGATCTGTGGAAACGTTTTAAAGAAAGCTTTCCCAGTCACAGGAGGTCCGGCCTGGGAAGCTTTCTTAAAAACATTTCCACAGATCGAAAACCGGTTGTCCGTCTCAGCGAGACAATGACTAGTTTTCGCCCATGCAGGAGAACGGGGTAAGAGAGTCCCGGGGTGGTAGAACGGTCTGAACCTATTTAGAGGATGACAGAGCCCACACATGGTGGAGTGGCTAAGAGCAACAGCCTCTAATCTGGAGGACCGGGTTTGATTCCCCACTCCTTCCCCACCTGCAGCCAGCTAGGTGACCTTGGGCTAGTCACAGTCCTGATAAGAGTTGTCCTTTCAGTTCTCCCAGAGCTCTCTTGGCCCTACCGACATCACAGGGCGTCTGTTGTGGGGGGAGAAAGGGGGAGGCAATTGTAAGCTGCCGGGGTACTCCTTTGGATAGTGGAAAGTGGGATATTAGAAATCAACGGTCTTCTTCTTCACTCCTGTGCTTGTGTGTTTTAAATGCACCAGAACTGTAAGAGAAGCTGGGGAGGGGGGTGCGTGTCTTTTTCATTGTTTAGTTTTCCACTGACTGGTCTTGCGTTTAGTTGTTTCGGTCAAGCAGGAATCTGCTGCCTGCAGCGGTACAGCCCATCTTGCCGACTCAGCCGCCACGTTCCCCACTGAATTCTCCTGCATGTGGGAACCCGACATTAGGCAAACGGCCAGAATACTGCTCTAAACAGGATTTCAGCACATGCTCAGCTAAAGGGAGAGAGAAGGATGCAAGCCCCTTTGTGTCCCCTTTGGGGATGCAGGTGCAGTATAAATCAACAGAAATCCATCATCTCAGCTCATGGATTGTATAGGCTTGAGAAACCTGCAGTATGTTTGGCTAGCGCCAGGGGTGGCCAGATGGTGGCTCTCCAGATATCCTGGCAGGGGCTCATGGGAATTGTAGTTCATGGGCATCTGGGGAGCCAACTCCTTAGCCACCTTAGGCGAGGCATCCCCCCTCTCCCCTCTCAAGTCAAAGCTACCTATGGTGACCTTATGAGACAGAGTTGGTTTGCCTCCACATAGAATCACAGAGTTGGAAGGGACCTCCAGGATCATCTAGTCCAACCCACTGCACAATGCAGGAACTCATAACTGACTCCAATTTAATGCTGAAGTGGTCCTTCCACCAAAAATCTCCAGAATCTAGCCTGGCCTGGAGGAAATCCTCTCTCATGACCCTGATGTTCCTTGGGGGTCTCCCATACAAATACTAGACAGGGCTGATCCTGCTTGGCTAGCCTGGGAATATCACCAGATGCCCCTACTCCAGGGGTAGTCAACCTGTGGTCCTCCAGATGTCCATGGACTACAATTCCCATGAGCCCCTGCCAGCATTTGCTGGCAGGGGCTCATGGGAATTGTAGTCCATGGACATCTGGAGGACCACAGGTTGACTACCCCTGCCCTACTCGACCGTAACCATGAGAAATCTCTTTAAAAGACATTGGCGGCCTCCCTCTTGGCCCAGTACCCGAAAGCCACTTCAAAATCTGCCTGCTATGGATTCTCCTCCAGGTAATCTAGTTTTGGAATACATCTGATAATTTGATGTGCGTAGTTCTCCGCCATTCCTAAGACTATTCACTTGTACCGATTAAAAAACTGGCCAAGATCGACTTTGACTCGGAAGGAAAGAAGAGCTTGGTTGGTCCGGAGGCGGTGAGGACCAAGGTTTTGCCCAGCCAGAGGGTGGGACCGGGTAGATTCAGGCCCGTCTCGCTACAGAGCCTGGCAAAGGAGGGTGTGGGTTCAATAACTGTTTAAAAGGCTCATAATGCCCAGTTTGCTCAACCAAATGCTCCGCCATGGGCCCGCCACTAAAACACCAAACCTGCAGCTGAGATAGTGGAGAAAGGGCTGGCCTCTTAGCCCCGTCACGACACGACGTTTCCCAAGGTGCTTTGCTTGGCAGCCATGACGGTTATGTCAGCTGGAAACTGATCAATGCTTCTTGTTTTGGCTCGTCCTCCGGCACCTGTGTCAATGGCAAAACGGCTAGCCGGGGGGTGGGGGGGTGGGAGCGGGGTTCAGTGCACATGAGCTTTCCCGCCTCCGGAGGGCACCAACTCTGACAGCCCCTCATTCTGCCGCCGCTCCCCTACAATCTGTCTGGGTTTTTCTCTGCCAAGATGCCCGTCCGCGCCCGAGCTGGGGAGTTGGCGCAGACCGAGGGGCTGGCAAGGGGCCAGTTCTTCTGCCCTGGCAGCCGGAGTCGTTCCCCGTCGGTGGCGGAGAGGCCCAGAAGCCTCTTTGCAAACCGCAGAAGCATCACAATTCCTCGGGGGGCCCTTGGAAGTTTGTGAAATCCGTTTAATGGGGGCACCGATTCATTAAGGGATAAAACCAGCTGGCGCGGAAACAAGGGTAGAGCTGATGAATTAGCCTTCTGTAAAGCAAGGTTCCCATTCGGGGGATGCCCTTTAGGAAGGGCAAGCCAGCCTAGAATGGCAGGTCTGCTGTACCCCTTCAGGGGCATGTTTCTCTCTGGCCATTCCCTCAAAAGGCCTATTGGCTTCTTATAAACACATGGGTTCATGCATGACAGCTAGCCACGAATACCTTGATTTTTTTTAATTGATGCCGAGAACACGGATGCTGATTTTATGTGGCTTCAGCAGTTAACCTTAGTGTGTTTCCATCACAGATGGACAGTGTGGTGTAAGGGTTGGAGCAAGGTTCTAGGCCTGGGGAGGTGATGGAATAGGCCAACCTTAACTGACTTATGGTACCTATGTAGAAGAAGAAGAAGAGTTGGTTCTTATATGCCGCTTTCCCCTCAAAGCGGCTTACAGTCGCCTTCCCATTCCTCTCCCCACAACAGACACCCTGTGGGGTGGGTGAGGCTGAGAGAGCACTGATATCACTGCCCGGTCAGAACAGTTTTCTCAGTGCCATGGCGAGCCCAAGGTCACCCAGCTGGCTGCAGGTGGGGGAGCGCAGAATCGAACCTGGCATGCCAGATTAGAAGTCCGCACTCCTAACCACTACACCAAACTGGCTCTCTAGGGTAGGGATGGCCAAACAGCAACTCTCCAGATGCCCATGGACTACAATTCCCATGAGCTTCCAAGTAATTATGGTCCGTGGACATCTGGAGAGCCACAGTTTGGCCAGCCCTGCCGAGGGTTTTCAAGCCAAGAAACTAACAGAAGTGGTTTTTTTTTTTTTTGGCTAACTCCTTGGACTTTCGTGGTGGTTTCCCATCTGAACCAAGGCCACCCAGCGGGCTCATGGCCACTCAGCTGGCTGCACGTAGAGGAGGAGTGGGGAATCAAACCCAGTTCTCCAGATTAGAGGCTGCCACTCTCAACCACCACACTGGCTCTCGTGCAAAAGGACGCTGAACATCTAAGCCAGTGAGTGGCCTCAGTGGGCACCGAGCAGCATCCCCGACAAAATTCAAAGCACTGAGCCCTGCGGCAGGCCTGAAGATAGTGCTCATGCCACGACAGCACACAACTATAATAATTTCTTTTTATATCTAGAACTAGATCACTGACACCTTCAAAACGAGGGCAAAGGGGATCTCCTCGCCTCTTGTGGAATGGTGGCCAGCCATGGCTTCTGCTTTGAGGACTTCCGCTGGTTGAACGGCTGGTCTGATCCCCCAAGCACCTAGATTTCTCTCGGTGTGGGCACAGCTTCATCGCTCCCCAAGGCCACCCTCACCACCCCAAGGCCACCCCATTTGCAACCGCCCACCCATCTCCTCCTGGTTCCTTTCCTTCCTCTGGTATCGCAGGAAGGGACTCCAAGATGGCGCCAGATGCTTAGAGCAGCTTGTAATGTTTCCTTTGCAACAATGGCATCATGTTCTTCCCCTCAAACAGAGGAGCATGGGAGCAAAGAGGTGGAAAGGCCAGTGGTAGAAACAATAATGTACAAAGAAAACTGCCTGCGAAAAAATAAACTCACAATATTTCAGTGTGGATTCCACTTCCTCTGTCACATTTGCTCAAAAGCTCAATTGCTCACACCGACACCACTTCTAATTCAGGCTTTCTCAACCAGGGTTTCGCGATGGCCCTGGAAGGGTTTCGCGAGAGGGGGGAAATTAATTAATTTTCCATCCATTTTTTAAATTTGTTATACATTTATCGGGTGATATGACCAGATACCGTCATGTCGATCTGCACTGTTCCCCCCCCAATGGCCAATGATGGGGTGGGGGGGGGATGGGGAGGGGCCCCAGGTATGCTTCTCAGCCATGTTCTGCATGATCGCTCTGCTTCTGGGGTTTCTTGGAAGTGTTTCAGGGGTTTCTCAATGGCCAAAAGGTTTAGAAAGGCTGTTCTCTAGTTTCTTGAACTGTGAAGGAACTGGCAATACTGTCGCTAGGAGCAATTTTTTACTTATAGGGTTTCTGTAGCCTGGACATACACAAGGGTGGTCAAACCGTGGCTCTCCAGATATCCATGGACTACAATTCCCATGTGACATCTGGAGAGCCACAGTTTGGTCACCCCTATATGTGCCTTTGAGTTAAAAGTATTACATATAGGATTTTCATTGCTCATAAATACACCCATATGCTTTTTGAGTGAACATAACCGAGTTAAAGTCAATCCGCACTCAAACGTTTTGTGTTTACTTCAAGCAAAATAAATAAAAAGATGACGGCGAGCAAGAAGTTTTGCTGCTTTATTGCTAAATCCAGCCAGGCCCAGTTTTCTTTGTACATTACTGTTGATTTCATAACTGTGTCTCCCAGCTATTTTATAAGGCCAGTGGTAGAGGCACACCAGGGAGAAGAAGGGATGCATTTTTCTGCCCTCCCCTTCCCCAGATTTCTGCATCTGGCTGAAGCTTAATTCCTTTCCTTGATCAGTCTGGTCCTTTCGTGTCCCCCTCCCCGCATCCCTCCCTCAACCCATGAATGAAAACACTCCGGATGCAATTTTTTGTTGTTGAAAGTTTTAAATGAAAAGGAAATAATTTTATTACATGCTGTAACCTCGGCATGTCAGCTCATGCAGACAGTATAATGTCCCAGAGACCCAAGACCAGGGGACGCAGGAGGGTGGGCTAAGGGAAAGAATGGAGTGCAGGTGGGGGAAGCAAAGTGAATGAAATGGTGGGGGGAGAAAGAAACAAGATATGAAATGCAACCCCCTTTCTCTCAGCATCAAGGGGAGATAGGAAGGGATAGAGGACAGGACCAAGTCTTCCAGAGTTTGTCATGGGGACCGAGGCCCAAACCCTCATCCAGGAGTCCCTTGTAGCACCAGAGTTGAACGGTCGTGACAGGATGTGGGAATGAGGGGAGTGGGTGGCAGCAAACAGCCAAAAACAGTCTGACCCCATTGCTTCCTCTGGGTTCAACAGGGCTAGACCTTGCTGGTTAATCCCTCCCCCAAAAGCCACCTGTAGTCCAAGACCAAGGGGACATTCAGGGGAGAGTCCATGAAGGGCGACTGGAGGTGAAGGGCCTGGGTAGACTGGACCTATGGTCTGTTACCACAATGGATGAGCAACGTTCAGGCAAGGGAATCATGGATGTATTGAGGGCGGTATGCCGAGGCCAAAGAATGATGAAATCACGAGCGCATGGAAGGGTATGCGCAGGGATCGCGGGAGCTGCTGGACAGATGGAAGGCTATACGCTGGGATCATGGAGGGGTGGGATGTGCGTTTCCTGGGATTATGAAGGCCACAGAGAGCTCTCTTTCGACCACGGGATGGACAAATGGAGCAGCCTCGAAGGATGCGGGTATTGCTTCAAAGATGAATGGACAGGTCCGATGGAGGTGAAGAGCCCGTGTGGTATGAAGTATAGACTAAGAGGGATTTCCAAATGCTGAAGGACCTCTGGGGACGAGTCCCTCATCATGGCGGGGCAGAGTACTTCCTAACCAGATTTGATGTTGGAAGGGGATTGACCGGGCAGCCCGAAGAATGTTTTGGAGGAAGCTTGATGGAAGGTCTGCGTGGCCCCCGGACTGAGTGGCCGGTTGCCATGCTGGATGAGAAGCCTGATTTGGAACGCAACCGGGAGAAGCAGGGAGGCCACCTGACGTTCATGGCTGAGACAATGGGACAATAAAGAGCTGGTGACAACTGGGGGGTTGGGGGAGGGAGGGTGCCCTCATATAAGGACTCCAGGATGTTTGTGAAACTGGCTGGCTTTGGGGAATGGGCGACACAAGCCAGGACCCTGGGCCGTCCTGCCACTGTGAGGCCGACTGGGGCTGCGCTGCTGGGTACGAGGCCCCTCCCCTCCTAGGACAGGCCTGCAGTTAGGACAGAGTTATTGCTTTCTGTACAAAATTGGCCTGGGGTAACTGCTCAGCTAGGAGAGCCTGGGTATAAAGGCAGGCTGAGCCAGGAGGGCCGCCATCTTGTGTCTTTGAAAAACAAGCAACGGCACTCAAAATGGCCGCCTTCCTGTCCCCACAGCCCAGCAATCGAAGGAGACCATGGGCCACGTAGACAGTGGCCAGGCTGCGAATTAATAGGGTGATGTCTATGCATATTACAATGTCCTTCACATGTGCGTGGGGTCTGCTGCTTTCCGGTTGTGTGTACGCATAACGCGCATGCTTCCTTTACTCATGCGCAAAACATGGGTGTCTTTATGCTCTAGAACTAGTTAAAGAGTTATTTCTTTTCCTCTCGGGTTCCGTATGGGAGCTAGGGACCTCTCATAAAGAAATCTCAGCTTTGCCCTTGGGTGGACTATGATCCCCCCCGAATCGCTGAAGGTAGCCATGACAGTTTGTAGCAAACCAAGATAGGTTTATAGCGAGGATATGCCAGGAGCACAGGTCAAAGTTTGCGAGGGCAAGTGTGAAAAGTTATCTGCCCATGTTTTGCATAGATGTATTTATTTGTGCATAAATGCATGTGCTACACTGCTGCGTGTAGCTCCATTGGTGAGCATTACGTGTGAGACAATGGGGATTACCCAGGCGTGAATGCACGCTCTCTTTCTTCAAGTATATTCCCACAGTGACACGTCTACACGATAAGCCTAAACCAGTTTAATCACGGTGGGCTTCTCTCCAGGAGGTCTGGGAACTGAAGTTGGGGGAGCGTGCGGAGAGCTTGCTAGAGAGAACTACAATCTCACCTTCTCAGGGCCGAACGAGAAAGCCCGGGGTCCTTTCCCAGAAGGGAGAGGGGAAACCAGTTTCTACAGAACAGAAATCTCCTAGGGATAGGCTTATAGATCTTTCTCCTCAAGGGATCCTCATTCTCATCCGTCTGCAAAGTAGTTAGGACATAAGATTGTTCTTCCCTGCTGCTCCCCCCTCCCTCCCCACGTTCCTCTGTAGCTGTCCCATGAACAGGGGCCTGGCCTGGCGGGAGTCAGCAGATTAAACTCTTCCCAGCATGTGCTGGGAAGAGAGGGGAAAGGTGGTCCCACTCACAGCTGCACCTGGACCTGCTGTTCAAGGCACAGCTACAGAAGCCAGCTGCGAAACAAGCAAGGCTGCAGAGAAGGTCAAATGTAACCCCGTCGCTGCCTTACAAAAGACATACCCGTCCCTAGGGTGATGCTCCAGCAGCTCCACGTACAGCCAGGTTTATAGTTCAGATAGGTCCCTAGGGCCCCTCGGTGGGCTGGATCCTGCTCAGAGACAGGGGAAGGGAAGTTCCACACAGTGCAGTTCTGGTTGCACCTGCAGTAAACATCAAGCCCTGGTTGGGGAGCTTGACAAGAAGTGCTGCTGGGGGCAACCTTCAAAAGGCTGCTGGACTGCCCGGTTTGGGAAGGCGATAAATGTCGGATGGAAGAAGAACAGGACCACGGGGCGGGCGTGTGGCTGAGCCACGCCTCCGCCTTGCACAAGTGGAAACGGAAGACGGGCTGCGGTCCTTCAACGTGAGGGCTGCTGGCCGTGACTTCCTTGCTTCCCTTTGCATAAGAGCTCCTGTGTGGGCAAGCAGGGGGCTGTGGGATGCAACCCCAGGCGCATATGCACCTGCCTACGCTTCCTGATGCTGTGCATGTAAATTGCTCCTGCGGTGTGAGTGTGGCATGAAGGGGCAGAAGCACGTTGTCCATGTGCTCGCTGCCTCACGTCCATGCTCACGGGGGTGTTCTCTGTCATGGGTCTCTACCATTGTTTGTATGCTTATGGGAAAGTTCCCTCGCCGAACTACAATTCCCAGGATTCTTTTGTGGCGAAGCCATGACAATCATCTGTTTTCTGTTTATAAAACCAATCTAGTGTAGGTATGTCTTTAATTTTTAAGGTGCCAGGAGACTCTTGTTTTTGGGCAGAACAGACTTACCGGGCTTTCTTTCAGAATGAATAAAGAAAGGAAGGGAGGAAAGAAGGGGGGGGGGAGAATGAGATTAAAGAGATGGAATGGGGGCCAATACATTGATACAAACTTTTATGTTGTCCCCAATTTACCCTTCAGCCCTCCCCCCCACCCCCAAAACACATAACAGTTCAACATTTGAGAATTCAAAACATTTTGGCACATGAATTGTATGTGAAGGTAGGAAATACCACGGAGTGTCAGGTACAATAAAGGCCCCGGCATTTGCATGAGTGGGGGGAGAAGTGACCGTTAATCTCTACCCCATGTGATCATTCCTTATCGATATTTTCCTATCGGTTATCGGGAATGATCAAAGGAGTGACTTTTAATGGTCATTTTTTTACCCAAAGCTCTTAAAAAAGAAAGGAGGAAAAAAGAAAAACGTCGACATTCCTGAAAAATGAAAAAGGCTGGGGATTGATACATACATATGTATTCAATTCAATATTCAATTTTTTTTTTGTTATTTTGGTCACAGACACTGAACTAGGAAGTAAAAAATAATTTCAAGTTTCAAGGCATTAAAATATAACATTCCGTATTAAAGCTTCTGCTGGGAGCTGAGCATCGCTGAAGAGTTCTAAAATCAAATTGTAAATATTGAGGGATTACGAATTAACCGTTCCAATTTTTTTTTCTTCCGGCGAACTAAAATTTAAAAAATCATCGAAGTCTCCACCACCACCCCTTGTGCAACTGATGCTGGTTAAATCTTTTGCTCAGTGAGGACAGGAGAAATCCGATTTGGGGGGGGGGGGGGGGGGAAACCCTTTGAAAATTACAAAAGAATTCTTTCTTTGAAAATATTTTCGTCACTTTGTTTTTTTTTTGGCAACATCGCACCCGGTCTTTCTTCGACCCCCCCCCTGCATTTTGAAAAGTCCTTTCTCCTGCATGTGCCCCCACCCACTCCCCGTGGAAAATCCTTAGGCCTTCATTACAGGACTCTTTAAAACATTGCTCCGGCAACGGGAAAGGGGGGAAAAGGGATTTATGAAAAAATAGCATCACTTTCTAAATTTTATCTATCAGAATTATTATTTTACATCTGCTTGAAAAAATAGCTCTGTGTCCCTTCCCCACCTCCCTCGAACCCACCCTTTTCGGCCTGAACTTTTGGCACCGTTCTCCGCCGAACGTAACGACGCCCCCCCCCTTAGACCGTACCCCTCCACTGACACAGCAGGGGGGGCCCGCAAAACCAAACTTCCACCCCTCCCACCCGCACCCAAGCTTTCCTGAGTCTAGAAACACCCGTCTTTCCTCCGTTGCCCCCTCTGGCTCCCGATTTCACACAGCACTGGGAAGGAGCATTGTGATAACACAATGGGTGAATGCCTGACCCCCCCCCCCCAGTTACGGAGCCCCCCCCGGATACGGAGCCTCCCACAAGCACTTGCGGTCTAGTCTCACCCTCCCCTTCCAAGGCCTCAGATCACCCTTACCATCTGCAAGAGAATGGGGCACCCTGCCCCCTGTACCTCCAGAATGAATCAGGGTTATTCCCATACCCACCCACCCACCCCGGGGAGACACCTAACTAGAGGCAGGTATCCAGCTGCGCAAAGGTATGGAGTCACCTGTGTTGTAGCCGGCACAGGTAGGCCGTCACAACTAAGCATGCAAACCTAGGAATTTGAAAAACAACTTGAGCCGCTGTTCCGCGGGCCACCTCTGGGTGGGGCAGCACCGTGCAAGCTCTACTGGACAGGTCAACGGGACAGAGTGGTCAAGCCTGCCAGAGCCTTGCAGAATCCTCCCCTTAGAGCAGGGGTGTCCAAACTGTGACTCTCCAGATGTCCATGGACTACAATTCCCATGACATAGGGATTGTAGTCCTTGGACATCTGGAGTGTCACAGTTTGGACACCCCCGTCTTAGAGCTTAGCTGAATAGTTCGAGCGGAGACAAATTTTCTACGGATGATGAAAAGATTCAAGAATGGTCCCCTTCACATGCTGCTTCCCTTGCCTTGCCTTGCTCTGCAATGTGTCCTTACTCAGTTCTGGCTTCCTTTGAGGGGGTGGCTCCAGGAGGTGGCTGGTGACTTCTTGGAATGACAACTGGATCTCCAGACAACAGAGATCCATTTGTTCTGGAGAAGACGGCCACTTGGGAGTCCCTCTGCTTTCCAAACCCCACCATTCCTCACCCTTCAAAAAACCTCTACTAATTTTCCAACCAGAACTGGCAATCCTAGGCTCCAACACAGATTAGCAATGTGTGGTGGTGATGAAGCCAAATCTGAGCAAGGGCAATATTCTTGGCCTGCTACTGATAAATAAAATGGGAGGTAAGAAGCAACCAAGAATGCTGCCTCTGTCGCTCAGCTGGCTTTTGCAGGCCCACCCTGGGAACACCCTCTTCTACAGCTTGCCAAACTCAACCCTATAGGGCCAAGAATTATTAGGACACACCATGGTCACATGATCTGTTGCTCCGAGGACAACCTACAAATCAAACCCAGAGCTCAGCATGAGGAATTTCGGTCGCAATCTGTGCGAAATTTCGCACTTGTTCCCTGGTTTCGGGCCCACACCGACCATCCGTCCAGCCAGGTAAAGCAGTCTGCAAACTGTCCGATATTTGGTCTACTATTATAATTTTACAAGTGGCGGTGCCATTTGAATCTTGTGCCTCAGGCACCAAAACGTCTCTGCCTACAACATTACAGAGGGCATAAAACACAGTGGCTGTATAGGCAAGGGTTGGAAGCTGCAAAATAGGTATTAGGGAGCGTCTACTCATAAAAGAGTTGCCTGAATGAACCATGACAAATAGGTTTGCGAGGATCAGAGTTACATGCAGCTCGATTCATCCAGCTCTTCTGTTCCACACATTCCCAGGCCGGTAAGCATCACAAACACGCAAATGTCCCTAACTAACAGAGTCACACAACCACGTCCCTACTAGGCAACTAACGTAGGTATGAGATTCTGAGGACAAAGTGCGCCATTCAAATCTTTTCCCATTGCCCCTGGTGCCCAGGAGGTACCAGTAGCCAGTCTTGGAGCTTGAAATCTGTATTTCTCCCACAATGCATAAGTACAATAAAATCAGAGTCCAGTGGCACCTTAAAGACCAACAAAGACTCATTCAAGGCGTGAGCTTTCGAGGGCAAGCGCTCTTCCTCAGACTAAGAACTGACCATCATGGCAGTGCCTAAGGAGAGTGCTTGCACTCGGAAGCTCAGGCCTTGAATAAATCTTTGTTGGTCTTAAAGGTGCTACTGGACTCTGGTTTTATTGTGCTACTTCAGACCAACACGGCTACCCACTTGAATCAATGCCTTAGTATTTATCTTTTTTTCCAGCCAGGTGCTTGGCAGGAATAAAGAGTGTCTCTGAACATGTGCAGAGAGCCCTTCCCTGCCCGATGAAGCACCACAAGCTGCCACGCAGACCCTTCCGAATTAAGGCTGCCAAATAACGGCCTGACCACCTGGATGGGTGCAAAACCAGGCAGTTGCCGCATTTCACAGCATGGAGCTAAATAACAACCCCTGATGCTGACTGGAGATCAAACTGATATCAAAAGAGCTAAGTTTCAAAGCTGGCAACTGCATTCTGAACAGCAGGTGTGTGGACGGTAGAGGTTAAACCCCAGGAGGTTTAAAACTTTGGGTTCTCAGGTTGCCCCCTGGCCCCCAGCCAGGCGTGGGGGGGGCAGGGGTGCCAGATTCAGGTTGGGAAACTCCTGGGGATTTGGGGAGGGATCCTGGGAAAGACAGGGACCTCAGTGAAGCACAGCGCCGCCACCGAAGTATCAATTTTCGTCAGGGGAATTGATCTCTGCAATCATTAGTTGTAATTCTGGGGGATCACCAGGTCCCGCCCGGAGGCTGGCATCCCTATTAGCACTTCTCAGCTGGCTAGACAATGAATAAGCTCTTAGTCCTTCCGCCGCATGAATTTTAGCGGATGAATTAATTGATTAAATGTGCAATCAATTTGTCTACGAGTCAAAACAATAATCCGGAACCAAAAGCACTTTAGATGAAGCACGTGTACGTTTAGCAGAAGAGGCATTCCTTCCGATATCTTTTTTTTAAAAAAAAGGGTGGGGGTGGGACTTCTTGTCTTAGATGGCTCTCAGCATCTTTCGTTTTTATATTTGTATATTTGATGTAACGTACGTATTTAGTAATCTCCTTTATGGCAACTGTAGTCAATCTAAAAGTGCTCAATCCATTAAGACAGCCAATTCGATTGTCTTGGAACAGCATATGAATCGAACACTTCTGCGCTCAAATGTGATGACATTATTAACAAAAGAAACTAGCGACACTTAAGAATGATGAAGAAAAAAGTACACTTAATTGTGTTCAGCTTGATGGGGGTGAGGGGGGCTCTACCACACCCCTTGCTGGATTCTAGGAAAACTTTCAGCTTTCCGCAGGGCCTGTAAGATGGAGCTCTTCCACCAGGGTCTATGATTGAGGCCAGTGCAGAGAGAAGATCTGTGGGCCCCCCAAAGGAAGGTATTCCAGTATATTTTAACAGTGGTGGCCAGCAGTTCTCCCCGAGTCCCCAGTGGGGGTAGGTAGGGGGTTGGTTTGCCGCCATGCTTGTTATTGGAATCTGTATCTCTGTTAATTGTTGTAATTTTACCGGGAGTTTTAGGGGACTCTGTATCTTTATTTTTTATCTTGTAACCCAGGGGTAGTCAACCTGTGGTCCTCCAGATGTCCATGGACTACAATTCCCATAAGCCCCTGCCAGCATGGACATCTGGAGGACCACAGGTTGACTACCTCTGTTGTAACCTGCTGTGAGCCAGCTTTGCTGAGAGTGGTGGGAAAGAAATTCAAGTGATAAATGATAACAATAACAACAACAACTAGCTGAAACTGTCTCTGGTGATTCACACTGCAGCAAACTGCTGCAAATCTGCCATAAAGCAACTGCCATAAAGCAGTAAGACACAACAGGTGACTCAATGAACGGTCACTGCCCCCTGTTTCCACAAATTTAAGTTTTAGTTAGGCCCAGCTCTATTTAGGCAAGGTCTGCAACATGCATGTTTACGGACACCCAATACCTGTGATTTTAATCTTAAATTAACGGATGACTGTGCGCCAGCTGTGGTTCAGAAACTCGGCTCTTTAATCATCGGAGAGGGGCTGCTGTAAGTCCTAACGAAGGAAAAGCACTTTGCCCATGCCCAGAAACATTCATGTATTATTCTCATGTTTCACAGCTGTACCCTGGTCCTGGTTCTGGGGCTATATGCCCCAGGTTAGCCCTAATTGCAGAAAACCCTGTTTGTGTAACCATACACAAGAGAACTCAGCTGGAGCCGTAAAAACACACTGGGATGGTTCCAACCAGGTATTGTGCTGCTGAAAAAGAAAGGAGAGAGAGCCCCCGGTGACCACCCAAAAGACTGTGCTGGAATTCATGGGACATAAGGCATGTGGAGGGGAGATGGCACACAGGAAGGGCACTGGAACCCAAAATCTGGCTGCGTCTGACCCATTCAGTTGTATTCAACCTACTGTCAGCCCAACGGGAAGAGAGTTTCCTCTGGGCTCCCCCTTCCACCAGCAGTCTCTTGGGACCCAACACCCCAAAAGACAATGCCTGGAGTCATAGGATGTCCATGGGTACCTGGCATACAATTCTCCTTCCTCACAGCAGCCCCTCCCTCCAGGCATCACACACACACACAACCCAGTTAAACACTAGAAGGGACAGAAAGATAACACTACCCCATATCTATTGTTGAACTGGATATTATAAGGGTGAGTTTATAAATCATATTCCCTCTAGTACAGGGGTGGCCAACCTGTGGCTCTCCAGATGTTCATGGACTACAATACCCATGAGCCCCTGCTGGCAGTGGCTCATGGGTACTGTAGTCCATTAACATCTGGAGAGCTACGGTTTGGCCACCCTTGTTCTAGCATATGCCTGATGGGTTTCCTACTAGTTCACCCCACCGAGCTAGTCTTTACCCACACTATTCAAGCTCCTGGATTTTTCTATATGGTGGGTATGACTTGGAATGTTTAAGAAAACAGTAGAAGCTTGTTCAAAATCTAAGACATTCTTCAGGATTTTTTTTTTTATTTCAAATATTTGTCTGTAATTTTTTTAAATGTTGCTCTCTCAAGCCCTGAAAAATTGCAAATTAACGTGGCCACTTTCAAAAGATTTTAAATGGAATCTTTAAGTTTCTCTCAAATTTCCCGAAACAATTTTTTAAGAAATCACGAGAATGTATTTAAAGTTTTTAAAAATATCTGTTTTGAATTCAAGCTTGTATTGTCATTTGGATATGGATCGGAAAACTCAACAGACTTGAAATGACATGACAATATTAGGTTTGGAAGCAAGTTTTCTACTGGAAAAAATTAATGACAACTAGCAATATTCTTTGTTTTATATAAAAAGGAATTACATTTTAATGTTATTAATGTTGCTGTTTCCTGTAATTGGAATTTTTTTTAAATAGCAAAAAGACATTCTTTGCTTCACTTTTGGCAACTGATATGCATGGAAATCATTCATTTGCTAAAAAATGCCCTCACTTTCCATTTTTTTTTTTTTTGGCAACCCAACAGTACTGTGCAAAATGAATTCAGCAACAAAAGCTTCTCACAATAAAACAAAACAAAAGCCCTCAAACAATTTGAAAACACAAAATAATTTTTTTTTAAACCCACATATATGCCATGTACTTTTCAAATGATTTTCTCTGGAAACACCATAAAAGTAAACAAATATGCAAACAAACAAACAAGCTACACTTCATCTTGCAGGTGAAAGCAATGGTTATGCTGCACTCATAATTTTTCACAGAAAAATTTATTTTTTTTCATCTGCACAGGGAAGAGAATTAAAAAAGAGAAAAGAACAAAAAGGGAAAACACAAAGTAACAATTTTTCTACGTTGTGAAGTTTGGTATGCAGGGGTGGCCAAACATGGCTCTCCAAATGACTATGGACTACAATTACCATGAGGCCCTGCTAGCACATGGTAACTGAAGTCCATGGACATCTTGGCCACCCCCTGGTATAGAGACATGAACAGGGTTCCCGCCTCCTTATTCGGAGTCGATCCAAACATCTGGGATTGTGCCCCCTCAAAATGCACATTCTACCACTTCCAAATAATTGTCTAAATGCACTCTTCACATACAAAGATGTCCCACCTGTAGATAGCTAGCATGTCAAGGGGAAGGTCATATTCCATCTTGGTCCTAGACACGCTAGCTTTCTACATGCAGAGCAAGGGAAGCATTCGCAAGTATGTACCCAGCCCTCAAAAATTAGCATTCCACAACAAACATTTTGCATTTCAATTAGCAAAACAGGGAAGAGAGGGCCTCCTTTTTTGAACTAAAGCCAAGCCAGCAGCTAGAGTGAGAAGGGGAATTGAAGGAACGGTGTGGAAAAGCTGGTTGGGGGCAACCTCTTAGTCTCCACCCTGAAAGATAAAAAAGAATCCAATGCACAAAACTGAAGGCGACTCTTCCTTGTCACAGACCAACACCTTGACAAGCTTAAGGCACAGCTCAGCCACCCACCCACCCACCCCATGCATTCTGAAGGGCCCCACAGGATTCAACTACACCAGCCTCTCACAAGCCTAAGGAATAAAAGTAACCATTCTAACCCCCCCTCCCAAAAACAGAGGATGGGGAAGAAATCAACAGAGGATGCAAACAGTGGAGTGAAAGGAAATTGCCCACTAACCCTGATAGATGCGGTGAGGATGGGGCGGGAGCAGGATCTAAAGTGCAGAATGGCAACACAGCAGAAGTCCCCAGGGCCTATTCCGCACCCATAGGATAATGCACTTTCAATGCACTTTAGAAGTAGATTTTCCTGTTCCACACAGCAAAATCCAGCTGCCAAAGCACATTGAAAGCGCATTTTCCTATGTGTGCGGAATAGGCCCAGGTTTCTTTTAAAGTGCGGGTGGGGAATCAGTGGCAGCAGATGTGGTTGTCACAATTCATAGGGGAGGCTACTTGCGATTAGAGCATCTGAGGACCAGCTTGGCTTTGGACAGCCTGAAGGGCGGAAGGACAGGAACACGGGAGGGGAACCAACGCCCTGCTGTCCTGTGTGCGTTTATTCGGATGCGACTCCCACCGGCTTCTGAGTTGGGGTTTCTGGGGTCAGACGACAGCACCCTTGTCTCTTCCCCGCCCTCTTAGTCAGCTACACACACCAAGACACGTGACTGTGGGACTCTGTGTGTCCTTCAAGGAGGAACATCTCAGTCAATATGACTGACCTAACAACTCCCCCCATTTTCCCAACCCTGAATCAGGTGGAAGGAAAATGCACTGAAGAAGGGGAGGAAAGACTGTATACTGAAGCTTGCATTTAACATATCCCCTTCCCAATTTTGCGAGAGGAGAGGAGAGGGGAGGGGAGGGGAGGGGAGGGGAGAGGATAGGAGAGGAGAGGAGAGGAGAGGAGAGGAGAGGAGAGGAGAGGAGAGGAGAGGAGAGGAGAGGAGAGGAGAGGAGAGGAGAGGAGAGGAGAGGAGAGGAGAGGAGAGGAGAGGAGAGGGGCTCCCAATCGACCTCCAGAACCTATCCAGCTAGCAAACATTTTGTGGTTTTTTTTGCATAGGAATTGTTGCATAAAGCGCTTCCATTGTCTGAGAAGGAGGGTGGTGTGGTTGGGGAATTGGAGCAGACCCCTAGGGAGAAGCTGGGGGAGGGGGCTGCGCTTGCACTGGAATGGGGAGTTTGCATAGTGTGTGAGATGGACGGTTTTGAGTCGTTGAGGAATAACGAAGAGGTTTCTCCCTCTCTCTAGGGGAGATGAAAGCTCTTACGACAATGTGAATTTTTTTCTTTTTTTGGGGGGGTGGAGTGTTTCAGAGCGGAATGACTCACGGCACACAAGCCAAAGTGTGCCTTTTTTATCAATAGCGGAAATGATTCCGAGCTAAAAGCTACCCTTGAAGCAGAGGGGACGCATTCTTTATGTTCACGGGACAGGAAGGGGAGGGAGGGGGGAACCTTCAATCCCCTCAAGGAGGTTGAGACTCAATTCAGAATAGGGGTCAGCCAAACCGAGATCTAGCCCTGTGAAGGACATCGGCTACCTCTTCAGCTATCCCTGGAGCCAGACGACGTGTGCAGGTAAACAGGGTTTTCCTAGCAGACGGCATCCAGGTGAACTGTCTCTCCCCAACAGTCCCTGGCCGATTTCCTTCTTAACAGCGGGCTTCAACAAAAACAAGCTGGTGAGGAGGAACACCAGGAGCAATGATACTCTGGATTTTTCTTCTGTGGACCAGGTCTTTCGTCTTGGTCCTCTCTAGTGGCAGCAAACTTCTCTCTGGGTTGTTCTCATTCAGGTTGGGGATCTCATGAATGAACGGTCCTTCATAAAAAACAAACAAACAAACCAAAACACCTCCCTGGGACAAAGAAAATCAGTATGTAAGGAAGCAGGTTAGGCTAACTGTGGCCCTCCAGGTGTCCGTGGACTACAATTCCCATGAGCCCCTGCCAGCGAATGCTGGCAGGGGCTCATGGGAATTGTAGTCCATGGACATCTGGAGGGCCACAGTTTGACTACCCCTGGGCTAAACCCTTCTCCTTGACATTGAGTTTTCCATGTGAAGGGTACGTTTTTTTTTTTTTTTTACAGAGGAGCGTTCAAACTTGTGGGCCTCCACAACCGGCACTGTGAAGGGACAAAGCCCAGAGGTTCACCACCTCTGTGCAAACTAGGCTTGACATTCTGGCGTTTGTTAGCGTCACGAGAAGGCCTCTGCGACTTTAAGGTCAACATTCGTCTGACAGGACGATTTCTGCGCCATGTGATGCTGAGCAGCCAATCCCAGGCTGCCGGAAATGACATCGCACGGGGAGCGAGCTTAAGCAATTCGACACAAGCCCGAGGGCAACAAAATGAGGATCAAGCCCCGATCTAGCCACCTTTGGTCCCACGGATTTTAAGGGAATTTCCATCTTCCCCGGACCAAAGACTGTTAAAAGAATATTTAACGACAAATAAGGAACCCAGGCTACTCACGATGAAGTAAAAGCGTCTCTAAATTAACACTTAATGAACATATCACAAGAAACCTTAGGTACTAAGGAAAGAACAGCCAGAATCACAATAAATATCATTAACACCAACAGACTGACTAACATTATTTCGTGTTTTGTGTCCTGGATTTGCAAAGGCCAAAAAAAAATCAGACTGCAAATTGTTAAAGTCTTTCTCAGAGTTATCTATGTCGGTCAGAAATGTGGAAAAACGTGCCTGTTTTTGACGTGGCAGCATTTGAAAGGTCGTGTCGGAATGAACGCTCATACATTCTTAAATATGGGAGGTTCTTGAAGCTGATTTTTGAGATGGCTCAATTCAATAGACAGGACAGCAGTAGCCCTGCAGCGACTCTGGAGTCCTAGAAGTTATCTGCACTACAAACTTAAACTGGTTCCATTGTTATTCCTTCTCCACTAGTTTGGGGAGGCAAGGTGTGTGCATCCGTCTAACCTGAAATGCTCCACATTCTCACATCAAACTACAATTCCCAAGATCCTTGGGGGTGGGGGGGAGAAGAACAGCTCTAAAAATCCAACTGCTAAGAACAGCTCTGAAAATCCAACAGATCAATCAACGCATGTCCTGTAGCCAAGTCCTTGTAGTATTAACATGGTTGTCTAATTTTACCACTTCACCTCATGTTTGCGGAATTCCCATGCCAAAATACGGATCTCAGAGCATTACAAGCATTACAGTCGGACAATAACCCCACCAATTTCTTTGACCACAAACGTTCTTTGGAATAAAGTTACTCTTCTAAAAATCTGAGCAGCGACAAACACAGCCTAATCTAACAAACCATTTCAGAATCTTTTTCTCCACCGTTCCGCACAGACTTCCTTCTCTCTCTGTCTGTCTGCTGCATCAAAGAACCCAATTGCCCTGTCTGGTTTCATTCTCTTCTATACCGGTTACTACTAAACTGGTCGGAAAAGCACCATGATCTTTACAGGTGTACGTTTGGCAACGGCAGTCAAATGTTCCAAGAAACTAGCTTGAACTGCAAGGAACAGACTATTGCTATTAACAATGTATTTGCGAGGCTAGATCTCGAACTCCTTACACGAGCTGTGAGGACACGATTCGGGAGGGTGCAAGAGTACAGCGTACGCCGTTCACCTCTTAAATGCAAACCATGGGGACGTGCCTTCGATTGACGAAGAACCGAGAACTCTTTGCTACCAGGAGCTCGATGGAGAGTCTGGTTAGAACGAAAACTACTGGGACTCCATACGTTTGCTCTGATTTGGCCAGTCATTATGTACCATGTTGTATTCAACAGATATTGAAAAGGGAAAGCGTAGCTAGGGGGGCCCACCCAAGATCGCTTAGTAGCTCTCTGAGAGCTGATCCACCCGGCCACTGCTGTGACACGCAGGGGCCGGTGTTTGTCACTTTAATGACAACAAGGTCTCCATGACCTTTAAGGTCAACGTTTAATTGACATAACCAGCTTGGGGCCATATGAGGCTAAGGAGCCAACCAGATGTCGCTGAAATTGGGATGTACTGAACAGAGTTCAGGCCTTTGTGCAACATGCCGATGAGTGGCAGCCAACTTGTGGCTTAACCCTGCAGGGTTTGCAAGGCCTTAAAGCAGGGCTGGCTAGACGGTGGCTCTCCAGAAGTCCATGGACTACACTTCCCACTAGCCCCTGCAAGTGGGACTCGTGGGAAATGTAGTCCATGGGCGTCTGGAGAGCCACCGCTTGGCCAGCTCCGCTTTACAGCAACCACAATGACAAGGTTTCCCGAGCAAACTGGTATTGCCCAGTGCGGCCCAGCTGCTGGGTCTTTAACTACCGCGCCCCCCGTGAGACAGCTTTTTTTCATGCAACCCTGGCGATTGGCCGTCAACGGCAGGGACACGTTTATCACGTGAACGCAACGCCCGTCGACAAGACGCAAGAGGATCAATGTACAACTATCGGCGAACGACCACCTTCAGCTAGTCATGAAAATGCGGCCCTGGAAAGCGACATTTTGGGACCATTTTGGGACGGACGGCAATGCTCGAGATGCTGTCTGCTTCCTGTCCCGCCCCTCCCTCCTCAACAGGGGTCTTCTTCTGAAGCCACATGCACAGCATTTTCACAGCGAAGATAATCACCCTGTCTTGAGGGGGGGGGGCACGTTCCCATCCCCTGAACAGCTTCCATATATGCTTAAGAGCAAGGGTAGTCAACCTGTGGTCCTCCAGATGTCCATGGACTACAATTCCCACGAGCCCCTGCCAGCAAATGCTGGGGATCTCATGAATGGACATGAACATCTGGAGGACCACAGGTTGACTACCCCCGCTTTAGAGAGTGTTCCAAAATCACCAGCATCATGACCGCTTAATCCTTGCACGCTTTCAGGAACCAACGAAGCTCCGACCCTCTTCACCCCGCCCCCACCCCGCCCCAAGCGTCCCCCAAAACAAATGCCTCCAAGGTGCGTCCCCCGGAAAAGACCTGTGCAAAACCGCAAATCTTATCACTCATTGAAGTAAAACAAAACAAACAAACAAATAAACAAAAAAACCCGACGAATGGTTCATTCTCTTACAGCATTTGGTAGCGTCTTCCCCCACAACTCCAGGAAAACACCTCCTTCCTTGAAAGAATTGGAAATTCCGAGGGCTGCCCGCTGCATAAGAGAGCATTTTCAAGCCACTTGGTACTGCACCTTTCCAACAGAACGCAGCTTGTCTGCTGAAATGCACTGGCTAGAGAGCACATCTCCGTGCACGGACATTCCTAGAGCGGACTCTTTTTCTGCCCTTTCCTCTGCATGGCACAGGCTAGTCCGCCGTTCGATACCACCCCCTTTTGTGACCTCCTTCAACCCGCTTTTGGAACGTCCGCATCAGAGAAGCACGGCTCTTGCTGGTCGGTGCTTTTGTCCTTTTACTCCAAAGGCCACATCACAAGTTAGTTAGTGCATACCCCACACTCCTCCCCCGAGCGAGCGTCGTTTCCGATTTTACGGGGGCGAAACGTACCACGTTCTGTTTGATCCTGCTCTGGGCGGAGTGCTCCCTGCTAGCGTCGTCGCCAGCCATGGCCCCACTCCCAGGGAAGGGGAAAAGCCCTTTAGGAAATACCAAGCTCCTACAATGTGCAGTGCGCTTCCGACCCCCTCGTGGGATGGGAACAGCTCAGAGGGAGGGGCACTGGCTAGATTTGGTGATTTTCACTGCTGCAGGGGATTGCAAGTCCAGAAGGAAAATATACCTCTTTTTCGTAGCTGTTGTTCTCTTTTTTTTTTTTTTGTCATTTTTGTTTTCTTTTTGTTTTTGCATATAACATTAAATATCGTCGCTTACAGTAACACATGCAAATACATGCTGGCTTGGAAAATGCAGACTCTAAATAATTTGCGCTCGGCGGTGCTCATCCCTTCTGTTCTGGCCTCGTCCGTCCCAGCACTGTCGTTCGGAAAAATAACTCGTCCCAAACTCTGCGGCCGCTGACGCTGACGCTGCTGCTGTTCCGGGAGACGTTTGAGAGAAGAGTCCTCTTTCTCCGTAGAGTCGCCGATCCGGTGGTTTCATAGAGATTCTTTTTTCTTTCTTTTTTTTCCTCTGCTGAAAAATAGGTTTCGTTTTTTTTATTCCTGGCATTTCGTTTTATTGGTCGAGTCTTTTTGTTTCTTTCCCTTTTGTTTTTTTTGTTGTTGTTGTTGTTGGTTGGTTGGAACGATCAGATCAAAAACGCTATCCCATCCCAACTCTGGGTGGAAACTGGAAAAAAAATATCACAGTGAAAGCACCCGCATCGAGAGGGGGGGGGGAGTGCTCCATTGTCATTTCCTGTGTGCGGAGAAGTGGGGAGGGGGGGGGAAAGCTAGAACGGAACAGAAGAAAAAGGAGCGAAAGAGAGGTGCAAGGAAAAAGGCTGGCTCTCCACGCTTTCTCCTCCAGACCCAGTTCGATGCTGGAATCTCCTGTGCCCGATCCCATCCTGGCCTCTAAGCCTGTCCTTAGCTCCTTCTTCGGTAGGAACTTGTTTGTTCTTGGAATATCTACATCGTAGGAAAGTCTTTGCTTGTGTGTTTGTTTGTTTTTAATATATCATGCATCCAGGCAGAAGGAACGCTTGACCTTATTGCTGTGATTTGATGGAAGATCCATGCACAAAAAAGAACAATTCCAAGAAAAGACAGAAGGCTCGAGGCGGATGGGGGGGGGGGGAGGAGGGTGGCTTCCGCGAGGGAGATCGTGGGGCGGGGTCCATGTTTTCAAAAGACCCAGGATCACTCAGTAGATAAGAAGGGAGGGGAGAACGAGAAAGAGACGGAGGGAGGGAGAGAGTGGACGGACGGACGGATGGATGTCTACCATGGCTTTGACAGATGGAGAGGTGTTTTTGCAGGGACGGGTAAGGAGGAAAATATATCAGAGAGACTGACAGATGGACTGAACATCGATGGGAACCTATGGACAGGTGGAGGGAGGGAGGGAGGGAGGGAGGGACGGAAGGGGAATGGTATCACTAAGCTCTATGGCTCATTACAGTCCTGAGTAGGATGATGATGAGAGAGAGAGCACTGAACAGAGAGAAAAAGCGCAAAGCCAGGGCCAGAGAAAGATCGTGCAGTCCGGTGAGGCCGAAGAGGGAGAGAAGTGCAGGCGACACAGACTCTTCCCGCAGAGTCCCTTTCCCCCCTGACTTCCTCCTCCTCCTCCTCTTCCTCCTCTCTCCAGAGTATTTGGAGTTTCCGAGCAAATCAGCCCTCCCCGCCCCAAAGGAGCTCTTGAGCCCCACTCCTGACCCACAGCCACGGGGGACAGGCAGCGTCAGGCCTCGGGATTCTCATGGACACTCCAGAAAGTGCAAACTTTTAGTGCAACATCACCTGTGAGGTGCCTCCTGCTGTATCTTTGTTCCAACGCATTCGGCAGCTTTTTGTTTGTCTCCCCCCCCCCCCACTTCCCCTTTCGCTTTTGTTTTTTTTTTGTTTGTTTTTTTTTGGCATTACCTTGTTTGTTTTTTTTTTGTCTTTTTCTTCTTCTTCTTTGTTTTGTTTTGTTTTTGTTTAAAAAAGAAACAAACATACAAGCTAACCCCAAGCATCCCTGGTGTGTCTCTATAGGATGGAAGGGATGGGCGAGCGGGGGCGTCGGATGGAACCAGGCGAGCCGAAGGGAGTGGGCGCCGGAGGCAGGTGCGATCCAGCAATGCTGTTCAGGCTGTGGGACTCCTCGTAGCCTGCAGGGAGCGCTGTGGGGGAAGGAGACAGAAACAGAGAGAAAGGAATGAAAGGGAAAGGGGAGGGAGAAAGGCAATGGATCAAATATGAAGCACCAAAGTCCCCTAACAAGGCCCTGGGATGCAGGGGCCGTACTCTACCAGAGGGTTGCCAGCTTCGGTTCGGGAAAGACCTGGAGGTTTTGGGGGAGGAGCCAGGAGTAGGTGGGATTTGGGGCTGGGAGGGACCTCGGGGGAGTAGAACTCCACGGAGTCCGTCCTCTAAAGCAGGGGTAGTCAAACTGCGGCCCTCCAGATGTCCATGGACTACAATTCCCAATTCGCTGGCAGGGGCTCCTGGGAATTGTAGTCCATGGGCATCTGGAGGGCCGCAGTTTGACTACCCCTGCTCTAAAGCAGCAGTTTTCTCCGGGGGGAACTGATCTCTGTCGCCTGGAGATGAGCCGTCAAATGAGGAATTCCCAGTACCCCCTGGGGACTGGCACCCCTACCATGCTGGCTTGCCAGAAGAAACAGTTCCTCTCTTGGCTGGGCTTCGTACGAATCTGCCGCATGCTGAATCGGGACTCTAGGCCCACCTAACCCGCAGATGTCTGCCCTGACTGTCAGTGGGTCTTTGAGAGCTTTGGTGGCGGCCTTTCCGAGCCTTGCGGCCTTGTTCAACCTAGGACGTTGCCTTTCGCCCCCGAAGCACTAGCTCCTCCCTGGTGTCGCTGCAGTAGATACAGATGCCTGCCAAGAGCATAAATCGAATAATAATAATAATAAGAGCCCCGGCAACACCCGGGAGCGTGGCAAGGTGTTGGGCGGTGCTGTAACACCACTTCCGGTCACGTAGCAGGAAGTGACGTCACGCCCTTGAAAGGACGCTCTAGCAATCCCCCGTAAGACTATGGTTTTTACCATAGAGTTTTGGGGATTGCTACAGGATGGCGAAAGGCCTCTTCTCGTTGTGCATCAGAAAAACACCACCCCTCCCTTTTGCTTCACTGCTGCGTGAGCCTGAGCCAAATAACACTACTGCAGTCGCAGGGGCTCATGAAGTCACGGGGCACAAGGGGTCAACAGGCTTCCCCTGTTCACCAAGCTCTTGATTCTGCTCTGGATCCTCCTTTTGAGTGACTTCCACAGAGTGCTTGCCCTCGAAAGCCCACGCCTTGAATAAATCTTTGTCGGTCTTAAAGGTGCTCTTGGGCTCTGATTTTATTGTGCTACTTCAGACCAACACGGCGACCCACTTGGATCGACCCTGGGTAAGAATTAGCAAGTGTTTTGCTATTTCACTGGGATGGTGGTGGGAGAACGTGGTAAATCCTCCAGCTCTGGGGAGTCAGCGGGAAGAAGGGCATGTCAGAATGTTCCTTTACATTAAAAAAAATGCTCCTTCACATTGAAAAATGAGAACATCCCAGAACGGCACAGCTAAGGCAACCTCTCTGAGCATCCTTCCCTTCCCTTGGGCCCTTTGGACGCCCACAAAGACCTCCTCCCCACTCCCCTCCCCTTCCGCAGGTACATGCAACGTAAAGCCATGCAGGCCGAACACCAACAAACACACACCTCATGCTCACATGCCTCCTGTGTTCAGCCACAGACAACGTGGGATCTATGCTTGATGTGACAGCAGGAGTGCTCACATAGGTGTGCTGCGCATCAAAGACGACAGGCACGTAGGGGTGAGATCATAATAAATAATAATACAGTTTTATTTGTGTCCCATCTTAACATTAAAATACACCTCCTGATAATTTGAATCTTTCTGAGGATTGGCTACAGCTTGGAGGGGTTTATTTATTTTCTTTGGCAGAGCCTCTGCTTGTCAGGCAGAAATGCCTCAGGTCCAGCTTAAAGGATCAGGTTGATGGGAAAGAACTCAACCGGAGATCCTGGAATGCTGCTATTGGGAAGAAGAAGAGGAAGAAGGAGAAGGAGAAGGAGAAGAAGGGAGAAAGAAGGGAGAAGAAGGGGAAGAAGGAGAAGAAGAAGAAGAAGGGAAAAGAAGGAGAAGGGTTCTTATATGCCGCTTTTCTGCACCCAAAGGAGTCTCAAAGCGGCTTGCAGTTGCTTTCCTTTTCCTCTCCCCACAACAGACACCCTGTGAAGTGGGGGAGGCTGAGAGAGCCCTGATATCACTGCTTGGTCAGAACAGCTTTATCAGCACCGTGGTTGATAATGAGCAGACAATGCTAACTCAAATCATGTGCAGTGTTCAAATCATGCATCATAGGTGGCACATTATGTTTGGAGACAACGGAAGCCGACACTGCAGGTGAAAGAGTGTGTGTAACCAGGATGTTGTGTCACCCAGCGCGAAGTGAAGCTGTATGTTGCATGTACAATCCACAGTCTAGGTGGAACCGTTGGCCCAAATGCACATTTTAGGTTCTGGTAGCTTGTCAGGCACAACCGATGAGGTGAAAAAGTGGGATATAAATATTTTAAATAAACCCTGAGCTAGGAATACAGTTTTGGAGCACGCCAACCTGGTGGATGTGCTTGCGTTTTAAACGCTTGGAACGTTTTAATGCTCACAGCCTTGGGGAGCCCGAACGGGCAGGAAAGGGGTGGTAGAAACAGATGCGTGTCACATCAAATAAAGAGCATGCCTCACGTGGACACGTCGCCCACACTGACACACGATGCCATGCCGCAAGGTACCCATACCGATAACATGTCACCAAACGTGCTTTGCACGCAGCATGCGTTTGTTGCTCAGTCGCCCATGTTACCAAACGTCCGTAGAACGCTTTCCCATCAGACAATCGCATTAAAACTTTAGGCAAGGCAAGGCAAGGCAAGGCCGGGTTTCTCTGCCCTCGGAAGGTTATCGCCACCTCCTCGCTCAGACAAACCTGTTCAGCGAACAACATCCACCGAACGATCGGCACCCCCCCCCCCCTCTTTTAGCTCTTGGCTCTGAGCAAGGTGGAGAAACTTGACCTCCGTCAAGGGGCCTCTTCCCCAGCTCCCCGGCAGTCCCCAGCCCAGGATCAAAGACAACAAACACGGAAACTGGATTGGAAAGTACTGAGCAGGGCTGACCTGCCTCCGGGGGGCGCTGGAGTTCACATGCCCAGCCAGTCTCAGGCGGTAATCAGAGCTGGGGACAGAGAAAGACACGGAGACCAGGTCACACTGCGCTGGAAAAGCTAAGCAAGGCAGCTTGGGCAAGCAGCAAAGGGCGCCACCGTTCCCCTCGGTTTTGTGTGCACGATCAATGGGATTTGCCCTCCCCCAGCACACAATGGGTACAAGTTGGCTTCTTTTGCACGCAAGAGGGCGGGCGGGGGGGGGGGGAGGAAAACAGCTTGTGCAAAACGCACCGTCCCCATCACGCCGGGTGCTTTTTCTAATTGCACAAACATCTTCTTGCCCCTTGTTCCATCTGCACACGGGGAAGCTTGCACCGTTTAAGGACTGCCCCACACAAGACGGAATCTCTGGCCCAGGAGTCGCTTGTGCAGAAGGATGCTTAAAAGAGATGTGTCACTCTTCCATTTGCACGTGCAAGCCGTCTGAATTGCGTGCCACCAGGCGCTGGTGGCACATTTGCCCTCTCAGCAAGGGCGGAAACAGGCTTACCTACACGCAGGCAACCGTGTGCAAATGCAGGTGCGCCGGCAGCCCTGCATTTGCCACATTTCCTCTCCTTTGCTCACCAGGTTTTGCATGTGCAGATGGGAGCGCTTGACGCTCACAGAGCTCCTCTGGCATGCAGCGGCGCCGGACACCCGACTCCCGGGTGCCCGGTTTTGCACTTACCTCATTTGCACACAACTGCATGCACACAGACACACACGCACACCCTCTGTTTTTGTGACCAGAACATGGTGCACCATTATCTCCTTTGCGCTTACGAGAGGTTTTGCACGCGCAGAGAACCGAGGTGCAGAGGCCTCGGTTTCATAATCTGGACAATTTGCAACGGAGGAAAACAGGGAGTGGCACTCACAAATTTTTTTTTGGGGGGGGGGAATTGAGAACGTGCAAACAGGCTGAGGAATGGACCCAAAATATTTGCACAGGTGACTGTTTCGCACCAGCTCAACTGGATGCTAATTAAAGTAGGGAACGCAGTGGCGGGAACAAGAGGAGGGGTGGCCAGTCTTAAGAAATAGTTACGTCGACAGCCTTTCACCTGGTCACCTCTGGCGAGTGAGAATTCTACCCAGGCGACGATGCAGGAAAGCTTGACTAAAGCTTAATTTGTTTCTTCGAAGCCTCAGCGGAGTAACCGGCTTGTCAGAGCAAAGGGGCTAGTCAAAAATAACGGGGGTGAGTAGCTGGGGGTTGACCCATTTGCAAGACTGCTATAAAGGCTTCTTCCTGAGGTCCTCCACCCGCCAGAACCCCGAGAGACACGCAATGTACAAGAAATGGCTGCATGCATCAGATTCCGGGGGAGGGCTATGGAGATGCTGGGCCCACTGAAAGATCAGCAACTGCGGCGGCCTAGGAAGGAATGAAGCGGTACCCGCAAGGGTGCATAGTAACAAGTAGACCAGGAGTGTGTGCATTGGGTTACGTACCTGGCTCACGCGGTCGGGGCGTTACGAGAATACAGGGTGGACCCTACAAGACGTATGAAATGGGGAATTAATTGGAATCAAATATTGGTGCAGCCCATCTTTGAGGAGAACACGGGGGGGGGGGGGGGGATGGGGACGAGCCCCATCGGGAGAGGCCTTTGTGCGGTTCCAGTAGCCCAGGATATTGTGCTAAATCCCCTGGCAGTCTTTCTACCTGACTCCGTCTTTGCTTTCATCCCTCCCCCTCTCCTGCAGTGGATCTTATTTCGTCATCTCTCAAGTTTTCCCAGTCTTAGTTTTTCCAATTACACCTCTTTCCAGGTTTATCTTCTTCTTCTTTTGGGGGGGCAAATGCCCCACTTTGGAGCATAGTTTTGGTCCTCCCCGCCAACACAAATAAACACAGCGTCCCTATGGGCTTTTTGACAACTGGAGTCACAGAGGGCCATCCCATGCACCCACCTCATGCTCCCTTCTTTCGACGGGTGCAATATTTGCCCTGAAAATGAAAACAGAGAATATGAAATAAAGCCATGAGCACGTGAGAACACAAGGAAAGTGGTGTGAAGGGGATTTCGGGTGCGTACAAGTATAAAAAGGAGAGAAGAGGTCACGTGAAAGGAAACCCCCCTCCACCCCGCCCCCAAGCAGACAGGATCTGGAGCAGTTTGGACACCATGCGCTATCTGCAGGAAGCAGCTGGAGAGGGGGTGGTGGGGACACTGCTTTAACCCCCTTGTTTCTTCCTAAGAGCCAGCTTAGTGCAGCGGTTAGGAGGGGTGGCCTCCAATCTGAAGAACAGGGCTTGATTCCCCGTTCCTCCACATGCAGCCAGCTGGGTGACCTTGGGCCAGTCACAGTCCGGAGCTTTCTCAGCCTCACCCACCTCACAGGGTGACTGCTGCGGGGAGAGGAGGGGTAGGCAGCTGTAAGCTGCTTGGAGAGCCCTTCGGGTAGAGAAAAATGGGGAAAAAAACACCAGTTCGTCTTCTAACTGCTGCGTTCCAGCTCCTTCTGCTGCATTCCAATGTCGGGAACAAACCTGGCGATCAGAATGAGCCAGGAAGTTCTTGGGCTTCCTCCTTTCCCAAGGGAGACTGAAGAATCACCACTTTGCAACTAACCAAAGTTTGCACTCCTGCTTGACAAACTGGGGTTCTTCTCTAAACTACGTTTTAAAGATCCCGGTTTGCAGGGAAGAGAACCAACCACAGCCTGTTGTTCGGCTCCATTTGGAGGTTTCAACGAATTGCAGTTATGTTCCCAAATGGGGAATTTACGAGGCCTGTGTTTGAGGAGAAAGGATTGCACAAGGCAGAGGACTTCTTGGCTTGTTGGGGTTAAAAATAAACAGAGACTCTGCTGAATACGACCAAAGGCTGCAATCTGATGCACACCGCAAGTCACTAGCCGTGGTTATGAAAACATAGATCTACATCATTTTTGTGGGTTGCAGAGTCCCACGTGCTGGGTCAGGGACTTCTTTAGAGAGGCCATTTTGGGGAAAGCTGTCTCAGGCTCTCTTTGCACGCCTGCTAAGAGGAGCAGCAGAATGGCAAGGTGAGAGCATTCCATGCTGAGGAGAATTCCTCCATGATTTGGCTTGTTCCTCACTAACACAGGTTTCCAGCTTATGCTTCCTGCCCCTGGCTTTCTTGGCTGTAACCATGACCCACTGAGGTCATAGCGCTGGTTTCTTCTCTTCCTGTCACATGACTCTAATGTGGTTCCTGAGTTTGGAAAAGTTCAGAAAGACCGCTACATTGATGTATAGGATGCCCTTGTAAGGTACCCGTACAATCTCACACATACTATTGTATTGTCCCTATACTAGTCTCAGGAATAGTTTAATTCTACCCTTGCTGTCACCTTTTACCCCCCAACCCCCCCCCCCCCGATTCCTGTCACCTTTTGCCCCCCAAAAAAACCCCGATTCCCCACATAGTCAAAGGCGAAGAAACAAAGGAAATCGAAAGGCTGATCAATACATCCTTCAAACATGAAAGTATTCTCTGTGTGATTTATTTCAATGTCATGAGTCATCGAAACGGGGCCCCGGGTAATAAACCTGTTTTCCGGGAGCTTCCTCAGTGATTACTCCTCAGCATACGGGTGGCTTATCACAATAATGGTCCATTTCATAGTACCACCTAGGCAACTGCTCAAATGTAGTTCATATGAACGGATTAAAGGCCTCCACGCTTTACCAGTACACCAAGTAAAAAGCGGGGGGTACAAAAAACTCTTCTTCTAACTAGTATTAATCTGGCATTGTCAACAGGAGGGGCAATCTTAGGGCCGAACTGCACAATACATGGGACACAAGAATCCCTGATCTTACAGTCACCTTCCCAAATGCTCCAGTACCCAATTTGGCTTGGCAGCACCTTGCACAGGGGGACGGGCTTCAGGCTTCCCTCCCAAGTCAAAACGGCCATGACAGGCTTACATCTGCTCCCCTGTGGAGTTCTACAAGGTGCCGTCCCTGATCTTCAGTCCCCAGACCTTCTGCACGAGCCCCTCTGATCTCGGCCACGCCTACTGCTTAACCTGTCTCTTAGCTGCCGCGCACGGGACTCTGGATGGTGAGTTTAGTCAGCAGGGCAAGCAAAGAGTTAACCACGGAGGCTGCGGGGAGGCAGGGGTGTAGGGTGCCTACTCACCATTCCGGGCATCCTACTCATGCTTCCAAGGGGCTGCGTTGGCATTGTAGTCATGCAGGTACCAGGAGGTGGCAGAGGTTTCTGATGCTCGCTGCGGCAGGTGGCGGGCGCCTAGGGGGCCCCGGATTTGGTGGGCGGCAGGAGGGAAGGAGAGGGAGGGACGGGGTGGGAGCGATGGATGGAGATGGACAGGGGGAGAAACAGACAGAGGTGGTGTGAGGAGGTGGCACAGAAGATGGACATGTGATGACAGAGAGGAAGGTGTGACTGCAAAAACCCACCCCCCTCTCAAGATGGACAGGGACTTCTGTCTGGACTCCCAAGCTCACCTGTCTGACAGACCCAACTGCTTCTCAGAGCTCTCGGGAGTCCTAGCTTCCCCTTACCTGACTCTAAGGCAGGGGTGGCCAAATTGTGGGTCTCCGGATGTCCAGGAACTACAATCCCCACGAGGCTCATGGGAAATGTAGTCCATGGACATCTGGAGAGCCACAGTTTGCCCCCCCCCCCTGCTCTAAGGCATTACCCATCCCCACCTTTTCAGATTCCCTCCTGTCCTGACCCCAAACTCCTTTCTCCCAAGGCCTCCCCGTGTTCAAGCCTCCGCCCTGCCATAAACCATTCCCACTCATTTTCCTCTCACAGAACGCCCGCCTTCATTGGAGGGGAAGCCCAGACCGGATGTTTAAAACTTTTAATGTTTTGGAAACTAAGAATCAAACAAAGCTTTGGTTGGTTTGTGTATATTGTCCCCGAAGCATTGGTTCATAAAGGGATTGCTTTTGTGCCACTGGGGACGTGTGACCTGCCTGGATTAGTTTCTGAGGGACCAACACAGCTGACCAGATTTGTGGTCTTCTTGTGAGATGCCTTGTTGCCGTTTTCTTAGTGTGAATGTCTAGTGAGTATAATCAAGGCTCAGCTCTATTCTCCGAACCTCCAGAGCTCAACTGATAGAATCCTAGAGTTGGAAGGGGGCATCCAGACCAACCCCATGCTCAACGCGGGATCGGCCTAGATTAGAGTAGGCCACGCGGCCATTTTGTCTCTACTCCAGTGGTTCTCAACCTTCCTAATGCCGCGACCCTTGAATACAGTTCCTCATGTTGTGGTGACCCCCAATGATAAAATTACTCAAGTGCTCTTTCACAGAAATCAAACCTAAAGTGACCAAAGATCCATTGCTCATGATTGTATATAAATTGGTTATAAATCGGCGGGCGCCTTCATGAAGAAGAAAAAGAAGAAGACAAAGATGAAGAAGAAGAGTTGGTTCTTATATCCAGCTTTTCTCAACCCGAAGGAGTCTCAAAGCGGCTTACAGTTGCCTTCCCTTTCCTCTCCCCACAACAGACACCCTGTGAGGTGGGGGTCCCGACCCCCAGGTTGAGAACCACTGCTCTAAAGTATTTGACTGGACTGGTTTTAATGTTTTAAGGGGAGCTTTATGGGCACTTTGTATTCTGTTTTTATACTGTAAGCCTCCACGAGACAACACTGTCGAGAGTTGGCCGGGTATAAAACAGAGCATAACTAACTAACTAAATAAAAACAGTGCTGCTGTTTTTTGCCATCAATTCACTGCTGACTTAGGGTGACCCTGTATGTTTTCAAGCTAAGAGGCATTCTGAGGTCGTTTGGCATGGCCTGTCTCCGCATCTCATCCCTGGTATTCCTTGGGGTCCTCCATGGTCTCCCACCATAATACTAACCAGGATCAACCCTGCTTAGCTTCTGAGATCTGCCGAGATCAGGCTGGCTTGGGCAACGTTGGTCTCTAGGGTACATCCATGTAAATGCATTGCTCACCAAAATGCCACACCATGCACAAGCTCCCACTTCACATCCTGCGCATGCCTAGGCAGGTTTGTTGAGCTACTGATGATACATTGCAAGGCAATTGTGTGTTTCTGGGTTTTTTTCTCGAGCCATCAAGGAGCCATCGCCCTCTTGGGATTTTTAATCAGCAGGAGACAGGTGACTACAGCTGGCTGCAGCTGATACAGCACGCAACAGATGGTGAACAGCTGTCAACAATGTGCAATAGCGAGGCTGACATAAGGAGTATTTCTGGGGATGGGCAGTCTGATCCTAACCCAAGGGGAAGATCCTGGTTTGTTAATACTCCTATTATAACGGACGTCGAGGAGAAAATAGTTTGAACATTTTGGGATGTGGCCATTATTCTGTCCGTGGACGGTTATAGTCACAGAGGCCAGAGGGAGGGTCAAAGAGTGACTTGGCAGGTGTGTAACTGCCAGGCACGTTTACCAACCGGCAGATATACAGATTTGACCACTGAAGAGGACTGTGCGTGGCAATAGTCCTACAGTGTGTCAATAGCAACAGCACTACAGTGTGTCAATGGCAACAGCACTACAGTGTGTCAATGGCAACAGCCCTGCAGAGTGTCAATAGCAACAGCCCTACAGTGTGTCAACAGCAACAATCCTTAAGTGTAGTGGTGGTTGCAGGAAGAGATGGCAGACAGCAGGAATGGTGATTCTGAACCTGGGGCTGGAACTGTGGAAATCCACATCTTGCTGTACACACTTCCACAAAACTGCTTTGAATACAGTCTTCCAGGAAATAGTATCAAAGCAGATTTGGGATGCATGGGAGGAAATCACAGGGAAACCTGGGGGAAACTGGCCGGTTGGTGGAAGCATGAAAATGTTGCCTAAAATCCCAGTCCAAATTTGTTGAGATTATGGAGGATGCAGGGAAAGAGCTTCAGGCAGAAGCAACCAGAATCACATTATTTAAAAAGAAAAGGAAGTGAAAATGGGGGTGAGGGAATGGCACACATCTCTAGGTATTATGTTTTTCTTGGATGGCAGGAAGCAATGCTACCTGATTTGGCTCTCGCAGACGCTGTAGTTAGTGCACCATTTAAAAATTAAACTCTCTCTTGACTAACAGAGAGAACAGCATATTCCTTCTGCACTCAGCCTTGCAAGAGACCCAAAACATCCCTGATGCCAGAGATGGATTAAAGTAGCAAGTAGCTTTTATGTTCTCAGGAGATGCTTTAGAAGGTGGGGACTTTACAGGACATTTCCACAGCTGCTCTTGCCTTGGTCAACCTTATGATCTTTTCCCACTGGACACAAACTGATTTAGGGCCACCCCCCTAGATGCTATATAAATGGACAACAGGATCGGGAAGCAGCAGAGAGGGAGGGAGAGTGACCGGAGAGATCATGCAGAGAAAAGGCTTAGGCCAATTTCTTTCTAATTGGAAAGGCCAACAACCTTCTTTAACAAAGCTATACCTTCAGCAGAAAATTCTAGGGACTGAACTGGGGGCAACTCTGTGGACAGTGGGCACTAAGATATATTTTCTTTCGCCCTTGTCTAAAAGTGGCATGGCGCTGGTCAACCTCAGGCAAGGATGGGAAAGGGAGAGGAAGGGAGGAAGGGAGGAAGGGAGGAAGGGAGGAAGGGAGGGAGGAAGGGAGGGAAGGGAAGGGAAGGGAAGGGAAGGGAAGGGAAGGGAAGGGAAGGGAAGGGAAGGGAAGGGAAGGGAAGGGAAGGGAAGGGAAGGGAAGGGAAGGGAAGGGAAGGGAAGGGAAGGGAAGGGAAGGGAAGGGAAGGGAAGGGAAGGGAAGGGAAGGGAAGGGAGGCTCCTCCCTCCTCCTTCCTCCCTTCACTTCCATCTTCGTCACCCACATCTTGTCTTCCCAGAGAAATCTTCTCTGGCACAAATGATATTCTGCAGTGTCCTCAAGCCAGCCAAGCTACCAGTGTCCTCAATTTTCTACCAGCTGGGCACACAGCTCTTCCCCCATCCCAGATGAGAAAACAGTCCTTCTATTCTGAGCTGTGGGGAATATGCTAGGAGAGCAGTTCCAGAAGCAGGCTGGGCTGGCAACCTCCCCCCCCTCCCCTCCAAGGGACGTGCTTTCCTTCACATAAAGGATAGCCTACCAGGTCTGCGCTTGACCTGCCTCCTTCTCCCCATCAAGGTTGTTTTGGGTTTTTAAAGAAAACTGTGCTCAGCCTCAGTGCTGGGTAATAGGGACACTTTCCCTCTGCATACGTCTGGATTAACAATCATATGCAAAACAGCAGTGGCCTAATTTCCCATTTTAATTTGCATACATTTGGGCGCACGGTGATGCTTAATTTCTAAAAAGAGAGGTGCGGAAGCAGGAGCCGAGCCTCGATCCTAAATGCATGCGGATAAACGGCGACTCTTAGCGGGGCAAAAGAGGCCACTCTGCATGCGCTCAGAGGTACTCTTGTAGTACCTCGGCACCTATTTTGCTTTTGAAAACAGATTTAGAGGCGGAGGTAAAGGTAAAAGTATCCCCTGTGCAAGCACCGAATCATGTCTGACCCTTGGGGTGACGCCCTCTGGCGTTTTCATGGCAGACTCAATACGGGGTGGCTGGCCAGTGCCTTCCCCTGTCATTACTGTTTTTACTCCCCAGCAAGCAGCTGGGCACTCATTTGACCGACCTCAGAGGAAACATGGTTTAAATGAAGTCTCCAAGGGAGCGGGAACATATTTAAAACAATGCCTTTGGGTCGCACACAAGGAAGCCTGGTGCAGCCTCATCTCATCAGATCTTGGAAGCTAAGCAGCCCGAGGAAGGCAATGGCAGAGGAAGGCAATGGCAGAGGAAGGCAATGGCTGATCACCATTGCTTCTCACTTGCCTTGAAAGACCCTGGCTGGGCTCCCCATAAATGGACTGCAACTTATGTCCCTGTGTAGAAGGGGAAGAAAAATTGGGATTTGTACCCCACTTTTTACTACCCGAAGGAGTCTCAGGGCAGCCTAGAATCGCCTTCCCTTCCTCTCCCCCAGAACAGAAGCCCTGTGAGGTCGAAGAAGCTGAGAAAGCTCTCAGAGGACCGTGACTAGCCCAAGGTCACCCAGCTGGCTGCACGTGGAGGAGTGGGGAAATCAAACCCAGTCCTCCAGATCAGAGGCTGCCACTTTTAAGCACTGCATCAAGCTGGCTCGCTTTGACTAATGTCAGCTAATTAACAGTCAAATGAAAAAAGTATAGCAACCTTTGACAGTGCATGTATATACACTATATGTCTACCTACCCACCTACCCTGCTTAGCTCCTGGGATCTGATAAGACTGGGCTATATCAGAGCTGGTCATACTGTGGCTCTCCAGAGGTCCATGGACTACAATTCCCATGAGCCCCTGCCAGCAGGGGCTCATGGGAACTGTAGTCCACAGACCTCTGGAGAGCCACAAAACAAAATCAGAGTCCAGTGCCCCCTTGAAGACCAACAAAAATTTATTCAAGGCGTGAGCTTTCGAGTGCAAGCCCACTTCCTCAGACGCCTTAAACATCTTAAAGATGCCACTAGACTCTGATTTTTGTTTTGTTGTGCTGCTTCAGCCCAACCCGGCGACCCCCCTGAATCTACCTGGAGAACCAGTTTGGCTACCCTGGGCTCTACCATGCCACCTTCCGTCCTGTTTGTTCTCAAATATGGAAATCATCTCTATCCTTTTATTGGCATACCAATGGTTTAATAAACATATGCAGATGAGCAGGGTTCCCCTGCCTTAGATGCATAATCCCAGATGAGTAGCTGGAATAATCTCAAACAGCAGATGTTCACAGGAAGCTGTGATGAAGGGGAGGGAGGGATCCAATTTTCCTATCTTCTATTCCTGGTTTGCTAGTCTTCAATCCAGCTACATATATTATGGATGCATAATTGGGGGTGGTTCAGGGGTTACTTGGGGGGACAGCAACTATATTCTTTATCGATGTAAATCTAATGGTGCCTTGCTTTAGAGCAGGGGTAGTCAAACCTGTGGCCCTCCAGATGTTCATAGACTACAATTCCCAATTTGCTGGCAGGGGCTCATGGGAATTGTAGTCCATGGACATCTGGAGGGCCACAGGTTGACTACCCCTGCTTTAGAGTATCTTTGCATTAGCCCTCCACCCCCACCCCCAAAAAAGCAAAACAAAAAAGGTTTTGGATTAGGTTCCCCTCTACGGAAGGTTGCAAGGAAGGGCAACTTTTTCTCATGGTTTCAAGATGTCCAAAAATTTAACATCTCCAGGTGCAGCGCCCCCCAGCACCATATCCTTAGTTGGCAACGAACAGCTATGGGCTGCTATGGGGTAAAAACAAGTTCGACGGGGCTTCAATTTGGGCCCCAGTGTTCTTTTAAAAAAGCAAACCCTTTCCCCAGAGTGCTTTCCATCTTGGTGGAGTGGTGAAGAGCAGCAGAATCTAAGCTGGAGACCTGGGTTTGAGTCCCTCCCCCTCCTCCTCCACATGCAGCCCACCACAGTTCTCTCAGAGCTCTCTCAGCCCCACCTACCTCGCAGGGTGTCTTTGGGAGGAGAGGAAAAGCAGGGCAATTGTAAGCCGCTTTGAGACTCCTTTGGGTAGTGAAAAGCGGGGTATAGAAAAGCAGTTCTTCTTCCCTATGAGAAGACAACCTTGCCCAGCTGCTTTTCCCACAAAGAAAGACACAATAAGGCTGCCGGTCCATTTTTCCTGACTTGTTTTATTTCTTCTATAATCTGCCTTTTTCACGCACACCCCTCCCCACTGCTGCGGCCCCCATTCAAATTGCACATTACTTTTTCCTCACAGCTGCTTTTTGATGGTAAGTTACCACTTATATGCCACTTTTCTCTACCCAAAGGAGTCTCAAAGCGGCCTACAGTCGCCTTCCCTTTCCTCTCCCCACAACAGACACCCTGTGAGGGAGGTGAGAGAGCCCTGATTTTACTTCATGGCCGGAACAGCTTCATCAGGGCTGCGACTAGCCCAAGGTCACCCAGCTGCCTGCATGTGGAGGAGTGAGGAATCAAACCCGGTTTGCCAGATTACAACCCACCGCTCCTAACCTCTACACCACGCTGACAGTAGGCCTGCCCAAAGACTTCTTGGTTGATGCTTCGGCCGATGGTCCCCACTTGACTTAAAAAGACCCCGTAATAATCTGCCTCGCATGAGTTCTATCGCAGAACCACAACTGAATGGGGAAAGGGATCGGGACGAGGCTTAAGAAAACACTGGCCTGTTTCATGAGATCCATCTGATGAATTGGGCCACTGCCGCAGTAAAACCGGGAAGCCTCCAGGGTGTCACTGTAGCCTTTGTGCTCCAATTAATAAGCTGGTGCACAAGGCAACGGAGCCCGCCCCTGCCTGATGCTCCTGGATTGATGAGCAATTGCCTATGAACAACAGCCTCCCGTCCATCCTGCGTAGGTTCCATCCTCTCTCCTGTTGGGCACTCCTGAACCATTTACTCCGAAGGAATCCCATTCACGTGCCCAGGAGGCCCTTCCAGAGTGCACGGTTAATCGGCTGCGGCCTCAGGTTTCTCTTTTTCATCCATCGTGTTTCTAAGGAGACCCTGAGGAGATCAACTGCCAAAGTGGTCCTTCGATAACCCCACCGCTTGATTCCCCCTTGCCTTTTTAATCTGGTGGCAAGACTGCCGTGGCTCTTTGCCAGGGACGCCCACGCCCATGTGGGCACTCCCAGGAGATCTCCCAGAATGCAGCAGTGCCACCCGCAAACCACGGAGAGCGGATTGAGGGCGGCAAAAAGAGCGGGGAGGGGACACTCTTTGATGGCGCTTCTACAGGAGTGCCCGGAGGACCGAGAAGGGAAAGAGTCATTGAAACGGTGTAGGGAAGGGGGCTGCGTTCCTGTAGGGCAGGCACCACCAAGCCAGTTGGGCAGGGCCATGTTTTTGTCCTGCAAAACGATACCCAGCTCTCTATCTCGGGTGACTAGGACCAAGAGAGTGCTCTTTCAAGCAGCTATGAAGGACAGTGTTGCCGGCTCTCGGTTGGGAAATACCTGGGGGGGTTTGGGATAGAGCCTAGGAAGGGCAGCTTTTGGGGCAGGGAAGGATCTCAGCAGAGCAACATCCCCTCTAGAAAGCAGCCCTTTTCTCCAGTGGAGCTGACCTCTGTCATCTATCTGGAGACCTGTTGTAATTCCAGGGGAACTCCAGCTACTACCTGGAGGTTGGCAACCCCACTGAAGGAAGGGACACTAAGTGAAACAAGACAGAATTTTTGAACCTTGAATCACTTACAGAGTTCTGGGGATCTTGAGGACAAGGAGTCCAGCGGCCCCTCCAGCCCATCTTAATCACAGACCCCTTTTCTCCTTCCAACTGAGGAACAGGCAGCAAGCTGCATTTGATTCCCCGCTCCCCCTCATGCAGCCAGCTCGGTGACCTTGGGCTAGTCACAGTCCTGTTCTCACAGAGCAGTTTCTCTCGGAGCTCTCTCAGCCTCATCTACCCCACAGGGGGTCTGTTGTGGGAAGAGGAAGAGAAGGCGATTGGAAGCCGCTTTGAGCCTCCTTCAGGTAGTTAAAAAGAGGTGTAGAAAAAAAACAGTTCTTCTTCTTTTCTTCTTCTCTTCTTCTTCTTTTCTTCTTCTCTTCTTCTTGCCAGGGCCCAGCAACGCAACCCTCAAGACTTGGGCCTAACGAAAGAGGAAAGCGTAGAAGCCTGGAGTTGTTCCGTGCCTGGATGTCCCTCCCTGCAGTGGCTCCTTGCCTGGTTCTCGCTGATTTCCCCTGCTGCGTGACACCTATGACATCTGTCCTCGGCGGAAGGAAATCCCTCACCAGCTTTCATTAGCTGCAGCCTCCCTGCTCCCCTGCTGTGACAAGCGCAACCTTGTCCCTGTTCAAGAGCTTGCCTGCTGCTAAGATCAGCGGCTGACAGATGCTAGGCCGGCACTTACACAACACAGCAGCCACGCTGTTGTGGATTCTTTTGGGGAGAGATCATTTCCCCACCACCACCTTTCAGCAGTGAAATGAGCAAACTCAAGTCCAGCTATTGAATCTGAGGACCCCATCAGAAGAAGGGGAGAGCAGCTTCCTAACATGCTACAACTACTGCCTACCATTACAATCATCACAAATTAAAAAGAAGAAGAGTTGGTTCTTTATCTGCCGCTTTTCTCTACCCGAAGGAGTCTCCAAGTGGCTTACAATCACCTTCCCTTTCCTCTCCCCACAACAGATACCCTGTGAGGTGGGTGAAGCTGAGAGAGCCCTGATATTCCTGCTGGGTCTGAACAGCTCTATCAGTGCTGTGGCGAGCCCAAAGTCACCCAGCTGGTTGCATGTGGGGGAGTGGGGAGTCCAACCCGGCTCACCAGATTAGAAGACCACACTCCTAACCACTGCACCAAACTGGCTCTTTCGGTCCACAAAACGCTCCCCTCGGAGTCCCTCTCCTTCAAAACGACCATCTCGGGGAGGTGAAGAACAGAACGGGATGAAGCACGTACAAGGAAGGAATATGGTGGAGCGGTCAAGCTCAGAGGACGCTAAACCCATGTGGACGAGAACTAGGCGCATGGAGCATGTGTGTGCGCGCGTGTGCGCAGCAAGCTTAACATGTTTGAACTGATGGGCCAGGGAATTGTGAAAATGATGGGCAAGGCCGGGGAACGTGGGGAGGCGGGAGCTGTTTCCCCTCCCAGCAAAACCACGCCAAAAAGACCATGCCGCTGGGTGGCCCTTTTAAAAGAGGTGAGAGAGGGCAGCTTTCCCTGACCATAAATACTATCGTTAGAGAGGCAAAAGTGGGGAAATGAAGACAAGAGGTTGCTAGGACACCATCTGCTCCATACTCTGACCTGGCCTTTCATTTTCCCTGCCTGTTTCCTGTAGATCAGACCCAATATTAGGCACATATTTAAGAACGCTAATCTAGGCATATTGGCCACTGTGCTTCTTCCTTCTCAGAAGGGGAGGCTTATGAATAGGGCAGGGGAGATGTCAGACTCGGAATATATGTTTCGAGGTTATGGTTCATGCCTTTGCAAACGAGGCAGGCCAAAAAGGATGCTCATGTACGCCTCTTGTACCTTTTCGGATGTTCCCATCGGGCGACTGGCCAAAGTCCCCCGTGGAGAGGAGGAAGCAGGCTCGGTCACGGTTGTAGCGCTCCCGGCCGCCCGGGGTGACCGGCGACTTCTCCTCGGGTGAGAGGGCCTGGTCAATTGTGGGGCAGTCTTCGTTGGCTAACGCCGCATTTGCTGCATCACCGTTCTGCTTGGAATCTGTGAAGGTCGGGGTTGGGGGGGTGGGGAGAAAGAGAACAGAGAAAAATTAGGCAGAGTTAAAACCTTCGCATCTGGAATCCCAGTTCCCCCAAATTGCCTGATCCGAAAACCCCATTCCTGAGAATATCCAAATTGATATTTTCTTAAGTGGAGTATTGTCCCCATTCATGGACACCGTGGAAGATGGTGCCTCTGTTCTCACAGAAGCACTCTTCTTATCGTTCTCGTCTTTGAATGGCGTCGGCAAGAACAAAGTTCAACATTTCCAATTTCATTACCAAATGTAAATGCTGTTTAACAATTTGTTCCAGTGGAACTCCCATACTAGGGACAAAAAACAAGTATGGATGAAATTCTTCATGTAGTCAACAAGAGGAGAAGGAGAAGAAGAGTTGGTTCTTATATGCCACTTTTCTCTAACCGAAGGAGTGTCTAAGCGGCTTACAATTACCTTCCCTTTCCTCTCCCCACAACAGATACCCTGTGAGGACAACAACTCAGTGGGGTAAAATCACACAGAGTCCAAACTCCAAAGCAGCCATTTTCTCCAGGGGAACGGATCTCTGTAGTCTGGAGAGGAGCTGTAATTCCAGGGTGTGTGTAGGTCCTATCGAGAGGCTAGCATCCCTAAATAAAATGGTTAGTGTAGAACTGTCCCAAGAGGAAGCAGGCAGACAGGAGCATATTTTGGCATCCGTACACGAACTACTTTCAACTGGACAATGTAGATCATAAATGTGAAAATAAAGCATATGTAGGAGCGTTGAGTTTTCCATCCCCAGACCTCTGAGGGACTGAAATAAAATCCATTTTGTTTTATATGATGGTAACAGTCTCCAACACACAACACTCCTAAAATAAAGGATGCCCCTTAAAATAAGGCACGTTGTCATCTTCATTACCTGTTCTGATCTCGACAGAGGTTAAAGAAAGGCCACACTGCCTGAGAAAAAGCCTTATGTATGCCACCCTTGGTGTCGTGGTTAGGAGTGCGGACTTCTAATCTGGCGAGCCGGGTTTGATTCCCTGCTCCCCCATATGCAGCCAGCTGGGTGACCTTGGGCTCACCACAGCACTGATAAAGTTGTCCTGACCGAGAAGGAATATCAGGGCTCTCTCAGCCTCACCCAACTCACAGGGTGTCTGTTGTGGGGAGAGGAAAGGGAAGGTGAATGTAAGCTGCTTTGAGACTCCTTCGGGTAAAGAAAAGCAGCATATAAGAACCAACTCTTCCATTTTTTGGCGTATGGCACCTACCAGCTGATCATTCGAAAGAGGAAAGTTATTGATCAATTGTCACAGGCCATTCTATCATCTCACGGGGAAATAATTCCCCCAAAATTGTTAGAACACCGTCTTCGAAGATAGAAAAGGTCACAAAACTGAAAGCCACTGCTCAGAGTTGGCAGCTTTACCAGCGGAGAAACAAACAAGGAGAAGGTGAAGCCTTCCTGTGAAACTGTCGCATAACATTAAATTAAAAAGCGAAATAAGAAGCTCCAGGAAAGTCATGGGACGATACTGACACGGATGGGACAAATCATGTCTGTGTGATGTCACTGGAGATGTCCATTACCTACCTGAGATACACCACATAAGACTTAAATCCGTAATGTTCGGCACAGGGGAAGAAAGAATCACTCCCTATTGATCCTTTTGAAAGCTGGCAAAACACACCAACCCCGCAACAGACGCCCCACTTTGAACACAGGTGCCTGGAACCATCCTGCGCCATGAATAATCCACAACTGCTCATTTCTTGCACTCCCACCCACATCAACGCAGCGATCCAGTCATCTGGCAATCCAGCCCGTGGCTTCTTCCCCTGCTCCTTAGCAAACAGGACGGACGAGGGCTCCGGCTCCTTGTGACATTCTCCAAACAATTGACAACTGTCACATACGCTGCCCTCCCACAATCTTTTCACACTTCCTACCCTGGGAGGGGGGCCCTTTCCCCATCGATTTCTTGGCCGAGTAAACCTTGCACTTCTCCTGCGGGATCCTGGGATGCTGCAGGAGAAGACTCCCAAAGATGAGGTGATGGAAACCACGGCTCTCAGCTTCGACAGACTCCCTCAGCTCCTGCTTCCTTTGTCTTTTACAGGGTTTCGTCCCTGAATTCGCTGCTGGCACCCTGCCTTAAACTCTCGGGCCTAGACCTGAAACAGATCCGACTAGGCCTGAGTAAAACACTAGTCTTCTCCCCGTGCTTCAGCGGCTTGAGGGTCCCCAATGAAGCGCCAGGTGGCAAAGTGGTCCCTAGCTGGGAAGAATCTGAAGCCACACCGGATGAGACAAAGTGATCTAGCAGTTGCCATGGTGACAGGGCTGCGGTGGTGTGTGGATGACAGGCAGGAAGATCCCCGTCTCTTTGCGAGGTCTGAGATTCCAGCCGTCAAGTGAGCTTCCTTTAGAGCAAGCCCAGCAGAGGCAGAACCTTAAAGCTGGGAAACCATGAGGCCTTCAAGTCTCTTTATTTGGGATTTAAGTTTGTTTCTTTGCCCTGCGTCCATATTTGCCAGGAAATCTCAGTTTTCCCTACACTGAAAAGGAAAAAGAGGTGTTGGTGGGGGAACTGAGGTGTTCTGGACTTCCCAGCCAACACACCCAGTGCTGCTGAGATTGCTGTATGGCTAAGTGGCCTCGCAGGCACTGACTGGACAGCATCCGTGTCATCAGTGATGCCAAGAGACAGATTTTTTTCTCACCTCACCTGCATCATTTTAAAGATTTAGTCGTTTTGCGTTTCCCCCTAGGTCTTTTCAAGGTGCGTGCTTTCTCACTGTGCCACAAGAATGGGCATGGAAACAGTTAAAGGGCGGCCAGGACATTAAGCAGAAACAGTGGTCTCCTCACAGCAAGCCTCAGCTGCTTCTGGAATCTTCTCTCCTTTACTTTTTGGGGGCCAGGGTAGATTAGGAGTGCCCGTTTCTTATACTGGAGGACCCAAGGAAGAAAAAGGGCTACATTTTTTTCACAGCAGAATTATTCAAAAAGTTACCAACATATTTACAGGCCCCGATCCTGACGCTTTCACAGGGACATGGCACACAGAACGTTGCCAGTCTCAAAAAGTTGATACCCAAGCAAAAAAATAAAATAAATCCAATGTCACCTTGATGCACACACACTAATTTATATAGGGCAGCTCTTGTTAATTGAAAAGGGAACTGCACAAGGGGACTTTGCTAAGCATCGCACTCTCATTACGAGTCAGAAATCTCCTGCTCTATCGCTGAAGGACTCCCAGATCCTTTGTTGGTAGGCCAACGCTGAGCGAAATTTTTCTAGATGGAGACAGAGAGGTTGTTGCCACAGTGAAGTACTTTTCTTTTAAAAAGCTCCTTGTACTGGTCCTTTGGTTTTTCAGATAACCTTACCTCAGCCTTTCCCAACCTTTTTTTCCCTTGAGAAACCCCTGAAACCTTTTCCAGCCTTTAAACCCCCCCCCCCAAAAATGGGGTCAGTTGTAGAGAACATGGTTGGGGAATGTAGCTGTATAGATGCCCACCTGGGCCCCCTTTCCTTCCTACCTCCACCAGGCCCATCATTGGCCATTTGGGTGGGCGGGTCGACATGACCATATATGATCATATCGCCCAATAAATATCTAACACATTTTTTAAAAAACATATTAAAAATGAACAGGGACCGAGGTGAAAACGGTGAGGTGACCATCGTGGTTAAAGCGACCGGAGTTGACCTGTAGACTGGGTGGTTGGGGAACTTGTCTCTCTGGAGGAAACGTAGCCGGTTTCCCTCTCCTCATTATGTTCAGTGCACAGCCATGCTCCCAGCCAATAAGTGGGAACCTTGTTCCTCGGCTGCCCGGGCTGCAAATGGCTTTTCTGGCCACGGGAGACGGGAACTGTTGGACAGCATGGCAGGAATTGGCCGCACGCCCCTGAGGGCCTTCCCCCGCTTCCATCTTGCCGTCTGTCTTGGTGGATTTGTTGACGAACGGGCCGTGAACGAGGGGAGTGGATTCTGGGCATGTGTGCGTGCACAGAAGGGAGTCAGAGAGGGGGGGGGTCAATTGTTTGGGCCCTGAGATTCTCATCACTTTGCCCTCTCCGGAGAACCATCCAATTATGGCTCTCCTGTGCAGCCGTTCCCAAAATGCATCACAGCTGACGCCCCTCTGGCCCATTCAGCACGCCTGTCCCCTAGTTCTCCCATTCTCGAAGGCACAAAACACCCCTTTCTCTTTTCCTGCTGTGAACTCTTTCCTCGACCACCCCCAAAGCCTTCGCAAGGCCCAGCTCTTAAGGAACCTCCCCCAAAGCTAATTCCCCTCTGAAAGAAGAAGAAGAGCTGGGTTTCTTGTACCCTGCTTCGTACTTCTCAAAGGAGTCTCAAAGCGGCTTGCAATCCCTTCCTCTCCGCCCAACAGACAGTGAGGCTGAAGAGGGCTCTGAGAGAACTTTGCCTGGCCCAAGGTCAACCAGCTGGCCTCACGACTCCCAAAGTGCTTTACAATCGCCTTCCCTTCTTCTCCCGACAACAGGGGAGGTGGGGCCGAGAGAGCTCTGAGAAAACTGTGACTAGCCCAAGGTCACCTAGCTGGCTGCTTGTGAAGGAGGAGGAGGGAATCAAACCTGATTCTCCAGGTTAGAGGACGCCGCTATGAACCACAACACCACGCTGGCTCTCAAGAAGCACAAACACTTGAATCACAGAGCCGTGTCCCTCATATCTAGGGGACCCAGGCCTTCTGGCTCTCAGCCTTTGCTGGGATGAGCATGACTGTATCCCTTATGGGATTCCCTGCCAGCAACCCTGTCGTTCTTGCCAGCTCATGGAGGGACCCATCTGCTGCTCAAGTCTCAGTGCATCTTGGGTATTTGGGATGCTCTTTCCACAGACAGAAATGACTGCAAGAGTCCCCCCCCTCCCTGACTCTATAAGAGCGGTCAAATTCCTCTTCACACACACATGCACCTTGCTCCACTAGAGTGAGGTGGGCGATGCAGGTTTTGGCAAATGCCCCTCAGTCCTGATCCAGTCCCTTTCCCCACAAACCGCTAGTGGATCAATTCTAAATGTAAATCAAACTAAAATGCTTTGGCGCTCCTAAATCACCTTTCTCAGCCTGAGTGCCAAGATGGCCTCCTCCTCCTCCCCTATCCTTCCACAGGAACAATTTTCTTAATCAAAAGTAGCTCCAAAACGGCCAAAAAGAGCCCTTCGATGTTCGCGTATGAGTCATTTTGGAAGGACAAACTTAATCCACAGCCAAGATGGGCCACCCTAGATATTGATGGCCCGAATCACAACAAAATCAGGTCTTTCCCTGCAGTTGAACAATGGGAGGCATTTGCGCCACCTTGGCAGCCACAAGCCATGACAAGAATCTGGGATGAAGGGAAAAAAAGAAGAGCTGGGATGGTTGGTTTTTTTTTTAACACTCTCTTTCACTACCTGAAAGAGACCCAAAGGAGCCTACAAACACCTTTTCCTTCCTCTCCTCACAACAGACACCAGGTGAGGTAGGTGGGGCTGAGAGAGCTCTAAGAGAGCTGCTCTGTGAGAACAGCTCTGACAGAACTGTGACTGGTCCAAGGTCACCCAGCTGGCTGCAGGTGGAGGAAGAGTGGGGAAGCAAATTGAGTTCTCCAGATTAGAGTCTGCCACTCTTACTGCCTCTCCAGAAGTCCATGGACTACAACTCCCATGAGACCTTGCCAATTGGCCATGCTAGTAGGGGCTCACGGGGATTGTAGTCCATGAACATCTGGAGAACCACAGCTCAGCCATCCCTGCACTACGCCACGCTGAAAAAAGTGAAACTGGGTGGGGTGGGAGTCTTTCAAACTTCCTACCCATCAAGGAAAGTGCTGACCATCCCTTCCACGGAGGAATTCATATCCCACAGCCGGGGGGTCTTGAAACACAATCAGTTCACACCAAGTACTTCTGCTAGGCTTGGTATTGTCTCAGATGAGCCGACTGCACGACAGAATCCAGCTCCAGGGTTGATATTTTGGGATGGGGGGAAAGAACACCCTCCGTGGATATTCCAATTAGAATAAGCCAGATGTGCAAGCAAGATAGATTTCACTCTTTCTCCAATTTTCACAGGTGCTCTATGCAAAATGAGAAATCGCAGTTGTGAAGGCGGATGTCGATTGTCCATCGGTGGATCGGATCGTTCCCGCCTCCTTCCTTGCACAGCAGCCCGGTGATTTTCACAGCCCGGTGCTCCTGCACCGTAGGGGACCCTGAGGAATACCACGATTGAGGGCCGGCAGTGGGAAGGGGCAATCGGTGGAAATGACCACGGAAGCCTGGGCCCAGCACACATCTGTTTGTCATTCATGGGAGCCCCAACAAATGACCTTGAAACACACTCTGAAAAGTACAATGGTAGGGCACTCAGACTTCGCCAGTTCAGTACGTCAGTCCCCAGGTGGATGGCCCTTCCCGTTAAGAGTAGTAATGGGACTGAGACTTGGCCCTAAAACGGCTCATAGGAACATAAAAAGACCCCGGTGGAATCAGCAGCTTAGCAAGGATTTCAGTCCCAATCCGCACCGATGGATAATGCACATTCAATGCACTTTAGAAGCGGGAAAATCCAGCTGCAAAAGCACACTGAGAGTGCATTATCCAACTGGTGAGGACTGGGGGGGGGGGGTCCCCCATGTCTCTTTCTAGCTATGTTACATCCCCACAGCCCTGCCTCTCAATCTACATCTCAAGATACCGTGCAGTGCTTGGGCAGATTGGCAAAGGCAGGCTCAGGGAACAGGAAGGAGAAGACGGGCGGTTGTGTGTTTGCCAGGGTTGGGGCCTCTAACCCAGCCAAGCCATGCCTCTTAATCCTCCCCATCCTGCCCAAGATCCATTAAATACATTCTGTGGGCGCGCTCATTCCCAAAACTTGGACCCTTTCTGTCAAGTGGAACAAATAACCTTGGCTCAAGTCAGATGCAACCCCACTAGGAGGGAAGGCGAAAATACGGCCTCTGGCAGAAGATTCTGGGCACCATTAAGGCTGGCAGATGGGAGATGGGCAGAGCTGATCGACAGGGACTGATCTGCCGCAAGATCTTCCCCGGCGAATCTCTAGCAGATCACATTCATGTGAACAAGCGGAAAGGGATCATTGTTCGGATTGCCCCCCTCGAAAAGAGTTTTCAGCCTCTCCGGATTCGTGTTCAGGGGTTTCCCCCCGGCCTTTCTTCTAAAAGCCGTCTGTATCGATGGCATTTATCTCTGATCCACCAGGGATCCTACAGCTCTGAGCTGGACAATGGGATTGTAAATCAGCCGATAAGGAGTTAGCCATGGAGAGCCAACATGGGGCAGTTGTTAGAATGTCAGTCGATGATCTGGAAGAATCAGGTGAAAATCCTCCCTGAAGTCAGTAACATACACTCTCTCTCTCTCTCTCTCTCTCTCTAACCCATTTCACAAGTTTGTTACTGTGAGGATAACGTGGAGGAGGGGACAGAGATGTATAAGCCACTGAGGGTCCCCCACTGAGGAGAAAAGTGGTATACAAACAAGCTGCGCTGGATTTGGTCTCAGCTTCTCTCTCCCCAGGTGGTTATGATGCCTCAGTCTTCGTTCCCCCACCTGTAAAATGGGAATAAAAAGAGCTCTACCCCGTAAGATGGTCATGCAGGCAAAACACAATCGATGCGACAAAGAGCTTTGCAAATTAAAAGATCCATATTAATGATAAGCAACAGAACCCGGTTCCGTCAAGAAGATGAGACTTTCGTATTATTTATTGACCGGTAAGAGTAAGGATGTATTTAATCTGTACTAGGGGGGGGAAATCCATATTTCTGCATCAGGAAAAACATAACCTGCAGACTCTTGCTTATTCATTTTGCATAATATATTCTGTTCCTCGTTCTACTTATGGGGGAAGGGCAAAGTGCAGTGCTGACTCCCGAAATGCCACCTGCTAGCTACGGGAGAACCTATTCCGAGCGCCTCACTGGATTCTGAGATTTCATCCCTACATATCTCTGCAGCCTTGAGGGCTAGAATCTTGTCTAATTTGTTTTTAAAAAAAGAACAAAGCAGAAATTCTCACGATGAGAAATCCTTTCCACAAACCTCTTCCTACATTCAAGTGAAACTGGAGACATGCAGGGAACACTCTGGAATCCTCAGAATGGTTCTCACACACACATAAACCCACACCCACACTGCATCCTGCTGACAGAAAGTCCGAATCCAACTCTGGAGTCAAGAGGATAAGGAAGTTCTATCACTTCACCAGTGCCAGTCTTCACTTGATGGCCGTAGCCCCCCAAGTGAGGAAGACACACATGCGCAAGTCCAGTCCACGAAAACGCAGGATAATAATCCGGCCCATTCGAGTTGGAGGGAGCATGCCCCACCCACCTCCCTTTTCAACCTCCTTTTTAAAAATCACAACCAGCAAATGCAGAATCAGTACAGGGAAGGGAGCAGGATCCCAAATCCTCTGCACCAGGCTTGGTCCAAATCAGAGAAAGAGCCTGAATCCCAAAATATAGAAGCCATGTTTCTAGGGGGTTGGACTCTTTTAAAAACATTATCACCGTTTTTCTTACATTAGACGTATCCAGAAATGGTATGGACAACTCAGAGGAGGGGTTTCCCCCCGGGATTTGAGCTGGCTTAGAACAAGTGGCTTCCAAAGTGTTTTCCAGAGATTCCTCCGGGAGTTCATGGGTGGACTATCCCTATTTCTGAATGAGAACATTGTGGAGGTGCAGAGCTAGTGCTACAGAGCTTGCAGGGTCACTAGTACTGCCTCTGTTTTCAATCCACTCAGCAGCATTTGGATCCCTCCCTCCCGGCATCAACCCTCATCAGCAACAGGGTGACCACCCCAACCTACCTGAAAAAGGCTACATTCGATTCCAGTAGCATCTTAGACACCAACAAGTTTTGGGGGGTAAGCTTTCGGGTATAAAACCGAGCCGTAAGGGAGTGGCGGGCAATAAATCGAAAGATAATAATAATAATAATAATAATAATAATAATAATAATAATAATAATAATAATAATAATAATAATAAGCTCCCTTTGTCAGATAAAAGAGCTGCCCCAAAGAGCACAACAGCATGGATTTGAGCATGCTTGCGATGTTTTGCGAGGAGACAAGCTTCCCTGAAAGGTAAGCGGCCCGCCATAATCTCCCTTGGCAATGTTCAAAAGGAGAATACTTAAAAGGGAGGTTCAGGGAGCCTTCTAGAACAGGGGTGGTCAACCTGTGGTCCTCCAGATGTCCATGGACTACAATTCCCATGAGCCCCTGCCAGCATTCGCTGGCAGGGGCTCATGGGAATTGTAGTCCATGGACATCTGGAGGACCGCAGGTTGACCACCCCTGTTCTAGAACACACCTCTAAGATGAGGCCGAACAGACAGGGCCAGCCCCCCCAAGCGAACCAAGGTGACTTCTACAAAACAGTTATGGGTTTCTCAACAGATGAGCCCAAGTGAGAAGAAGACTCTACCTTCAGATTAGGAGGCTCCCGAGTTCTTGGCCCTCCCCGCCCACCTGCCCTCCCCTTACCTGCCCTGTTGATCTCGATGATCTCCTCTTGCGCAAGGGGGCAGGAGTCGCCCTGGTTGCTGCGGTGCGGAGACTGCATGCCCGGTTTGCAGTAATTGGGCGACCCAGGCTGTGGGGCTCGTGGGATGTGCTTGTTTTTTTTCTTTGGTAGTTTCTGCTTGGCCATGGCCAACGAATAATACATGCCAAAGTTGTTGACAATGACCGGCACAGGCATCGCAATGGTCAACACGCCCGCCAAGGCGCACAGGGCGCCCACCAACATGCCTGACCACGTCTCCGGGTACATGTCGCCGTAGCCCAAAGTCGTCATAGTCACCACCGCCCACCAGAACCCAATGGGGATGTTCTTGAAGACGGTATGCTTGCTGCCCGTGATGTCGGACGGGTCGGCCCCGATCCTTTCGGCGTAGTAGATCATGGTGGCAAAGATCAAGACCCCCAGGGCCAAGAAGATGATCAGGAGCAAGAACTCATTGGTGCTGGCTCTCAGCGTGTGGCCGAGGACCCTCAGTCCTACAAAATGCCTGGTCAGCTTGAAGATCCTCAGGATCCGAACAAACCTGACCACCCTTAGGAAGCCCAGCACGTCCTTGGCGGCTTTGGAGGAGAGGCCGCTGAGGCCTACCTCCAGATAGAAAGGCAGGATGGCCACAAAATCGATGATGTTGAGGGTGCTCTTGATGAATTCCATCTTATCCGGGCAAAAGATGACACGCATGAGGAACTCAAAGGTGAACCAGATGACACACATCCCTTCCACGTAGGTGAGGAAAGGCGCCGTCTCCATCTCCAAGTCCACCTTTATGCTGGTCCCGTTCTCTGACTGGATGACCTCCGTCTTGTTGATGATGCGGTTGAAGGTCTCGTGGGTCTCCAGGCAGAAGGTGGTGATGGAGATGAGGATGAAGAAGAGAGAGGCAAAGGCCACGTACTGGAGAGGGGGAGCAGCAGGGAGGGTCCGGCACAGAACAGAGAGGAAACAGACAGAAAGAAAGCAGCAAAGGGGAAAGCAGGGAGGGAGCGTGATAGGAAAAGACAGGGGGAAAAACTGTTAGGGTTCACTTGGCTGGTACAGGATGGTGGCCCAAGAGGCAAGTTTCTGAGTCAGGAAGCCCTTGGCCGGATGACCTCCCAAGATGGTCTGAGGCAACCCACTTTCCCTCATTCCCCTTGGTCACCATCAGCAGGACTAGAATCATTCTCCTAACTTTTTATTACTTCGGTAATTATACTCTGTTTTTCTCCCCACAGTGGGCCCAACATCAATTTTCTTACAGAATCGTAGTGGGAAGGGGGCCCTTCAGGCCATCTAGTCCAATCCCCTGGTCAAAGCAGGACCAGCCTAAAGCAGAGGTGGCCAAACTGTGGCTCATGGGAATTGTAGTCCATGGACATCTGGAGAGCCACCCCAGCCTAAACCATCCATGATAAGTATCTGTCCAGATCCTGCTTGAAGACCGCCATTGAGGGGAGCTCCCCACCTCCTCAGGCAGTCGATTCCACTGCTGAACTATTTGGATTATGAATTTTTTTTCCTGATATCTAGCCAGTACCGTTCCCCATGTAGTTTAAACCCATTCCTGCAGATCCTCTCCTCTGCTGCCAAAAAGGAACCTCTCCCCACCCTCCTCCGAGTGACAACCTTTCAAAAATATTTCATCTCCTTTCTACCCTCACAACAACCACACCTCTGTGAGGCAGGTGAGGTTTAGCAACAGTGACTGGTCCCAGGTCAACCAGAAAGCCACCACGAAAGACTGAAGATTCAAAACTGGCCCTCCCGTATCCCAGCCAAACCCTCTGACCATTATCCCATGCTGGCTCCCAGTTTCTCTCACAGGGTTGTTGTACAGATTGCAACAACATGCGTTAAGCCCTTGAGTACCTGAAAGAACTGCTAAAGTATTATTATTACTGCTACTTCTACAATGGATTTTGCCAGAAACAGAGGTGTGTCTTCTACAGGGGAGCATCTCTGAATCTGAGTATCTATCCTCACTTCCCTCTCTTCTTATTCTACTCTCCCTCATCCCAGCAGCTGTAAACTCCTGTGTGCAAAGCTAAGACCAGATCTACACATTAAACTGAATGAAGTGGTAGAGTCTTCCCGGGGCATAGAAGAGACAGCAGATGGAAGAACTCCATTTTGGAACGCTGCGCCCAGATTTCAATAAACCCTGCAAGCAGAAAACTAATGCACTCGAGAGAGGGGCAGGCTTGAATATGCCCGATGATAGTTTTCTTCTTGCGTGGACTTAAGATGTGAGGAGCTGGTGCATTCAGAACTGCTCAGCCAACATCACCTCAGGACTATTTCATCTCATTGTGCTGCATTAGGAGGCAGATGGGAGAAGGGAGGGTCAGAAACGGGGAAACAAAACCCTTAGTAATGATTCATGATTTCTCGAGAACCAGGTTTCTCAGGGGGTGACATCTGCTTTCCTAAGCACAAATGGATGACTAACAAAGTCAACTTGCAAGGATTTTTTTGGGGGGGTGGGGAAGGGTCCATTGGCTCTCTGGCGTAGAAGAACGCCTTGAATGTTGCAGGGGGAGTGAGTGAAGCCACAGATGGTGGTACTGAGACAGGGTTCAAAAAGTAGGTTCCAGAATCCACTGAGGACGATGTGTACATGACATGGCCAGATTGTGGGTTAGGCCACCCTTTCTCAACTGTTGTACCATCGAGACACCCCTGAAACATTCTTCAGACACTGAGACAACCCAAAATGGCGCCATCATACAGAATATGGTTGGGAAGCATCACTGTATATATGCCCACTTGGGGCCCCTCCCCTTCCTATGCGAAGGTGTAGATTTGAGACTATTTGTCTGTCTGGTCCATTTCTATCTCATTCTTTTTCCAAGGAGGTCAGTAAATGACTCTCCTTTGCCTCCCTTACCTTTACATCCCCCCAATGGTGCAAGAAGTTAAAGGAATGGCTGTGATTGGCCCAAGGTCACCTAGTGAATTTCGTGGGGACTTCACTTTGGATCTCTCAGATTCTGGTCAGCCCCCCTTCCCCCCCCCCAACCACACTGAAACCAGCCCTGCCAGAACTTTTGGTTGCCCCCGTCCATGAAGCGTAGCGTAACAAGGTAACCGTCCCCTATCCTTGCAGTGCTTTGACCCAGCAATGACGCAAACGGTCACGCGCACACTGAACAAAATTCTCCGTTCACTCATATTCCTCCCTGGAAACGCACACGCACTCACAAACACACTGCCTATAACTGTTCAGGGAGTGCTTGGTAGGCACAACGTAGATGCGCTTACCAGGTTTTTTACCGTTGAGAAGCCCCTGAAACATCCTTCTCCCTCACCTTCAAACGCGCCCACCTAACTGCATTTTCGTGGTTTCATGACCAGGTGGGGTCCTCGCTGCTTATTCAACCTCCACCCTTGGCGCTCCATGTGGTCGCACAACCTCAATCAAGTCCCTGTGCGCAAACAGACTCCTCATCTGACATTCCCCCCACTGTATTTTAATCGCACCCCAAACGTGCAAAGTCACTGAGGACATGTAACTGTGCAAGCGCGCAGGGTTGCAAGCTGTTTTATTTTATTTAGTTATTAAACATTTATATCCCACTTTTCCTTACTGGTCAAGGCGGCTTACAACACTAGTTTAAAAACCTTTTCGGTTAAAACCGAAAATAAAACAGCAAGCCCCAAATCTCTACCCTCCTCCCCCTTCCTTGAAAGATGCCTGCCATTCAAATTCCTGAGCAACCAGGTGGGCCTCGCGGAATTCAGAGTGAAAAATAACCCACTGCGTCATGCGCCGCTTTTTGGTGTGATTTAAGCAGGCTTAATCATGTCCTGAGCTGCATTCATGCTCTGCAAGGGCATAGCTTTTTTCCTGACGCACATGAGATACACTCTCAGCACAGAATAGCAGAGTGGTGACCCTAGACACATATCACAGGAGATGGTCTCCAAAAAGGATCAAACTTACATATATTGGTTGGAGCCATAATTTGCAGATCCCATTCAACCACTCAGCTACACTTTATAAAGAATTTAATATAGATATTTTATACAGGGTGTATCATCACAGTTATGATCATGGAGGAAGACCCAGTGCGCTTTTAGTTCTGCATAGTTCTTATGAAGTTTTTATTCTGTTTTTAATTGGGCACTCTGATAAAGAACCAACAAGTCTTACATTATCTTACTGTACAGCTCAACTTTTGAGTTCCTATGCAACACACTTTAGCCTGTGCCTGCATGAGCAGACACACTGCCTATATGCTTAGATTCAAATGAGTAGCCATGTTGGTCTGAAGGAGCACAATAAAATCAGAGTCCAGGAGCACCTTAAGGTCTTAAAGGTGCGACTGGACTCTGATTTTATTGACCTATATGCTACTTAGGTGTACAGATCACAGAGGTGGGTGGACTTCTATTTGCATATGTGCGTAGGTGCATACGCAACAGGCATATACCTCTTGTTACTTAAATTATTTAGTTTGGTTATTATATTAATTTGGTGTTCAGGAGAAAGCAAGGGAAAGGCAGGCAACACATTCTCCTCTAGGGAATGGTCATGCAAACGGAGTTCTTTATTTCCAGAACCCAAGAGTACTTTTAGAAGACTCTGTTCAAAGTTAGGCATTTCTTCCCTAATGTTTGCTGTTTTTTCCTGATGGGCGCTTTGATGTCGGGGTCCATCGGGTTCTATGTGCATAGGTGCATGCACAACAGGCATATACCTCTTGTTTTAAAAGCACAGCTGTGGACCCAGAAATGCCTCCCTGTGCACTGCACACAAATTTCCCAGGCAACCTTGCATGCTCTCTCTCTCTCTCTCTCTTTTTCTCACACACAAACAGATTGAAGCAGTTTCCCATACATGCATGGATTCTGTCCTAAACGCTTACAATCCTACAGCAGGGGTAGTGAAACTGCGGCCCTCCAGATGTCCACGGACTACAATTCCCATGAGCCCCTGCCAGCTGGCAGGGGCTCATGGGAATTGTAGTCCGTGGACATCTGGAGGGCCGCAGTTTCACTACCCCTGCCCTAGAGCATGCTTAATGCGTGCACCTGTTGTGCTTTGCCACAATGCAGAGAACGCACCCCTGTACAATGCACACGGTTCCCCCGCTCGCAGGAATGCGCACACGCAGGCAGACGCAGCGCACACGCGCCGAGGCATCGACCCGAGTGTGCGCAGCGCCTCCTCCAGCCGCGATCCCCGCTTCAGGGCCAGCCGGCTGCTCCCTTTTCCCATTCGCCGGAGCTCTGCACTGCACAGAATTCCCGTCCCGTCAGCACTTTCTGCACACAAAACCCTACAATCTCTTTCGCAGCGCAGTGCGGTGGCCGGGATTAGGGGGGGGAGGGGGGATCGAGGAGCAGGAGGGAGAAGGAGGAAGCCGAGGGACCCGGGGAGCAGAGGATAAAGCACAGCGGGAGGGAGGGAGGGAGGACAGAGGAAGAAGTGACGATCGGCTAAATGAAGAAGAAAAAAAAAAACAACCCACAGAATATGGGGGAATAAATAGCATCTTCACAGCTCTGAGCCGGCTTCTCATCTCCATTCGGGAGAGGTCTTTTGAGGTCCCTGACTGGCAACCATCTAGAATTCCTGGCCCAGTTTTCCATCCTTTCCTGCCCCCCTCCTCAAATACCCCCAGCTCTTGGGTCTATATCAAGAAGCAGGATTGGTAGCTTCGTCCCTTCCCTCCCTCCCCCAAAATTAATGAATAAGGGGCTATATGGGTCTGCCTCCTTACAGCACTGGGAGTCCCAAATCATTTTGGTAGAAATAATGAATCATGCCTCTGGGGGAAAAAAATTACGGGGATGGGAGCAGAATACAGGGGGAAGCCAAAGAATATGGCTCTTCAATCTGATTTAAGAAGGGACTGGGTGGGGGGGGGCACAGAGATGGAGGCAAGGTCAAACAGAGAAAGAACCGTAAAGCCAGAAAGAGGGAGACATTCCTAGCCTCTAACTCCCTGGGCTCAGCACGGCTCCCCAAGTCCCCTAAGCTGTCCGGTCTCGCCACGGAAGCCGGATTGTGATCCTGGCCTCTTCCTCTCTGCCGCCATCTTGCCAGTACCAATCTCCCCCCCCCCTTCCCTTGTGGGACTCCAGCGTTAGCCCATGAATAGGCCCTCCCACCCGAAGCAAACGAAGGAGCATATGCAGTAACAGATGGGGAATCCAGCAGGGGTGGAGGAGAGGAGAGGGGAGAAGGAGAGGGTTGGACGGTAGGCCCAAGGTCGAGACGGAGAAAAGGAAGGCGCCTGATCCTGGCCTTCCGAAGGCTCCCCCAAGATGACTTTGACCCTCTCCGTTGGCAATTCGAAGTTTCTGTCCCTACCAACAAGGCGCTATCAAATCACAGCCAAATGTAGGGATTTCGGGGCAAGAGGTGCTCAGAGGGGGTCCGCCATTGTGGACTTCCTTGAGGGTCTCTCACCCAAGGGATGCTGCTTAGCTTCGGAGACTGGACAAGTCGAGGCTAGCGTTCTATGAGCCAGCCAGCGGCAAATGGCAGCACAGATATGGCCATGGCATGAGGCAAAATCGACCTCTTCTGAGGAGTGAAGGAGACCCACATCCCATGGGTAACTTTCCTCTCAGCTTTCCTTTCCTTATGGAAGAGGGGAGAGAAGACCTGGATCTGTCATACCCTGCTTTTCACTACCTGAAGGAATCCCAAAGCAGCTTACGAACGCCCTTTCCTTCCTCTCCCCACAACAGACACCCTGTGAGGGAGGTGGGGCCGAGAGAGCTCTACAAGAACTGCTCTAGGGGAACCGGGGCCAGCCCTGGGTCCCCCAGCTGGCTGCACATGGAGGAGCGGGGAATCCAACCCGGTTCTCCAGACTATTCATAACCACTTCACCATGCCAGCTCTCTGAGGTAACGTGGAACTGGAAACGCCACTATGGTGGTCAGTCCCGGTGGTGTAGCATTTAAGAGTCTTGAACCGGGGAAACCTGACTTCAAATTCCTACTTTGACCACAAATCTCACAAAGTGACCTTGGGCCAGCCTCACCTTCACAGGGGTGTCGTTAAGGAATGAAATGGTTGCATCTCACTCATGTCTGCAACCCTGAGCTGTCGAAAGGAAGTGCAGAATGCATTTGGTTGAGGTCGGGCAGGCAGAAGGTCTTGCCCCATCCCTGAAGACATGGTGGACCGGGACAACAGGGGGGGGTGTGTCTTAGTTTGTTGTGGGATTTGGGAACTTATAGGGTTATGCATCGTATTGTATTATATTTTATCTGTTGTATTGTTTTTGATTGATCAACAGGTCGGGAGCAGTGGCCTATAAGTACAATAATAAATTTTATACATACACACACACACGTATATGTATGAGATATACTAACAGGTCAGAGCCATGGGCGGGGTGAGTTGGCAAAGCCAGGTTTCAGGTGGTCTAGGACAGGGGTTGTCAACCTGTGGTCCTCCAGATGTTCATGGACTACAATTCTCATGAGCCCCTGCCAGCAAGCGCTGGCAGGGGCTCATGGGGATTGTAGTCCATGGACACCTGGAGGACCACAAGTTGACTACCCCTGTTCTAGTGGGACTCTAGAACAGCTCAGGTCTCTGTGGCAGGAGGGAATCTAGCGCAGGCTTCAGCAGGAGAGGTCCAGTTTCGGACGCTCTTTGAGAACAGGAAATGGAATTGGTTTGGAACCAAGTAAACGTGGACAGATCAGAGCCCAGTTATTCCCTGGGAAGCAGTAAGATAGGGGAGCACACAGTGATCACGGAGATAACTTATTTAATTTTGATATTACTCATTACAATTATGGCTTTCCTGTCTTTATCATGTTCCCAGCGTGCGGGCAGGGGCTCATGGGAATGGTAGTCCAGGGACCTCCAGAGGACCTCCAGAGAGCCCACCCCTGCTCTAGAGTGACCAAGAGATAATGCCTGTGGGATGCAGGTTAGCCAGCCTGGAAATGGGAAAGTGGCAAGAAGAATAAACCAAAGACATCAATTAGTCGGTGGGATCTGGAAGCTCAAAAAGCAGGTTGGGGAGGAAGTCAAGCAAGACGCATGAGGTTTGTTCAGCTGCAAGAAAACAGCGCTGAATCAATGCGGTGAGATGGGGGGGGGTTGGCAGATACCGTTTTTAAAGGAGAAAAAGGGTAGGGGGGAATCACTGAGGGAAGGGGTGGGCTGATGGATTAATTCGGGCAGGGCAGGCGATCAATTTCGAGATGGTACAGTTGGATGTAGAGGAGCGCCAAGATTAATTACAAACCTGGGGGTGGGACCAAGCTGTCAGTGCTTCGCAAGGGAGGGGAGCAACAGGGGACAGAGACCCGAGGGCAAGGGAGAGCGCTGGGGGAAGGGGATTCGACAGGCTAAATCCAAACCAGGAGGAGAGCGTGGAAAGACACGCTCGTCTCTGAATTTTAAAACTGGGAGCCTGATTTCTCCCCCTCCCCCTCCAGAAAGGCTAGTAAATCTGCTGCTGCCGCCCCCATCCCTGCCTCTTGCTGCTCCATGCACTGCTTCTCTTGTTCCACTTCCCAAAGTTGCCACATGGACTTCCTTTGATCCTGGCACGAGAAGGGAAGGGGCCTTGGAGGCGGGGGAGCAAGTTTGGACTCGGTGGGAAACGCAGCCCCCCTCCCCCACAAAAAACTGCACACACACCTTTATGGCACCTTTCCCCCCCCCCTTCTGGAAAGGTCCCACCCAATCAGAATTACCTCCCACGTCCGTCCCCCCTCCACACCATCTTGCCAAATCCTTCTCTTCTCAAAACTGTTATGTAATAACAATAAAGACCCCCCAAACACTCATTCTTCAGAGCCCGTGCGCACACACGCGCGCACACAGAAACACGCATGCATGTTCCCCAACATCAACCTCTCTCTTTTTGTTTTAATGCCTTCTTCTCAAAAAGCCTGCAGTGCAATTGTTTCAACATTGCTCTTCTCTCTTTTCCTGTGATCATCCATTAACTCCAGCTCCCTTTCTTCTCCCCCCCCCCAAAAAAAAATCATGGAATAACCTCTACCAGCAACCAAGCTCAGAAGCAGGAAGAAAGCCCCCCCCCCTGTGTATATTGCCTCCTCCTGCTATCAGCGGATGCAACACTGCAGTTCAGGACCATGGAGAGGGACAGAGTGCAAAACCCTGTGTGTGGGGGGGAGAGATTAAACCGCAATAGCTCAGTTTTAGCACCTACAAAAAACGGGCCTCTTTGTAACAAGCTAGAAAGTGCAGGGATTGGGGTGGGGTGGCACTCTACGGGTGGGGAGGGATTGCTGCTGGAGCCAGGGGTCTCAGGTTCTCTGGGAAAGAAGTTGGTGAAAAGCAAACGAGAAGGGTTGGGGAAACGGTGGTCCCGGGACTCTGTGCGAAGGGTGTTTGGGAGGTCACCTTTTTGTCTGTACAGGGAGCCATGACTTTTTAAGCCTTCCGAATTGGGAAGGGGGGCCGGTGTGACAGAAAGGGGGAGGCAGAAATGGGGCGCCCCGATTCCCTGAGATTTCTTTAGGAAGGTCATGGAGGGTTAATGGAAGAAGATCGAGATTCCTGGGGTTTGCGGTGAAGGGAAAGAGTTTGGGTTCAGGGAGGTGGACCCCTACGTTTGGGAAGTGCGTTGGGCTTCCATGAGAGATCTATAAAACATGACTAACTATTACGCTCTCTCCTTGCCTTATTGCAATATGGAATGATGCCCCTGCAGGGCTAGTAACGGAGAGCTGTGGGAAAGCACAAACTAATAAATGGGGGGGGGATTAATGATGTCAACAGAGATTGGAGGGGAAACGTACCTTAAGAACAAGAATGTCTTGGTCTAAGAGCCTGCTACTGCAGGAACAAGCCCCCCTTCTCCCCCAAGTTGATGCTACAATAAATCTGCCAGTCCTTAAAGGTACCACAGGGCTCTTCTTGGGTTTCTGGGGAAGAGAAACTGACCGGTCTGCTCTTGTGACAGACAGGAGTTCTGTATTCTTTAGAGATGGGACAGGCATCTGTCCACTGGAACACGGTTACGGAGGGCAAATGTGTATCTCTAATGCAGGGGAAGAGGCAGGTCAAAGAACCAAGTATGAAATAAGAGTAGCCAACTTCTTCCTTCCCGTTTTAGTTGTCTCTTGCCAACACCTAGAACCTGTTCCCGTCCTGCAGCCGTAATTCACAAAACTCATTAAAATCCCTTTTTTAAAAAACCCTCCTAAACTTTTGCATCCCCTGAAACATTGAACCAGAATTTCTACGCTAGTTTGCTAATCTTGCAGCAAAGCAGAAGAACAGAAATGCCGAGGGAAAGAGGCCAATAAGAGGGTCTCCCACAAAGAGACGTGTGGAAGTTGGGTAGGTTTTGTAACAGTTTACGCAAAATTTAGAGTAGCCTCTTTCTAGCGACTCCTACTGGCTGCAAAGGTCTTTTTTCCTCCAGCATCAAGAGTACAAGGGAAGTGTACCCCCCCCCCCCAAGGGGTTGAGGATCTGGACAGAGAGGCAGACTGTGAATTAGCAATAAAATCCCCTTTGCTCAGAAGCTTGAGACGGGCAAATAACTTGGATGCAAATAACTTGGGACGGAGCAACTTTTTTGGGTCCAAGGTTCAACTTCAGAGCTGGCTAAACAGGAAGGGATTCTAACTGAAAACTTTCTCTGCAAGGCTGCCAAGAAGAAGGGGCAGCCATCTTTTGACAATATACCCAAGTCGGCTCCTAGTCGCAGTTTTTACGATCTGGTTCCAAAGTGGCAAAGGGGACTGCTGAGGCCAAAGATCTCCTGCTTGTCTTATACCAATGTATTACATGGCCTTGTTCATTCCACAGGGCCCTTCGGTGACAGTGGTAAGGGCCACCAAGTCGTGACAAACTTATGGCAACTCTGAAGGGTTTTCAAGACTTCTAGCAGGGGTTTGCAGTGGCCGGCCCCTGCATTGCAACCCCGGACTTCCTGGGGGATCTACCATCTAAGTACTAACCCCGGCTGACCCTGTTTGGTCTCCAGGATCTAAAAGGACTGACCTGGGACATCCAAGTCAGGGCATAGACTCCTTTACTTCCTGCCAATACGTCTGCCTGCCATTAAGGAGGCATTAGTTGCTCTCTTTCTCTCCCCCATCTACATCCCTCCCTCCCTGGAGAACATGCAGGCTAAAACTGTATATGATAAACAGGCTGGGAAGGAAGGAAGGAAGGAAGGAAGGAAGGAAGGAAGGAAGGAAGGAAGGAAGGAAGGAAGGAAGGAAGGAAGGAAGGAAGGAAGGAAGGAAAGGGGTAGAGGGAAGAAGGAAGGAAGGAAGGAAGGAAGGAAGGAAGGAAGGAAGGAAGGAAGATTTGAGGGACCATTTCGTATGTGATATTTTTCCTAAATGTGCTTCCAACCCATGTGCTGACAGTGAAACAAAACTCTTGCACCAAATTGCAGGCACAGAAAACTATACAACATGGATGCACGGGGCAAAAGAGCAGGGCAGGGGAAAGATGTAAAAGCGCAGGGGAAAACGATGCAGAAGGGTGCGGGTGTAAGGGGGAAATGAAGCAAGCAGGGCAAAGCATCCTTCCCAAACACATTTTGGCCCCCAGTTCCCGAGTATGGGAAATGAACGCGCCTGATCTACAAGTACATGTGTACTCATAAAACAGGTATTTCTACCCAAGCAATTGCTATTATGCTCAAAACAAGATTTATACTACTTTCTCCCCTTGTTGGGGAGATGCGAAGTCCCTCCAGAATCAAGGATTCAGGCACTGTCCAAATTAAGAAAGCGAAAACCTCAAACTTAATGAGGAAGAGGACGTGAAAGATCTGAAGGGGTGCGGGAACTCGGCGTGTGAGAGGAGAGAGAGAGAGAACGGTTGGCTGCATGTACTTCCCTGCACTGTTTATAAGCTCTGTCTATACACACACTTTACCTCTCTTCAATGCCCAGGGGCTCCGATGCAGCTATCAAATGTGCCCGGATATAGACTTCCGTAGCCCCAGCCTGACGGCACATCACCATGAAATATGCATGGTGGTGTGTGCAGACCTTGATAGGAAACAGGCAAATGTGCCTCTGTGTACCGGATGAGCATTTTGGGGGGGAAAGCGGCACTGGTCCATCCCTCTCCCCTCGGTCGGTCGCCTACTTAATTCTTCCCACCTTGCGCAGACGGACCCTTTCTTCGGAAAGTGGGGGAGGGGAGGGGTGAACGGGGGATGATGGGCCAGGAGATCTTTCTGCAGCATTTAGCAGATGCTGCCCATGCAGGAATTTCAAACACTGTGGCCAGAGCAGAAACTCCCCCCCCCCTGCCATATCAGAGAAAGAGAGAGAGAGCAACCACTGCAGCCCTACAGCAAATCTTTCCTTAATGCACAGATCGGGGGCAGGATGGAGGGGGGCGGGGGGAGGGGTTAGAGTCCCAACCGTAATACAGAAGGGATGGGATTGGTCTCTGCTCCCCCACCTGCCCCTCCGTTTGCAGAATCCCTGACGTGATGCCTGTCCGAATGCAGCACTACCTCCCCCCCCCACCGCTTTCTCCCTCCCCCTACTCCTGTCCTGCCTTCTCCTGCTGTAACTTTTCCTGGCTGCCTTCCCAACTGTGTGGGGGGAAGGAAGGAGAGGGGGACAAAGGGATCCAAACGGCCTTGTGCTCTTGAGACCGGCTGCCTGGGGTGACGGAGAGTGTGTGGGGTGGGGGGGTCAGCAGCATGCAATACGGCTTTGCAGAACGCCTGCTTTGCACTGCAAACTCTGGGGCTGGCACACCGCACTGCAGTGCCCCCCCTCCCCCCTTAACCTGCTGCCTCTGCAGTTCTACAAACAGCAGAGCACCAATATTGCCCTAAAACCGGGGCCAGAGGGGAGGGGGGGCAGTGAGAGGAAAGGAGCCCCCTCCCCAAACGGTGGTTTTGCAAGAAGTTCTAAACTGTGCGCAGGGCCTTGGCAGCATAAACCAGAAAGTGTGCAGGGGGGAGGGCGTTATACACTGGATCAGCAATGTATGGGAAGGCCATGGGGTTCTGAGCTGCAGCACCGGACTGATGGTTGGAGCAGCATTTCTCAAGAGGAGACCTGCCAGGGATGTGTCTAGGGCTGGAGGGGGACCCAGAACTGCATTGCTGGTGGGGGACAGGAGATTCTGCGACTTCTCCCCAGCTATGCGCTCTGGGGGTCCAATGGGGACAAGCAAGGAAGAGCAGTGCGCTCGTATGCCCTAAAGCTGCAGCGGGGAAAGAAGGTTCCTGCAAAATGCAGGAAGGGGAGAAGTAAGAGCTGAGATTTTTTAGGGGGGGGGGAGAACTGGGGCCCTCACTTTCTGGGACACCCTCCATCTGTGTTGTGAGCACCCCCTGCTGGAGACCAAGGCGACCCTCCCTGTCACAGATCAGCAAGTCACAAACTGCGCACATGCGTGCAAGGCGCCTCCTGCCCGCTCCACACCGACAGGGCTCTGCCTGCTCACATCCCACAGCTCCCCACTTTCGGTCTTAACTTTGTGGTGTGCCACCAGTGTGGTGGCCCAAAACAGCCGGGCGCCTGGGCCACTCACCCGCTCTGCACACCGGCCACGTGCCTCTCCCTGCTGCTTGTTCACACTCTTCGCTGCCCCCCTCCCAAATCACTACCTCACTCTACCAAGCCTTTGGCCCCACCTGTAAAACCCACAACCCAGAAGGAAGCGTTCAGGTCTTCCACGGTGCGAATTCTCGTGCACGATTTCAGTCACGGGATGCGTTTTCACACGCGTGCCCTTACCACTGGCCATGGCTCCAACACACACACTGCTGCACCCCTGCCTGTATCCATGACCCTTCCTCTGCAGGCAGGATCTGCATTCTTTCCCTATTGCATATTCTCTGCAAGGCCCTTCAGCTGCCCTCTTTGCACAATCTTTCCCAGGCTGGCCCACCTGTGCATGAGGCGCTTGAAGCAGCCCCCATCCTTTCCAACATTTCCAGAGGAACCTGCTGGACACTGGTATCTTTTTGGTTGCATCATCTACCTCCATTCCCCCCTACCCCTGCCCCGCTCATCTCCGCACAGGCTCCAGTGCTCAAAACACAACAAACCCTTCTGCACAAAGCTCTCATCTCTGCATGGCGTTCTGAGTCTGACATTAAAAAACCCTTGCTTGTTGTCACTGCGTTCCCCTTGGCCTTTAGCCTCCCTTTGTTTTTGACACCTCTCTTTCTCCTTTGTCCCTCTGCATCCCGGAAAAGGGAAAATATGCCTCGAAGTGGAAGGGGCCAAGATTCCCAGCAAGGCTTAAAGGCCTACTTGGGGGCAGAACCAAGTGGAACCCCCCCACTTCTGCCCCCCAAGCTGTTTTCAAAGAGCAATTCCTCCTGGCTCCTTTGTGAAATCTACTTCCCTGTAGCCTCAGGTTGGAGAAGTGGCGTCTGATGAGTGGCAGAGCTCACTCTCGGCATGCGGACGGTCCCAGGTTCAAGCCCGGGCATCTCCGACTTTAAAAAGGATGCCAGGCAGCAGGGAATGAGAAAGGCCTGCCTGCACCCAAGACGCAGGACAGCTACCGCAAGGAAGCCTTGGTCCAGCGAAAGGAGAGGGAAAAAACAACAACACAGAGGCCACCAGCCCCTTACAGAAGCCAAGATGCAGCAGGGCTGATCTCTAAGCTAGCTGGCCTTGGACTGGGTTTCACCCTGTGCTGATTTACTTGAAAGTAAGCCCTACTGAACGCAGTGGCATTTGCGTCCCCCACTACGGGTAACTCCGTCCCTTCTCTCTGCCTTCTCAATCTCCTGGTTCTCGTCCCCCGTGAGAGTGTAAGTTCCTTGGGGCAGAGCCCTTCCCAGTCTTCTCCCTCTGGTTTTCCTTATTTTGGAAGAAAAAGGATCCTGGTTTTGTGTAAGGAGCACAGGGACTTTCCCTCTAAGCACCCCACAGACCCAGGAGGGGAGCCTGCAATAGAGGCAGCCGGAGGGCGCCTTCAAGGGGAACCAAGCAGTACCCACAACGGCATTAATCTTCATTAGGAGTTATTATTACCCAGGCCCGTAATCAGGAGAGTGCCACTAACAGTGCCCCATCCCTTATCACCCACCTGCAACCAAGGCGGTCCCCCTTCCTCTTTGTAACCCTCCCTGCTTTGGGGGGAGAGCACAACTCAAGGCTCCTCTCTGCTCAGCATCGCCCCTCGCCCTGACCGACCCACATCCTTCCCTCGCTCACCTGGTCCTCTCCCATTAACCCTTCCCGCGCCTGATCCGTGTGATCGCTTCCCTCCCTTACAAAGGGGCTGCGGATTCTGGCTCACAACCCCCCCCCCCCGCCACATGGTCCCACATGCTGCTAACGTCTAGACCAGGGGTAGTCAAACCTGTGGTCCTCCAGAGGTTCACGGACTGCAATCCCCATGAACTCCTGGCAGGGGCTCATGGGAATTGTAGTCCGTGAACCTCTGGAGGACCACCGGTTGACTACCCCTTCTCCAGGAAACCTCGGGGTCCCGGGGTGTTGCTGGGGTGGGGGGGTCCTCCTCCCTCCCTGCGCCCCCCGTCCGCCCGCACTCACCCTGGCCATCTTGGAGGAGTAGGGGTCCTCGAAGAGCGCCCACACCTTGGGCTGCATGCCGGCCCACCAGCCCAGCTTGCGCCCGTCCTCCTGGAGGCAGAGGCGCTTGAGGTCGCCGCTCTCCTCATCCTCCTGGCTCTCGGGCGTCTCGAAGCTGTCGAGGGCCTCCTCGGCGTCGCGGTGCTGCCGGTAGTTCATCCAGCAGCACGCCTCCACGTCGGTCTCGTCGATGCCCCAGAAGGCGAGCTCCTCCTCGAAGAGGGGCCCGCACACGTCGGCCGGGCAGTGCAGCTTGCCCGTGCGGTAGTAGTTGAGCACGTAGGCGAAGACCTGCGGGTGGCGGTCGAAGAAGAACTCGTCGGCCTTGGCGTCGTAGTCGAAGTTGCTGCAGGCGTCGGGCTCGGTGAGCCACGAGAGCCGCGTGCCCGGCAGGGTCTTGAGCGTGCTGCGGTAGGTCTCATGCCGGATGCCGCCCACGTTGATGACTATCTTGTCGCTGTCCTCGTTCCGGCCCATCTCCCCTTTCAAACATGACTTGGACGGCGGCTTGTTCCCAGACTTGCGCCCGCGGAAGGAGGAGACGCACACTGAACTCAGCATCGGGCGGCGCGGGGAGGCGCGGGCGGAGGCCCGCCCCCGGCAGGGGAGGGGCGCCGGCCGCTCAAATCACACGACGACGCGTCATCCCGGCCCCGCCTCCGGCGCCGCCCCCCGGGCCGGGAGGGGGAGGAGGGGGACGGGGAGTGGGGGACCGGACAGGGGGCGCTCCGCCTCCCGCGCCCAAGCTGGACGGGGCGGCCGCGGCAGGACGCAGCGCTGCAAAGGGGAGACACGGAGAGGGACGGGAAGGGAAAGGTGAGTGCGCGACCCGGATCCAGGCGGACGACCGCCCAGCCACTCACCCAGCAACCCACCCACCCCAGACCCGCAGGCTGTCCCTCGAACTGCGGTGGAGATGCGCTCCCCGCAGCCTAGGGACAGCCCTCCCCCCATCACTCACACCCCGCGGATGGGTGGGGAGGGGGCTCTGGCTTGGCTCTCCCCCTCGGGGGTCGCCAGCCCCTTTGCCCGCTTCCCGCATCGCGCTCGGCCACTTTTCGCCCTCTCTCCCTGCCTCCCCGGTTCCTTCTCTTGCCTCCGTATCTTTTCCAGTCCCCCCCCCCCGGATCTCGGCTCTTGTTTCTTCTCCCCCCCCCAGTCCTCTTTTTGGGTCCCCCTCCTCACGCCCCCTTTGCCTCCCACCCTTCAGCCCCTCGGCCTTCGCCTCCCGCCCGCCGTCCTGCGGCATCCCTGCCCCCTCCGCGGCCAGGACGCCGGTCCCGCACCGTCGAACTTGGGGCGGGCATCGAACTTGGGGCCAGCCCTGCGGCACGATGCGCCCTGGCGCCTGGCTGGGGTGGGAGAGAAGGGGGCGGGAGGGCTCTGCCTTCTCGCTGCGCCTTCCTCCTCACCCCCTTGCAGTTCACCTTCCCTTCTCCTCTCCCACTGAGACTCCCCCCCTCCCCGCACACACACACACACACACACACACACACACACACACACACAGTCCTTCCACTGCCTCTCCATTCATCTCTCACCCTTGCTTGGTGACCCCCTCCACTTCTGCTCCCCCTGCTGGCTCTTGAGTAGGATCACCCCCACACACAGCCCTGCACTTCTCCTGCCTGACCTGCTTTCCCAGTCCCCTTCCCTCCCCCCTTCCCTAGCCACCTTTCCCATCCCTCTGTAGCCCCTGGCCCTGGGGTCCCCTCTGTCCAGCTGCAGGGATGCCTGCCCTGCACCTCCTTGCAGCTCCTCCTGCCCCGTCTGCCCTGTGCTGCTTTCTGTGTCCCTCCCTCTTCCCTACCCTTACTTCCTTCCCTAGCCCTGGTCACCTTTTCCATCCCACTGGCCCTGGGGACCCCTCTGTCCTGCCATGAAGAGGCCCCCAGTAGGCACCATCTGCCCCCACCAGACCTTCCTCTTGCCCCCTTGGTGTTCCCAGTTAGGCTTGGAGGGATCTCATCCTTGTGGGCCACACACACACAAACACGCAGAGACACACAAACCAAGCGCCCTATTCTCTCCCTGTCACTGGAGAGCCCTGCTTCTTAGCCTGCCTCCCAGGCTGGTCTCTCCCATCTCACAGCTTTAGCTTTTCTCTGAGAGCCTCCCTCCTTCTCCCCATGGCTCAGACCCTGACATCTCTCCAGCTGGTCCTCTACCCTTTCCTGCAGTTGCAGGTCTTTCTGGGGCTGCCCAGAACCCTCTCTGCCCCAAAGCACACTCCAGGGCCCCCAACCCCTCTCCCTTCATGGACGGAGCTGCCTACTGGAGTGTCTGTGGGTGGATGTGCCCCAATAATCATGAGGGAGTTGGCCTAGGCAACTGGAGAGACCCCCCCTCCCATACCAAGTCCTATGAAGAAACGTTAAGGGATCTGGGTCTGTTTCTCCTGGAGAGAAGAGGTCTATGATAGCCATCTTCGAGTCCTTGAAGGGCTCTCACATAGAGGTTGGAGCAGAGTTGTTTTCTGCTGCCCCAGAGGGACGGACCAGAACTAGTGGGGTGAAATTAATTCAAAAGAACTTTCAGCTGAACATCCGGAAGAAGTTCCTGACAGAGCGGTTCCTCAGTGGAACAGGCTTCCTTGGGAGATGGTGGGTTCTCCTCATTTGGAAGTTTTCCAACAGAGGCTAGATAGCCATCTGACAGAAATGTTGATTTTCTGAACTTAGGCAGACTGTGAGGGTTGGGAGTGGGGGCAAAGGGATTGTGGCCCTTTTTGCATTCTGCAGGGGGCTGGACTAGATGACCCTGTGGGTCCCTTCTAACACTATGATTCTATTATTCTCCTTGTCCTGCTTTTTAAAGGGGGGGGGGAATGGTTGAGATAAAGAAGCCAGGCCAGGAAAATGCTGGAGAGGGAGGCAAAACTCTCAAAGTTGAGAGAAATTGTGGAAAGTTTTATGAACACATTTGGGGAGGGGGAGGAGAAATAGATTAGTCTCTCCAGCAATTTCTCCTGGCCTCAGCTAGCCTATAAAAAAGTTACTGAAGAAGAAGAGTTGGTTCTTATATGCCACTTTTCTCTACCTGAGGAGTCTCAAAGCGGCTTACGTTCGCCTTCCCTTTCCTCCCCCTCAACAGACACCCTGCGAGGTAGGTGAGGCTGAGAGAGCTCTGAGAGAACTGTGACTGGCCCAAGGTGACCGAGCTGGCGGGGAATCAAACCCGCCTCGCCAGATTAGAAGCTGCCGCTCTTAACCACCACACCAATGCTTGGCTCTTGTGCCCCTTTTGTGCCTGCCCAGGGAAATGCTGAACGCCCCTTTGGGGTCAGGAGGTCAAGTGCCTTCAGGCCAGACTGGCCAGGAATTCTCTCTGTCTGAAGAAAATCCTATGCTCTGGAGGGTGTATGTTGAGACAGAATGGCAGGCAGAGCTGTGCATGGAAGACTGGGTGAGGGTTTTTTGGCAGGATGTTGTCTGCCGGCAATGTGTGAAGAAGGGCATGTTGGGTTCGGTGATCCCGTGACCCTTCTTTAAAGATCGATTCAGGTGCGTAGCTGTGTTGGCGCGAAGAAGCAGAACGAAATTTGGGACCAGTGGCACCCTGAAGACCAACCAAGTTTGATTCTAGGTATGAGATTTTGGGTGCGTGCACCTAGAACAAGGGTGGCCAGACTGTGGCTCTCCAGATGTCCATGGACTACAGTTCCCATGAGCCCCTGCTGGCATTCTTGGCCTAGCATTAAACTTTGTTGGTCTTAAAGATGTTGTCCGACTCAGATCTTGTCCCGTGACCCTGTCCACCAAGAGGTGACATGAATGTGTGAACCAGCCAGTGCAGCAACATCTCAGATGGAATGGCCATACCCATCTGATGCCGCTCCCGGAAGCGTCACCTGTCCATGGACCCTAGTCCCGGAGGCTCCGGTACCAATCGCTAAGCACGAAGCGATCCAGAGGCACTGGGGCATGTGTGAAGATGCCCATGTGTGGGATGAGGAGCTCGAGGGTTTGTGTGTGAGAATTAAATTCATGCAGGCACAATCTTTGTTCAAGAGTAAGGTTGTGATTGGGTAAGAGATTAGGCTACACTATCCATCTTCCCTTATGGGTTCATCTTTATATCTTTATATCCATCTTCCCTTATGGGTTTCTTCTTTGGCAGCAGTGGGCATTTATGCAGCACTGCTTGTGCACCCAGTTGCACGCTTCCAGCCATCCACGCCTGAGCTGAGACACTAGCAAAAGGGCAAGCTACAGTTCACAGTGTGGACTCACAACCGAATCTGCTGACATGCAATTTAATCTTAACAAGCACCCACGTTTGCGAAAGAGAGTTGGACCAAAGCCACCATGTTGGGGAAAGCATTCTTTCCTCCTTGCCTGCATGTGTGCATGCGCATGTGTCCATGGAGTGGTGTCTTTGAGTGACCGCAGGTGCGTTTGCATGCAGTATTTGCCGGGCAAAGCTGTGCATGCGCATTTGCGGGGGGGAGGGCTTTGAACTCTGCATGTTTATGTATTTACTTGTATTGAAATGTAATGTTTTGGACACAGCATGGCAGGAAACCAATGGCTGTGTGAGGTCAAATTTTGGAAAATGTTCAGACTTCTGTGTACGCAGAATGCGCGGCAGAATTGAAAATCAGTTAATTGTACGCATTTTTTAAAAAAATAATAAATTAAAAAAATCTGAAGGTGTTCTATTCAGTGATATCGACTCTGTTTTCGGGGAGGGGTGGTAAAATCTGAACCCCCCCGCCTGCCAGCTCTGAACATTCGTACACAAAGTCTTTAAGGCTAAGTTCCCCCTGAGTTCCAAATGACCAAAATCACCGCATTCTACCAAATGGAAGAACTTGAAACTCTTCGCATTCTGGCAAATGGGAGAATGTGACGTAGCACCCATTTTATGCACACAGTCGCAAACAGGATACTCTATCTCCTTGGAAAGTTTGCTTGTATGTGCTCTTTGCTGCACGGCCACCAAGCAAGCAAGGGCATTTGGAGGTGTCATTGTGCGTGAGTGCGGGTGTATGCCTCACGACCGGGTTTTTGAGCTCAGGGGGCCGTGTTTGGTAGCCGCGGGCGTCTAGTTCTCTGCCTTGTGCCATTTCCCCGCGTTCCGATGTGCTAGATCAACGGCCTTCCCTCCAGGGCAGTGTGTCGGAATGGCTCACAGATGTTTCTCTTCCTCCTAGGAGTTCCTTCCGTCTATCCCTGCCTCTTTCCCTTCCCCCAGCTCTGCCTCGGCACGCCCGGCGCAGCAATGGCCCTCGCGGATCAAGGGGTCACCCGCAGACACTTAAGGACACCGCACCAAGACACACGCAACCCCCATCACCACCACCACCGCTTCGGTGTCCCCGCCGGCACAGACAAATTGGAGCCAACACCTCCGGAGAGCCACGGCTGCTGAACCGACTTTGGGTGCGTTAGTTTCTCTGGCACACCAGTTGCCATCAACCAAGCGCACGTCTCCCCGAGAGCAATACGCTGCCTGCGTGGTCCTCTCTCGCCCTCAGACGGGCCGCTCGCCCGCCCAAACCCAGGCGCAGGTGGATACCTTAGCGTCCATCTCTCCCTCGGATGTACACATCCCCAGCCTGGCTCTGCCTGCCTTCCCTCGTCATGTGCACATCTTAAAAAAAAAACCCAACAGTCACTCGTTCATGCACAGGGGAGCACAAACAGCCACTTGCTTCTCTCTCTTTCTATACCTCTCTCTCTCTCGTTCTTTCTCACATCCACCCAGGGATACCATTGGCCGTCCCCCACACAACCCTCTCCCTCTCTTCTTCCTTCTTCCTCTCTCCCCAATTTGGGAAAAAAAAAGCAACAACTCCTCCATGTTCACATACCGCTGTCCACCTTCCCGGTGCTGAAATACTTCCCTGCCTCTCCCGTCTGTCCGTCAGCCTGGCGTTTGGCAGGAGGGGGAGGGGGGAGCAGCCGTCTCCCCATCCCCTTGACCAATGTCAGACACCCCCCCACACACACTTCCCTCCCTGTCCTCCCCCCCCGTCCGCGCCCCACAGGAAGAAATAAAAACACACACACATACACGCACAATACCAACACACAACGGCAGCCCCCAAAGGGGCCATACTTACCGACTAAACCAACCCTTTTGGCTTAATAATAATTTTTGAGAGAGGGAGAGGAGGAGAGACGGGGTGGTCGCCCCCGCCTCCCCCCGAAAAAAAAGGCAAGGAGGAAAAGGAAGAAGCTCAGAAAGCTCTCCCACCATCAAGGGGGGGTGGAGAAATCCCTGAAGCGAACGGATGGCGAGGATGGAGGAAGGCTTGTTGGGAGGGGGGGGAGGAAAAGGCAAGATGTTGACGAATAGGAGTCAGCCTGTCCGTCTGTGTCCCCCCCCACACACACACCTTGTGCATCTCTGCTTCCCACCCCCCCCCACCCCGGTCTCCGGATGCAGGCTGCGCCTTCTGGCACTGCAGACCCTGTGGTGACATCACTAGCTCTTAAGGTGGAATTTTGGAGCATCTCATGTACCGTTTTTTTTTTTTCCTCTCTTAGGCAGGCGGTGGGTGGGAATTCGTTTTGCAAAGCGGAAGGGAGCCAAGGTTTGGAGAGGCAGCAAATAAGTCACGCCAAGCCGGAGTTATAAAAAGCAGTCTCTGACCATCGGAGGTAAACAAGAAGTTACTGGGGGGGGGGAACCTGTCTGTTTGGGGGTATACACCTCATTGTGTGCTGCCGTGTGGCACGAACATACATGTGCACAAAAGACAGACAGCCCAGTGTGACTGGAGGTGGGGTGGCGCAGGAAGGGGGAGTAAAATGGGGAGAGTTTTAACGAGAGATCCCAGCCCCACTTAGTTTGCCATGGGGGAAGGAGGAGAGTGGCGGTGGGGGGGGGGACGATACACAGGTAACAGGAGAGGCAAAGGAACGGGACTGGAGTCTCCTTAAAGGAAAGGGGGGCTGGAGGCTGAGGTGAGTTTGAGGGCGGGTGTCCCTGAGTCAGCTCCCGTGGGGAACAGCCAGGAAAACAGGATTGTCATGGGATTGGACTGCAATGGGATAGAGGAGGATTTAGCCCCAAATGGGCAAGGACCCCAAGCATGTGGGAGGGTCGAAAGAGGCCTATATTAAGAAGCACCAACAACTCCCCCCCCCTTGTGAGATGGGGAGGGGAGCTATCCAAGAGAAGCCCTTCTGGTTCCGATCGGGGTCAAACTCTCTCATGCTTCAGACTCGTGACTGGAGATACCTGTATACCTGTTCTATTTGTATAATTCATTTGATATTTGCCATTCCATTGTGGTGAGTTTATTTATTCCTTGCTGAATCTGCCGCAAGGTTCCCTGTTCTTTTTGTTACTCATGATTGGAGAGGGGATCTTGGCCTCGAAGGTTCTGGAAAGGTTTGATTTGGTTTCCAATCTGGGGGAATCCCCTGCCCCCCCACCCCAAAAAAAAATTACTGAGTGGCCATGAGAGAATCAAAGAAGATCTAGATTGAGGGAGATTGACCCTTTGAGGCAGGGTCGGCCATCACTGAAGGAGTGTCGTTCCTTCTTCTCCTGTGAGGAAGCCGGGGCAGTGGACACCCTTAACCCTCCCCCCTCTTATTTTACCCCCACGACAACCTTGTGAGGCAGAATAGGCAGACTGACTGTAGGCCAGTAAGCTTCATGATGGAGTTGGGATTTGAACTCGGGTCTTCCCCATCCTTCCAGCTACTGCTGCACATGCTGAGCAGTCACCACCGAAGGCGCTTTGAAGCAATTGCCTCAGAGATAGAATATACAGGACAAAGAAACTAGCCCGGTAGATCAGGGACACTTTACTGGCATTCACAAGTTTACATACAGCAGTCCACATTGGCTAAAAAGGAAGGCCACTGTGGTAACTGGATTAAAAGAAAAAGAAAAGAAGGAGAGCTGGGTTTGGTAATAGTAAACCTGCTATTTACTACCCAGAGGAGTCTCATAGCAGCTTAAAATCTCCTTCCCTTCCTCTCCCAACACCAGAAACCCTGTGGGGCTGAGAGAACTCTGAGAGAACTGTGACTGGCTCAAGGTCACCCAGCCAGCTGCACGTTTATTTGTTTAATTTATTATTAGATTTCTATACCACCGCCTCGCAAAAGACTCATGGAGGAGGAAGTAGGGAATCGAACCCAGTTCTCCAGATTAGAGGCCGCCACTTTTAGCCACCACACCACGCTGACCCAAGCACTGAATGTGAAGCAGAGAGATCCGCATTCAACTCCTTGTCGCGTCACAAAGCTACCAGGTGGCTTTGGGCCAATTTCCCACTCAGCCTAGCCTGCCTCGGAGGGCTGTTGTGGGGTAAGAAGCTAGGGGAAGGATTGTAGTGCAGGATAAAACTAGGGGAAATTCCTGTGGAATAAAATGGTACTAATAACATGGTATTTTTTGCTCAGCATGTGAGTAGGTTTGCTTTTAGAGCTCATAAAAGGAGGGCCTTCATAAAATAAGGGCGGTATTGCCATCCCCTCTGTAATGCAAACATTAACACCGTCACTGGCTGTGTGTTTAAATTTAAAACGGTCCACTTTGGCTTCCTGTCCCACATTTACAATGCGAGAAAAGCTGCAAGGCACTTTTAGTGTTATGTGTGAACTGGGCCTAAAAATGTTTTCGCCACAGGACGCTTTCCTCACCAAGCACAGATAGAAACCTGCTTCCACGCCCAGGATGCTGTGACCTTCTCTGGAAATAAGTTACTTAGAAACCTGAAACTTTCATTCTTGGGATTCTATGGTCCCAGGTTCCGTTTTAAAGGCCCAATTTTATGTCTGGCTTTTGTTTAAGAGCTCTCCTGGGCCTTCCTTTGCTTTGTAGCTCAAGCTGCAGTATTCAAATCAGGAATAAATCAGATAAGGTGGCTGGATGTCTCCAAAAAGATAGGCCAGAGATCCCGATATTGGGGCCTGTGAGCCCCATGGCACCTGTCAACAAGACCCAACTTGGTGCAGTGGTTAAGAGCAGCAACTTCTAATCTGGCAAGCTGGGTTTGATTCCCCACTCCTCCACATACAGCCAGCTGGGTGACCTTGGGCTTGTCACTACCCTGATAGAGAGGTTTGCACAGAGTCGTCCTAGTTGCCCTTCTCTGAACATGCTCCAACTTGTCAATACCTGTCTTGAACTGCGATGTCCAGAGCTGGACACAATATTCCAAATGAGGACTTATCAGTGCGAAATAGAGTGGCATTATACCTTCACCTGTTCAGTTTTGGGATATGGAAACCAGCTCAGAATATAAATCCCCCCCCCAATTTTGGCATAATACAGTAACTTTTTTTGGTTAGCAAATCAGACAAAAAGATCTTGCCAATTATAAAATTATCTGCCCAAATTGTCCTCTCCGGGAACTGAATGCATTGCTCAAACTTTGAGAACGTTGGCCTCCACAAAACTCTCACATGTCCCCACCAAAACATTCCATAGACATTTTTCTAAAGCAAACACAGAGGTGTGCCCCCTCCAGCATGCTGGTCTCAGAAACATAGAGTTGAAAGGGGCTATACGGGCCATCTAGTTCAAAACCCTGCTAAATGCAGAATCAGCCCTAAGCATCCTAAAGCCTCCAAGAAAAGTGTGCATCCAACCTTTGCTTGAAGACTGCCAGTGAGGGGGAGCTCACCACTAACTTAGGCAGCCAATTCCACTGCTGCACGACTCTGATTGCGAAAATGTTTTTCCCGATATCTATCAGATACCGTTCTACTATGTACTTTAAACTCATTACTGCGGGTCCTCTCCTCTGTTGCCAACAGGGACCACTCCCTGCCCTCCTCCCAGTGACGACCTTCCAAAAACTTCAAGAGAGCCGTCCTGTCCCCTCTCAACCTCCTCTTCTCCAGGCTGAACCTTCCCAAGTCCCCCCAGCCTTTCCTCAGAGGGCTTGATTCCCCCGTCCCCGGATCATCTTCGTTGCTCTCCTCAGCACCCTCTCAGTTTTGTCCCCGTCCTGCCTTCTGAATGTGAAACTATTTTTTGCGGTCGATTTCTGCAAGACGTTTCTAATGAAAATTAGTGCCCCTGTGCATAATGCACCAATCGCAGCGTGATTGGTGGAACTCTGGGGAAAACTGCCGTGTGCAGCTGTCAGATGTTGCTGGAATCCACCTGCTAGTACAAGACAGCAAGGAAGAGATGTTTTCCGGTGATCAAACAGGGTCTCACAGAACAAACGAGGCCTTTTAATGTGCCGGTACATAGCTTCTCTGTGTGCACGCGTCTTGAGTGACGGATTCTTGTTCTTTTTTCCCCCTTCCCAGTGTCTCTCACGATGCTCAGGGCCCTTTCCAGATGTAGAAGCCTTTGTACTAAAATGGAGGCATTTTAATGCCCCTAAAGTGTCTGCCCTGGGCAATCCCAAAAAGGCATCCCCCTAGCCCAGCGGTAGTCAACCTGTGGTTAGCTGGCAGGGGCTCATGGGAATTGTAGTCCATGAACATCTGGAGGACCACAGGTTGACTACCCCTGCCCTAGCCCAAGCGTCATCGTGAGAGGAGAGAGACGTCTGTGCTTGCGGGTCTAAGGGAGCTAGTCTGAGCTACCATGACTAGAACACGGTCTTTTATGCCATTTTGGAAAACACGTATTTTTCTGTCATGAGTGGATGAGTTGGGTTAGTTTTGGGAATTCTTGACAGCCCTGGAAGGACGTCCTGAATGGGTGGGAATTAATTAATTTTGTAAATATATATTTTTAAATGTGTTATTTATCAAGTGATGTGACCTTATATGGCAGAGGTGGCCAAACCGTGTCTCTCCAGATGTCAATGAACTACAATTCCCATGAGCCCCTGCGAGGGTGGCCAAACCGTGGCTCTCCGGATGTCAATGAACTACAATTCCCATGAGCCCCTGCCCGGGTGGCCAAACCGTAGCTCTCCAGACATCCATGAGCTACAAGTTCATGGACGTCTGGAGAGCTACAGTCTGGCCACCTCTGCTATATATGGTCATATTGACCCACCCACCCTCAATTGGCCAATGATGGTCCAGGAGGGGGCGGGAAGGGGAGGAGCCCCAGGTGGGCATGTCCACAGCTCTGCTTCCCAACCATATTCTGCCATGTCTGGAGTTTCTTGAAACCTGGTGATTGTTTCAGGGGTTCCTCGATGGTTAAAAAAAAAAAAAAAAGCTGAGAAAAGCTGGCCCAGATTATTCAATCTCATTAGAACAAACCGGGGATAACCAAGGATAGCCCCGGTTAGTGCTGGGAAGGGAGACCACCAAGGACGCGCAGGTCGCTGTGAGGAGGCAGGCAATAACAATCCACTTCCGTCAATCTCTTGCCTGGAAAATCCCTCAGGGTCACCCCGATTTTGCTGCCTCTTGGTGGCGTTTTCCGTCACATGGGCTGGCCATCCCAGGAGAAACCCACTCAATATCAGACCATGTCTGTTTCCACGTTAGGCCAAGCATTTTATTGCAGTTGTGATGTGAACAAGCAACTGGACGAGGTGCATGTGGAAGGCCTGGTTGGATCCAGGGAGCTTCTCCCACCCCCATCGCACCCCATTCCCCTCCATACGATAGTCCCCGACTCACAGGGCTTCTGGAGAGGGAGGTCTGGTGCTTCTCAACACAGCCTGCCCTGGTGATCCTGGAGGGTGCTTCCTTGCTTTTCCACCAGCAGGAAAGCAGTCCGGATCCAACCTGTCTGGATCCAACCCATCCATAGAATCATAGAGTTTGAAGGGACCTCCGGGGTCATCTATGCAGGACACTCCCAACCCTATCACTCATCCACTGTCACCTGCCACCCCCTTGAACCTTCACGGACTCAGCAGAAAAGCAGTCCGGATCCAACCGGTCCGGAAGCGTTTGGTTCAAGGGAACCCCCGTTTCCAGCGTGGAAACGTGAGGCGAGAAAAGTTCTATGGGAGGTTTTTTTGTTTGTTTTTTGTCTCTCGGACAGCAGCAGAACAAAGGCAGGAGGTCGATAGAAACTTACTTGGAGGCCATATTATATAGAAAGCCTCTAAAATATTTATCGGTAACGATGAGGCACGCTTCATTTCCGATCATCGGCAACTCCGCCGTCTCATACCTCTTGAAATTGCAGGAGCCGCCTCAGATGGGACCTAGAACTCCGTGGCAGATCTGGGCCAAGGGCCCCAGGTTCAGTCCCTGATATTCCCCCCCCTTGAAAAGGCTCTCAGGCCTCAGAAGGACCCCTTGCTGAGATCTTGATGAGCTATAGCTTATCAGCAGGGGGGCCAAGATGAATTAATGGTCCAACTCCGTTTTAAGGCAGCTTCATAGATTCCAACGGAACGGCTTCAGCGTGGCAAGATAGCCTTGTTATCAGCGGAATAAATTATGCAAATGGCAAAGACGACATAAGCTGCCATTTGCTAGAGGTATTTGATCTGAGAATTCAATTATATGCCTTTGATCAGTTTATTAGTTCGTCGCTGCAAGCTCCATTAGGCATCCGCAGAAGGGGGTGTCAGCTTATCCCAGGCACTGGCAGAGAGAGTAGCTGAAGGCGGAGAGGCCTGTATGCCACAGTTCTACAGAAGGGCCGGGAGGAGAGATCCAAAATCTGGTGCTGGCTACAGAATCCAGCTCTAGGCCTCTTTTGTGTCAGGAAGCCCCAAGTTTCTAGCCCTTACAGGGCAACGTCAGGCTTGAAAATCCGCAAGCGAGAGCTGACGAGATCTCAGAAGATGCCACAGAGGTGGCTGGGTCAGATCTGAACGCGGAATGGGTCCGTGCCTGCAGAGAGGGGCGGGTCTGCAATACCCTGCCTAGCCTAGCGCCTTACCTTTCTGCGCGGCGAGCAGAGTCAGAATAAATTATTCAAATGCGCCCGATTTGCATAATTTTTGCAGCTCGCATGGAATGTTTTTTAAGTAGATCCTGTGCAGACCTAGAGGTTTGGTTTAACTATAAATAGCAGAAATGGAATAGTGGGGAACGAGAACAGAAGCCCAGATGAGGGCAGTGGTGACATTCATGGTAAGGGGAGGGCGAAGGGGGGGGTGTTCTGTTCCCCTTTTAAAGACAGCAGCGAGAGCGCAAAATCTGTGAAAGAATCAGTGACGGATGCCCTTAACGGTTTCCTGTCTTTATTACGATATATACAACATTCATTCATTCATTTATTATGTGATTTATTTCTCCTCCTTCCCCCCAGTAACCGGCTCAGAGTTGGTATCCAACATTTCATCATCTATATCAGGGGTAATCAAACTTGTGGTCCTCCAGATGTTCATGGACTACAATTCCCATGAGCCCCTGCCAGTGTTTGCTCATGGGGATTGTAGTCCATGGACATCTGGAGGACCACAGGTTGACTACCCCTGCCCTATGGGATCGCCCTAAGTTAGCTGTGACTTGATGGCAAAGGAAACAAATGACCTTCCCAAAGGTGCCAACCAAAATAGACACATACAAACAGGGAGAATTCAAGAAGCTTCCAATCTCCTGTTCCTGGAGAAAGTTCTAGCTGTTTATTTATTTATTAAATTTGTATACCGCCTTTCCCCACGAATGGGCTCAAGGTCGTGCACAGCATAAAATGTCCATCAGCTATCAATCAAATCATCATAAAACTGCAAACAGTACTCCTGCCTATTTCCTACCCACTCTCTTACCCACCACTCTCCTCCACAGTCAGTGGTGGCCCCCTGGGGGGGAGGTGGGGAGCAAGCGTTGTTAAAATGAAAAGGGAGGGAGAAGGAGGGAGGGAAAGAGAAAAGGCGCGAGCCAGCTAGCTCTGTAGGCTGCTGTGGTCTTGACGGTAGGCCAGGTGGAAGAGTGCCTTTTTAGAAGAAGAAGAAGAGTTTGTTCTTACATGCCATTTTTCTCTACCCGAAAGAGTCTCAAAGTGGCTTATAATCGCCTTCCCTTTCCTCTCCTCACAACAGACACCTGTGAGGGAGGTGAGGCTGAGAGAGCCCTGATATCACTGCTCGGTCAGAACAGCTCTATCAGGGCTGTGGTGAGCCCAAGGTCACCCAGGTGGCTTCATGTGGGGGAGCGGGGAATCAAACCCGGCATGCCAGATTAGAAGTCCGCACTCCTAACCACGATACCAAGCTGGTTTTTATAGGCTCTGCGGACCAGGACTGGGGTGGAGATCAGGTGAATCATAGAATCATAAAATTGGAAGTCACCTCCAGGGTCATCTAATCCAACCCTCTGCATTGTAGACCTCTTTAGGGCCAGGGATCACCAGCATGTTGGTATTCATCGTAAAACTGTGAACAGTATCGGTGGGATGAACTCCCAGAGGAGCTGTAGGCCCTGCGGGAGCTACCGACATTCTGCAGGGCCTGCAAAACGGAGCTCTTCCACCAGGTTTCTGGTTGAGGCCAGCGTGGCGAGGAAGAATTGATGAGCTAAAAGCATAAGCATTAGCATTATCATCTGTTCACCCTCCTCCCACTTCTCTATAGAGATGTTTTAAAGGAGGGCTTAGGGGGTTGAAGACTGCCATGGTTCTTAGGAATCTGATTTCATTGTATGTTGTGTCCGGAATCGTTCTAATGGGATTTTATTGGGTTTTTATACGGACAAGTTGTAACCCGCCACGAGCCGGTTCGGGAGTTAATTAAGCCTAATTAATAAATAAATAATAAATAATAATTCGCTGACTCTGCTTGGGGAGGCACCCCACAAGTGCTAGAAGAGAGAAAAGACCAGGCGGGAAATGGTTGCTCATCTCTAGTGCTCAACAGCACATTCGTAGAATCACAGAGTTGGAAGGGACCTCCAGGGTCATCTAGTCCAACCCCAGGCAGAATGCAGGAAATTCACATCCTTCCAAGGTTAAAGGAGAGCATCCAGGTTGCAAATCCTTTTCTCAGAAAGCTTATGGGCCAGACGCTTTTGAGAGAGAGACAGACAGACAGACAGAGACAGAGACAGAGACAGAGACAGAGACAGAGACAGAGACAGAGACACAGAGAGAAATGCGTGTTCTTGGATGACTTCAGATTCCACACAGGACGCTTGAGTCCCACAGTGCTGCTATGTAGCCTTGACCCTCCCATAAGCCCCTGTCCTGAATCCCAGAGAATACCACGTGGCTAGCACTGTGCTTCTAAATTTTGGGTGCTGGCAGAGGTGGTGCTTCCGCTGGCGGGGGTGGTACCGGCCGCGGCGGGAGTCGCTGTTGTTTCCGCTTCGGAAGAGGATCCGCAGAGGGTTCTTTTGGAACGGGCCAAGCCCACCCGGTCGTTATCTCGATCGTAGATGGAGTAGTACTGGCGGAGGAAGACGTCTCCCAGGATCCAGAGCGGGCCGATCGGGGCAGGAATATCGAGGCTCATGAATCCACTGACGCAAGCGGTCATTTTCATCCGGCTCACCTGCAGAGACAGAGAGGGAGGGGAACGGGGCAGTTCAGAGGCAGGGCCGAGCGTGTCATGGGGAGAGGCCTGAAATTGTTGATGTTTGTATCCTTCTTGCTCCAGCAGAGGGATATAAGGGCCGCCAGCTGCCTGTGGCCTAACCCTAACCTTTCAGAGCACCAACTACCTGACCTGTTAAAAGAAAGATCCGGAACCACGGTTCCTTCATAGCGCTGAGAGAAGGGAACTTGCGTCTGTTTGTAATCCCAGGAAATCTCCAGGTCCTACCTGGAGATGGCAACCCATGCAGGAGCAGAACTGTGATTGTGTACATCCGTGTGGAAATTTTATTTCTCACCCGTTCTCCCCTGCAGGCTCATGGCGGGTAGTGACATATATTAAAAAACGAAGATAAAATATCAACAATTGAGATTTTAAAACATTCTACATCCAAATGAGTTCCAAACTGCTCTCTTAAATCCCAGCGGGGGGTGGTGCTGATGTCAAATTTGATGAAACCTTGGCTGGTGTTTAGGGCAGGGGTAGTCAACCTGTGGTCCTCCAGATGTCCATGGACTACAATTCCCATGAGCCCCTGCTGGAAAACGCTGGCAGGGGATCATGGGAATTGTAGTCCACGAACATCTGGAGGACCACAGGTTGACTACCCCTGGTTTAGGGCAGGGAGGCCAGAATTTCGAAGTCATTCTAGGCCTCAGCCATAGGCCTGGCAAAACAGCTCTGTATTATGGGCCCTGTGGAGCTGTCCCAAGTCCTGAAGGGCCCCAATCTCACCAGGGAGAGTATTCCATCAGGCCAGGGCCCATTTGACACCCTTGGGCCCAGGGATCTTGAGCAGACTCTCCTGACACATGAAGAAGGGGAAGTAGAGGAGGAGTCGGTTTGTATACCTCACTTTTCCCCACTCGAAGGAGTCTCAATATGGCTTACAATCACCTTCCTTTCCTGTCCCCACGACAGACACTCTGTAAGTTAGGAGAGCTCAGACAGGACTGCTCTGGGAGAACAGCTCTAACACTGGCCCAAGGTCTCCCAGAAGGCTGCATGTGCACAAGTACAGAATCAAACCCGGCTCTTTCAGATTGGAGGCCACCACTCTTAACACCTATGCCACGCCGGCTACTTGTGAGAGGCCGGCTTCACACAAACTGTTCATACACTCATTTCATTTTTATGTTGCCTCTTCTCCTGTGTGGTCTTGGAGTGGTTTACAACAAAATACTCAGCAACGATACATCATAAAATACACCTACAGGTTAAACAGGCTGCAGGCGGGAGGATGGGCTGCAGGGTGGGAGGTGTTAATTTAAATACCTTCAGATTAAAAACAACAGTAACAGGAAAAACTCCCTGCAGATAAGATAACTAGCGCCTCAAGGGTGAGGTTTTTCTAAGGTGCTACTGTTCTATTTGTCAGGAGTCTTCCGTAGGGAAAGCATCAGAAAATGTGATCCCAGCCCTGCCTGCAGCCTGAAGAGGCACAGCCTTTGACTGCCAGCTTTCTCTTTCACATTCTATGAATAACGTTCATGCACAATATAAACAACACGCAGAGGATCAAGCATGCTTTTGGGTGCCAGGTAGAATGAGCATGACCCCTGATCTTCCATGACCCCTGCCTTCAGAGGTGAGGTGTGTGGCGAACACAGACAGGGCCTTCTCTGTGGTGGGGCCCCAATTCTAAAAGCTCTTTCCCAAAGCAATTTCCCCGGCACCCAGTTTGCTGATGTCTAGGTGCCACGTGGGAAACGTCTTTTTCATATCCCCGGGTGTTTAGCGGAAGGTGTGTATGTGTAAAGGATGTGTGTGGGAGGGCTCCGTTCTGTTTTGCGTTTTGGAAAGGCTGCTTTTTATCGCCTGCTGTTTTAATATGAAATTGTAAGTCCCCGCTGCTATTAATTGATCTTTTGTGTTGTGTTTTTCAAAGGGCTATTTTATTTCCGCAGCTGTTTTAAATGCGGAATGTGATCGACAGCAGCTCTGAAACGCAGGGAAGAATGGAAGACAGCACAGCTAAAGGGGACTTTAAGCTAATGTTTGGTGTGGAGCAGGGGTAGTCAAAGTGCGGCCCTCCAGATGTCCATGGACTACAATTCCCATGAGCCCCTGCCAGCAAATGCTGGCAGGGGCTCATGGGAATTGTAGTCCACAGACATCTGGAGGGCCGCACTTTGACTATCCCTGCTGTGGAGGATGTGGACGGGCTGCACGGTTACAAGATGCTCACGGCCTGCGTTTTGATTTTTAATTTCTTTTATAACTGATCAAATTTTCGCATGCCACCTTAAGCCGGCGAGCAGGAAAAGGCAGGTCAAAGCCACTTTAAATAATGTATTTTTGTAATGGTGTTGTGAACCACCCCATAGCTTTTCTTGACAGGCAGAGCAGACCATAAATATTTTAAAACGAGTGCGTTGCACTCTCCGCCCGAATGCCTGCTTGCTCCCCATGTACACAACCTGTACACTTGAAAACAAATGAAAACAAACTTGAAAACAAATCCTTCCAGGATTTATTTATTTATTTGTTTATACATTTATACCCCGCTTTTCTTCCCCGGTGGTAACCCAAAGTAGCTTACTGCTTTGTTCTGCCCTCCTCCATTTTATCTTCTAGGAATTCTGTGAAGGAGGTTAGGCTGAGAGCCTAACTGAGCTTCTGTGGTAAAGTGCAGATTTGAACTCTGATCTTTCAGATCCTAGTTCAGGGCTCCCCAACATGGTGCCCGCCAGTACTTTCTGTGGCTTTTCTGTGAGCCAAGTCTTGTTATTGGCTGCCCTCATTCCAACAAAAGGGTTACTCACTGGAGGATCAGGAGGAGTAAGCCTTTGGCCCTTTGGTTCCATTCCCCCTACAGGTTTGCCTTCTTCCCTGGCAGAGGGAGGCGTTCCATTTAGCTCCACCTCCTGTGGCGGCCATTTTGGGGTGGCGCTCACCAACCCCCTCTCTCAAACCATTTTTTTGTACACACATTGATTTCATGGGCACACACCAGAATTTCTTGGTAGCCTGAAATAAGGGGAATATTACCTCATAAACGGACATTTTTCCATCTGGCCCATTTCAATTCTGTCATCCTAAGAAATCAGTTCTTATATTTTGTTTTAGTTTACTGGCTGTTGTGTGTATTTTACATTACATCAATATATGAACATCAAAAATCAGACCTCTAAGGAACACCGAGTCGAAATATGTCAGGTCCAAGGCGTAAGACTGCATGGTGTATATGATATTTTTGGCCTATGAGCTTTGTGTAAGTTTTTAACCTTTATTTAAAAAAACAATAAAGCTGTGTACCATAAATGTTTATATAATTTTATAGCCTATTGTCTAAATTGCACAGGCATCCAACCTTTCAGGCCCTAACTAATTTCAGTTGGGCTTTTTGGTTTCTGTTCTGTGTAACATTTCTTCCCTCTTTGGACGCATGCCAGTTCTAGGTTAAGTTCAAACTGATCTAAGTATCCCACCCATGACAGCTGAAATGGTTTGTGACCAAAGATCGAACAATCACCAGCACCTCACAGGCCTTTTTTGGGATTCTCTTACCTTGAGTGTGTACACGTCTGGGGTCAGGGTGTAGGGTTTGCCACCGAGGTAGAATGTCACATTTGGCAGTGTAGACAGCTTTTCACAATCTATCAAGTACTGCGGAGAGAACGAAGAATATATGACTGGGGGTGAGGAAAGAGAGGCCAGACGATCAGTCCCTTCTGCTTGTGCTTCGTGGTGTAGTGGTTATAAATAAATAAAATAGATAATAAATAGGTTAGAAGAAGAAGAAGAAGCAGAAGAAGAAGCAGAAGCAAAAGAAGAAGAAGAAGAAGCAGAAGCAGAAGCAGAAGAAGAAGCAGAAGCAGAAGAAGAAGAAGCAGAAGAAGAAGAAGAAGAAGAAGAAGAAGAAGAAGAAGCAGAAGAAGAAGAAGCAGAAGAAGAAGCAGAAGCAGAAGAAGAAGAAGAAGAAGCAGAAGAAGAAGCAGAAGAAGAAGAAGAAGAAGAAGAAGAAGAAGCAGAAGAAGAAGCAGAAGCAGAAGCAGAAGAAGAAGAAGAAGAAGAAGAAGAAGAAGAAGAAGAAGAAGAAGAAGAAGAAGAAGAAGAAGAAGAAGAAGACATCTCCTCCACATACACACTATCCTGCTTAAATCAGGGGCAGCCGAATTGTGGCTCTCCAGTTGTCCATGGACTACAATCCCCATGAGATGTCCCCATGGACATCTGAAGAGCCAAGCTTGGCTTAAAACTGACAGCTCCCATCTCCTCCTGCTCCTCACCCAGCCCCAGAACCCTGTTCTTCTCGGAGAGGTTTCTCAGCCTGGTTTGTGTTATGTTAGGCTTGATCCCACCCTTCCTTCAAGGTGCTCCATGGAGTGCATGTTCTTCTTGTCCACTTCATTCTTGAAAACATCTGGCAGCAGAAGTCAGGGGGTCCTGCAAAATACAGCAGGTCTGAGACACCAGCAAGTTTCACAGCTGGGACCTGAACCGGAGCCCAGTCTGTCGTTCCTACGACGGTACCCTGCTGACCCCATTTTTGGGTCACGCTGGACAGCGACGGTCAGAGTATCATGCTGAACAGAAAGGCCAGGAAAGAACTACAATAAATAACCATATCGATAATGCTAAAAAACAAGGAAGAGAGAGAGCCAGAGGCAGACGAAAGGCAAACGAGTTCAGGATCAAGGCGTGGACCAGCTCACGTGGAAAAGCAAAGGTGTGTGGGTTGGTTGGTTTGTTTTCCACCCTTATCAGGACGAGATATCACTGGCAGTCTTCAAGCAAAGGTTGGAGACATACTTCTCTTGGATGCTTTAGGATGCTGTGGGCTGATCCTGCGTTGAGCAGGGGGTTGGACTAGATGCCCTGTATGGCCCCTTCCAACTCTATGATTCTATGATTCTATGATCCTGCGTAGAGCAGGGGGTTGGACTAGTTGGCCTGAATGGCCCCTTCCAACTCTATGATTCTATGATTCTATGACTAGATGGCCTGTATGGCCCCTTCCAACTCTATGATTCTATGATTCTATGACTAGATGGCCTGTATGGCCCCTTCCAACTCTATGATTCTATGATTCTATGACTAGATGGCCTGTATGGCCCCTTCCAACTCTATGATTCTATGATTCTATGACTAGATGGCCTGTATGGCCCCTTCCAACTCTATGATTCTATGGTTCTATGAGATCCGGGAACTTTGTCTCTTACCTGTCCTCCAAAGGCGTGTTCGGCCCCGATGGCCTCGTGCAACGCCTGGATCTCTTCGCTGGGGCCTGTGATGAGGGATGTTCCTGTGTCCACGATCCCGCTGCAGCCGTCTTTGCAGATCTTCCCTGAACTGGCATCGAACATTTTCCAGGGCCAGCACCTCTCCTCGGAGAACGCATCCACCGTCACCCTACAAGGAGAGATGGGGATGGAGAGCAGTGATTACACGGGGCCTTTGGGCAGAGGGAGACGGGTAGCTTCCCTTCCCACAGGCCCAGGAGCCAAAACGAGGCCTCCGCCGCTGACTGTTGGCCAGCTCCTACTGGGTCACAGAGAAATTCTTACAAACCGCTATGAATGTCGTTTCACTGGGCTGTACCACTGCAGAAAGGAGGTGGCTAGACATATAATTAAACTTTCCAGATGCCAAGGGTTTTGGCTGAGCCTTCTGCCCTAATGGGCTGGAAATATTTTGGAGAGCAAATATCTCATCATGTGCCTCCCCACCTCCATGTTAAATGCTGCCTTGCAGGAGGGTTGCCAGCCTCCAGGTGGTGACTTGGAGATTACACGTGGTCTCCGGATCACGGAGATTGGTCCCCCTGCAGAAAATGGCCACTCTGGAAGGTGGATTCTACGGTGTTAATGGTTGTATGCCCCACTGAAGCCCCTCTTTGCCCCAAACTATGCCTTCTTCAGGCTCTAACCCTCCTCCCCAAATCTACAGGTAATTCCAATCCAGAGCCGGCAACCCTCTATTCCATATAAATAATACAGAGGATAAATAGTATCAGTAGTCACAATGAAATGCCAAATACAAAACTGCGTACGATAAAGTATTCAAAACCATAATCTCAAAATCGATTGACGTACATCTTCAAGTAACCTTCTCATTCACATCCAGCATGTAAATACATAATTTAATTTCTCAAGTGTTCAGTATTATAGTATAACATGTACACCAGTTATGAACTGGTTTCATCCCACTTCTTGTTTTCCTTTAGACCAGGGGTGAGCAAACTGTGGCTCTTCAGGGGTCCACGGACTACAATTCCCATGAGCCTCTGCCAGCATGGGGGGGGCTCCTTGCTCAGAACCTTGCCTCTGTTGAGAGGCTGGAAGCACACCATTCTTTCACTGCTTATGCCCTGTAGCTGCTGCTAATACTAGCCCACCTCGCAAGGCTGTTGTAAGCAGGCTCCACCCCCAAAGTCTCCAGGTGTTCCCCAAACCCAGAGTTGGCAACCCTAGAACAGACTGAGAGTTCTATAGCACTCTGAGCTCTCCAACCGATCCAGGTTGCACATCCTCCTGTTGTACCTTTAGCATGATCCTCGTCTCTCTCTGCACAGGGGTGGGAAAGCAGAGTCCGCAGCGTGATGAGCCCCGGTCCTTCTCAGTTCCCAGCTGAGCTATGGGAAGTGGCTCTCTGCCCCTTTTTCTCCCAGGATGGTGGGATGGGAGACCGCGAGATGCATGAATGGCTGGGGCTATTCTGCATCTCACGAAAGCCTATCTAAACTATGCCTCTCTGACGGTACAGCAGCACCGCCCCCTAATGGCTGGTACTGCCATTGCAAGCAAAACCTTTTATTTATTCAATAAATAAAAACTGACAAACTGGAGTATAGGCAGCAATTCTAGCACGCTGGACCAAATGTGTTATACCTCCCCCGTTTCAGGAAAAAAACAGTCTGCTTATCTAAAAAGAGTCAGACAGATGAAGCAGCAGCGTTGGTTTTTATAACCCACCTTCCGCTATCTGAAGGGGTCGCAAAGCGGCTTACAAACGCCTTCCCTTTCCCTCCCTAGAACAGACATAGGGAGGTGGGGCTGAGAGCAGCTCTGACAGAACTGCTCTGAGAGAGCAGCTCTAAGAGGACTGTGACTAGCCCAAGCTCACCCAGCTGGCTGCATGTGGATGAGTGGGGAACCAAAGCCAGCTAGCTGGATTAGAGCCTGCCATTCTTAACCAGGACACCAAGATATAGGTGCGAATGACCTCCGTTTGTTCCTTTTGAAACGCTTCCTTGTTGAAAGAAACCCCTTTAGAGAAACCCTTCACAAAGTTTTGAGTCCAGGGGCACCTTTAAGACCAACCAGTTTAATTCTGGGTATAAACTTTTGTGTGCATGCATATTTTTTCCCAGATTTCTGAAGAAGCATAAGCTTTCACATGCATTGCACGTGAAATCTTATGCCCAGAATTCCGCTTGTTGGTCTTAAAGGTGCCACTGGACTCAACAATTATTCTGCAGCTTCAGGCTGACCCCTGAATCGACCTTTAATGGAGTGAGAGAGGCCAAATCCTGCCCCTTCCCTTGGCTAAGGGGGCTGTCACTAAACATAGCGAGCCGCCTCCTGTAATTCAAGCCCTGCCATCCGTCTACTGGGGTAAAAATCAAACCAAGCTCCCATACAGGCAGTCACCCACCAGCAGTCCCAGTTCTCAAATATCAGTGCATTGGTAAAACTCTTTGCCAAGGAACCCCCAGGTTTGCGCCCACCAAATGGCCAGATCAGTTGCATTCAGAACACGCCGTTTCTTTGCGTTTAGCAAAACAGTTACCTGCTGCCAAGAACCTTACAGCACCGAAAAGACAAGCCCATTCATCGGGGCAAGAACTAGAGGCAGGAGAGCTCACTTACTTATCCATCTTGATCTGCCAGTAAGCCTTGCGGGTGACGGCGTGGTACTGAATCTCCCCCTCGTAGGCATTGTGGTTGATCTCGCCAAAGGTGATTTCTCCCCCGTGGTCTTGGGAGACATAGTTGGTGCTACAAGAAGAGTGGGAAAGGTTAAAGAGCTAGGTGCAGAACTAGGGGTGGGGGGGGGGAGAACACGGTCAAATAGCCCCCCCCCCCCCCCCCCCCGCTCACTGGGAAAGCTTCCAGCTGGCCTATTGCCCTGGAGGTCCACTGGCAGCTGTTTTTTATTTATTTCATTTTTGCATCTGTATGCCACCCTTCTACAAGGGCCCAGGGTGGCTCATAACAATGGTTACCATAAACAATGAAGTGAGTCAGGTGAGTTTACACTCGTGGCCTTGGTTGTCACTCAACGCAAGATCCTCTGGACACAGGACACTCCAGAGCTTTTGACATCCCCTCAAGGGGAAGATGGATTTGTATTATGTTCACCATGTGCCTCCCCCATGGAGGGCAAATTCCTGCTCCTGCCCTCAACGGCCCGTTTTATCAGCAGAAGGAGAGAAACGGGGAAGGGCTGATAATGGATGCTGTGACGTCACTTCCAGGTAACCACGGAAGTGACAGCACAGCATCTGTAACGCTCTAGGAGTTCTTCCCTCATCTCTGTAGTCTTTACCACAAAGAGAGGGAACGTTTCTAGGACATCCCAGAGCTGCGAGGCTGGGATGTTCAAACTGGGCCTAGGATGTTAGTGTCACAGTGCCTGCTTCACTCTCTGCAGGCCCCATCCTCCCAAAATCTCTTGGATCCGTGGACACGGAACTATTGTCCACAAATCCCAAGGAAGTTGGTGAGACTTGTCTCCTGTGCAGTGTTTCTTTTAATGGAAATAACTGTGGCTCAGCGGCAGATCTTTTTTCCTTTTCTGCACGAAGAATGTTCCCAATTCCGTCCCTCCCTTTCAAGAAGCTCAGCTGTTGGAAAAGATCTCTCTCTGCAGGAGAGCTACTGCCCATGACAGCAGACAATGCTGAGCAAGCAAGCGTCTCTCTTGCTCGGTACAAAGCAGCACAGTTTGTTCGAGGGAATCCGTCTTGCAAAACTGCCTTGCAACTTAAATATCACCCGGGGAAAGAAGAAGTGCGGGGAAGTGCCCAGCTAGCTACGATGCAGCCGGAACGACGACGAGGAGGAACCACAGACGTTCGGGACCCCGGCCCGCATCCCCGTGTGAGATTTCCACTTTGAATATCTGCATTCTGTCACGGGCTGGGCCGCACCAGGCCGTGAAACGTCTCTTAATTGCAGTGTGTACACAGAGGCGATTTTGAAACCCCAAACCAGTCTCCGAGCCAGCCTTCGTGCGTCACCCGGAAGAATGCTAGAGCAAAGACAACACGGACGGATCGCAATACCACCCCTGGGCTGTCTCATTGCAATCCAATGTGCAATTTTACAGCAGACTCTCGCAGGGAGCCAGAAAGGAATCCATAAGCACTTTTGCAGCCCTTGGTTAAAGTTGTCTTGACTCGCCCACATCTCGTTGTCATGGAGGGAGACAAAAAACCAGGATGGTAGCTGTCCCGGGGCAGCAGAAAGCACTGTCGCTATGCATTTGGCCTCAGGAGACACACCTGGTGGGAGGTAGGGTCAAGGATAGAAGGTCCCTAATGGGACAGTTGCTAGGTGACCATTCCTTTAATACAGGGGTAGTCAAACTGCGTCCCTCCAGATGTCCATGGACTACAATTCCCATGAGCCCCTGCCTGGCAGGGGCCCATGGGAATTGTAGTCCATGGACATCTGGAGGGACGCAGTTTGACTACCCCTGCTTTAATAGCTCAGAATCGCCAGACATAACAGTCTCTATGGTGCTTACTGATAGGACCAATGAGAGGGAATACGGGGTCAAAATGTCGGGAGGCTAGCCTCGGTGGGGGGCAGGGAGTCAGGCAAATTGTCTGGGTGGACTTATCATGGGCCCAAAGGAAAATTGTGTGGGGTTCTGTCAGGGGTGTCCAAACTGTGTCTATGGACTCCAGATGTCCAGTAGTCCATGAACATCTGGAGAGCCACAGTTTGGCCAGCCCTGGGCTATGGAGTAGCTTTGCAGCCTGTTAAGGAGAAGACTTCCTATTAGCTTGGTTGTGGAATGTTTGGAGAAGGTGACCTCCACATCCCCACCCCCCAGCTCAGGGGACAGGGGTAGGTAGGTAGGTAGGGAGAGAGAAGGAGAGCTGTCAATCAGTTGAAGTAACTTAGGGGTGCAGAATTTCTCTCTCCCCGTTTCTGGAGAATCTCATGCGCAGCAGCCATCCGGCTCCATGTGATGTTCTAAAAATGCCTCTTCCCTCGCAAGGAAACCCAGCCCCAAGCAGCTGTGTCCTTGGACATTCCCACTACCCATGTCAACAGCAGCCAGGCCAGGGAAAAATGAAAGCAGCATCTCTGTGCTGAGGCCCGAGCTGAGTTCATCCACCCCTTTGTAATGCAAAAGTCAGGACAAACTGTAACACACAACACAGACATTATCAATACAGTACTGTCTCATGAATCCCCCAAAATCACTAAACCTGTTGCCAAATTTTGTTCAATAGTATGGAGAGTTCATGGAGCTGGTAGGGTCCACCATGAAAAATTAAATTTGAGGATCTTGTTTCAGGCTCAAAGCTATTTTTGCTCTAGTTTTTAAAATCCACTATATATTTTATTACCAAGTTTATATATATATACACATACACATACATACATACACATTATATACACATTATATATACATTATATATATATAGTATGTATATATATATAGTGTATATATATATATAGTATGTATATATATGTGTATATATATATATATATAGTATGTGTATATATGTGTGTGTGTATGTATATGTGTGTGTGTGTGTGTGTGTATATATATACATACACACATATACACAGAGGAAATTATACAATCATCCCAGATAAAACATGATGGTAAAATACAAATATATATATATACAAATATATACATACACATTTGTATATATAAATATTTGTATATATATTTGTGTATATATATATATATGTATGTATTTTACCATCATGTTTTATCTGGGATGCATTCTATAATTTCCTCTGTTCTATGCCTGGTGCAAACCGTAATAACATTTCTATCTATGAAAGCAGCAGAAGCGATTCGACCTTGAGCCGGCACACAGCGAAGAAGAGAGAAAGGAGAAGATGGACTGGGAGGAGCGTGGGGGGGGGCGATGACGAGATTCCTACTTGCAGAGATGGAACGTAAAGAGGTTCTTCTGGAGCATCTTGTCCTTCATCATGTGATCGAAGGGCGGGGTGACGTTGTTCACTGAGATGCTGGGGTAGCCCAAACCCAAGATACCGTCGAACTTGGCAGCGACAAAAACCAGTCCTGGCATTTCTGTGGCCTCGGCGAACGTCTGGTTCTTAATGGTCATGTTGCCGATCTGAGGGGGAGAAAGAATCGCAGCCTGTGGTCTGTTCTACATGGTGGATTCTCCAGCTCACCTCCGCGAAAGAAAGCACCCCTGACTTCCACTCTTGCACGCTGCCCGGGAGACGGCCTGTTAGACTTTCCCCTTTGCTGCCCCTTATCCTTTGGAACTCCTCCCTGGAACACAGCCACAATAACACCTCCCTGGCTTCCATCAAACCCAGCTTTAAATCCTAGACAAGAAGAAGGAGAAGGAGAAGGAGAAGGAGAAGGAGAAGGAGAAGGAGAAGAAGAAGAAGAAGAAGAAGAAGAAGAAGAAGAAGAAGAAGAAGAAGAAGAAGAAGAAGAAGAAGAAGAAGAAGAAGAAGAAGAAGAAGAAGAAGAAGAAGAGTTGGTTCTTATATGCTGCTTTTCTCTACCCAAAGGAGGCTCAAAGCGGCTTACAGTTGCCTTCCCTTTCCTCTCCCCACAACAGACACCCTGTTGGGTGGGTGAGGCTGAGAGAGCCCTGATATCACTGCTGGGTCAGAACAGCTTTATCAGTGCTGTGGTGAGCCCAAGGTCACCCAGCTGGCTGCATGTGGGGGAGTGCAGAATCGAACCCGGCACACCAGATTAGAAATCCACACTCCTAACCACTACACCAAACTGGCTCTCAAAGTGAAGGAAGTGACCAGAAGGTCCCAGGTTCACTCCTGGCCATCTTCAGTTCAAAAGAACCTCAGAGATAGTTGTGGGGAACCCCAATGGAGAACTACAGAGTTGGTTCACCAAACCTGAGGTGGGAGGATTACAGCTGATTTTCTGACTACATATTTATTTATTACTTATTTACTCGAGATTTATTCCACTTTTCCTGGAGAAAATGGCTGCTTTAGAAAGGGGCCGTTATACCAGGCGTGGCCAAACTGTGGCTCTCCAGATATCCACAGACTACCATTCCCGTGAGCCCCCGCAAACATGTGCTGCCAGGGGCCCATGGTAATTATAGTCCGTGGGCGTCTGGAGAGAGGGGAAATGAGCACAATTTCTCCTTAGATAACAAAGGGGGTTGGACTAGATGACCCAGGAGGTCCCTTCCAAATCTATGATTCTATGAATGGTAGAGTTCATGCATAATACATAATATATTCATGTCTCTGCTTTCTAACTTGGTTGATTGTGCCCCCGCCTTGCCTTTCCCTCCTCTCCCCTCCCTTCCCCTTATGGTCTTTGAAACGTAGACTGGAAGTTCTTCGGGGCAGGGACCTTTTTTTTCCACTGCTCTGAAAAGCACCAATGACGGTGTTGTATTAATTCCAACGAGGGTGACTTGTGTCGGCATCCTTTTAATTAATACTTTCCCGTTAATTAATACTTTTGCTAAAAGATTTTTGCTTGATTTATCACCTGTCATTTCATTAACCCACCTATCTATATCACTTATCACTTAATTAGCCCATCCTATTTAAATGCATTGGCACATTATCAGCGTTGCAGCGTGAGGAACTGGAAGGAAATGTGAGGTGACGCCCGCTAGACATCCGAAACACAAAATAGCTGATTGTTAGGAAGAACATTGTATATTTTCCTTTTCATGGTCTCTTCCCTGTAATACACACACCAGAGCAAAAATGACTTCAGGTAGTACTTTTGTATCCCGCAGACCTTGGTCTCGCCAAATAAAATTTGATTCCCCCAGTTAGTTGGCCCAGGCTTTGGTGTATTTCTTACATTTTTGTCCCACCTTTCCCTCAAGGCATTCAGAGCAGTATCAGTGATTAAACTCTCTTCCATTTATTCTCACAACAGCTCTGTGAGGGAGCTTAAACAGAGAGAGTCTGGCTCACAAACACGCAGTACGCTATAGGGCTAAGAGGAGAATTTGAACTCTGGCCTCCCTGCACCGATTTCCTCCTCACAAAAACCCAACGAAGGACGTTAAGCTGGGAATGACCCCAATTGGCACAAGAGCAGTACGTTTGGTCTTTGCTGCGTTTCACAACCTCTTCACTCTACTGTAGGGTTCTTTCTTCCAACTCAGAAATGGGTTTTGCCTGGTGAGGAATCCCCTACCCGATCTAAGGAAGCAGGCTCTAACTCATGAAATCTTACGCCAGAATAAAAATGAGTTCATTTATCTTTGCCTGATGTCAACCCCATCAGTTAGTAAGGAGGTAATTTTTTCATAAGGCGGTGATTAATCCAGCATTAAATAATAATATGCATTTAACACAGAAACTTAAATCGTTATATCTTGGCAACCTGTCATCCCCCCCTCCCTGCCCCAGCTTGATAATTGCATCGAGGTAGGGGCAACCTATATCTAGGAAGAAATAAGAGGGAAAGAGTGAATCCCTCCACTCCTGACTATGAACCCCTACCCCCCCTCCTAATGGGACACCTTTTAAATTAAATAAAAATACGTCAGGCCCCTAACGACTGGTGTTCTTATAGAATCATAGAGTTGGAAGGGACCTCCAGGGTCATCTAGTCCAACCCCTTGCAGTTTTCTAACTGCACCCCACAGACTAAAGTTCCTAAGCTCCAAGTGGAGTCTAGGGTTTTCCCAAATTACAACTGATCTTCAGACGAAAGAGTTTCCCTGGAGGAAATGGGCTGCTCTGGAGGGAAGCCTACATGGCATCTAGGGATGCCAGGCTCCAGATAGGACCTGGGAATCCCCTGGAATTATAACTCATCTTCAGAGGAAAGAAATCAGCTCCCCTGGAAGTGTAGCCACTATTGTGGCATGGTACTCTGATGAGATCCCTGTCCTCTCCAAATCTTCAGGAGTTTCCTAACTAAGGTGGGGAGCTTTTGGTGGAGAAATACCTAGAGGCTTTGGGGTTGGAGCCAGAATTTGGGGCAGGGAAGGACCTCAGTGGAGCACAATGCTAGGGAGTCCCCCCTCCAAAGCAGCCATTTTCTCCAGGGGGACTGATCACTGATCCGTCGACCCTAATGAACACCCTCACCTCTCCAAACTCGGCCCTCCCAAGACACCGGCCCCGAATCTCCAGGAATTCCCAAAGCCAGAGTTGGCAACCGCGTCCCTTACTTACAGTGAGAACGTCCCGGCTCAAGAACCCTTTTAGGCTGCCGCTTCCGTAGTGGATTTCGAATTCGGACTTATCAGCCTCGTGGGTGCAAGAAAAGAAGGACCGGTAGTGACTGTGTACCCCTGAGGAAAGAGAAGGCATTAGCGGTAGTGCTGGAAGCAGGGTCTGGAAACTGATGGAGCCTCCAGATCTCAGCAACGGCTTTCTTGATCGAAACCCAACCCAGCCTACCCTGAATGTTGATGCCTTAGAGCAGGTTTCCCCAACACGGTGCCCAAGGATGCCATGGGATCTGCGGACCCCTTTCCTGGTACCTGCCCAGCATTTTTAGAAAGTGAACAGAGGCAGGGGGACTTTCTCCCCCGGAGGGTTTTTAATCGGCCATCGGAGATTTGACTGGCTGTGCAAATTTTTAAAAGCTGCTATGGCAGCAGCGGAAGAGCTGGTTTTTATGCCCCGCTTTTCCCTACCAGAAGGAGTCGTCTCAAAAAGGGCCTACAAACTCCTTCCCTTTCCTTTCCCCACATGAGGCAGGTAAGGCAGAGAGAGCTCTGGCGGAAACTGCTCCGTGAGAAAGCTCTAGCAGGACTGTGACTAGCCCAAGGTCATGCAGGTGGCTGTGGGTGGCAGGATATGTCGAATAAATAAATAAATAAATAAATAAATAAATAAATAAATAAATAAATAAATAAATAAATAAATAAATAAATAAATAAATAACTTCTGAATGAGCCTACATCAACTAGCAAGATAACACAGGATATACGGTGCTAATAATAGGTAATGTAATGCAATTAAACCATCACATACACAAATATGTAAGAATTAGAAATATGCAGCCAATACAATAATATCTTTTTTAAAAAGTGAAACACTGTGTATTTGTTTTCGATTGGATCTTTATATTGCAAACCTGTGGGTGTGTGTATCCACCACTGGGAAGATCGTAGCCAATGAAGAAGAAGAAAAGTTGTTTTTTATATCCCGCTTTTCTCTACCAGGAGACTCAAAGCGGCTTACAATCGCCTTCCCTTCCTCTCCTCACAACAGGCACCCTGTGATGTAGGTGAGGCTGAGAGAGTCCTGATATTACTGCTCAGTCAGAACAGCACTATCAGGATTGTGACTAGCCCAAGCTCACCCAACTGGCTGCATGTGGAGGAGCGGGGAATCAAACCCGGCTCGCCAGAATTGAAGCCACCACTCTTAACCACTGCCCCAAGTATGGTACCACCATAACCTCTGCTGGGTGGACAAACTATTCACTGGTAGGCTCACAGCTGCTAATTGGAGGCAACAGGGCCCAGTGAGGACAAGTGAACCATCACCCATCTCTAATTTCATATCAGTGATCATCACTACACTGAATTTGCAGGAGCCAGGTCACATGTTCAGTTACCCCTCGTCAGAGGAATCAAAAAAATAAATCAACTGATGGGTGAAGCACCCCTTGCATGCCTGATCTAGTGAAACCACATTCTAAAATTTGAGAGTTTCCTGACAACTGCCTCTTTTATCAACGTTTTCTCCTCAGGAACATCTCCAAGGCTTGCCAAGGAGGTGGTGAGCTCCCCCTCACTGGCAGTCTTCAAACAGCAGCCGGACAGAGACATATCCTGGATTCTTTCGCCTGATTCTGCATTGAGCAGGCGGTAGGACTAGACGGCCTGTATGGCCCCTTCCCACTTTGTGTTTCTATGATTCTACACTGCTCCCTAATTCCCAGAGAACGGAGGTATCCGGAGTCTTACAGCAGGCCAGATGTGCCAGGCAACAGCTGGAGGAAGGCACCCACAGATTGGAAGAGCCGGTATCAAATATAACGGTGAAGCGCTGTTTCGGGGTCCCGATGAAAATGTCCCCGTAGTATTGAGCCTGGATAGGGGTGGGGAAGAGAGAAAGGAGGAAAAAGGTGAACACGGTCTCCCACCCACCCCTATTCCCCCCTTGGCTTTACATGATCACCGGCCTGCCCGGGAGAACTACCTTGATGGATCAGGCCGTCTAGTTCTGTCACCCAAACCTGCAGCGCAGGCTTCATTTTAACTACCATGATTAATCACCGTTGTCAGGATCACCTTCCGTGAATTTGTCTAATCCTTTTAAAAGCTCATCTGAGCGGCTGGCGATCTTTACGGTGCTTGATTTCAAAATAGAGAGGCGTGGGGGCTCCCGGGATGGCCTGTCCTGAATCGACCATTTAGGACTGCAGGATTTTGAGGCCCTTGGATGTCTCGCTGGCCGAATAGGGAGCGTGCTGAGGCGTGACTATGCCGCCTCAGTTTCCCCACCAAGGCTCTTTGGCAGTTGAGTGCCGCCCCATTACACAAAGCTGAAGGTTCTTCTCTACCTGCTGTGAGCAGCTTTTGTTTACTCTGCTGTGCCGGGGCTTCTGAAAGAGCTTACTAACGGTCCGTAACAGCTCCCTTTAAAGAAGCGAACCTCAGAATGTTAAATGGAACATTTCGTCTTACTGTGGGATCCATTTGTACTTGGAATTCTAAAGCCTTGACAAAGAAGTTGGTTCCTATATGCTGCTTTTCTCTACCCAAAGGAGTCGCAAAGTGGCTTACACTCACCTTCCCTTCCTCTCCCCACAACAGACACCCTGTGAGGGAGGGGAGGCTGAGAGAGCCCTGATATTACTAAAGAAGAAGAGTTGTTTCTTATATGCCTCTTTTCTCTATCCAAAGGAGGCTCAAAGCAGCTTACATTCGCCTTCCCTTTCCTCTCCCCACAACAGACACTCTGTGAGGGAGGTGAGGCTGGGAGAGCCCTGATATTACTGAAGAAGAAGAAGAGTTGGTTCTTATATGCTGCTTTTCTCTATCCAAAGGCGTCTCAAAGCCTGGAGATGGGCTGTAAACTTGAGGGATCCCCTGGAAACTGACATTACCAGTGGGGATCTTAACCTGGTCCTAGATGGACATATTAACCACTATACCTAGTTTCTGGGTGTGTACTACATTTTATTTTTTAAAAGGATCCTTAAAAAGCCTACAGGGACAGCAATTTACCAGATACATTATCCCTCTATTGCAAATACACTTGGATATGGAGGGGGAGTCTTTTGAGTTTCCGAGGGTCTCCTGCCTGGACCAGACCCAGATATGGTTAGCTTCAGGAACCATCAGACCAGGGCTTGGAACTCCAGAAGAAAGATTGTCTCTGAGAAATAGGTAGCAAATATATGTGTGGTCAATCCATCAATCTGACTAATCCATGAAAAGCGTTTGGCTCCACTCCTCTCAAATTAACTGTGGGGCAGCACTGGATATTAATGCCATGCAGAGCTATTCCTCTTTCTCACACGAAGGAATGCCTTCCTTAAAATGATGTCCACTGACTCAACTATACACCTTGCCTCATAAACAAAAAACAACTATATCTTTTCTATAGGAAGAAAGTGGACAGTATCCTATCTGAGGATGGTGGAAGCTGTCCCGGCCTAAGGAATGTTTCATCCAGTTTAAGTGGTTCTCCCTTAACAGAGCCATTTAAGTAGGTTCTCCCCTTAACAGTTATTTAAGTAGATTCTCCCTTAACAGAGCCATTTAAGTAGGTTCTCCTTTAACAGAGCCATTTAAGTAGGAGAAAGTCTCCACAGAACTTGGGGGGGGGGGGGAATGATGAAAGCTGCAGTCCTAAGTATACTTACTCATGAGTAAGCTCTGCTAAATGCAAAGGCCCTGACTTCTGAAAAGATATCCGTCACTTTGGACTGGGCAATACCTCTAATTGCCTGCAACATTCAAATGAGGCAATCCCGCCCTCGCACCAAACCCAATCTGAGTGTTGCTAGTCTTGCGCTTAACTATGTTCACCCTCGGAGGAATCAAAGCACATACATCCATATAGTTGTGGAGCCGTTGGTGGGTGACGGAAGCGTTAGGGGGCTTCATAGACCGGAGTCCTCCTCGTCTTAAGAGGTCAGCAATGGGCAGGCCGGACTGGCCAAAGCGATTCCGGACTGATGGGAATTTCTTCAGAGGGATCCTGTCACAAAGAACAAAATTAGTGAAGGTCGAGGACATTGGGGAAAACAGTCTGAAAACCTCCGGTTATCTTTTCCTGCTTTTTCAGCACTTCTGTGACGGCATCAGCTTGTCTCAGGTGACACGGCCAGTTTTAAGCCCTGGCTAGCTTGCTGTTACTATCAGAAGGCCTCAGAAGAGAACTACCTCCCAGAGAGAAATGTTTATCATCATATCTTATGAGTGTTGTGAATAGAGACGAGGAAGGGAGAGATCTGTAAAGAACTCATTGACGGCTGGGCACAAAACTGGCTCTTTTGCAATGTTCATAGAGAATCATAGAATCATAGAGTCGGAAGGGACCTCCTGGGTCATCTAGTCCAACCCCCTGCACTGTGCAGGACACTCACAACCCTCTCACTCATCCACTGTTGCCAACTCCAGGTACAGAAATGCATGGAGATTTGAATGTGAAACCTTGGAGAGTGGAGTTTAGGGAGGGAACGATCTGGGTATGGAGAAGGGGAATAAATGTTTTAAACAACTAAATAAATAAGTAGTCTGGAGATTATAATTCCAGGAGATCTCTAGCTTCCACCTGAAGCCTGGCAGCCTTGTTGTTTTGTTGTGCAGTTCTGACAACACAATATTTCCTTTCTCAGTTCTGGTCTCCCCATTTACCAAAGGGCTTAGACCTGGGGTTCTGAAGGCTGAGCAGCAAACACATATAAAATTTCAAATACAAATATTTATTATTGGTGCATACTGAGACGATTAAAAACAATATTAAAGCATAAGACACAGTCTGTGCAATATTGCATGTACAGTCTCAGTGGTTGCACATGGCGTGACCTTAGAGCAGTGGGTCTCAACCTGGGGGTCGGGACCTCTTTTGGGAGTCGAATGACCCTTTCACAGCAACTTGGCCAGGGGGGTGTCATCCACACAACAGCCTTGCAAGGTAGATCAGGACAGAGCATTCGTCTGTCCGGAGCAGCGGAAAAGAGTGAGATCGGCATGGTGGGACAAGAGGCAGAACTGAACTGAGGAACCCTGGGAAAAAAAACAATTTATACAGAATCATGAACCATGAATCTTCACGCCATTGGTCAGTTTTGGTTTAATTTCTGTCAAAGAACCCTTGCATAATTTCATGGCTGGGGGGGTCACCACAACATGAGGAACTGGATTAAAGGATCACGGCATTAGGAAGGTTGAGAACCATTGCCTTAGAGCCAGTGCTTTTCAACCCAAGGGGCTTCATCAGTGGTCCCATAAACTAAATGCCCACATATAATAATATGGTGAGATCTGGTTGCGGGCATAAGAATCCTAAAACGAGAAGCTCCCTATTTATATGCAATCATCATTTCAGACGTGGAGCTCGTGAACAAAAATCAAAGTAGTCGAGAATCACTATTCTGCCCAGGGCCAAGGTTCAGTCCTGAGTGCGCATCCTCATGTGTAAACCAGAAGAAAGTTATATTATTTATCGTCTGGCTGAGTATAAGGCAACTTCCTGTGTTTGTGTGCCAGCAGCAAATGCTGGAACACAAAACCCACAACGTGGGAGGCCCTGCGAGCAGCCACTGGGAGGATTTGTGCGTGGGTATTTCAAGTCATCATTTTTAAAGCTCCTCTTCCCTTCCCCATTTCCGGCCCGGGTGACAATTCAGTTCCGTTCTGCTCAAACGTCAGCCGTGCAGCTGTTTAGCATGCATTCTTCCACCTCCCAGTTCACGTTGGAATATATTAGCCCCAAAATATTGCTTAAAAGGGCCTCTATAATTAACCACACCGATACCTGGGCATCACCCAACCGTAGGCAGCTGGGCAGGGCCGGGAAGGATAATTACAGATACGTAACGCTGCTTCCCATCTACAGGGTTGCACAGCTGGGCCATGCTTTCTAGGTTGAGGAGGGAGCCAGCAATGCTTCATGCATCTCTCTTTGCCCACGTATCGGCCGTCCGATTTGCATACAGCTCTTAGGCCAGAAAGGGCAGCCTGGAGACCGCACCATGGCGCCTCCCCGGGAAAGAGTGGGTGGGTTAGGGCTCCCCGTTTGCCCGGTGCCAAACCCCCTTTCCGGTCGTCAGATCACATTTGTCACCGAAGCTGCCAGTCGTTTCCATTCCCTTCGGCCTTGGGGACAAGCGGATATTCAACAGGCAAAGCTTCTGTAGGTTCGGCGAGGGGAGAAGGCGCATCTGGTGAATTGCTGCCTGGTTTCGCATGGCACCTAAAAGGTGCAGGAGCCGCACCAGGCCGGCAGCAGTAACGTTATCCAGGTAACTCTCATCCAACAGACGAGAGACGTCAACTAGGGTTGCCAACGCCCAGCCAGGAGATTCCTGGAGATCTGGGGGTGGAAGAGAAATTTGGGGAGGGACGTTGAACGGCTGCTGTTTGCATGGGAGTAGCGTCCTAAGTCTGCTCTATCTCATCGCCCTTTAGCTAATTATTTGAAGAAACTGAGATCCTGTTGCGCTGATGAGAAACACTGGATTAAAATGATACTATCTGTGAGGGACTCAGCAATTATTGTAAAAGTGGCTCAGGTTTTGCTGGCAATTTTACAAGAGAATCTTTCCCTGATGGAATCTGTAACTGGAATTGTTTAAAAGTTTGGTTTTATGCTCTGCCGTTTTATGCCAATAAAGGTAATCTGACTGCATATGGCCTAGTGGTTCTCAACCTGGGGGTCGGAACCCCTTTGGGGGTCAAACGACCCTCTCACAAGGGTTGCAGCAGGGCAAGCAGCTTGGCCAGAAGTGGTTGCCATCCACACAACAGCCTTGCAGGGTAGATTGAGATAGAGCATTCGTCTGTCTGGAAGAGCGGAAAAGAGTGAGATCGGCATGGTGGGACAAGAGGCAGAACTGAACTGGGAAACCCTGGGGAAAAAGACAATTTATATACAATCATGAACCATGGATCTTCACGCCATTGGTCAGTTTTGGTTTAATTTCTGTGAAAGAACCCTTGCATCATTTTATGTCTGGGGGTCACCACAATAGGAGGAACTGGATTAAAGGGTCGCGGCATTAGGAAGGTTGAGAACCCCTGGTCCAGCCCACCTTCCAATTCAGCTATTTTCTCTAGCGTTAATGATCTCTGTCGTCTGAAGATCAGTTGTACTTCCAGGAGGTCTTCAGGCCCCACCTGGAAGATGGCAGCTCTATCCAATGTTTAACAAGCCCAGCAGTTCATATGGGGTTGCTAGAGGATCCAGGATTCTCCAGAAATGGCTTTTTGCCTTTCATAGAACTTGGGCATTTTGACCTTGGCCCTCCTCACCCTGTCTCTCTCAGGAACTCTGTTTATTTTGTTTAAAGTCCCTGTAACCCATACACTCCACACACAGCTGTCTCAAGGCGACGTCCAGACCCGTCTAAATCCCGTCTCTTCTAAAGTGTCAGATCCCATGCCTTTCCCAAATAATTCGGTCATACCCAAACTTTTCATCTGCCCTCCATTTCTAACACCCAGAATCCTTTGCTCCATTCAAGAGTGTCCACAGTGTTTTCTGTCAAATGCCACCTCTGAACCTCTGCTAACACCAAACACCCCCATTCTGTCATTTCTTTTCTCTCCCCACAAACCTTTGTTCTCATCTATTGATGAGAACCCTTCTCCTACCCCAAACCCAGCATCCCAATAGCTCCGTAGGGGTCAAACATTCAGGTATCCGTCACCTGTCAGTCTTGTACAGATTCCTGCTTAGTCCAAGAACCCTCTGTTGTAACTCACTGGTCCATAATTCCTTCCTGGAGTACTGTCTCCCCGTTCACATCCTAACCACAATGTCCTTCTCATCTCCCCGGGTACCCAGGACTCATGGCTTGCTAGCCTCTAAGTCTTCCTCTGCCATTAGACCCTGCATCTCATCAAGAAAACCCATCCCAGTAGCTCAGTTTGACCCTCCTTCTCCTAGCAAAACAGCCTTTCTCAAGTTCTCCACCACTGAGAAACCCCTGAAACATTCTTCAGGATTCAAGAAACCCAAGAAGCAGTGTGATACTGCAGAATATGGTTGGGAAGCATGGCCGTGGACACGCCCACACCGGGCCCTTCCCCTTCCCACCCCTTGGCCATTTGGAGAGGGGAGATGGGTCAACAGGACTGTATATGTTCATATCAACTGATACATTAGTGACAATTTTTAAAAAAATATATAAAAAATTAACTCCCACCTAGTTGGGAAACCCTTCCAGGGCCATCAAGAAACCCCAGGGTCTCATGAACCCCTGGTAGAGAAAGCCTGCCCTAGAAGGTCAGTGGCTGATCTTCTAACACAGAAAGTTCACTTTTGGTATCCTCTCCCTATAGAATGCTGCAGTCTCAGCTTCTAGAGAAACCGCTCTTGACCTCTGCCCCTCTCTTGGGTCAACCTTGGGCATGCAAGGCTCTTGCACGCACTCACCGCATTCCTTGAACCCCAATTGCCAGCAGCAACACCACGATCCAGGCTCGGCCTCCCATCTTCACCAGCGGCGTCCTCCTGCAACCTCCAGCTGTCTGTTCTTCCTTCTGTCTGTCTTGGTTGCGCCCTGCAATTCAACTCAGGGGTGGACTAGATAAATATCTAGACCGGTCGGGGAAGCAGCAAGCTGCCTCACCCATTGGCCCCAGGAATGTTGATTGCCGCTCCTAATTGGCTGGGAGTCCTGGGGCTCGCCACCCCTATTTCGTACAAACCACTGAGGTTCGGGTCCTGACTGGCAGAACACGCCCAGGACATTAGTTCAACCTTCCTTGGCCCCAGATTGTAAATGAATGATGAACTTGCAGGACTTGGAATCTCATTGGCTGCTCAGCAGAAGGCACTGGATCGTGGACAGTTTAGGGATTGGGGCGATAACTGACTCTCAGGGTTCATCCCTTAATGGATTATGACATTTCAGGAACATCTTGCGTTGGAATAAGTTATTTGGAGCAAGACCTGAAGGTGTGGGCATCTGTCCCTCCCCCTGAACACCATAAAACAAACAGTGTTTGTTGTTTAGGACAACTTGCTTTCCCCTAAACCAGGGGTAGTCAAACTGCGGCCCTCCAGATGTCCATGGACTACAATTCCCATTCGCTGGCAGGGGCTCATGGGGATTGTCGTCCATGGACATCTGGAGGGCTGCAGTTTGACTACCCCTGCCCTAAACTCTCAGGTGGGTAGGAAAAGGTGTGGCCGCATAGTCCTAATTTACCCCCCACCTGATTTGACTGAGCAGTCTGCACCTTGGGAATCCCTGAGTCCTTTAGTCACCGATCTCGAAACAGGTTTTAAAACAAATCAAACTCTCCACATTCCTTCTCAATATACTGGGTTTGATCGAAATGGGATGCTGGTCAACTCTGGGTGGGGAGATTCCTAGAGAGCTGAGAGTAGAGTTTGTAGAGGAGGGGAGTTGATGTCCCCATACACTTTTCTTTTCTTAATAATGTTTATTTAGGATTTTAAGAAAAGAAAGATAGATCTCTCACCAGTTCCTAGGGGACCCTACCTGATAGCCCACGCTAGCTCGATCTGGTAAGATCTCAGAAGCATGGTTGGTCCTGACCAATATTTGGATGGGAGACCTCCAAAGAATAACAAGGTCACGACGCGGAGGCACACCACCACCTCTGGACATCTCTTCTCTTGCAAACACTATGGAGTCACCATAAGTCAGCTGGGACTGTGCTACACTTCCCATCACCACCTCCCAGGGGCGCACTTTGACCCCTCACCAAGCGATTCTAATAAAAGATTGATAAGAATTGGGGTGGGAGGGGACTGTCGGACCAGCTTGGCATGGTGAGTTACAGCAATGGCCTCTGATGTGGAGAACTGGGTTTGATTCCCCCCTCCTCCATATGCAGCCAGCTGGATGACCTTGGACGGTCACCGTTCTCCCAGAGCTCTCTCAGGCCCACCTCCCTCACAGGGTGTCTGTTGTGGGGAGAGGAAAGGAAGGTTTAAGGCTCCTTTGGGTACTGAAAGGCGGGGTACAAAAAAACAGCTCTTCTTCTTTTCCTGCCTCCTCCTAACAAACCAGCGCTAGGACAGCTGCCCTCATAGTGCTGGCTTGTTAGTCAAGGGGAGAAGAAGGCCTTGACACGGAATTGACTCCCCCCACCATGGCACCGACTCAACCGTTTGATAAACCAGGCCAACTAGGGACATGCCAGCCCCGTGGTCCCACCCCTATTTCGGCAGTCTATCTGATCTGTTTTCTCCATGCCCTGCTCCTTATCACGGAGCGTGGCCTCTCCCATCCTTTATTAAACCGAAGCCTGCCAGGGCCCTGACCTGAGAAATCAGGATCTGGGTGCGAGTTTAGGCACCATGGGCGGGAGAGCCCAGGGGCTGAAACTGCAATCTCATGTTTATGGACGAGCCCATTTATGTAACTTCAGAATAGTCGCTCTTCTTTCGTGGCGCTGAATGCATGAAACAGGATTGTGTGTGTGTGTGTCTCTCTCTCTGTATATGTTAGATGTTCATAAGGGCTCAGAGCAGGAGTGGTTTAAGGATTCGCGCGGCCTTAATAAAACACAGTTTGGATGAGAGCAGCCAGACTGGGGGCAGAGGGGACCCCCACAGTGGAAAGGAAGGGTCACTCCGTGTCTTTAAGGAGGGGAAAGGACAGAGCAGAGAGGCTATGGCCCTGATCCATGGGTGAAAAGGCATTGTGCAGGGGCTCTGGAAGCACAGGGCCTGTAGCACATGCTACATGGATAAACTGGTGCTGACCCAGGAGAACTGAAGCTAGCACTCTGGTGAGGCAAGCCACTCAAAGGGCAGCTGCTAATTATTCATGTCATCCCCTTTCTTCGTCTTACATCCTGTTACGTTTAGATCGCCGACCTTAGGGATCAATACATCTCAGGGCGAGCTCTACCTGGGGAAATGATTCCCTTTGTGGTTTGTTTCCCAGTTCTGTAAAACGGGAATAGCCACCTCTCACGTGATCATATAGAAAGAATTATCCTTGTGCATTTTATTGAGAGCCAGCATAGTGGTTTAAAACAGCAGCCTCTAACCGGGGCTTGATTCCCCACTCCTCCACATGCAGCCAGCTGGGTGACCTTGGGCCAGTACCAGTTCTCTCAGAGCTCTCTCAGCCTCACCTAACTCACAGGGTGTCTGTTGTGGGGAGAGGAATGGAAGGCAATTGTCAGCCACTTGGATAGTAAAACAAACAAACAAAAACAGCTCTTCTTTTTGCTGTTAACTGTATTTCCAGAGCAGGGCTCAAACACCCATCATTTAACTTCCTGTACAGTTGACAATTTTTATGACTCAGGGCAAATTTACCAGAACGAACCTCCCTAAATCTGCGGGGGAAACCACCATCTAAATGCCTGTTTCTTGCCACTGAGTAATAATGGTCCACTCGGGTGAACCTGTCGCAAACCCCAGTTCTCAACGCTGGAACAAAGCAGGCCTGCAAATTTATTTTTGACCAGTTCAGCAAAGTTCTTGCTGTCCCGTCGCTGGAAAGATCATTGTGAATCTATGGAAACTCGCCCAGAAATAAATCTCGCAAAGTGAAAGAACAGCCAGATTGCAACATCGGTTCGGGAAAACAAATCCAACGCTCGGAAATACTTACGTCATGCTTTTGAGATGAATTAATTGGTTTTGATAGCTGTGTTTCATCTTCTGATCTTAAGACAGATAGAACGGAGGACAGATTTGCTTCTAATCTATTTACACACGTTAAGTGTTTTCGTAGCGCTGCGATTCTTCCATGTTTACGCAACTCATGAGTGATCAGAATGGCTTTAAATGCAAATCTTGAAAGATAAACACGAGCCGATCTTTGGCTGGGATACAAAATGTTTCCCTTGACACCTGGAACAAGCCAACTTCAGTCAGAGGGCTGATAAACTATGAAGACTGGCTACTGGAGAGAATAATCCCCTCAATAGAAAAAGACGATTCATAGTTTCTGTGGGTCTGTTTTAAAGGGGGAACTGATGGGCCAATCTTCGGCTCTGCCACCAAATGAGTCTCTGGTTATTCTCTCTGAGGCATTGAAATAGGGCTGGAAATCACACTAAATTCATCTTTTTCAAACAAACAAAAAAAAATGTGTTTTCTCCTCACAGAGGGGCCAGCAGTCCTATGGCTCTTTGGAAAATGTACTTCCTGGACTTTCACTCTTTGGTTCTAAAATGCCTGCCTGCCTCAGTGAAGCTAGGTTTGTTAGGTATACTTGGGGACAGGCTGGGGCTTTCAGTTTGCATTAAATCAGGGGTAGTCAAACTGCGGCCCTCCAGTTGTCCATGGACTACAATTCCCATGAACCCCGGCCAGCAAACGCTGGCAGGGGCTCATGGGAATTGTAGTCCATGGACATCTAGAGGGCCGCAGTTTGACTACCCTATAGTTCAGGGGTAGTCAAACTGCGGCCCTCCAGATGTCCATGGACTACAATTCCCAGGAGCCCTCTGCCAGCGAATGCTGGCAGGGGGCTCCTGGGAATTGTAGTCTGTGGACATCTGGAGGGCCGCAGTTTGACTACCCCTGCTATAGTTAGTCAAATTTTTCTTGTAAAACCAACCAAGATTTATTCAAGACGCGAGCTTTCGAGTGCAAGCACTCTTCCTCAGACTATGAACTTGGAGTGCCTGCACTCAAAAACTCACGCCTTGAATAAATCTTGGTTCATCTTAAAGGTGTCACTGGACTCAGATTTTGTTATGCTACTACAGACCAACATGGCCACCCACCTGAATCTTTTCTTGTAAGGTATAGGTTACCTGGGTCTCCTTTATCATCTGTCAAACTGCCAATGGCCGAATAAACAAATCTATAACTGAACGTTGGTTGTGTGATCGCACACAACTGGTGTTTGAGGTTTCACCAGGCGAGAACGACAGTGATAAGGCCGAGAAGAAACTCAGAAACCACAAGGCACAGAAATCAGCCATCGGGTGTGTTTATTTATTGCTTTCCTACAATTTTCGGAGGATGTCAAACATCTCAGCTTCCTTCCCTTCCAAAACGTTCATTCCCATATCCTCTGTTTCCTGTGCTTCTTCGGGTGGAGTACGACAACAACTTTATTATGCATTTGCTGCAATTTTCTAGAAACCTTTCACAGAAGGAAATGGGGACACAGTTGCATCTCCCATTTTCATACCACAGATCGCTTTTCTAGCTCCTACCAGATTTTGCTGAAAGTTCTGCTCCAGAGATTCCCAACTAGGGGAGCCTTGAGGAGTTCCAGAGAGGGTCCACGGCCTTTCCCCTCCTGCCTTAACAGATTCTGCCACAAGCTGACTCAGCCACAATGGCAGCTTCTATTCCTCCTCCTCCCGAGGAGTGTGAGATCTCTTGTGGTTAACTGTGCCTGGCCTCCTGCATGGTCAAAAGGTAGAAAAAGGCTGTTCTACCCTGTCCGCCATGTGCTGCTGGTAGCTGACCATGCAAACGTCCCCCATGGATTCAAAAGCCGTGTTTTTCTTGCTTAAAAGAGTATTAGAACGACACCGTCGTTTGGCAATATTTAGCCACAGTTCAAAATCCACCAGCAGGTGCAGCGTCTGAAACCACAGGCTATGCCCCGCACATTGCCTCAGTGTGCTCGTGCGCATGTACATGTGCCTGAGATGAGCAGCATCCATCACGGCTACAGAATGTGACTCCTACAGCCCACGGGGCAGGAACTGAGCCCTGAAGAATGACCGCTCAAGCACTTTGTGCTAACAAATTCTTAAAAAGTTATCCCCCTCCCCCCCCCCCCGAAAGGCAAAAATAGGATCAAAAATAGCATTGATGTTTGTAACCGGTACCCAAACACAGCAAAACAGCCTCCCGGTCAGAAGGAACTCTGCGGCTTATGAACAGTCAGCTCCCTGCTCAGTTAATTTCCACAGGGGGGAATTTTCAGCCGGCACCTACACATTAAACGATCCACTCCCTCCTCCCTCCCACGTCTGGCCGCTCCGTCGATAAGCATCTTGTGATTTTTGTAAAACACGGCTCGGCAACTTGGAAACGACTTCCTCCGTTTTGCTTTTCAGATCCCCAAGACACAAACAAACAGCGTCTTGTGAAGTCTGACTCACGTTTCCAGAAAAGGACGGCCCGAGAGCTTGGGGGCAGGGAGTTCCCGTCTCAGCCAGTCAAATGAGAGCTTAAAGGCACCTTGGTTTATTGGCCTGTCTGCCACAGACTTACGGAGAGGGAACCTGTGGGTGTGCATGAGGTGGCCGGTGCCTGGAATAGGGAGTGACCCGGACGTGTGAGCAGAATTACTGGAGTGTGTGGAATATGCTTTGTTTGGGTCGCGAACCCGGTGACGGTTGTTCCTTTGTCTATAAATCAGAGCTATGGATGCTCTCGGCCAGGAAAAAGTCAAACGCTGCCCCCTCCCCGAATAAATTATGCAAACAGCGCATAATTAACCCTCTAGCTAGACACACAGGGAGGGGCCAGAAGCTGTGCCAAGCAACCCCCTTCTACCGGGTTCAGCTTCCGCCCCACCTGGGCTGCTGAGATTTTTCTATATCGACCTTGCAGCCTTAAGGACTAGAAACTTAAAAAAAACAAAACAAAATAAAGCGAAGGGTTCTCCGGATGCCAAACGTTGCCCTGTTTTGGGCTCGTGGGGTGTGAGATCTCAGAAGTGCAGAATACACATTGTCCTCCTAAATTGGTGCATGGGTGTGAGATTCCCCCCTCCCCCAGCCAGACCCCTGCTACTGTCCCTAAAAACCCTGCCCGTTAGCCTTGTATGGGTTCCACATAATTGGCAGGATAGAGCCCCACGTGGCCGCTGTCTGTCACTCCTTTGCACCAGCCTTGTTCGTCTTCGTCTTCCAGCTTGGTAAGAAGCTCTCCTGAGGAAAAGACAGAGAGAGAGACAGAGACAGAGACACAGAGAGAGACAGAGAGAGAGAGACAGAGACAGAGACACAGAGAGAGACAGAGAGAGAGAGACAGAGAGAGACAGACACACACACACACAGAGAGAGAGAGAGAGAGAGAGAGAGAGAGAGAGAGAGAGAGAGAGAGAGAGAGAGAGAACCATGTGTCATCACAGATAACAGGAGAAATGAAATCATAATGATGCTAAGCATTGCGTGCCTGCGGACACCATGCTTCTAGTCCTCATGGATGCCAGCGGTCACCATGCTCTAGCCCAGCCTTCTTCAACCTTTCGACCATGCAGGCACCCCTGAAATAATTTTTCAGACTCCGAGGAGCCCCGGAAGTGAGGTCAGCCAGCCACGCCCGCCACGTCCTGGAAGTGACATCACGACCCACAGTCTTCCTTTATCTCCCTCCCCCTGCCTTGACTACTGCTATGGCAGCTCTGCCTCATCTCATGTAGGCTGAAAATAATAGGAGGTGAGAAGACAGCCTAGGCTCCCCTAGACTGCACCACTTCGGAGCTCCCCTGGGCCCCCAGGAGTCCGCAGACCCCTGGTTGGGAATCCCTGCTTTAGTCCTTTGCAGGTCCCCTATAGAAGTCGGGGAAAAGTTTTGTACCTGAAGGCAAGCCTGTGGTAGGATAAAAGGTAACACTCACCTGCTTTGAAGCTTAGCTCATCGGCCTCCTGGCCGGTATAGTCATACACCGCACGGACACGCTGTCCTGACACTGAGACAGGTGCTGACTTTGCACTGTAGGGAGAGGTGGCAATGTGAGCAGGACTGTGGGTGAACCCCATCCTTTATTTCTTTATTTCTCACACTGCAAGTTCCCAGGGGGCAGGGCCCATAAGAGAGCCAATGTGGCGTAGGGGTTAAAGTGCGGCAGACTGTGATATGGAGAACCGGGTTGGATTCCCCATTCCTCCGTGCGCAGCTAGACGGGTGACCTCCGGCTAGTCACAGTCCTGTTATTCTAGCAGAGCAGTTCTCCTGGAGCTCTCTCTCGGCCCCACCTAGCTCACAGGGTGCCAATTGCGGGGGAGAGGAAGGGAAAGGTGTTTGTCACCCGCTTTGGGGCTCCTTCAGGTAGTGAAAAAGTGGGGTACAGAAACCAGCTCTTCTTTTTCTGCCAAGTCTATGTTGCAAGGCCTGTTTCCTAAGATACCCTTGGGAGGGGCTACGGCTCGGTGTGGAAGAGCCTCTGCTCGGCACGCAGAAGGGCCCTGGTTCAGTCCCCTGCATCTCTGGTTAGAAAGGACCAGACTGTGGTTGAGGAAAAGACCTGTGCATTGAGACCCTGGAGGGCGTGAGGGTCTGGCTGAGTCTAAGGCCGCTGAGCCTTCTTCAAGGTGCTTCGGTGTTGCAGCCAGGCTTGTGCAAGAGAACTTTCGATGGGATTGTGTTTCGTGCTAATTAGGGTTAAGCAGCTTTGGCAATTGGCTTCTCTGCCTCTCGGTCAGGTCATACGTTCCTGGCTGCTGATGTGAGGCCTGGCAACATGATCTGCCACAAGGGTTGGGGACTGGAAGCCGTGATGGGCATTACACGGCATACAGGGATTTTTGTTTTTTTGAAAACGTCTCCCTTGCAGTGGTTCTCTTTCAAAATAACGGCCTTCTACAACTTCCTTTTGATAGCTGGGAGCGACTTGTCGCATACGGGACCCTCTAGAGCAGGGGTGGTCAAACGGCGGCCCTCCAGATGTCCATGGACTACAATTCCCAGGAGCCCCTGCCAGCATTCGCTGGCAGGGGCTCCTGGGAATTGTAGTCCATGGACATCTGGAGGGCCGCCGTTTGACTACCCCTGCTCTAGAGTGTCTAGATCAGCCTTTCTCAATTTTTTTTACCATTGGGAAACCCCTGAAACATTCTTCAGGTTTCAAGGAGCCCCGAAAAGGCCCCATCATGCAGAAGATGTTTGGGGAGTACAGCTGTGGACACGCCCACCTGAGGCTCTTCCCCTTCCCACCCCCTTGAGGCCCATCACTGGCCATTGGGGGTGGAGGAGAAGGCTGATACGACCATGTATGGCTGTATGACCTGATAAATGTTTAACAAATTTAAAATATATATATATATATATATATATATATATATATATATATATATATATATATATATATATATATATATATATATATATATATATACAAATAAATAAATAAATAAATTTACTCCTTGGTCAAGAAAGCCTGGTCTAGAGAGTCTCCATTCTTTCAGAAGAAGAGTTGGTTCTTATATGCTGCTTTTCTCTCCCCGAAGGAGTCGCAAAGCAGCTTACAATTGCCGTCCCTTTCCTCTCCCCACAACAGACCCCCTGTGAGGTGGGTGAGGCTGAGAGAGCCCTGATGTTACTGAAGAAGAAGAGTTGGTTCTTATATGCCGCTTTTCTCTAGCCAAAGGAGGCTCAAAGTGGCTTACAGTCGCCTTCCCTTCCTCTCCCCACAACAGACACCCTGTGAGGTGGGTGAGGCTGAGAGAGCCCTGATACCACTGAAGAAGAAGAGTTGGTTCTTATATGCCGCTTTTCTCTACCCGAAGGAGTCTCAAAGCAGCTTACAATTGCCTTCCCTATCCTCTCCCCACCACCTGTGAGGTGGGTGAGGCTGAGAGAGCCCTGATATTCCTGCTTGGTCAGAACAGTTTTATTAATGTTGTGGGGAGCCCAAGGTCACCCGGCTGGCTGCATGTGGGGGAGTGGGGAATCAAACCCGGCTTGCCAGAAGTCTGCGCTCCTAACCACTACACCAAGCTGGAATAGCCACGGATACCAAAAACTACTTTCCCGGATGAATAATTCCAATGGCTGCAAAGAGTATGTGAAGTCAGCACAGAATCCTTGAGGTGACAAGCTTCCAACTCAACATGCCAAACGCATGTTGTAACTCCGATGAAGAAACAAGGGTGTCATGTGAAAACAGTAATCTCCTTGTGATGACAGTATCACCTGAACAAAAACGCTGTGTTGTCTTTATCACGCGCCCTCCTGCTCACAATCACAGCCTTTTCGAAAGGCAGCTCGCAGCCCCACCCCGTGTGCCTCGTCCCTTTCCCCATCGTAACTGAGGCAGGGCTGAAAATCTGAAAGGCGAGATTTGTTATAGGGGCAAGACAGCCTCTGAGCACGAGCAAAATTCATGCATGGCTCCCTACTCAGTACGTTTTGTCAACAAGCCTGGATAAATAGATCCAGCCCTTTTAAGGTAAAGGTAAAGGTATCCCCTGTGCAAGCACCGAGTCATGTCTGGCCCTTGGGGTGATGCCCTCTAGTGTTTTCATGGCAGACTCAATACGGGGTGGTTTGCCAGTGCCTTCCCCAGTCATTACCGTTTACCCCCCAGCAAGCAAGCTGGGTCCTCATTTTACCGACCTCGGAAGGATGGAAGGCTGAGTCAACCTTGAGCCGGCTGCTGGGATTGAACTCCCAGCCTCATGGGCAGACAGCTTCAGACCGCCTTTCAGCCGCTTACCACTCTATGCCACAAGAGGCTCTCCAGCCCTTTTAACAGAAGCTTAATGGGATGTTATTTATTGCCGTGCCATAAAAAGTTTATCCTGGCCATTTCCACACATTAAGATTCTGTTAAAGCAGTGGTTCTCAACCTGGGGGCCGGGACCCCTTTGGGGGTCGAACAACCCTTTCACAGGGGTCGTGGCAGGACAAGGAGCTTGTTCAGGGGGGGGGGGAGGGTGCCATCCACACAACAGCCTTGCGGGGTAGACCGAGAGACTGTTTGTCTGTCTGGAGCAGAGGAGAAGAGCAAGATGGGCGTGGTGGGACAAGAGGCAGAACTGAAGTGAGAAACCCTGGGGGGAAAAACAATTGATATACAATCATGAACAATGGATCTTCACGCCAGTCCCCTCCTCTGCAAGACGGACAGGAGAACCCTCCTGCCCTACCTCAAAGTGCTGATCTAAAGGCTGCTGAGATACTCCATGCGGAAGTACTCCGAATAGCCGGAATTCTAGAGGCTTTTGGAGGACAGCTGCATATATCAAGAATTACACAGCCTCCTAGTGACGGTCTGTGGTAGCACGTTCATTGACCGGCTTTCCACACCAGCAATTGAGGTTTCTCTCAAGCTATGAGGACGGTCTGGAGATGCAAAAGAATCCTCTCTTTAAATTACTTGGCTCCCAGCTGACCCCGGTTTCACAGCCTTGCGGCAAAGAAGAGTCATGGAATGGCTGAAGAATGCAGAAAGACCCGGACTCAATTTCCCCAGTATCCCAAGCAGCAAAGGGTGGCCAAGACCCTCCCTCTGCCTGGTCCTACCTGGAATCTGGCATCCCGACATTACATGCAACACCTGATCACCACAGAGACTTGCAGCCATTTGGCGGGGACAAATTCCCCATGAGAACAAACTTTGGAAGTGCTTCTAAGGTAGAACCATGGAGCTGGAAGGGATCCTAGAGGCCATCTAGTCCACCCCCTGCTCAGTGCAGGATCAGCCTAAAGCATCCAGGATAAGGATCTGTCCAGCCATTGCTTGAAGACCACCAGTACCAACGGCATGGCAGAGAAGGGGCTTCAGCCTCCCCTATGCCAGGTTGTATTCCAAGCCCTACCATGGCTCCATGAAAAGCGTTATTTGCCTCATGAAGGGGCTGCACGTGCCCTGAAGCTCTCAGAAAGCTCCCGCCGGCTCCATCCCTCCCTCCTCTCTCTCTGGTCCAATATCTGGCTGCTCAGAAAAAAGCAACCACGATAGCCAAAGCACGGCAGACTTCTCTTCCCTTACGCCCCTGCCCCTTCTTCCTTCCTCTCTAGCAGAACTCACCTGCTCTGGGAAGGGGGTGACGCTGCGCATGACGGCTTTCTCAGGCTCTTTGGTTTTCTTGATTTTCACGGTGGGCCGCTCCTGGTCAGGGTTCCAGCCCTGGAGAGGGGAAGAGAGGGGGAAACAATTCGGCTGTGGTTACAGTTTGGTCTCTGGGGTATAATTTTGGGCTTGAGGGATTCCTAATAGAATGACGTCACTCAGTACACTGGTATTACTATTCTCATTTCTCCAGGTCTTTGGGAGTTAAGTTCATGGTGTGGAAAGGGGACATCCTCTTTCGACTCCATCTGAGTAAAAACACGTGTGGTATACTAAAGGCCCCTGCACTGCCCAGATTTCCATTTCAGGACTACAGCTGCTGAGAACTGTTGATAATACAATAAGGGAATAAGGGGTATTACTGCAAGTCACTGTGTTTACTGGATAAAAAAAACACTGAAAGGTATGCTCCAGGAAGCCCCAGGGCAAACTTTGATAGCTCAGGTTTCTCGTGAGCTGGTAACTGAGAACCAATTTATTACGGAAAAGGTTTACAGGTGTACAAACTGAGCCCGTGGGGAGCAAATGGACAGGCAAATAAGCACGTGTGGAGCCTTCAGAATGAGCTGGCGCTTGCGGCTTTTGGAAGGGGCTTCTTCCACTCTGGCCATGTGCAGAATACGCCCCTCCCATCATGAAAGCAGGAAACGTTCCCACCTCAAACCGTGGCCAGTTCATGGGCATCCCGGGGCCGTGTCGGTTATGCCACCACTTGAGGTCCTCCTGGTCGTTTATGTCCTCGATCGCTTGTTGCAAGTCGGAGTAAACGGCTTGGATGCTGCATGGAAGGAGGAAAAGGAACAGGAAGGGTTGCTGGGTGGCATGCCACCACCTGCCTCTCTGTCGAGCTCAGCCATACTGGGAGAGTTCCGCAGGGCCTGCAAAAGGGAGCTCTTCCGCCAGGCAATTGGTTGAGGCCAGGCGACCAGCAACATCTACAGGGCCCCTGCTCCCTCCCTCCCTCCCTCCCTCCCAGAATTCCACCCATGCGTTCTGCTCTGGACCTCTTTGCATTGTTATACTCGGTTACCTCTGTTAAGTTTAATGTTATTTCTATGTGAAAAGCTGAGTTCCATGTACTGTTTTCTGCATTTTATGTAAACCGCCCTGAGCCTCAGAGGAGGGCGGTATATATATGAATGAATGAATGAATGAATGAATGAATGAATGAATGAATGAATGAATGAATGAATGGGAAGGAAGGAAGGAAGGAAGGAAGGAAGGAAGGAAGGAAGGAAGGAAGGAAGGAAGGAAGGAAGGAAGGAAGGAAGGAAGGAAGGAATATGGCATGTGTATATTAGAGCCAGGCATCCTACTGGCTGCCAGGCGAGATACTTCTGGAGGTGGTCTGCCATTGCTTGCTCCCGTGTTACGACTCTGGTATTCCCTGGAGGTTGGCCAACCTTTTGGCACAACCTTGCTTGGCTTGTGATATCTGATGGGAGCTGGGATATTAATGATTAGAGCTGAGTTCGTAGATTACTGATAGAATCATAGAATCCTAGAGTTGGAAGGGACCTCATGGGTCATCTAGTCCAACCCCCTGCACTATGCAGGACACTCACATCCCTTATGGTGTACAAAAAGAGATTTCACAGTCTACTTAGCAGAGTATAATAGGTTGCAAACCTTTCATCTCCCTGTCGTGGAAGGTGAATACATATATATTTACAGTCACCTGTATCCTTGCAGGTTGATACATTATAAACATTGCTTTTTAATATTTTACATGTGCCTTGATTTTAAAAGGGAGGCTCTTGTAAGACTAGCTGCGCATGAGACTCTGTAATCCGAGTCTTCTTTCTCCTAATCACAACTCTGGAACGCTCATCTTCCTCAGGGACAGGCAGAAGATGCTGCAGCCCAACCTTGGTGGGATACCAGTCAAGGCAACTCTGAAAGCCTTAGCGCTCCCTCTAATGGCCAATAGCGGTAATGCAGCCCTGGAGGACTGAGTCTTTTGATAGCGGTGGGCTGGATTCCCAGTGCTGCTCTCAAAGCTCCGACCATAATGGTAATTTGAGAGCCCCTATAAAGGAGGAAAAAACTGCATCTTGTGGGGATGGTTCAAGAGCAGAAAGCACACAAAAGAACCTGAAGACTTTGTAGGATCGTCAAGATGCCCTTCTATGTGATGTGCAGACCGGGTCTCGCACCTGGGTTCGGCCGTGACATCGAGGCGCCGGTGCAGGGCGAGGAAGGCCCCTTTGAGAAAGACGATGCGCCGCTGCTCCAAGGCCTGCCCCTGCTCGAAAACCGTCTCCATTTCCTCCATGTAGCGAGGGCTGCAGCGGTCAAGTTCCTGCAGGGATTTCTCGTATCGCTCACGGACCTGCGGGGAAGGGGGGAAGAGGCGTCAGAGGTCCCCGTCCCCTCCTCTGAAGCACAAGCCCTTTCTCTCATTGAGGAAGCCGGAGATGGAGAGAAGGCACACTGAGGGACAGCACAGGGTAGCGGGTTCAGCATCAGAGTCGGATCAGGGGACACGGGTTCGAATTCCCACGCTGCCGTGGCAGCTTGCTGGGTGACCTTGGGCCAGGCACTCTCTCTCTCAGCCTAAGCCAGGGGTAGCCAAGCTGTGGCTCTCCAGATGTTAGGTAAAGGTAAAGGTAAAGGTATCCCCTGTGCAAGCACCGAGTCATGCCTGACCCTTGGGGTGACGCCCTCTAGCGTTTTCATGGCAGACTCAACACGGGGTGGTTTGCCAGTGCCTTCCCCAGTCATGACCGTTTACCCCCCAGCAAGCTGGGTCCTCATTTTACCGACCTCGGAAGGATGGAAGGCTGAGTCAACCTTGAGCCGGCTGCTGGGATTGAACTCCCAACCTCATGGGCAAAGCTTTCAGGCGGCTGCCTTAACACTCTGTGCCACAAGAGGCTCCAGATGTTAGTGGACTACAATTCCCATGAGCCTGTGCCAACACATGCAACTGGCAGGGACTCATGGTCCTTGTAGTCCACGGACATCTGGAAAGACATAGTTTGGCCACCCCTGTGAAAAAACGGCCCATATTGCTCCAGTGGCCCAGACATATGAGAAGAAGAAGAAGAAGAAGAAGAAGAAGAAGAAGAAGAAGAAGAAGAAGAAGAAGAAGAAGAAGAAGAAGAAGAAGAAGAAGAAGAAGAAGAAGAGTTGGTTCTTATATGCTGCTTTTCCCTACCCGAAGGAGGCTCAAAGCGGCTTACATTCGCCTTCCCATTCCTCTCCCCACAACAGACACCCTGTGGGGTGGGTGAGGCTGAGAGAGCGCTGATATCACTGCTCAGTCAGAACAGTTTTATCAGTGCCATGGCGAGCCCAAGGTCACCCAGCTGGTTGCATGTGGGGGAGCGCAGAATCAAACCCGGCATGCCAGATTAGAAGTCTGCACTCCTAACCACGACACCAAACTTGCAGAAAGGGGAGGTGGGGGTGGAAGTACCCACCTTGTTGGCCTCCTGGCTGCAGCGCTGATGTTCTTCTCTCAGGGCCCGCTGCCGATCTGGGGGCACTTCAGGCCCCCCTGAGGCCTGGACTCCGCTCTCCCGCAGCGCTGCAATATGTTCCTTGCGACAGGCCTTGTGGTACAAAGATTTGGCTTTCTCGACCTAGAGGTGGATGCAGGAAAGGGATGGGCAGAATAAAAGCGGCCAGGGGGCCCAGTAGCAAATGCCTCACTGTTTATCATTTCTCTACCAGAGGACGTCTGTATAGCCCAGTCACCACACCCCTTATGCCTAAGATTGCCAGACACTCACACACACACACGGTCAGGTCGGGGGTCTCTCGCTTTCAGGCTGCACCTCTCCCCTTCCCAAATTAACCCCCCAAAGGGAAGAATGCTGGGAATTAACTCAACATCCCTATGTTACCCAGAAGTGACAGGCACATCAGGAACATTGTGTGGTGACGTTCTGTATTTTGGGCAAAACTCTATGGTAGAAGCCAATTTGGCCATAGAGTTTTTGCCCAAAACCCAGAACAAGCCTCTCAACATCTCCAACATACCTATATCACTTCTGGGTCACACAGGCATGTTGTATTCATTTCCGGTGTCCCTCCCTGCTCTTGGTAAGTGCACCCCCCATCCCCCACCTGCCAACCCTACTTAAGCCCTGTGGCAGGAGTCCCCAACACACTGCCTGTGAGTGCCACGTCACCCACGGATCCCTTCCCTGGCGCTCTCCAAGTGTTTTTCAAAAGAGGGCAGGATTGGAGGGAGGGACTTTTGCCCACCAAGGCTTCTGATTAGCCTTTGGAGATTTGATTGGCTGTGTAGATTTTTTTTTTTTTTAATGTTGCTGTGGCAGCCATTTTGTGGCTGGCTCCAAGGCCTGCGGTAGCCATTTTATGACAGCCATTTTGTGGCTGCACTCACACCGCGCCGTATGCTTCCAACAGTGCCCGCAGTCCGAAAAAGATCCAGAGAAAAGGATACTTGTAACGAGGGATGCATGACAGCTCTGCCACGAGAGCAGGCAGGGCTGAGCAGCCACAGACAGCCACGTTCTGTTGCTCTTTCTCAAACTAGTGACGGAGCAGAATCACAGCCGGGCAGAAATATGAAGCGACGGGGCGGGGGGTGGGGGGGCAACGATGCCCACCTTCCTTTCTGGAGAGACCCTGTCTCCCATGGCTCAGCCTCCCTGCTCCCCCTGTCTGGTCTTGGGAGCCCCTCCTACCTTCTTCAGTTTCTTGGTCCAGGGTTTCTGTGCCTTCTGGAAGCCGCTTTCCAGCTCGCAGGCCTCCTTGAAGCCCCCAAACAGCTTGCGGTGGTAGGAATCGTGCTGCCAGGCCCGGATGCGCGCTGCGTCCTCTGAGACCAAAGCCCTTTGCATCTCCATGTGGAGCCGGCTCAGCCGCTCAGAGGCTCCCAAAAACGCCTGCCAGGCTCGGAGCAAGGAACCGTACAATGGACCTGGGATTGGGGGGAAGGAGGAGATACGAAAAGGGATCGCTAAGGTCTTCAGAGCTCATATTTGGGCGTGGACACAGCTCTGCTTCCCAACCATATTCGGCACGATCGCGCCACTTTTGGGGATTCTCAGAGCCTGAAGAAAGTTTCAGGGGGTTTTCCACGGTAAAAAAGTTGAGAAAGGCTGGCTTATAGAGTGACCTATTTTTTTTTGCTCTGCGTACAAAGAGAAGCAGGACTATACAGGCCCCTATCAGGCTCTGTGATTCCAAGCCAAAAGCATCTGGGAAATATGTGGCTGCTTCACTGATCCCTATCAGGGATAATCCCTGGCTCTGGGACAAAGGGCGAAGGAACTGCTAAATAAAGAACAGGAAAACAGAACGTAAATCGGGGTATGAAAAGGAACATTTTTCTGGCTGAGCATTCTCACATAGTTTTGGACGCTGAAATAATACAGGTCAAGTCTCGGGACTGTAGAGCAATCTCTTTAAACCATATTTCATCATTGCATTTCTCTCCCACCCTTCCTCCGAGGAGCTCGGAACAGCATACATGGCTCTTCCTGACTCCATTTTAGCTGCATAACAGCCCTGGAAGGTAAGCGAGGCTGAGTCATCCAGAGGGGGATTTGAACGTGTCTCTCCCCCCCACCCCAAATGTACAGCTTTAAGTTCAACGGTGAAGAAACGGAAATTGTTGAAGGTTTTCTAGGCCTTGGCCAACCAGAAGGGGGACTACAACCAAGAAATCAGGAGGAGATTTGAAGCTAGGAAGGAGCTAGAAAAGATCCTTAAGTGCAAGGATATTGTCAAAACCATGATTTATGCTTTTTGTCATCTAACTTGGTTTCCGTCGCTAGCAAGCCTGTGCTAGTTATGTATACATGCATCTCTGTAGCCTTTTGATTTTTCGCCTCGTCACCTTGCCTTGGATTCTGGTTACTATTTGGGGCAGGTTTGAATATAGTGAGCCTATGCTGCCTGTCTCCCACCGTGCTCTGCCTGGGCCTGCAATCTTTCCCAGGGACCTTGGGCCCTGGCAGAGGTGCCGGTCAAGAGACTGTCCGTTTTGTCAACAAGGAGTCTTCATGCCCAAACCTTTTGGCACTGGGAGGGGCTGCAGGCAAGGGGTAGATAAGGGCCAGTTTAATTAGGATCTTCAATCTTAGCAAGGATCCCTTGACGATAAGTTCATTATTCCTTCAATAAAGAGGTTTCCCCAAATGAAGTCCGCTTGTTGGGAGTAATCAACGGAACCTCACGGATATGGTGTTGGTGACCAAGAGCAAGATAATTCATACTATAGCAGGCCTGGCCAAACTGCGGCTCCAGATATCCATGGACTACGAGCTGGTGTGAGGCTGGACAATGAAGAAATCGGACAGGATGAAAGTTGACTCATTTGAAATGTGATGTTGGAGGATAGCTTCATGGGTGCCATGGATTGCAGAAGACATATAAGTAGGTTCTGGATCAAACCAAGCCTGAACTCTCCCTGGATACTTAAATACCTAAACTGAGGAAATTGTTCTTTGACCACATTATGAAAAGCTAAGCCCCAATGGAACACCAGGAAAAGTGGAAGGCAGCGGGAAAAAAAGAAGACCCAGCACAAGATGGATTGACTCATTTAAGCAAGGGCGGCCAAACTGTGGCTCTCCAGATGTCCATGGGCTACAATTCCCATGAGCCTCTGCCAGCACCTCCTGGTAGGGGTTCATGGGAATTGTAGTCCATGGACATCTGGAGAGCCATAGTTTGGCCATCCCTGCAAGAGAAGCCTGGAGGTCCCTTCCAACTCTATGATTCTATGAATGCAGAATAAATGACACAGCTCAGATGTTAAAACAGGCTCTGGAAAACGGGTGTGGCCACTCACTTGCGTCCACCAGGGGCCGCCACTTGCGAGTCCACTCCTCCATCTGCAACGCGTAACTGCGCTCGATCTTCGCCCTGTCCTGGAAACACGCGACAATCTGGTCGCAAGCGCGGTAGCCATCGTCCAGCCGTTTCACGGTGCTCTGATAGTGGCTGGGCTGAAGGAGAATTGGAACAAGGGGAAGGAACAGACAGGGAGCCGTTTCAGCAGCGGTACGGAAGCCGGTGACGTCAGCATTGTCCAAAGAATCACAGAATCACGGACCCCCAAGAGTGGCGAATTAGCCGTCCGTCCCTTCTTCCCTTCCCACCTTGACTTCCACCAATCTAGGGTCTAGCCCTGAAGACCAAAAGAGGGCAGAAGGCAGCGCAGCCTTTTCCAGCCTTTTGACTACGGAGGTACCCCTGAAATATTTTTCAGGCTTCAAGGCAACAGGAAGTGATGTCAGCCAGCCATGCCGCCCTGCCACACTTCCCGGAATTGAGCCTCCCTTTTTCCACCCCCGTTCAGGCCCATTGGCCAATTTATCAGGCCTCTTGTGGCGCAAGGTGGTAAGGCAGCAGACATGCAGTTGGATCCCAGCAGCCGGCTCAAGGTCGACTCAGCCTTCCATCCTTCCGAGGTTGGTAAAATGAGTACCCAGATTGCTGGGGGGTAAACGGTAATGACTGGGGAAGGCACTGGCAAACCACCCCGTATTGAGTCTGCCATGAGAACGCTGGAGGGCGTCACCCCAAGGGTCAGACATGACTCGGTGCTTGCACAGGGGATACCTTTACCTTTACCTATGGCTATATATGGTCGTGTCGATCCCCACCTTCCCAAAATGGCCAATGATGGGCCAAGTGGGAATGGGAGGGGCCCCAGGTGGGCGTGTCCACAGCTCTGCTTCCCAACCATATTCTGCAGGATCGCGCCACTTCCTGGGGTTTCTCAAAGCCCGAAGAGAATGTTTAAAGAATTTCTCAATGATAAAAAAGCTGAGAGAGGCTGCTCCGGGATTCTGCATGGAACCTCTCTTGTGTCATCCAACCTGCATTGTCTGCCCAAAGGATTTGTGCCTAACAGAAACACCACCACCTACCCGCTGTCCACCCTTTCATCTACTCACCATCCAAAAGCTGTTGGTGGTCGGCTCGTCTGCAGCCACTTCACTGTATATAACTGACATGGTATCACCTGCAGAGGGTCACACATGTCAGGTAAGGCTGGCCACATGGAGGTCATTGAAAGAAGAGATTGTCTCACACTCCCCGGTTACTCAGTGAGAAATTCCCCAGGCGTCCAGCAGCTGAACACTGGGGACCATTGCAGATCAGAGAAATGGTGATATGAAGGCAAAACATCTTTCTCCACAGGCACCACGGGGCCAAACTATATGATATGCTTAACCCCAATTTGGGTTGACCTCGCTCACTGTCTCCTCAGCCAAACAGCGGCTTCTTCCTCAAACGCCATGGGGCCAGTTCAGATCAAGACAACGGTACCAGGGGAGGGTTGGGGACTTCTGCTTACACCCACCCACACAATTTTCTTGAACCCAATGGCTCCAGGTGGGCCCGTTCACCCCACTGCAGGGCTGTAAGTTACTGAGGCAAAAAAATGACCCTCAGACCATGTTGCCTCAAGAAAATAGCATGAGAGGGAGGCAGAGGCCTCTCTTCCCCCTGGGGCTGTGGACCCGATCCAAATGGGGCCCTGGCGTGTTTGGAGAAGAAAGTTTCTCGCCTCTGTCGTGAGGCTGTGGGGAAAGCAAGTCTGCTCAGGAGAACCTCGACCCAACTCTTGGCCAAACATACGGAGCCGTTTGCCATTACGGACACGATCGAAGCTGTGGTACCACGTGAAGAGAGGAGAACCCTGCAGCATGTGTATGACTGCTACACAGGAACCAAACCTGTCCTTTCTGTCCCGGGTGAATTGTCCTGGCCCAATTTGCACCTGGCTTTCTCAGGTCCCTGCCCAGTCCTCTAGCTGCTGCACCACAGTGGCACAGCAAGGAAAGAGAGACGAGGTCCCCAAATGCCTCTTAGGACAAAAGAATGCGTTCCACAAAGGTTAAGGGGAAAGGAATTGAGAGCAAGACAAGATGCAGCAGGGGGAGGCTCTGTGGAGTATCTTCTGCTGTGTCAACTTATTTCGCTCAACCCCTGCGGAGCCTGAATGTAAAATTGACCAAAAAAAGCTGCTTCGGGAATGCGGAATACCAACGGCAGAAGAAAAGAAAGCTAAAAAGCTGAATTCAGGCATACCAGAATCATCTTTTTTTTTAAACATGCAAATAATTTAAAGGGGAAGCCAATCCCCACACCCATCCACTGTGCAAAAATGCAAAGTACAGAATACCAGGCCACAGGAGGCTACCCAGCTAGCTCAACTGGCTATTGCAATCCACCCCCACCCCTCTGCAGTTCTCCGATGCCCCTCTTTCTCTGGATCTGGGAGGCCGGCCGGCTGCTGGGTTTCCCTCCGTCTCATCCCTCCCTTGGCTCAACTCTCCCACCCCGTTCCCAACCAGCCTGCCAAGGGGACTTGGACGGCCTCGTTTGGGAAAAGAGGGAGGCTTGGGCAGACCTTTTGCCTTCAGCACCGGGTGGAAAAGCCATCGGGAAGGGGGGCGGGAGGCTGCCGCTGAGCAAGGCGACATGTGTTTGCAGTTAGCGGGGACCGCAGGCTGCAGCAGAAATAGCAGCTGGCAGAGAAAGGCCGCGCGGCAGCTGCATTGTCCTGGGCATGCATTTTTGCGGGGAGGCCCAGCCCCACGCCCTGGTCCTCACTGCAAGAGGAAATCTGGCCGCAGAAGGCTCGGGAGCAACCACTGCCCTGTCGGTGGTCGGCTCTCAAATGGAGGCTTGAAAATTAGTATTACTGGGGACTCATTCCACACACGTTGAATAATGCACTTCCAATGCGCTTTTGTAGTGAGGTTTTTCCTGTAGGAAATTAGGGATGCCAGCCTCCAGGTGCAACCTGGGGTCTCCTGGTTCATCTCCAGACTAGAAAGACCAGTTCCCCTGGAGGAAATGGCCACTTTGGAGGGTGGGCTCCATAGCATGATATTCCTGCCCTAAATCCCACCCAATCCTGACTCCACCCCTAAAGCCCCCAGGTATTTCCCAACCCGGAACTGGTAGGAACTGTTTTTGTTATTCCCAAAGGACTGGTTTTGTTAATCAAGCACGGAACTGTCCAATCTTCGTGATCATGCTGCATTTTTTGTTGTGATGCTGTTTACTCATTTACAACTCATTTCCTCTCTCGTGACATCCATACTCCTACGATTCCTGTTCCGTTGTCTAAGGAAGTGTGCCTGCACATGAAAGCTCACACCTTGAATACAACTTTGTTGGTCTTAAGGTGCCAGTGGACTCAGATTCCTCCAGGCAACAGAGATCAGTTCTCCTAGAGAAAATGGACACTTAAAAGGTGTACTGAATGGCGTTATACCCCATTGAAGTCCCTAACCTTTGCCCCCCCCCAACGTCCGTCCTCTTCAGGCTCCACCCGCAAAGCCTCCAGGATTTTCCCAACCCAGAGATGGCAACAGAAGGAGAAGGAGAAGGAGAAGGAGAAGGAGAAGGAGAAGGAGAAGGAGAAGGAGAAGGAGAAGGAGATGTGGAGGGGAATGGACGCTGACAAGACCCTTGTCACAAGTAAGATGAAACATACAAAACCGGAGGACTAAGAATTGACTTGTGCAAGGACTAGAAATTCGAAAAGGTAGAAACTGGCTTGCTGAAACGCTTTAAGCCATGCATGCTACCCTTAATACCAACCTTTTTTTAAAAAAATTAATGAAGCCTTGATCAGTTCTGTGAGCTGCTAGGTAAGTTTTAAAATTATTGAGGGGTGGCTCAGGAATGCTGCGGAAAGAGGCAAATCTGTCTGGAATTATTAATTTTTAATTCAGAGTGGAATATGCACATTTCAACCGCTGCTTAACGTTCGAAATATGGACATTAAAAAACTAAGATCTGGCATTTTTGAAATATTAAATATTTAAGAACCTTAAAAAATACAAAGCCCTAGAGTGCACAATCCAAGCACTGTTAAGTGTACGGAAATCCAATTTATTTCAGTTAAGCAGGAGAGAAATTCACATTAAACTCAGACCTCAGCGTTATTCAGTTTGGATCTTTCCATAAATGTCTGCCAAAACGAGAATATTCAAAGTTAACTTGCCCAATTCAAAACTACTTCTAAAGGACTCCTCAATGCAGCCCAATTAATCGATTGGGGCTCTTACAAAAAGTAAATGATGCGGATATCGGTTTTAGTTTGTCAAAGCAAATTCAAATAACAAGGTTTAGCTTTCCACTTAAAAAAAAAAAACCCGAAGGCAATATTATAACCATTCTTTATTTTAGCCCAATTCCATGCAGTGTAACATAGCGTTGGGTCTGGCCAGGTTTCTCACAGGGTGTCTGTTGTGGGGAGAGGAAAGGGAGACTCCTTCGAATAGAGAAAAGTGGCATATAAGAACCAACTCCTCCTCCTCCCCCTCTTATTCTGCTCATTACCCCTCCCACTGCCCATGCTCAGTCACCTATTTATTTATCTTATGGCATGCGCATCATGTAGCCAGGAGTTCTTAAGACTTGGAGATGCTTTGCCATTGGCTGTCCCCAGGTCACAACCTTGGTTTCCCTTGGAGCTCTCCCATCCAAGTGCTAGCCAGGGCTGACCCTGCTGAGATTCCGAGATCTGACCGGATCGGTCTCGCCTGCACCATCTGCACCCCCTTTCCTCCACAGCACTGGTCAGCATGCACAGCTCGGATTGCTGCTGGCGTTGCCCCAAGGAGCACCCTTCTGCGCCCTGCCCCCATGCCCTTCTCCAAGGATGCTGGGCAGTTCAGACAATGGGTGCAAACAGTTGGCAGGGAAGGCACGTGGGTGGGCATCAGTGGCAAAGCGCCTGGGCCCTGGAAGCTGCCTTGCTTTGGGATACGCTGGCGCCAGGCCTGGCCACCGGGGAGAAAAGTGGAAGTCCAATGAAGCCAACAAATAAAATAATACTTGGGATCGTGTCCTAGATGCACTGAAGATTCCACAAGTTTAAACACTCTTGTTCAAGGGGGGGAAACATTATTGCTGACATCCTGAATGCCATACCCAGGCCCCTTTGTCCAAGGAAAGGTTTGTGTGTGTGTGTGTGTGTGGGGGAGGTATGGGTGTGTACATTTGTGTGTGTGTATACACACAGCCTTTCTTCTCCCTTCTGCTTGGCCTCGGCTCCACTGTGTTCCCCTCCTCAGCTCTAGGATTCATCCCTGTGTTTTAATCCCATTTTGGCTCCGGCTGGTTTTTCCACAAGCTGAAAAGCTGGAAAAAATATCGAGAAGGGGGAAAGGCAGGCCCAGCTGTGGTTGGCGGGAGTGCATCTGGGCCGGGGAGGATGGCTCGGGGTGTGTTCCAAGGAAACTAGCTCCCCTCTGCTTTCCTAACCTGGCTTCGAAGTGCTTTGGGTTTCCATCCAGGAAAAGGGAAGAATGGGAAAGATGAGAAAGAGGAGAGGAGGGGGGGGGGAATGCCAAATCTTGGCCAACTTCATTCCTAAACTGGGGGGGGGGGGTAGTTTCTAAGGACTGCCATCTCAGAACGGCACAACATTCCTAATTTAGAATATTTCCATACATAACCAGTTTCCTTCATTTCATTCCGAAACCCGAAACTAGCAAGGACGTGACATCGGGAAGGCCTGTGACACTTTTGACGTTTCTGACCCGATAGAGCCGAAATTAGCCCGTCCCTCGCTGAACAGCTTCCAAATACAAGTTGCTAGACATCTTCAAGACGGCAGGATTCCTGAACCACCTAACCTTTCCCTGTAAAAACCTCTATCCAGGGCCTCTAAGGTGGTAGCCCCCCAAATCCAGGCAGATGCCTTAAACCAAATGACCAGCATTCCACACCTTAGAGCCCCGCATACAGCACACCTCGTATTCTACGACCATCCCCCAAAATTGCACTGAAACAATATGCAATCTGACCACGCGCCATTTGTGTGCTCCAGAGAAGGGGCGAACGCAACAGGACCCCCTCCGAACAGCTCCAGCCTCCAAATTAAGAGCAAGCTCTCAAGTATTTTCTCATCTGCCACATCACAGCTACCACATCTGAAATCCGCAATTCAGCAGACGCCGTGCTCAGCAGCTGACGCGTCCCCACGAACTTGGGGCTCCCTGCGATCCTTCGGGCCACAACCCCACTGAAAATCTGGATCTTTTAACCCAAAAGCTGTGATTTCCCTCCAATTTTCCTACCCTTTTCAAATTATCTTTGTTACCCCCCACCCACCCCAAATTATGTGTCCTCCAAAACAGACCCAAATGTGGGTTGTTGCTTTTTTTTTTTTTTTGCCAGAATGGCAGGGTCCGTTCCTGGAGAAGCAATATTATATGCCTTTCTTACATGCAGCGTGTGAACCCCTAACCCCCAATGTCAGCCCAGTCCTGCCCATCCTATAACCCTACACCCCTTCTCCTCACATTCTCCATGTCCCCATTTCCATCCAATTTTAATGCACTTCCTGCATTTTCTGGACACCCCCTCCCCTATATTCCCCCCCCCCCTTTTTTTTCCCCTCAGCAAATGCAAAACTCCTCCCTTCTGGGAATAAGGGAAACTTACCCTCGGAAGGGGCCCCCATCCTGCCTCTTCCTGCCCCCCAAGCAACAGATGGTGGCAGCTTGCAGCCGGGCGCGTGGGATGGTGAAGGGGGACAGGAGCAAAACTTGGGGGCAGGTGCCAGTGGGGGGGACGTAGCTGTGCAGCTCTCCCTCTGCTGCTGTCTCTCTTGCTTCCCCGCTGCAGGCTGGTTCTCCATCCGAGCCTGCCCCACTCATAATTCAGAGCGCCTCCCTCCCTCGCAGGAACTCCATCCCGCTAAATTGACTATTTATTCGCCCATCTCCCTTTAACCGTGTAACCGAATCCCTGCTCTCTTGGCCTTTTGTTTTGGGTTCTTCCTCTGCTCGTCCCCCAAACAGAGCTATTTCACTTGGTCATCTCTTTTTACGAGTCACCAGCAGTTTTTAACTTCTCTCCCCAGTGCCCTCAAAGCACTGATTCTTTTCCCCTCTTCCGATAAGATTTGCCGTCTGTCTTTCGAGGAACGGCCAGCTCTCCTGCATATACCATGAAATAAGAGAATTCTGTCTGCGCGTATGATAACGTCAATACAATAAACTGCCTGGCTCCATTCCTTAATGCAGATCCTCCTTCTTCTTGTTGTGGGAATTCTCTCTCTCTCCCCCCCCCCCTCATGCTTCAAATCTGCAAGGTCCAATATCCAGTAATAGGGTACGTCATGAGTGCCAAGAAAATTATGAGGCGTTCTCAGAGCCCCACAGAATTCTTTCTCGATGTAGCTGCCACATGGCTGTTCTCTAGCTTTCGTCCCAAGGTGGAGTAGCCGGGATCACTGAAAAGATCTTAAGAGTTTGCACCCATACAAGTTGCATTTCCACCCACCCCTTTTTGTTTCCTTTTGCCCCCCAATATTTTTCTTTGCCCTGCATTTTCAAAACAGCATGCATCCTCCCTCCCCCCCCCCCCAATCCATTAAGATTGCATGGAGAAATCTTTATACCTTTAGAACGCCGTCTTTATCTTATAGTTCTTCTCAAAAAAAAATACTGGGGGTGAGGAGAATAAGATCGCAACAGCGTCCTTTTTAACTGGCAGGAAAAACTGGCTCGAAGAATTAGTGGTTAGCCCGGTGAGGAGGAATTTGAACCCAGCACCCTGTCCCGCTTGCTCGGGTTTTCTTTCCATAATGCACTGCTGGCACAAGCATCTGTGAGTCTCTCTCCCTTCTCACGTCTCTCTCTCTCTTGCTCCACACTGCCCTGTCCCTCATTCTTCACAGGCCCCTTCCCCGCACGCTTCTCCCTCGCACCCGCACCCCGTTCCCTTGCAACCCGTTTCACTCACCCTTTCCCCCTTTCTCCTTCCCTCCGGCCTTTTCTTTCATGCCGCTGCTTTCAATCCAGAAGACCCCCCCAAGGCCGAGGAAAAGGTTGCTGAAATTCCTAGCTGGGAAATGTCAAACTTCAGAAGGGAAAGGCGGTGGAGGAGGGTGTGATATTCATCCTCCAGTTAACCCTTTGCCGCTGAAGACATCGCCCCAGTCATCTCAGGCCCACCCCACCCCGGGACGAGAAGACACTGCTGGGGAGACGCTCCCAGCGCTGTCTTCACACCAGTCCCCCCAGCAGGCAAGAAGGTTGTTTCCTACGTGCTGTCCCAGCAACATTCCTGGCCAGTCCACACCCTGACAGCTGCCACAGCTGCCCCCCTGGACCTTTTCCAAAATTTGGGAGGGAGTGTGGTTCTTCTATCGCAGGGAAGCGTCATATACAGGCCGGCAGGCAGCCTGTTTCAAATATTTTACTAACATGGTGATGGGCGGCAGGGTGAGGCTGTCTCACCAATAGATTTTTCTCTCTGTTCAGGACCCCAGAAGTTTACTGCAGCTATTTGGGCGACACCCTCAGAGGTGAAAGGGAATCTCACGCTCTATCCAGCATACCGAGGAGAGGAATCTAAAAAACAAACAAGCCAGGACGTTCTGTGGCGTTTTAAAAGCTAAACCAGTTATTAAGACGTGTGTGTGTTTCTGTGCCGGCATTCAGAAATTTTGTGCTGTGCGTACACACGATTGTTTGTTTGTTTGTGTGCATGCGGTTTTATTTCGTTGTTGGTTTTTTTTTGCAAGAACTGCAGAAGGAAGATGGGGACATTTGGAGCATTTCCTGGAAGGTTTTTTTTTTAAAGGACAGGGAACAGAAGCAACCAGAGCTCCAGGGCCTTTCTGCAGGACATACTATTAATTCCTCTGCCTCAAGCAAAAATTGGCTCGCATCGTTTTAGAGATTAGGGACCAGGCCCTTGCTGAAATGAAATCTTCAACTTCCAGATGCAAATGCAAAGATTCGGTGTTGTATTCTGCGTGTCAGCAAGACGGTCTCACAGAACCCTGCCCTCCCTGAGTATTGTCACCGAGGTCTTCTGTGGAGTCTATTTTGCACCTTCCTGCCATGGCAGTCGTGACCCACTCTGGCCGGCCTATGCAGAAAATCAGGGGCAGCCCAGCACTGTCCCCAGAGAAAGGAACTGGAGGGGGGGAAGAGCAGGCTCTTTCTTCAGGCTGCATATTCAGGGGTAGTCCAGGCCTATAAATATCCCCTCATCCCTCTCCCACACCCGTCGCTTGGCTCAGCTTCTGGGGTCAGGAATCCGCAAGCGGTCTATTTTGAGGGAGGTTTCTGGTTTCAGCAGCGACGGGGTGCGAGCCACCTGGAAAACAGGCCGGTTCAAAGAAGAAGAAAACTGGCTCTTTGGTGTTTTTTCGCAGGGTAAACCTTGACGCACCCCCAGGGAGGGTCAGCTGTCAGGGCCTAAGGCTTCTGGGGGGGGGGCTCATTGCTGACATCCCTCCCGATGTCCCGGCTGCTAGGGCTCTACCCCCCCAGCTGCACCTGTGTGCACTTTCCCAAGCAACCGGAGGTACAGCTCCAGCAAGGCCCAGATCTCAGCTGGCAACTCATTCCACCAGGTCGGGGCCAGGACCGAAAAGGCCCTGATTTTGGTCGAGACCAGGCGAGCATCTTTAGGGCCAAGGATTTCCCAGATTGGTGTTGCCAGAGCACAATGCTTTCCAGGGAGCATAATGGGAGAGGCAGTCCTTTGGATATTCCAGGAAATGGCTGGTATGATTAGGAGGGTAAAACCTTTCCTGAAGCTCAGCTATAGCAGGGGGAGAAGGGAGCCTGAGGTTTGTAGAAACGAAATGGAAGAAGAAGCTTGGTTTGCATTCCAGCTATAACGGGGATCGTGGGCGCCCTGGAACTTCTGCAGCCGGATGCAGCCTGGTAGAGATTTCTTCTTGATGCATCATTTCCAAAGCACGAGGGCAGCGGGCCTGTTTTTACTTGTCTCTTTGGTGAGCTGGCATTCTGCAGTCCACTGGGTACAACAGCTGGCATTCAAGATGGAAATTGCAAACCTCTCAACACCACCTGCCAGTTTCTCATTTGTATGTTTTTGCAACCATTGTGCGAGGTCTCTGCCAATTCAGTGCAATGGATACATTCCTTCTCTCTCCCCTGGCTTTTGAAACTAAGCCCAATCAGCTCCACAACTCCTACAGAAGGGGGCTCACACAGCACGGAAGCTGAACTTGAATACAACCTTGGGGGTCTGGATTGGAAGAGACCCCTTCAAGGTTGCTCTGTTGATTTAACCTTTGCCAGCTATTTATGGACTTGATATATTATATCTTGTCATTCTCCTCAATGTGGACCCTAATGTGGCTTCTGTGGTTCTCCCCTTCTGCAATTTATCCTCACAGCCACCCTGCGAGGTAGGCTAGGCCGAGCGTGTGTGACTGGCCTAAGGGCACCCCGCAAAATTAAAAGGCAGAGCAGGGATTTGGATCCACCTTTCCAAGATTCTGTTCTGACAATTTAACCCTTGCACCATTTTCCTTCCCTCAGCGAATCAGTCCTTGCTGTTGAACTGTAACATAATAATGATCAATTTCTGTAATTTACTAGTCCCTCTGAATTTTCAGCTTCAAATAAAGCCTATAGCCCTTTTCCTTTTAAGGGATAAAAGAACTTTTCCTTATCACTGCAGAAAAAAAGACAAGACTAGGCTTTCTTAATGGCCCTGGATGGGTTTCCTGAATGGGTGGAAGTTTGCTAATTTTTAATATATGGTCGTGTCAATCTGCCCCAACCTCCCAAAATGGCCAATGATGGGCCTGTAGAGCAGGGGTAGTCAAACTGCGGCCCTCCAGATGTCCATGGACTACAATTCCCAGGAGCCCCTGCCAGCGAATGCTGGCAGGGGCTCCTGGGAATTGTAGTCCATGTACATCTGGAGGACCACAGGTTGACTACCCCTGCTGTAAGGGGTGGGAACGGGAGGGGCCCCAAAGTCATCATGCGCGGTCTATACTGTAATCTTCCAGGCTTCACACGAGAAGAAATGCTAATTATAACACAACGAAGCACAGATTAAAAATACCTTCGTACATATTTCCTCAAAATAGTTGTCCCCTTCCCCTACCTTTGGACTCTGGCAATCGCATGGCATGTAGAGGACAAGCTCCCAAGCTGCTTTACGGCAGCCCCAAAACTATATCGGGGCAAAGATAAGTTTTAGGACCAAAATAGCCATGGTGCAAACCAGTGGGTGGTCCCTACTTTAAACTTTGTTCCCATGTCATTTTTTCTGGCCAGAAACTATCCCAAAGTGATGGTGGTGTTTGCCCAGTTGAGGAACCTTATGTGGCATGCAGAAGGTCCCAGGTTCTATCCCCAGCATCTCCAGTTAAAAGAAAAATAATCATTTTTATCCCCCTTTTTTCACTGCCCGAAGGAGTCTCAAAGTGGCTTACAATCGCCCTCCCTTGATCTCCCCACAACAGAGCTCAGATAGAACTGCTCCTGGGGAAAGGTGAAATGTACAGCTTCCAGGCTAGCAAGACACACACAGTTGTTGTGGGGATAAAACAGAGAAGTGGAGAACACATTTGCCAGTCTGAATTCCTAGGAGGAAGTATAGGGGTTCTATTATCCTAGGAACAGCAAGTAAGGAAAGAGACTCCTCAAACAGCTTTGGCCCCCTTGTGCAATGGGAGTAAGAACCCGGAGCAGCAAAGGGGCTTTGTGATCTGAATTACAGGGCTGGGATTAAACTAAATCGGGATGTGTTTAAGATTAGCCTGGGTCCTTCTGCTACCAACGCCTTGAATGGCTAGAGGGGGGAAACGGATCATTGCTCATCCGTTTCCAATCGGCAAAACGGAATGTTTCCTCTCAATCTGCCCTGCACAAAGAGCATATTGTGAAAGACACAATAACGGGCAGCCGGCCCTAGGAAAGCTCTCCCTGATCCAAAGAGAACTGCAGAGAGGCACGCAGCCAGGAAAACACACTGCAATGCACGTGCTACCGCCACACACGAGAATCCACAGGTAGCTTTCCTGCTCTTTGATAGACCAACATGCTTGCCAGAGAGCAAACAATGGTGCTATTATGCACAGAGCTCCCTGGCAGCAAACCCTATTCTCTCAATTCCGCGCAGATTTATCAGCTCGCTTTAAATCTTGTTTTTGCCACGAACTCTCCGGAGACCTGCAATAGGACGCAAAACGTTTTGGAAACGGAGTCACTGCGAAGCAACCTGGACATTGCAACCTCCCTGGACGTGCAACCATAAAGGATACCACGCTTTAGCGGCACCCTTATTACCCTGCACGCGTGAGCCAGACCTCGCTCCAAATAACTTCCTAACAATTACATCACCAGCAGTTAAACTTAATGAATACCGCCAAGGAGGAGATGCGCATGCGCGCAAAGAGGCGCATCGCCTCCAGCTGCCGTCCTACCTATTACGCATGCGCATCAGCGAAGCGCGACGCCCCTTTGCCAGACAGACGGAAGCTTCGGCGTGCCTAGTCTTTAATTAAGCGCATGCGCAAAATAGCGCGCGTGAGATAGGCGCGTTCTACCCGGAAGTGGGAGGAGAGTGGAAGTATAAAAGGGCCACGTGGGCGGTTTTTGTTCCTTTTTCAATGGCGCCGAGAAGGGGGTGAGTGAGCGGGATGCAAAAATCGTGGAGGGGAACCGGGCTCTCTTCGTTCCCCGCGCCGCTACAACTTGATTGCACTATGAAATCCAACTGGTGCAGCTCATCCTTGCTGTAAAAGGGGAAAGCAGCACCTTTGGGATGTCTGCCTGCTTTGCAACACTAGAGGTTGAAAACCGCAAGAGAATTGGGACGGGCGTTGGGAATTGAAGAAAGGTGGGGCTCCTTAGGAGTAAATGGCAAGAGGGTGGGTTGAGAAGTCGCTATTGGGGTGTAATCGTGAAGGGGAGAACCGGCAGAAGGGAGACTGAATTAGACTACTTTCTGTAATGGCGCTGGGAGTGAGGAGCGGGGGAAACGAGATGGGTGGTAAAGAGGCAGGTGCGAGGGCTGGGAGCGTGGGGAGAAGGTAATGCTGTTTTGCAGGACTAAAGAGCAACGCTTAAGGGCAGAACAGAACGTGTAAAAGAAATACAGGTGGGGTGGAAAGGGAATGAAGCTGGGAATAATCGCCTGTCTCTGTTTCCCCGCAGGAGCTTTGGCCCCTCTTTGCAAGTGATGGAGCATGAAGATGAGCCTGCCGGTCATTCTGGGATCTTCTTGTCCTGGGTAAGCATTACCAGGGAGGGCATGCATCCTCAGGTTATGCTCCAGGGAAGTGTGAGGCCCCCAGGAAGTTGATATGGGGATTCTCTATTCTTGAATGCATTGATAATATTTATATATCGCCCTCCCTTGCAGCTCAGGGTGATTTTTCCACAGAAAGATCTGCAGTTGGGTAAGCTGTTTAAAAGGCTGCATGGCTCTGCCTTCCCCTTTGAGGTGCAGCTGACCGTGTTAGGTGTGCTTTGTTGTTGTGGTCCAGCTGTGTGCTGATAGTTCCCACAGGGAAGGCAGGCTGAGCCAGCGCCATAAGTAGAAAGATGTCCATATCAGTCTTCCCTCTATGGCTCATTGCTGCTTTTCGGGGATTGCTGTCAGTAGAAGATGTTGAGGACTGCTTACAAGGACCACAGGGGTTCCTCCGATGATGTTAGCACTGGGCTCGGATTGCCATGGCGATGACTGTGCAGCCCCCTGGTCTTGACATTAAGGGGGACTGAGGAGTAGAATCCCTGCTTATGCCAAGTTCCCACACTTCCTTCCCAGTGTGGGAATTATGGCTTTACTGATAATGCAAGCCATGGTTCTTAGAGGGAAGTCTAAGAGGTATAACTAGTTTCATACAGAATGTTTTTTTGGGGGGGAGGGGGTGGTTAATTTAAGAAGGAAGTCAAGAATGCCATTCTCCTCTATCCAGATCCATACATTTTGATTGTTAATTGGGTGCAGGGGAGGTAGCCATCTTCCTTTCCCCAGTCGCTCTAAGAGGGCTACTGATGTAGTGAAGGACTTAACCGAGATAATTCCAATTAATGTCAGGTTGCTCTTTCTTGGCAGATGGCACCAGCCTTTTGGTATATGGTCCCAGCATTAGCCCCATCATAAAGACTGCGTCATCATGTGAATACTTTTGGGGAAGTTCACTGTCAGGAGAAGGTAAGAATGGTTGTTTGGTATTTGCTAGGAGGGACCAGCAGGAGAGATGTGGGAGATGCTGGGGGAGCAAGACGGCAAAGCCCAAAGTGTAGGAAGAAGGCCCCCAGTGATGTCAGCACTGGGCTCTGAGCACCGTGAAGTCATGCGTGCCTCCTGGGGACTTGACACCCCTGGAGACTGAGGGGGCCTTGAAGGTGGGAGGGTGACAGCCAGGGATTTCAAGCTCTGAGCCGTCTGGCTTAAAGGCAATGGAGAAATCTGGAGATGCCATAAAGCAGGGATGGCCAAACTGTGGCTCTCCAGATGTCCATGGATGACATGTGCTGGGAGAGGCTCATGGGAATTGTAGTCCATGGACATCTGGACACAGTTTGGCCACCCGTGCCATAAGGCAACCTTTGTCATGCAGGTGATGGGAAATCTCTGGGCAAAGGCCTGAATTGTGACCACTTGAAAACGTGGAACAACATAAAACAAGAAGCCCAAATGACTGTTTAAAAACAAAACTTCAAGAAGTGAGAATTTAGAGTGGAGAAATTGCAGGAAGCAAAGCAACTCTGTCCCCCATGACTGGAATTTTTTTTGTCATTCATCTTGTAATTGTGCTATGTAGGAATAAAACAGCAGTGACAAATTCTGAATGGAAAAGAGCAGGGAAGGGGTGAAGTCCCTCCTCCACTGTTCTGCTGTTTAAAAAAACTGCATCAGTGCCTTGCTTCTTGGTGTGTAACATGTTTCTAGCCATACGGAGTACCTGTAAATTGTTAAGTAACACAATTGGTGTGGTGTGATAGACACACAAGAGAAAGCGGAATATGCTTTGCAAAAGCAAATAAAATTTGAACAGGTGGCCAATCTTTTACCCTGTCGTTCTTCCCAGGTTAAACAGTCTCCGCCCTAGGATAGCAACCATGTGGAGAGGAGAGGAGAGCTGCACTTCAGGACAAATGCATAAAGATGATCCAGGTAAAAACAGCAGGAAAATCCTAACTATCTAACACTGCTGGTGAGAGAGGTCCCAAAATTGTAGGAAAAGGATAGGGGCTAAGGGGAGCTCTGCTTTGCTAACTAGTTTGCTTTCCTTCCCCCCCCCCCCCCTCTGCAGATTGGTAATGGAATCTTCCCAGTTCTGGCTTTTTGGTGGCCTTTCCAAGCAGAATGATGCGGCCTGATCCATCTGAGAGCTTGCAGGTACAAGAGGCAGCTTGGGATTGAAGGAAAGGTGGGGCAGTAAAGGACTAAATAAAGTCTCCTGCATCCAAGCTTTGCCATGTTGGGTTTTGTGCTGGGGGCGGGGAGAGGAATGAGTGACACAGTGCCTCTTTTGCATGCGGGTCCCTGATGCCACAGGGATCACCAAGAAAATGGCAGATGGGGTCTGATCTTCAGGCCTTTTGGTCTGATCTTCAGAGGTCTGATCTTCAGACCTTTTGGATACACCTAAAAATGTATTACACAGTTTGGGTTTGGAGAATTTTAACTGATGGGGACTCTACAGCCCATTGGCCAGATTTAACCCATGGTAGCCACATGTAATTCTGGGAAAGGGCAGTGAGGTGGTAGGGGGCCTGTTGGGAGTGTATGGATACCCTGAAGCGAACACTGAATGCATATTTCTTGTTGTTTAGTCTCAGGCTGGCTGACTGTTCTGTTCTTGTGACGAGCACTTGAGGTTACCAACGATGAGGCTGGCCCTGCAGAATTCCAAGATTCCCAACAAATCTAGTTTTGTACTATTTATTTTGTTGTATGGCATGTCTGTAGCCAAGCAATCGTAAGATTTTGTACTTGGTGATACCAGTTAAATCTCTTTGACCAGGGATTGTTGTACGGTCTGCAAAATAAAATGCTGAAAGCCATTGGATTGTCTCTTTTGCTTAATTTATGCTGCCTTGTTCTCTACCTAAAATTCAGATTGGGAAGGAAGAAGGAACCAGGTGGCTAGATGGATAAAATCAGGGGCAAGTAGTAGAAACCAGGAGTGATGGACATGAATTCAGGGGACATGGCTGAATTTTGTAGGACATCCTAAATCCATGTTTGCAAATTACACTGCTGCATACTGTGTTTTATCCCACCTGGAATGCCCAGCCAGTCTCTTCCCTGCTCCCCTCCCCATTCCAAGGACTGCAATCATAAGGACTAGAAGCATGTTTCCCTTGTAATATTTAGATGTTGTTTCTGAGGGATGGGGAGTTTGGTGAATCCGAGACACTGAAAAGGACCGAGTAGAGCCTTGATTCTTGAGGATTATCTTGGTGGAGCAGTCCCAAAGGTCTACATTGCCCCTCTAGGGTGAATTATGTACCGGAGGCTGAACTTGCATGCCCATGGGAACTCCACTGGCAGGATGGCATGCATGATATTTTCACACACCCTATAGTCAGAGGTGGAAGTTGTTAGTGATTGAATTGGACTGGGAAAATGTTTGGGGCTGGTCATATTCTCAGCCTCTCCTATGTAACAGGGTTATGAGAAGTGAAGGAAGGCAGAACTGTGTATTCAGTCAAGAGCTCCTTGGAGAAAGGGTGGAGGAGGGAAGTAATTTACACTAATTATGCTTGGAAGCTGACTCCTTGACTATGAGCCGCTGCTGTTTTCACCCAGCATCCTTTGCGCTGGGGCCTAGCAGGCCACTATGAAGCCACACTTCTCAGAAAAAAGCCCAAAGCTGGCAGTCTTTATTTTGGGTTGGAGGCTTTCCTTGTTGCCACCGGCCCATCTTCTCACCTCCTCCAGTACAAGACACACACACCGATTACAGCCACGCTCAGCAGGCCCACCATGACAGCCAGAGTGGTTACAGTGCGTCCTGAAAACAAATGAGCACACGGTTGTGAGTCAACTTGGCCTGACTCCATCCCAAGGAGGAAAACAAACTGAGTGAATGTGGCCGGGGAGGGGGATGAAGTCCCTCCTTACCTGGCCCTCCTTGAGGGTTCTGACACTCCGCATCCCAATTCTGAGGCACCACTTTACGGGTAAGGCGAACGAAGAGCTGCAGGGGGCAAGGTGTGGGGCAGCCAGGTAAGGTTAACGTGTAGGGTCGCTGGCCGCTTTCATTGCGATAGAACATGGAAACACTGAATGAACTGTAAGGAGAGGAGAAAGCAGGAAAGCTCAGTTTGAAGGTACTTGTAGGCGCAATTTATCAGCACCGCAAATACATGGTGTTTTCCTTGTAGCCCGGCCCTAAAAACCTCCCACAGCTTCCTTCTTAGCCTCCTGCTCTGCTCTGCACAACTAGGTTTGCTGACACAGTGACTATTTGATGATGTGTGTAGTATAAACAAAACAAAGGTTACACAGTATCAACAGAGCTAGATGCAATTGACAAAACTACAGAGTAGGCTGTACAGGAAAGTATTTAAGGAACAAGCTCGTTCACATGCCGTTTGTGAACCGATAACCTAATTTCTCAGTGTACAGTTTTCTATTATGACAAGTACACTAATTATGAACTTATTTCACTCCTTCAGGTACATACATATATCCCTCTTATCAGGAGACTTAGCCATTTATTATATTTTTTGTATGCCACCACTCCTAGCACACGTCTATCTACCCACCTGACCAAAATAGCCAATAATGGGCCTGGATGTGGGGTGGGAAGGGGAGGGGCCCCAGGTGGGTGTGTCCACAGCTCTGCTTCTCAAACATTCTATACCAGGGGTGGGTGGGCAAACTGCGGCCCTCCACATGTCCATGGGCTACAATTCCCATGAGCCCCTGCCAGCGAATGCTGGCAGGGGCTCGTGGGAATTGTAGTCCATGGACATCTGGAGGGCCACGGTTTGCCCACCCCTGTTCTACAGGATTGCAACACTTCTGAGGTTTCTCCAAGCTTGAATGTCTCAGGGGTTTCTCAGTGGTAAAAAAGTTAAAGCCTGCTCTAGACCTGACTCGTACAGCATCCAATTTCTGTATTTTCTTACCTCTGACATACAGAGCTTCTCGGACGATCTAATTACAGAAGTGCTTTGGCTCAATTGCCATCTTGGAGTGCTTTTGTGGTTAGATCATTGAGAAGTTCCGTATGGCGGTTTGTGCTGAAACGGAATGCTTGAATAAGGTTTAGCCCTCCACATCTGGCAGGGGAATGCCACAAGTTAATTGCGCCTGCCGTTTTCCCAGAGGGAAGCATGCACTTCTGTTCTTCAGAGAAATTAAAATGGATTCGTACGCCTTGAATAAAAATACATTCAAAGTTGGAAATACAAATCAAAATCAGACTAAAGGGGAGGGAAAGCCCCCAAAGGGCAGAGAGAGGCCATATATAATCTGCTTTAAACAATACTTAAGTTTCTGCAGCCTGTTCAAAAACACTAATATAGGCTGTTGCCTGGGATAGGGTGAGATAGGTTTTCTTCTGGTTTATGAGAACAGGTAGGCATTCTATGTAGCCTTTCCTCAGCCTCAAGAGCTGGAAATTTAATTTTTAAGCGAATGGCAGGAGGCTGAATCGTCGGCCCGTATCAAAGTCTGGTTTCTCTGAAAGTGCCAGCAAAATCCTCACTGCAATGCCTACCCCTATTATTTCTGTTTAGCTGCAGGGATAATCTTCATGGGGCAGACCCAAACACCCTGTTTCCCAACAAAAGTAATCAAGCAGATATACTCATTGCTTTCTTGGTAGAAATCGAATCCGTGGCAGGCGGCATATGGTGGAGGGTGACCGTTGTAAACGCCCAGCGCCCCTTGCAGGGCAATTAAGGTGCTGTCGTGCTAAATCAGGCCAAGGGAGCAGGAATAAAAGTATCAAAATGTGATTATACATAACGTGAGGCACTAAGGTACCTCCTTCCTACCTAAAATACTAGGTTCACCCATCTAAATTCTGTGTGGCCAACTGAGTTGTATTCTGATTCAATGGCAACCTGGCCAATAATATTCTACCAGCACCTTCAAAGGGGCATTATCTAAGCCTGGCACTCCTAGCTTTCATGCTGTAAAAATGGGATCTTGAATCTGCAGTTTTCAATTATAGGTGGACTTCAGAGTACCCTGGAAAACTACCATCCACACCGTTCTATGCAGAGAAGGAAACCCCTAGCTCCAATACCACTTTGGGTGAGACACCTTCTCTTAGCAATGGGGGGTGGAGGGGTAATAATATTGACCTCCCTTAAAGGAAAAATCAACAGGAGTCTTGTGCCAACTTAAAGTCTATCAAGTTTTTATTCTGGCATAAAGTTTTGCGGTCTGGAGCTCTCTGAAGCTCTAGATGAAGACGCATCTAACCGTGACTTCACGTCCACGGAAGCAGACTGATTTGTCTGGACGATGGTCAAGCCCTAGCGATTTTTGTCGGGAGAGCTGTGTTTGTCTCCCCTCTGCCGTGAAAGCTTGCTGGATGACCTTGGGTCTATCACCTGCTCTCTGGCTAACTTCCCTCACAGAGTTGTTGTGAGGATGAAATGGAAGACGGGAGAATGAAGGAAGCTACTCTGGGTTTCCATTAGAAGAGGAAGAGCTTGGGAGGGGGGTTGTACCCCACATTTCAATACCCAAAGGAGTATTATAATTGCCTACCCTTCCTCTCCCCACAACAGATACCCTGTGAGGTAGGTGGGGCTGAGAGAGCTCTGGGAGAACTGTGACTAGCCCAAGGTCACCCAGCTGGTTGCATTTGTAGGGCGAGTGGGGAATCATGGAATCAAGCCCAGCTCTCCAGATGACAGGCCGTCGCTCTGAACCACTGCACCAGAAGTGGCCAAACTGTAGCTTTCCAGTTGTCCGTGGACTACAATTCCCATGAGCCCCTGCCAGGATGGGAATTGCAGTCGACATCTGGAGAGCCGCAGTTCGGCCACCCCTGCACCACACCAAGTTGGCTCTTAGGGAGCAAGGTGGAGTGCCAATGCAAATAGATCCTCGGAGATCCTTGACTGCCCGTGCCTTTCTATCGGGACTTTTGAAACGTTCAGCTGGGAAGGACTTACTGCAGAATACATGATCATCTTGAGGGGCAGATCTCTGCACACAACCTTGGAGAAGTTGCTCAGAATGGCACCCAGGAGCAGTCCTGGAGAGAGAGAGAGAATACAGATCAAGAAGCACAGCAGAGCCAGCTCTGTAGACCAGGGGTAGCCAACCTGTGGTCCTCCAGATGTCCATGGACTACAATTCCCATGGGCCCCTGCCAGCTTTTGCTGGCAGGGGCTCATGGGAATTGTAGTCCATGGACATCTGGAGGACCACAGGTTGGCTACCCCTGCCGTAGACCAAAAGAGAACGGCATCACATCAGATAGTGTTGCTACAAGCCTGGAAGGCAACCCAGTTTGGAGGACCTGGCATTTCAGAGGCCATCTCCCAGACTCTGAAGGTGAACTACCGGGTCTTGCCACCTGGGGGTGCCATCAAACCAGCCATCGATCCACAACATCAAAAAGGGGACTGAAGATAAAACAGATTACTTGCGGCCCAAGCTTTCACGGATTTTGTCAGAGACCCAAGCAAAGCTTGTTCTCTGGTGGTGCAAGAAGGAGACTCCGCTGGCTGCTGGCCGGAAGCGACTCAGAGAAAGGTCACAGGCACACCCCCAGGGTGGCTTCCCAGCTTCCTGCTGGGTCTTGATATAAGGCCACAAGGCCTTGATGGCACTCTTAGCATGGCAAGCTCCAAGCTGGACCCCACGGCCCTGCTGGCAGGGGATCATGGGAACTGTAGTCTGTGGACAACTGGGGAGCCACAGTTTGGCCACCCCTGTGGCTTTTCACTGTTTCCTAAAGTTACTCAGGCATCCGTCCTCACCTCCAGTAAATCGGGCCTTCTCTTGGCTGGCGTGCATCCCCACGTGGGCTTCGACATTAAAAGCTTCCATCTCCTGAAGGGTGGCCAGGACCTGTGGCGTGGCCCAGCTGGGCAAGCTCAGATTGTGGGTTTTCTTCCAGAGAAGGAGAAAGGAAGGTGTGACTGAAGGTTATCCGTGGTTGAGGGAAGAGTTATAACGAGATAGCCTCCCTACCTGGCAAAAGAGGGCATCGTGCACCTTCCAAAGGCCCCTCAGGGATAGATGCTCAGGTTTTAGTCCTGTATAGTTGGCCATCATGGTGATGAAGCCCTGCAAAGGAGAGGAGGTTGAACTTGAGCCTTCCTGAAAAGTAACATGATCTGCAGAGGCCGTTCCCTAGCAGGGCTGGTAGGACTTTTGGGCTGGTAGGACTTCTCTGCCCCCTCTCTCCTTCTTTCCTATAGTAATTTCAGAATAAGCAATTAAGGATCAAACTGTTAGATGTTAATTATCTATTGTATACTATGGATGGATGGATGGATGGATGGATGGATAGTTTGTATGTTTTATCCTGATGTACCCAGCCCTGAGTCCAAAGAGAAAGGGCAGGTAACCAATACAACAACAACAATATTTTTGTTTGCTTTTCCTCCTGCTCTTAAGCCCCCTCTCTGATACCTTCCAAGCCTTCATCTTTGCCTGATAGCTGGGCAAATTGATGGTCTCCTCCATCAGCTGCTGGTATCGCAGGCAGGTCCGCGTTGGCGGCTTCAGCAGCTGTGAGGCACAAGTAGGAAAGATGGGCCGAATTTGAGAAACCGGAAGTCCAACCGATTAGCCAGAGGTAGTCAACCTGTGGTCCTCCAGATGTCCATGGACTACAATCCCCATGAGCCCCTGCCATCACTTGCTGGCAGGGGCTCATGGGAATTGTAGTCCATGGACATCTGGAGGACCACAGGTTGACTACCCCTGGATTAGGCCATTTGTCACGCAGTGCAAAAGTGACAGGATGGGAACCGTGAAGAAATGTGTTAGCATGCACTGGAGGATAACTCTTTGCAGAGCATTATGTCCCTCCCAAAGGACTCCGGATGACCGTTCCCTGCGCATTTACCTTGTCATACCTAACAGGCACCGTGTGGATGGGAACTGGTTTCCAGCCAGCCTCAGGCTCCGAGCTTGGATACAGCCCCATCAGGTTCGCCTGAGCGCTCATTATGGTGCGGTCGTAATCGGTGCTGCGGACGTAGATCTGCAACCGGCACAAACATGGGGGTTTTTTGTCACACATGTCGGCCACAGGAAGATGTAAACAAAGTTGTAATTGAGTGAGAAGAGACGGTTTGGGGGGGAGGAGTTATAGGAGGAGAACTATTTGGGAAACTCCCAGTCCTCCGTTTTCTCCAAGATCCTTTAGGGCAGGGGTAGTCAACCTGTGGTCCTCCAGATGTCCATGGACTACAATTCCCATGAGCCCCTGCCAGCAAATGCTGGCAGGGGCTCATGGGAATTGTAGTCCATGGACATCTGGAGGACCACAGATTGACTACCCCTGCTTTAGGGCCTTGAGAAAGCACCACAGCATCAGAGGAGAGAGATTCAGGGGCAACGCAGTAGCAAAGAACAGCCAATATGAGCGTCCGTCAAGTCTCTTCCAGCCTCTGTTGTCCTACGCATACTAGAACAAGGGGACGCATGGATGCAGCTGGGCAAATCTAAGGATTACGGGCAGGAAGATCAAAGCTTACAGGAACTCTGTTTACCTCCTGTGGTTTGTAGGAAGCACTCAAAAATCCAGCGTATTTCTCCCTGAGGAAACGCCCCAGCGCTTTCTGTTGTAAGATACCCAACTGCAGTAGGGAAAAGGAGGACACCAAGAAAAAAAAAAGAATGAGAGATTTAAATCCAGACAGAGATGCACTCTTAATCAGTATAGAGTTCCCAACTTCCAGGTGGCCGCTGGAGACCTCTTGAGAGATCTCCAGCGGTGAGAGTTCAGTTCCCGTGGAGAAAAGGGCCGCTTTGGAGTTTGGACCCTATGACATTCTACCCCATTGAAGTCCCTTCTCTCCTCAAACCTTGCCTCCCTCAGGCCCACAGCCCCCGAATCCCAGCCCTGAGCTGGCAACCCTGCATTAGCACAGGGTTCTAGCCCAAAGCAAAAAATGGAAATCTGCCTAGTTTTTATGGATCATATCCCCCCCCCCCCACCACCACCACCACATACACCAATGGGAACACACACAAAATACAAGTGTCTCCAGGTTGTACCTCAGTGAGTTGCTGGAAGCCTTGAGGCCAGGCGGCTGTTTTGTGGGGATCCGTGGGGTAGGTGCCCAAAGGGGATCGGTCCCCATGGCGATAAACCTGAGGGGGGGTGGGAATGGTGTGGAGGGGAATCACAGAGAATCAAAAATCCAACCCCCAACTGAGGAAACAACAGACTCTAACCAGCTTACAAGACCAGCCTGACTAGACCCTTTCCCCTTGGGACCCTTGGTTGATTTCCATTGATGTGAGGTCTTTCCCTATCTGTCCCCGTTTCCTTCTCTCTTTTCTGCTTTTTTTCACACCGCCCCTGCCCCAACACACACACACACACACACACACACACACACACAACAAATGGCTGGGACCCTACAAGGGAAAAGAAAAATTCAATCTTACACAGCCCCCTTTACCTTGAATGAATCTTTGTTGGTTTTAAAGGTGCTATTGGATTCTAACTTTGTTTTGCCCCTGAGTAAGACATTTTCGTTCTAACTGGCTTTTGCGGGTCTGGGGGACACGACAGGACAGATCACTGTGGTGGACCCTCCCAGTACTTAGACATTGAGACGGTGGAGGCTCTTAGCCCTGTTAATCCATCAATTTAGGTGCAACATGCAGAGCATACAGAGACACACCGTGCCGCCTCTTAGGACCCTTGCATCGCCCAACTGATCATCATGTTGATAATTTCTCTGTATGCAGCTTCCCGGTACCCTAGGTAGGGATGCCAGCCTCCAGTTGGGGTCTGGTTATCTCCCAGAACTACAGATAATCTCCAGACAACACAAACCAGTCCCTTTGGAGCAAACGAACGATTCAGAAGGTGGGGCTGACTCTATGGCAGGAGTGGCCAAACTGGGGCTCTCCAGATGTCCATGGATGACAATTCCCATGACTATGCTGGCCCGGGGCTCATGGGAATTGTGATCCATGGACATCTGGAGAGCCCCAGTTTGGCCACCCCTGCTCTATGGCCTCGTACCCCACTGAGGTCCCTGTCATCCCCAGGTTCCACTCCCAAAACTCCAGCCTGGGGTTGGCAGCTCTCCCCCCTGTCCCCCACCGGCAGAACCTGGCAACCCTGACCCTAGGTCTTCTCACATGTTTCAAATCATCCAGGAATCCCGGCCCGCCATCTTCCCTTCAATAATTCCGTCAACTACACAGGCCTTCCAAAGAGCAAAAGAAGCCTTCTTTTGGGCCAAGGTATTAAGCCCTTCTCCATCCCCAGAGAACCCAGACCGTCCTAGCCCCGGGCGTCCCCGTGTACCAAGGTGACGAAGCGCAGCATCCTTTCCTGGCCTGCTGCAGGAGGCAGAACGTTCTGGAGGAGAACCATCAGGGGACTCAGCATCTCAGGCAGCCTCATGGCGATGAAAAACCCGCACCATCCGGAAGCAAAGTGTCTGAGAGCCGGCCGACGAGCTCTTCGGTTATATAGGCCCCTTCTCAGACCCTGTAATCAACCCTCATTTTCCTTTGCTGACGGGTCAGGTTTAAGAGGCGCCGCCACAAAGGAAGGGTGTAAAGAGGGAGGAGGAGGACTGCTTTTTGACTTGCATAACGACACCTGCCCACCCACCCACCTGCCAGTCTGGTGGATCACATTACTTTCCCTGATTACAAGTTCCAACCAAGACATTACGTCTCACGGATTTGATCTAGAGAGGAAAAGTTGAGCGTAGAGTTTGCTGGGTGTAACGGTGTTGTTTTTCCCCCCTGGCTGAACGTGCATTGGAGGTAGAGCTGCCAATATTTGCAGACTTTGGGGGTGGAGCCAGGAGTGGGCGGGATTTGGGGCAGGGAGGGTCCCTGGTAGAGTATAATGCTGGGAAGTCCCCCCTCCGAAGCAGCCATTTTCTCCAGGGGAACTGATCTCTGTTGCCTGGAGAGGAACTATAATTCCAGGGGATCCCCAAGTTCCCCCCTGGGGCCTGGCATCCCTAGCGGCATGAACAAAAATCTTGTATACTTGAGAGTGTCCTAAACGGGGGAAGTGGTCACGATTTACGGGAAAAGCTGACTGGATCCAATGCACTGTTATGTGGACATACTGAGATAGAGAGCAAACCCCTCCCTCCCTCCCACAGTCTGTGCGGCAAATATTTGCACACCGAAGAGTGGCTGCTGTCCCTAAAAGGCATGTGGCTTCTTTGCCGCCCACCTTTCCAGTCAGGGCCCTTCTGGCCTCTGACCCCCACGGAGAGGCAGCCTTTGTCCTCTTGCAGCAGCTCCTCTGCTCAGAGATTGAAAAGGCAAGTGAGGGACAAGCCATGGGGGTGTTTGGAGTCCTTGTCCTCACCTTCCTCTTCTTTGGAGCAGCAGGTAAGCAGTGGCTCCGTCATGCTGGGAGATCCCGTGCAAAGGTGGATTGAGACCTTAAAATGATCCCGGTGCAAGCGAATGAGGGACTCCCATTGTCACTGCTACAGGCCAGGTGTGGCAGCACAACTGGGGGTTGCGTCAATTTGGTTCAGGCCACCGGCAGGCCTCTAGGGCAGCCAGCAAGCCACCTAGAACTTTCCTTGTAAATTAGAGAGTTAATCCGTCCCTTACCTTTGGTACCCTTCTCTCTGGGCTGAGGCGATATCTTGGTGGCCTTCCCGATGTTCTTGGCACATTCTCACCCTGCTTTCTTCTTTCACAGACTCTGTTCACGATGAAGGTTTCGACCTCTCCGATGCCTTAAGTGGGCCAGAAACCCCCCAAAGAAACAAAGAGAAAGGACGTAAGCAAAGGGTTTGGAAAAGGATGGGTGGGAAGGAGTGTCAAACAAAGTGGCAGACCAAGTGAAAAGACTTGTAATCCTGGCTCCTCCACAGGCAGCTGGGTGACCTTGGGCTGGTGCTAGTTCTCTTAGAGCTCTCCCTCACTGGGTGTCTGTTGTGGAGAGAGGAAGGGTAGGTGATTGTAAGGCGCTTTGAGACCCCTTCAGGTAGTAAAAATCAGGGTACAAAACCAGCTCTTCATGAAGATACACTAGAGCCATCATGAGCCAGCAACCCCAGGCAGGCGGCATAGAAGTCTAAAGTAGTAATAAATAATAAAATAAATAAATACAGTTGTCAATCCTGGCTCAAATTAAGCCCAAGGAATTGACATACTGAGTTTGTTAGTATCTGAGATCCTTTAACTGGATGCTCTGGTGCAATGATTAAATTTGGGACCTTCAGTATCCCAAACATGTGCTGTACCATAGAATCCTAGAGGGGCCATAGAGGACATCTAGTTCAACCCCTGTCCGTGCAGAGTCAGCCTCAAGCATCCAGGAGAAGTTTGTGTCCACTAAGTCACGGACCCTCCATGCAGCTGAGACTTACGAATGGAGGGAAATTGTTTACCTAAGAATGACCTGCTCTGTTTTGCTTTCCTTCCTTCCCACCTAGGGTGCCCAAATCATGCCCGAGATATTATCTTCGTGATCGACGGTTCGAGCAGCATGCGTTCCTCAGAGTTCATGCATCTGAAGGAGTTTGTTACAAATGCCATGAAAAGCTTTCCCAACAATACACAGGTCAGTAGGGGGTGCTGTGCTACAGGGAACGGGGCAAAAGGTGTGAAAGGCCTGTCTAGATTTTGTATGTGAACTTAAGACAGATTGTGAGTAGGTGGGCAGAAGGGACTGTGTCAGTGCTTGGCTCTTGTGGCCCTTTCTGGCATGCCCAGGGAAATGCCAATCATCAATTTGAGGTCAGGAAGCAAATTTCCTCCAGGCTGGACTGTCCAAGGGTTCTTTTTTTTTGGGGGGGGGGATCATCTGGACATGGAATTGGTGTCACTGTGGGTGGGCAGGTAGTTGTGAATTTCCTGCATTCTGCAGGCGGTTGGACTAGATGACCCTGGAGGACCCTTCCAACTCTGATTCTGTGATTTCCCTTTGAGACAGAATGGAACTTTCTATAAAACACCCTTTTTATCAATGTTTGCCACTGTGAAGCGACAACTCAGGCACAGCGTAGTAACAATCTTTTTAAAAATCTGTATGGAATGCTCAAAATATCTAGTTGCTGGACAGAAAATAAGAAAGATTACAATGTTAATTTATTATCAGCATTGTCTCCCCTCAAAAGATGCTGATAAATGTGTCAGTCTTTAAGGTGGCACCAGAATTGTTTTGGCATGTAAGCAAAAAGGACTGTCTTTCTCCACTCTCGTTGCCTTTCCCTGGAAGTTCAATGGCAAGGTCACGGTTTCGTTTGCACAAGGTTTGCTCTGAGTTGGGAAATCTGTGATGCTGGGGGTGGAGCCTGGGGAAAGGCCTCAGGGGATGTGATGTTATATCCTCCTTCCAAAGCAGCCATTTTGTCTGGTGGAGCTGACCTCTGTAGCCTGGAGATTAGTTGTAACACCAGTAGATCTCTAGTCCCCACCTCTAGTCCTACCTGCAGAGCTTCATCCTTTGCCAGGTAAATAGACAGGTTCAAAAGTTGCACGACTTAAATGCAGGATTACAAAATTCCAGGTGCATAATTAAATCTGCAACGGTGGCTAATGGGAAGTGGTGAAATTCGGCAGGCAAAGTTCCTCTCATCTTGTCAAAAATGCCAGTGAAGTGCCGCAGAAGAGCTCTCTCCCGCCCCGCTAACTTCTCTCCGTCCTCTCTAGTTCTCCCTCCTGCAGTTCTCCAGCCACTTTCAGGAGCACTTTGACTTCAGGCACTTCCAGAGAAATCCTGATCCAGATCAACTGCTCAGCCAGGTTAAGCAACTGCAAGGCTCCACGCACACCGCCTCCGCCATCAGGAAAGCTGTGTGGGTATCCCCTGGCTCCCTTCCTTTGCACCCCTCTTCCTTTTCTAGCAGGGCAGCAATTCAACACAGGCTTTTGTCACTGTGGCCAGGGGTAGTCAACCTGTGGTCCTCCAGATGTCCATGGACTACAATTCCCATGAGCCCCTGCCAGCTGGCAGGGGCTCATGGGAATTGTAGTCCATGGACATCTGGAGGACCACAGGTTGACTACCCCTGACTGTGGCTATTCCCCAAAGAATGTACCCACAGTAGTAGCCAGCCTTCCTTGCTCATTGGGGCTACTATGCTCATTGGGGCTACTTCAGGGATTGACTCATTTTGGGGGGGGGGGGGATTGGTTGCAGAAACGACACCCGCCACAAAACGAGGCTATAGAACGGGTTGTGCCATTTCAGCCTGAAGGTCACAGCCTTAATGGTCCCCCACTTAATAACTCCCTGCAAGTAATTTGACCACATCAAGAAGACCGCAATTGGTGAGAGCTGTTTAGAAGGATGGTTTCGTGTGTCACGACAAGCAAAAATAACATTAAGGGAAAAGACAGGGAGCGAGTTGGTTCACTGCATCTTAAAATTGTCCTGTTTCAGACAGTTTTTCTCCGTTGTGTTGGCACATTTCCACTGTGTCTCCCCTACTGTCGTAGCAATCTGCTCATACCACACTCCTCTCTCTGTTTAGCAGGGACCTGTTCGTCCCACACAGAGGGGCCCGCCACGCAGCCACCAAGATCCTTGTGGTGGTGACCGACGGGCTGAAAACCGGGGACCCCTTAGGGTATCCAGAGGCTGTCGAAGAGGCAGAGAGAACTGGAGTGGTGCGCTTCGCAGTTGGGGTGAGGCCGAAGGATCTGTTCTTCCTTAGCTACTTCCTTTCTTTCAACATGTGGCAGAAAATTTGGAGCACAGATGATGTCTGAAGCCTGTTCCCTTGAGGTCCTTGCCTTCGTTCATTTATCGATTTGATTTCTATACCACCCTTCCATATGGCTCTGGCCGGTTACAGCTTCTCATGGCAGGGGGGGGGGCAGGGTGAGCAAGAGGCTCCAAGATGGAGCAGGCAGGTGTCCCAGAACAGTAATCCACAATCCTTTCAGAAACTGTGAAGAATTGCATAGGGGATCCGCTAATCTGCAAACCTGCCTCAAGGCGGCGGATTTGTCATTTGAGGAAGAGCCAGACAATCTGCAAAACTTTTTGATTGCCTCTTCCCCGTCGATCCCTACCCCTGTGGCTCTCGAAGGCACAGCTTGCTGGTCCTTACTGACTGTCTTTTTCTCTTGGGAAGGTCGGCTTGGGCTTCATTGGCAGAACGGCACAAAGGGAGCTCCATGCTATTGCTTCTGATCCTGCTGCAGAGCACATATTCCATGTGAAGCACTTCACAGACCTGGGGACCACCCATCACCATCTGCAAGAAAAGATTTGTTCCAGACACGGTACCGTGGCTCATGGGGGAGGTAGGTTTCTGGAAAGAGGGGAGCCATGGGGAATTCTCTGTCGTGGATGCCAGAAATAGGCAGCTTTTTAATTCCTCTTTAGAGTGTTCTCCCCGCTGCCCCCTAGTTTTCAGCAGAGTATCTATGCCCGCCTGGCAAAGCAGTAGGAGCCCTGGGGAGGCAGACAGAACAAGATTTCCTGTAATTAAAAGGTGGGTCTGGAGATCTATGTAGGTGCAGTGGAATTATATCCATTCATTGTATTTGTGTACTTCTTTTTGAGGGACAGCTAAGTGTGATATAGGGACTAAGATTTGGGAAAACCAATTTTGAATTCCCACTGTGCCATGGAAGCACAGAGGGTGATCTTGGGGAAGTCATACACTCTCAGCCTCACCGACCTCACAAGTTGTTGGGAGAATAAACTGAAGGAGAAAATAGCATTGTAAACTGCTTTGCAATGCTACTGGGGAGAAAAGCGGGGTATAAGTATACAACATTTTTTGTTTGTTTCTTGAATCTATTGCCTGCCAATTTAATTTAGCGATCCTATGTTCAGGCTATGGGAAAAGGCGGAAAAAAAAAACATCTCTGTCCAACGCATCCATCTTTTTACAGCTAGATTTGAGTCGAGTAGAACTTGAGAGACCGAGAATTTTGGAGCAAACACTTTTCAGAGTCCAAGCTGCAATAGAATCTGACGAAGGGAGCGTTGATCCTTGAAAGCATCGCATCCCCTTCCCCCTTAGTTGAGAGCAACGCCCCAAACGCCCCAGCCTTTTCTCAAAAGGGAGGCAGTCCCACCATTTCATCTTTTTGATTACACCCTAACACTAGAATCTGTGCTCGGTTCCCTGTGGTCACTTCTGACTCTGCACGCTGTGCTCCAGGAGGTTTTAGCAGATTGAAGACGCGGTCGCACTGATGCGGGTTTTTGCTCTGTGCCCTTCCCAGGCCCCGCTGTCCCACGGCCCCCCGTTCCGCCACAGTCACCCGATGCCAGCGCTGCCCACTCTGATCCGCAGGTGCTGCAGAAACTGGAGCGAGTGCTGAGCGGGCTGGATGCGATCAACGCCAAGCTGGACTTGCTGGCCATTAGGCAGGGGAAATGCGGGCGAGATTCCCATCCTTTGTCCTGAGCCAGGCGGTGGGAGCGGATAATGCGATCCGCAGGAGGAAATGACTGGCAGGAAGGAAAGCTTCAAGTCGGCCTGGGTGGAAGAAGGCAGAGCACGGAAGCCCTCTTGTATGGTATTTTTGATTTAGTTTTTGGCCAAATGCCGACGTGCTCGTGATGCCAGTAAATTCACCTGCCCATAATTGTTGTGTGTTCCTTTGTTTACAGCAGCAGTAAATCCTCTGTCAATGCAGCCGTGGGCTACAAGGGGACTGGGAGGGGGAATTCTATTGGTGGGTGGGTGTTGATTGCCAGGAAGGTTTTGCTAGATTTCAGATGCACAATTCACTGGCTACAAGAGTTAACAATCAGAGAGGTTTGAGCCCAAGGTCAACACTGGGTGCAAACAGGACCTGAGAGGCTAGTTATGTGCACTTTTAGTAGTCCTATAACAGCCAGATAAAACTTGACAGGCTATTAAAAAAAAAAAGAAACCTAAATGATCAAGATAGTTCCTAAGGCTCTGATTTGCCTTACCTCTTCCCTGCTTTCTGTTCTTGTATCTGGCACTCCCTTTCCTAACACTCTTCCCAACCAACCACCTCCCTGGCCCTGAACAGAGTGCCAAATGACCAACAGGACAATCTTAAATAAAGTTACGCCCTTCCGAAGCCACAAACTTTACAGTGGAGTTTAAGACTGCATGTAAAGGAAGTCAAGGAGTGTTCTAAATTGAGGGAGATCACTTGCAGCACAGTGTTGTGCAGTCCTACCCACGGGGCTGGATCCAGCTGACTTTTCCCACCCAGTTCACCTCCTTATTGCCACATGACCCTAGCAATGCCTCCCCAGCACAACCTTTTTAAGGGGGTTCTTTCCTAACTGGAAAACGGGTCGGATCCTCACCAGCCATGCGGCTCAGCTTGGCGCCGTAAGCCAATTAGTAGGGGAAAGAGGTCTAACAGCGATCTCCATCCGCCCGCAGCCCAGCAAAAAAATATCCAGCTCTCTCGGATACAAAGTCATGGAATGGAAGTGATCTATTCAGATTTATGGATGGAGAGAGAGGGCCAATTAACACACAGCACAATGAAAGTGGCCAGATTCCAGAAAAGACCTTGAATCACACTTTGCTGGTCTTCAAGGAGCCCCTGGACGCTAAATTGGTCCTGCTGCTTCAGACCAACACGGCTACCTACCTGAATCTTCTTATCTATACAAATAAAGTTGTTGCTATTATTATTGTTACTATTATTATTATCCGCTCAATGTTATTTCCAAACCGCCTCAAAACAGGTTCGCAAAGCGACACCGACCATGATCTCCTGCAAACCGGTACAGGGAATAACGCACCCAGTTCTGCTCACACGCATTCCCTAAAAGCAAAAGGAAACCCTATTTGTGTTCAGTCCCGGAACTTGCTTTTCAAGTTCTGTTCAAGCACAACATTAAAAAGACGAGAGGGCCTCTGAGCATGGGCAGAGTGCGCCGTCGCCTCCTCCTTCTCCCCGCCCGGCCACAGACCAGCAACTCACTCCTGACTCAAAGGTTCAAGAAACGCCACTTCGGACATTCCCGTCTCCCTCCGGTCACGCCCGGCTTCAGCTCGGCTCCTTTCGGAAGCTTTCGGAAGATTCCGAGACGTCCCGCAGCTTTCTTAGACGAGAGCGAACCGGTGAAAAGGAACCGCCTCTTGAGCTACACTCGGACATTTCCGTCCATCCCCGACACTGCGGGCTGTTTCATTTCCCCCCCCCTTTTCCTTGGCCGATTGTTCTCGTGTTTACTCGGCTATTTCCGCTTCCGCTCGGGCGATTCCGACTCCACTCGGCCTCCGGAGCGGCAACCGCGGCAGAAGCCTCCGCGGGAATGGAAGGTACGCGCGAGCCCCCCCCCCCCTTCGATCCGCGCTCGTCATGGGCAGGGAGAGGGGGCGGGGCGACGGGAAGCCACGCCCTCGGATCCCCCTGAGAGCGGCGTGGCGGTTGACGTCACAGATAACAGGGGAGGTCAGGGGTCAGGGAGAGGGTGTCTGCCCCAGGTCAACCTGTTGGATCACTGCGGGGGGTTAAAGTTCAAAAGGGGTTATGATGCTGGGCTGGCGGGCGGGAGAGGACGCTGGGAGGTCCTGGGTTCGAGTCTAGCCCCAGTTCCAATTCCCCCACTTTCTTCCCCCCATTGCAAGAGCCTCAGCGGGTGCAGGAGGTGGGCGCTCTCCCCAGAGACCCTGACCCCGAGGAGACGATCCGAAGCCTGCAAGTCCAATTGGCGGCTGCGTTGGCAGAGGTCGAAACCGTCCGGGCTGTAGCTGCTGTGAGCGAGAGCACCAAGCATGAGGCCGTGGAGGCTGTGCGGCGCCACTGCCAAGAAGAGGTGGCTTCCCTGCAGGCAATTCTGAAGGGTGAGAGAGCCGGGTGCCTATTTCGGCATACCCCTCTGCCCCCAGAAGGACATGAAAACGTGGGTCCCGTTCAGGCCCACTGGGGTGAGTGGAAGGGGGACACCCACACACACACAGTTGAACTGGCTTCGTGTACACGTCAAGACACCAATTCTTTTCCTACAGACACCATCTCTAGTTACGAGGCGCGCCTTTCCTCTCTGGAGCGTGACAGCCGGGAGAATGTGTGGAGCCGTCTCTTGCCACGGAGTAGCCCGTCAGATTCTTTGGAGAAACAGATGGAGAAGGTGACCGGGGAGCGACTGAAGACTTCTTTCTGGCAGAGAACCTCTCGGTGGGCCTCTGACTGGAGTTTTTCCTCCCTTCCCTGCAGGCACAGGAAGACACGGAGCGGCTCCGGGCCATTGTGCTGCCTTTGGAGCAGGAAATCGAGGTGCTGAAGGGGAAGCTGTTCAAGGCGGAGGGGCGGGTTCGGGAGCTGCAGGGGGAGCAGGTGAGCCGGGGAGGAAACGGAAAGAGAAGACAAAGGGCCGAAGCTGCCGGGGTGGGATGAGAGTGCAATTGGAAAGGCAGGGGGCTGGGTAGGGTGGAGAGATCTCTGCTACAAGCATTTGTGTGGACTGGCATTTTGATGTGGTGTGATTTTTTTTTAAAGTCACTGACGTGGTTGAACTCTGGCTCTCCAGATGTCCATGAGCCAAAGGCTCATGGGAATTGTAGTCCATGGGCATCTGGAGAGCCACAGTTCGGCCACCCCTGCTGCAAGCCAATAGAAGGTCAACGGGCGAATTAGCAGATGACACACATTTGACGGACGGGTGCCACAACAGTGGCAGGATGAATGACAGTCTTAAGTGATGGCTGCTAGTCTGGGGAAATCCGGTTGGATGAATCATTTGGGGAAACCAGTTTTTGCGTTGCCAATTAGAAGTTCACCACATCGTTTGGGGGGATTCTCTTAGGCTCTCGACAACATAGGGCTGGGCCAACAGGTTTCCAGCCGTAGTCACACCCCGTCCCAGGCTGCTTTGGCATTTTTAGAATTCCTGCAATGATCTCGTCTCCATCCATGGCTTAATTGTTGCCAGGTCAGCCATTATAGCTCATTAGAAACCCTGCTCACCGACACGGGACCCCCTGCTGGACCAGGAGATGACCACAGTTCCTCCGAAGACGGAGGGGTGGCGGAGAAATTTGCCTCGGGCTTCGACAGTGTCTCCATTGCCTCTGCGCCCCTGCTGGTGCCGAGCCCTGGGCCTCTGGTCCGGCTTAGGCGCTCTCCCAGCCCAGAGACGGCATCAATTGCTTCCTCCACTGCAACCCTGGTGCCAGAGACCATCTACCTACCGCCTCCTGGGTACCAGCTGGTGCCGGACTCAGAATGGACGCAACTTCACCACAAGGTGAGTGTGTATGTTCAGAGTTGAACGTGCAGGAGACTAGAAAGCTGTACAGGCTTTGGGGTGCAGACAAACATCCTCCCCCCGCCCACTTTGTGGTCTTTCGGTTGTAGCACGCCGGCTTGGTGTCGTAGTTAGGAGTGCGGACTTTGAATCTGGCGGGCTGGGTTCGATTCTGTGCTCCTCCACATACAGCCAGCTGGGTGACCCTGGGCTTATCACGGCACTGATAGTGTTGTTCTCACAGAACAGTTTCTCTCAGAGCTTTCTCAGCCCCACCTCCCTCCCAGGGTGTCTGTTGTGGGGAGAGGCAGGGAAGATTGTAAGCCGCTTTGAGACTCCTTCGGGTAGAGAAGAACCAACTCTTCCTCTGCTGGTCCGTTCTCCTGTGTAAAAAGAGCGCCAATGTTTTCATTGCCCCACAAGCTGCAAAAAGCTGCCCTCTCCCTAGGCCATCCTGCTGCTGCAAGCATTCCCATGACCCCCAGAGGGATCCTGTGCCATTCGGGTTGGGGGGGGGGGAGTCCAAAGAAGAACACTCAAAACACACCTAATCAGACCGTTGGTCTATTGAGGTCAGCATGGTCTGTTCAGATTGGCTGCGGCTTTCCTGGTTCTCAGGTGCAGGTCTTTCACCTCATGTCATTACGTGATTGTTTTTGGACTGTAGATGCCGGGAGCCTCCTGCTTGCAAAAGCATAAGGTCTTCTAAGCCCAAGGATAAGAGAAGAAGAGCTGAGTGTTTTTTACCTCGCTTTTTCACTAACCGAACGACACTTAAAGTGACTTACAATCACCTTCCCTTCCTCTCCCCACGACTGGTACCCCGGGAGGTAGGTGGGGGCCCAGAGAGCTCTGAGAGAACTGCTCACAGCTCTAAGAGAACTGTGACTGACCCCAAGTCACCCAGCTGCCTGCGTACGGAGGAGGAGCGGGGAATGAAACTCAGTTCTCCAGATCGGAGGCCGCCGCTCTTGCCCGCTCCAGAAGCTGGGGCACGGTCAGCGTGGGTCGCCCAACTTCCCTCGCTGACCCTTATTGCGGCCCTGATCCCTCCCCCTCGAGGTGCGGAAGCAGAAGGAGGCTCTCGAAAGGCTGTCCCAGGAAAAGACCAACCTGGAGGAGGTTCTGCAGCGGAGCAGCAAGGAGTGCAGCAAGCTGGTATGTGTGGGCCACCTGCTGCTCTGGGGTGGGCGAGGGGAGGCTGCTGAAACCCACCCTGGAGCCACGCCCTGACCTCACCGTCCCCCGTGACTTCTCGGCTCTTCCTTGCCACAGGTTGAGGTCCTTGGTGCTCAGGTCCACAACTCCGAGGAGCTTCTGCGGAGCCTCCAGAACTCAGTGAGCAGGAGCCAGCAGCAGACTCAGGAGCAGCTGGTGAGCGCAGTCGGTGGGCCGGGATGGGGAAGGGGGAGGGGGCTGGAGAAGGCAGGGCGGCAACCGGAGGGCGCAGCAGAACTGAGGCTTGGAAGGGAGGAAGTTGAGAGTGTTGGCTGGGAGCTGGTTTGCGTTCAAGCTCTCTTGCTGCCCCCCCCCCCCACGAAATCCATCAAGGCATTCTGCTCCTGGGCCTGTTTGTATTATTACTGTCGAATGTTCTTCTGTTACCCTGTTATCATCAGCTAGCATTATTAATGTTATCGTTATTTATATGTATCGTTCTTTGTATACTTCTCAGTTCCATGTAAACCGCCCTGAGCCTTCGGGAAGGGCAGTATATAAATGTGAATGAATGAATGAATGAAGCCCTCCCTCTACTCCTCCTGTGGAAGTCCCTGGAAAAACTGCTGGGTCGGCCTGAGGTCATGAATCCCCTTGTCTCTGCGCTAGTCCAGAGGCATGCTGCTGTTCCTCCAGCACAGCACAGGCCTTTCACTCTTGGCTAGATTTAGCATTGCTTGGGATTGCCTGGGTGGGAAGCACATGCCCACCCAGGGACCCATCATCGGGACCCCCTGCAAGGCCCATCATTGGCCATTTTAGGAGGGGTGGGTGGGCCGACAAGACCAAAGAGGGTCCCTCGCACCCGAGAAAATGCTTAACACATTTACAGAATATATTAAAAATTAATTAACTCCCACCCATTCCGGGAAGACACCCCAAGGTTTCATGAAACCCTGGCTGAGAAAGCCTGCCACACTGGCTCCCACAGGCAAGCAAAATGCACAACCGGAACTTCCCGCCAGAACCGAGAGCTGCTGTTGTCCGTGGCTACGGCGCGGCTCTGTTCCTCGACATCTCTGTGGTGCGAGGCCTCTGTGCCTCGAAAGGCAGAGCATCAACCTACCCGAGGGACTCTGATCCTTTTTGCCTCCGAGGGTTCTGATACCCCTCTCCTCCTCCCCCCCCCCAGGCTGACCTGGCCTCATCCCACAAGCGCCTGAGCTACGAAATGCATCGCCTTGGCTCGGAAAACGAGGGGATGCCCACAGCCCCTGTCCCAGGGATGGACGTGAAGATCCAGCGCTCGGCCAGCCCCCTCCAGGTGACACCGACCGGTCTTCCCCTCCCACTGGGGCGAAGAGGTGGGATTTCCATGTGGGAGGGCTGAGAACCCGCACGTCACAGACAGGGCTCTTTCCCTCGCTCGGCCAGGACTTGCAGGTCATGGTGAGCCAGCAGAGGCTGGAGGCCGAATCGCAGCTGCGGTGCGCGGAGCACCAGGCCGAACGGCTGCGGATAGAGATCATGTCCCTGCGGGAGAAGGTGGACCAGGAGGTCGTGGCCAGGTCGGGACTGCAGGGGGAGCTAGAGAGAGAGCGAGAGGAAAAAGGTAGGCGGGGAGAGAGGCCCCAGAGACGATCATAGAGGTTGGGGGCGTGCCCAGCAGGAGCAGTGGGTCTCCGACACGGTACCCGTGGGCGCCCTCTGACACCTTGCATGACACCCGTGAAGTAGTCAGGGCCACATGGGCCACAGGAGATCTGATTGGCTGTGTAGATTTTTTCAAAAAATGAAAGAAAAGTTGAGCAGCAGGCTGCGATCACAGGACCCGGAATCTCCACGGGGAGCCTGTGCATCCTCAAGAAAATATTTATTAAATAATTATGATGTTCGCTTTGAACAAGCATCCAGGCATGCAAAACTTCTGCCTGAGACGTTCAAAGAGTCCCTATTTGGGCTATGCCTCGCCATACTCCCGTATAGTAAATAAACCAAAGGACAGTGTCTTAGAATACAAGAGCACTGAATGTAGCCTGGCAAGTAGATAGGCAAGGAGTCTTTAAATATCATTTCTTGAATGAATCCCAGCGCCTGTGAGCAAGCTTTGCAGAGCTGCTGTTGGAATCATTCTGGCTGCAGAAATATTCTGCTAGAGTAAAAGACCCCATTGCATGGATTTTCAATCCTGGAAGCCCTCGAGAAAGGGTTGTGTGGTGAAATGCGTTGGGAACCATTCAAGATGACGGCTCATTCAAGAAAGGATATGTGAAGATTGAAGACTCTCTGCCTATCTACACACCACACTACATTCAGCAGACTTGTATAGGTGTCCCAGGGCCCTTTGGTTTAATTACTATTCTGTATTTTTCACTGGGTCTCTCCCTTCTGCTTCTGTAATTGTTTAGCTTCACTTCTAGACATTTTGTGGCTGGCTTTCCTTCTGGCAGTCCTTTATTTTTTGGGGGGGTTGACTCCACCAGCCTGTGTCACAGTTTAGAGGGTGCCCAGAAGCTCAGAAAGGTTGGGGGACCCCTGAACTGGAGGGACTGGAAACTGGAAGTGCTGCAGCTCAGAAACCCAGTAACCTTGCTTTGACGCTACAGTAGAATCCAGCAACGTCCGGTATCTTTCCCCTGCGATGCAAGTGATTTTTTCTCTTCTCTTTTTTTTTCTCCTTCCTGCCCTCCTTCTGGCTGGAAGAACTCTTGCAAGGTAGGCTATTTGGGCTTGTTCTTAAGACGGAGATGCCTGCATGCCTCTGAAGAGTTGGGTGTAGGGCAGCTCCCCCAAGGGATTTAACTTCCTCTTCTCCCTCCCCACCCCCAGCCTCTTTTAACAGCATCAGGAGTGAAATGGAAAGAATGCAGCAAGGACGGGATGAGGGGAAGGAAAACCAGGTAAGGGGACTGGTCATCCTTTTCGAAAGGGAGGCGGCTTCGGGAAAATGTTCTGTTTTAGTGTTTTTCAGACCTAAGATTCTGTTTGTATATTTGAACTATCGTGATCCGCCCTGAGCCTCCGAGGAAGGGCGGGATACTAATAGAATGGTAAAGAAAGATGTTTGCCTGGCCTCAGCCCTGGCTGCAGCCCGGTGGAATGAGTTGCCAGCCTTGACAGAGGAACCTCCAGGGTTTTCTAAGTCTAATCCCCTACTGAATGCAGGAAATTCACCACCTGCTCACACACAGTGAATCCAATTCCATGCCCGAATGACCTCCCCCCCTTAGAAAAAAAAGAGGAAGGATCGATCCCTGGCCAGTCAGGCCTGGAGGAAGTTCACCTTCTGATCCCAAAGTGGCAGTCAGCATCTCCCTGGGCATGCCAGAAAAGGCCACAAGAGCCAAGCTCAGACACAATCCCTTCTGCCCACCCACTCACAATCTGCCTATGGCTTTCCTGCTCTTTCCCGATGCTGTTTAAGTAAAGCCAGACATTAGGTGTTAGTAGACTTATTTTCCTTCTTTTACTGCAGGGCCAGACAGACACATCTCCCAAGAAAGAAGCCAGCAGCGCCCAGGATGGAAATCAGCTTTAGAGGGAAGGTGGGGGAGGGTCCCCCCCATCATCTCCATGGGAACCTCAGGGAAAGCAGTATGAGTTGTACACCAAAGCAGGGAAGGGGGGTCATCTCTGTCTTCCAGAGTTTGTCCAGGACTGGCTGGAACATTTCTTTTCCCTTCTCCCGATCCCTTACTCACTGGAGTCTCCGGAATGCAATAAAGGTTTTTTTGTATTTCCCTTTGGTCTCTGTCTCATTTCTTTAAGCGAGTGGATGGGTCTATATGGTAGCAGTGTTTTCTTGAGAAAATTGTAACTGAGTCTCAAGTACCCTTCAGGACTAACCATGCTTATTGGAACATCAGCTCTTGTTGGCAGAGCCCTCTTTGGTAGACGCAGGATATAAATTAAAGGATAACAACAACTTTCTCCATGAGAACTGATGTCTGTAGGCTCTGGAGATGAACTGTAATCACTATTATTATCACGGCTAGGTTGATCTATATCCCGCCCCTCACAGCATATCGAGGATCCCTGGGTCCACCTGGAGGCAGGCATCCCTAAGCAGGAGGGACCTCAGCAGTCCCCTCTCCAAAGCAGACCTTTTCTCCAGGGAAACTGACCTCTCTCGTCCGGAGACGAGCTACAATTCCAGAGGATCCCTAATATTTAAATGCAATTCATTCATTCATTCATTCATTCATTCATTCATTCATTCATTCATTCATTCATTCATTCATTCGCTTTATAAACCGCCCTGCCAGCAAGCTGGCTCGGGAAGGAGGTGCAGAACAATCACAAGAAATACAACAAAAAGTAATTGGATTAAAAAAAAAAACAGGGGAGCTCAAAGGCGAAAGCTCGGGAGACGACGATTCCTCTTTCTCTTCCTAGAGAGGAGCGGGAACCATAAAGACGGAGGGCTAGAGCGCCGGGAGTTAGGAAGGAAGACGGCGGGGAGAGAAGGCGCTCGCGAGAGCCAGCGGATATTATTCTCGGTGCGCGAGCCGGGCGTCACGTGGCTTCCGGGAGCTGCTAAGATGGCGAGCTGCGCGCTGCTGGTGGCGCGAGGCGTCGTCTTCGGCGGAATCGGTGGGTGGGAGGGAGGGAAACGGGGGGCCTCCCCCACCCCCATCCCCATCCCCCCTAGTCCCCCCACTCCGCCCGGCGCGTGACCTTCGTGCCCCCCGGCTCCCCTTCTGTGGGTCCCCGCTCAGAGGGCGCCCGCAATGCCCGCGTTGGCGGATGCCCTTGCGGGGCATTTTGGAAGCAGCCGATCCTGTTGCTCCCAGGGAGACCCAGCTGCAAAAGCACATGAACCAATGTGCGCAGAACACGCCCAGCATTGAGAAGCGGAGCCAGGGCGCTCCCCTCGCTTTGTTCCCCCCTCTGTGTTTGTGTGTGTTTGTGTGTGGGGGGGAGGTGGCTTTGCATGCTGTGCCGCCTCGAGGCGATCCTCCCTTGCAGGCGCCTATTCCTTGCCCATCCGAGGGTGCCGTTTGCTGCTTCTAGAGATGGAGGCTCCCCTTTGGTCGTTCTGCTCAGTAGCCGCTAACGGGCCTATTCTTCAAGCATTGGCCTGGGCTTTTCGGCATCGCTGTTTCTTGGGGTAGCACATTCCACTGTGGGAATTGTTGAGTAAAGGAGGCTTTAGTTTTGCCTGCCCCACCTCTACTACCCATCAACTTGATTAGGTGTTCCAACTCCCAGTCCCCTCGGCTGCCGTCTTCCGCGCCTTTTCTCCAGTTCTGCAGTATTCTGTTAACGATACAGCAGCCTAAACTGTCTTAATGTGTGTGTATGTTCAGAGTAATAGAGAACTGATGGCGTTGTGAAAATATAAAAGGCCTTAACAGAATTCTCATGTGGAATTCAGAAATTTCTGCCCTCCTCCCCCAGACAAGAAGCCACATGCTGTTGCTTATACTTATACAGCAAAATTTAAAAGTGCCAAATGGCTGCATAACTCTTTATGCCCTCTTATGCTCTTTACTATCAAAAACGTGTCATAGGAGTGGACCGTTGTAAAAGCTCATCTTGTCTTTCTCTTGCAGGCGTACGTGGCTGTCTGCCGCGATACTTGCAGGGCGTTCTTGCCACGGTAAGAACCACCCCGATTTGAGGGGGGTGTGGGCATAAAAGCTTGTTAAGAGCCTTTAGCTTTACGAAAGGGAGGTGCTAACAGGCGTTGTTATATTTGCCTGTTCTCCCTACAGCCTCAGGCCGGTCTGACTTTACACGGACAAACTATCCTTGCACGAGGGCTTGCCGTTGAAGCCAAGAAAGTCTACGTTCGGGACAAGCCCCACGTCAATATCGGGACCATCGGGCACGTCGACCATGGCAAGACCACGTTGACAGCAGCCATCACCAAAGGTGAGAGTTTGGGGGAAGGAGCTGCCTTGAGAGGATCGGATTCCTGACCTGGCCCATCCCAAGATGCAGCAGAGCATATAACCTAAACTAACCCACGGTCCCACCCACGGTTTCAGCGTTCTGCAGGGCCTGTAAAACTGAGCTCTTCTGCCAGGTCGGTGGTTGAGGCTGGGCCGCAAGGTCAATCTGGCCCCCCATAACACCTATACTACTGTAGCAGTAGCTAAGACCAACTTGCTCCCTCATTCTCCCCCCCCCCCCTTGGTTGGGTATTGGGGATGGGTTAGTTTAGGTTATATGTTTTGCCGCATCTAGGTTTATTGTGCTTATTATGATTTGTTGTTGTGATTTTAATGTATGGGGTTTTTATTGGGGTTTTATTACTGTAACCTTCGGGGGGAGGTGAGTAACAAATTTAATAATAATAATAATCTCCTCTTCCTCTCAGTTTTGGCTGAGACAGGAAGCACCCAATTCAAGAAATACGAGGAGATTGATAATGCGCCGGAAGAGAAAACACGTGGCATCACCATCAATGCCTCCCATGTAGAATATTCAACACCCAATCGCCACTATTCCCACACCGATTGTCCCGGGCATGCTGATTATGTGAAGGTGAGTGTTAGGAAATGGGATCTGAGGAAGACCTGAAAACTCACAAGCTCCTCATCTCTTCTTGTCCTCCTAGCCCAAAGACAGCCTGTTGTTTGTAACATGTATTCAAATGTGGAGGTGATTGGAAGGGTTTAATAGACCAGGAGTCCTTGGCGTAGTAGTTAAGAGCTACAAAAGAGCCGGGTTTGATTTGCCTCTCCTCCACATGCAGCCAGCTGGGTTACCTTGGGCTTGTAAGCTCTCTCAGCCTCACCAACCTCACAGGGTGCCTGTAGAGGGGAAAGGAAAAGAAAACAATTGCTTTTGAGACCCATGAGGCCTTCTGGGTGACTTTGAACTGGCTACAGTTTCTCTCAGCTTTCTCAGCCCCACTTACACCACAGAGTGTCTGCTATAAGGAGAGGAAGGGAAAGATGTTTGGAAGCTGCTTTGAGGCTCCGCATAGTGACAAGCAGGATGCAAAAACCAACTCTCCATGTCTAACCCTGGAGTCAGTTTTTCAATGGAACTGGGGTAATAAACAGCCAAAGTCTGCTAACGCTCTCTTTGTCTCCTTTAGAATATGATCACCGGGACATCCCCTCTGGATGGCTGTATCCTGGTGGTGGCTGGCACAGATGGTCAAATGCCCCAGACAAGAGAGCACCTTCTGCTCGCTAAACAGGCAAGGCTGGGGGCTGGTTGGGGACATTTTGTGTGCTCCTGAGAATACACAGGGTGCTTTTCTGAAGCACAGCTGTTACGCAGGAGGCTCATGCGGGCCTTCTCTTCTCTGTTCTCTCCCCTACCTGCCTGTTCCCCCTTCCCAGATTGGAGTGAAATACATTGTTGTGTACATCAACAAGGCCGACGCTGTCGATGACAAAGAGATGCTGGATTTGGTGGAGCTGGAGATCCGTGAGCTTCTCACCGAGTTTGGCTACAGTGGGGAATCGGTCCCTGTCATCATAGGCTCTGCTCTGTGCGCCTTGGAAGTAAGCCGCCTGCATGACGAGTCCCCCGTGATGACTTCCAGTGAATCCTTTTTCATGCTGTAACTCATCCTCTGTCCCTGTCCAGTTAGGTGTAGTGGTTAGGAGTGCGGACTTCTAATCTGGCATGCCGGGTTTGATTCCCCGCTCCCCCACATGCAGCCAGCTGGGTGACCTTGGGCTCGCCTTGGCACTGATAAAACTGTTCTGACTGAGCAGGAATATCAGGGCTCTCTCAGCATCACCTACCTCACAGGGTGTCTGTTGTGGGCAGAGGAAAGGGAAGGTGACTGTGAGCCACTTTGAGCCTCCTTCGGGTAGAGAAAAGCGGCATATAAGAACCAACTCATCTCCTTCTTCCCTTGCAGCACCGGGACCCAGAGCTGGGCTTGAATTCTATATTGAAGCTGCTGGATACAGTGGACACCTACATCCCCTTGCCAGAGCGGGAGCTTGACAAACCTTACCTGCTTCCCATAGAGCACACTTACTCCATACCAGGTGCTTGCCTCGTGTCCATATGCTGGCCCTTGTTTCAGGGGAGAGGCCCCCAAGTGGACGTCGGCTAGCTTTCTGTGGGTGGACAGACGTCGTGACCCGCGGTTGATTCCGCTTCAGACCCGGTTCTTTTGTTCTTGTTTTTCTAGGCCGGGGCACCGTGGTGACGGGCTCCCTTGTACGTGGTGTGGTTAAGAAAGGGGACGAGTGTGAATTCGTGGGGCACAATCGGAGCATGCGCTCGGTGGTCACCGGTGAGTCTTGCCCACTTCATGGCGTCCTGTCACCACCCCCCCCCGGTCACCCAATCTATAAATTCGATTCCGTTTCCCTGATGGCGGAGTGGTCCAAATACGCTTGTGCTTCTGAGGAGCCAGTTTGGTGTCGTGGTTAGGAGTGCGGACTTCTAATCTGGCATGCCGGGTTCGATTCTGCACTCCCCCATGTGCAGCCAGCTGGGTGACCTTGGGCTCATCAGGGCGCTGATAAAACTGTTCTGACTGGGCAGTGATATCAGGGCTCTCTCAGCCTCACCCACCCCACAGGGTGTCTGTTGTGGGGAGAGGAAAGAGAAGGCGACTGTAAGCCGCTTTGAGACTCCTTTGGGTAGAGAAAAGTGGCATATAAGAACCAACTCTTCTTCTCTTCTTCATAAGAAAACAGTTCCCGCAGCAAAAAAGTAAAGGGGAGAGACATCATAGAGAGGCCTTTTCCAATCTTTTATCCCCAGCGGAACCCCAGAGGTTCTGACATGCTCTTCCAGAGAAGCGGGATCCAGCCAATCATTTACTGTTTTCGTTGGGGAGAAAAAGACTAGGCCTGTAGCGCAACAGGGGAAGTGGGCCCCATTGATAGCTAGTGATGTCAGTAGCCATCCAAACATCTGGGAAAGGCTGTGTAACTGCTGGGGAGCTCTCTCAAAACCCCAGGGGTCCCCAGTAGAGAGTGTTCACAAAGGGCAATGCTTTTTCTCTCACCTTCAGGTGTGGAGATGTTCCACAAACAACTGGATCGGGCAGAGGCCGGTGACAACCTTGGTGCTTTAATTCGTGGGCTGAAGCGGGAGGACGTACGGCGGGGGATGGTCATGTGCAAGCCGGGATCCATCCAGCCACACCAGAAGGTTGAGGCTCAGGTGAGCTGGGGCAGGTCGGTGGGTTTTTGCTGTGAGCGATCGTGCTTGGGAATGGGAACTTTCTTACATTAGAGGAGTTAGATGCAGCAAGGGGCAGCGGTTAAGATCAGCGGCTTCTAATCTGGTGAGCCGGGTTTGATTCCCCCACATACAGCCAGCTGGGTGACTTTGGGCTCGCTACAGCGCTGATAAAGCTGTTCTGGCCGAGCAGGAATATGGGGGCTCTCTCGGCCTCACCCACTTCACAGGGCGTCTGTTGTGGGGAGAGGAAAGGGAAGGCAATTGGTAAGCCCCTTTGAGACTCCCAGTGGAGAAAAGCAGCAAATGAAGAAATGTGAAGAGATGTGGGTTCTAACTGGCCAGCCTGGCAAAGTGGGTCGATGTAGCCTGTTCCTTACTGCAGGTGTCCTACAATAGTCCCTTGTAAGCTACATGCCACTTCCTTCTCTTTAGGTTTACATCCTGAGCAAAGAGGAGGGTGGACGTCATAAGTCATTTGTTTCGAATTTCACACCGGTCATGTTTTCTCTGACCTGGGACATGGCCTGCCGCCTGGAGCTGCCTGCCGGGAAGGTGTGTGTTTCTCCTTGCTGTACAGTTCTCCCCCTTCCTCGAGTCTTGCTAGGAACTTCTCTTTCAGCAGGCAGGCTCACTTGGAGGGTCAGTAATCGCAGTATTGTGTTTCTTTTCTCCGTCTTCCACAGGAGTTGGTTATGCCAGGAGAAGACACCTCCCTGACGATGGTGTTGCGAAGCCCCATGGTCTTGGAGGTGGGGCAGCGGTTCACACTGCGAGAAGGACACAAAACTATCGGCACCGGAGTGGTGACAAATATATTGCCGATGACTCAAGCAGATAAAGACAGGTGGGAAATCTAAGAGTTACGTCTTCTGCCAGTATGTTTCGGGAAACTGTTTCCTCTTGGCAAAGGGCACGAAACCAGAAGTAAAGATTGTCGGGCGGCAAAGAGATGGGGGCGTCGTCTCAAAGAATACTTTTCATGTCAGCCTTGGTAGAAAATGTCGATACTCCCTACCCCCAGCCTCGGAGGGGATGTTAAATGCGTCTGTTTTGCTTGGTCCGGTTTATTTCAGAGGGGAAAGCTGGGTAAATAAAAGACTGTACAGCTGATCTAAAGTCCTTTTTTAAAGTGTCCAACGGGTGTTATTTGTGATGCAGTTGTGTCTCGGGGTAAGCTGTTACTGGCTCATCAGTCAAAAGGGGGCAGGGCCCCGAACTTTGGAAGGGGTAAAAACTGTTTCCAGTTCCAAACCAGAGTCGGGGGTGCCCGCTTTGCACCTGGTAGACCCCCGATGTAGTGATTTGCGCAGTTTTCATGCAAGAAGGTTGAATACAGGATTGCTTGGGATCATGGCCCCTTTTATTTTCAACAGCATGGATAATGGCCCTAAAAACCTACAGAAATGTTAGGGAACTTTTCAGTTTTCTTACATGATCATTCCCTCAGGAACTGTAGCTGCCAGGAAAATGATTTTTTCAGAAGTCAGCTGCATAAACTACCATTAGTCAGCCAGCCCTGAATTAAAACCTCTCCCCCAATATTATCTCTGTACATAATTTTCATGCAGCCCAGTCTGTAGGGTGCTTTCCCACCCCTTCCCCAGTATATGGAAAATGGCTGTGCTCATTGGAGTCAGTGCATTCCTCCCCCCACTTACTGGAGAAGTTATAAACATGTCTGGTGGGTTCAAATGAGTAGCCATGTTGGTCTGAAGGAGCACAATAAAATCAGAGTCCAGTCGCACCTTTAAGACCAACAAAGATTTATTCAAGGCGTGAGCTTAGTCTGACGAAGAGTGCTCGAAAACTCATGCCTTGAATAAATCTTTGTTGGTCTTAAAGTTGCTACTAGTAGGCACAGCCATGGGACAGCACCCTGCCAATCACTTGACTCTTAATCCACATTACAAGAAGCCTCCATTAATAAAATTGTGGATACATGACCAAAGGAGGCTATTTTGAGCAAGCCAGAGTTCTGGAAAGAAGCTTGCTGTATTTTGAGGGCCGTTCACTATACTGTGAAAGACGTTTCTCCAGAGCCAGTGATCTGCATCTCCATGCCAAATGCCCACTACTTCATGTCCCAAGTCAGTTTTGACAAAACCATCTGTTCAGTTTAAGTAAACTCTGCTTCCCTTGTACTTTCCCTTTAGGCCCACTCTATTGGCTTGTTAAGCAGTTGTGTGCACTAAATGTGTGTACAGAGCTGAGGATGAGCAGTAAGGTGGGTCTGACAGACCAGTGGTCCATTTAGTCCCGAATAGTATTTCACACAGTGGCCAACCAGTTGCCCTGAAGTCAGGAATCCTTTCCCTGGCGGATCTTTCCTCTTTTGCCCTCACTTGCAGTGAAATGCCAGAATCTAATTGAATCACTTGCTAAGATAAAGTATTTCCTTTTGTCTGTCTCAGCTTCGCTGGGGTCTTCCAGTTATGTTAGTGGCAAAAACCCTCCCTTTACTTTCTCCATGCATCTTATAAATCTCTTCTTGCTCAGTCCCCCCCCCCCCTTTGCTACAAGCTTTGTGTTCATGAAGGTCCTGTGTTTTCCAACATGACTTGTAGCATTCAACCTTTTAAAAAATGAAAACATTTCATCTTCATTAGTCACCTAGTATAACATCACGACTAGGAGAACAAGCTGTGCTTTATGCCTCTTCACCCAGTTTTCGGTACTCTGCTCTCCTCCCCCCCCTCTCTGTGGTCAACTCGAGCCATATTAAGGACTGCACTTGGAACGCCATCTAAGCGCTGCGCTGTTAATAAACTATATGTCCGAAATAACTGCAGACTTGGAAATGCAGCAGGTACAGAAACCAGGGACCCACTTCGGAAACATTCAAGTGGCTGTTCTACAGAGAGAAACCTCCACCTCACGGCCAGGGCAGCTCAAGAAGGGTTCAAGCTCCTAAACTTAAGTCTGCTCTGAAGATCATCATACCTAGCAACGTCAAGCAGTGGGCTAAGGCACAAAAATGAGCTTTTAACTGCTTCAGAGCTACACTGTTCTTATAAGCCTACTATTCCCGTGTAACTAAGGCTTCTCACACGCTTAACCCCCTTCAAAACTCAATGTAATGCATAGATCCCAATACCAGCAAAATTTAAAGTTGTACTGAACCCACCGTAACTGTTAGGGGAGGTTAATGTGGCAATTGACTTTTTTTCCCAACTCAGTCTAGCCTGCAACCTTGGCTAGACGGCTGTGACAGACTCCCCCCCCCCCCCAGGTCTCCCCTTGAAGTCCATTTGGAGACTCGAGTCAATTCAAAACACCACTTAGGTGGATGCATGTGTATCGCTCCAGTGCTGCAGTTACTCCAATCAGTTCCCATGCTCAGCTCGTTATTCTGTTGCATACAAAGAGCTTCACGGTCCGTCTTGCTATGCTCAGCCAATGACAGCTTTTCCTCAGAGCACCAGGGCCTTCTGCAGTTCCCATGCTACAAATGGGCAAAACAGATAACCCCCTGCAGACAGGCACTGTCTGCTGTGCCCTCCCTCCCCTTTAAGGAATAGCATTCCCAACAAGGGCAAAAAGGTACCCACTGTCCTGGCTTCCCCAAGTAAGAATGGAACTACTGTAGAGGGAGGTTTTGGACAGGTAAACAGGGCTGTACCATAAATAAATGGCCAGAGTTGTACTGGTAAAAGGGGTACAGACTGTGGCCTACCAAGCATGTCCTCGCCCTAGGTGGTTTCATGATTAAGAACTTGTGCTTTGTTTTAGTCCCGTTTTCAGATTTTTGCAGTCAAAACCCCGCTGTATTTATTGCACATTCAGTGTCCGGTCCTGCTGTCTTAGCACTCTTGACTCTCAGCGAGAAAGGCAGACTAGCGCTGAACTATGGTTTCTGCTGAGTTGTCATAGGTGGTCCCAGAACTGGGGACCACAGCTTCATTTCGGTCATCACCCCCAATTACCAACCACAGGGAGGAAAGCAACAAACTGGATCAACAGAGCTACTAGCAAACGGCGACTTGTTTTTGTGAACAGCTCTCGAAACCGGAATAAACCCTTCGTTGGGGACACCCAATGAGACCCCCCCTCCTCGTTCAAACTTGTCCACATGGGATCACAATGAACTGCAGTCACTCTTTAGAAAAAGGTTAGGAATCGGCCCTCCCCTCCGCACACAGTCACCCCAAGCCCAAAATTAGTTAGTTTAAAATTTTATTGGTTTTTTTTTTTTAACTTTTTAAATATTTTTACTTAATAAAAAGTCAAGGTTTGTCCGTCTGGTCATGTCCTTGTCGAGTTAATGTGGGAAAGTGGCGTTTGCTCTAAGAGCCTGAATGGAGTCATAAATAACAGAAAAGAAACCCTGCCCTTCTCCGGGCACGGGGAAGGGGCCCTGCTCCATCCCGCTGGCTGACAGCGCCCCGTATGGGCTTCACTGAACCAACGGAAAGGAAGGTGCTTGGCGAGGGGGGAGGGTCCGGACCGGGCCAGACTGCACCCCTCCAGGGGCCTCTGCCATGGGCATGTGGGCTGGGCCCAGGCGTGGGGCCAGCAACTGAGCCAAGGCTGGCTGGGGATCTCAGGTCACAAGGAGAAGTGTGGACATCAGTTCCCAGGGGGGTGGAATGGAAGCTGCTGGGAAGGATGAGACTGAACTGGAAAAAGAAGAAAGAGTCAGTGAGGCGAATGGCGGTGCAGACGGTCCAGAGTCACCATCCCTATCCAGATCTCACAACCCCAGGGAGCCCCTGCCCGAGGGGGTCTTCCCCTATTCATCGAAAGCAGTGGAGAGCATTATCCAATTGCACCCATTTCTCTCTCTGGACTCACCTTGGTGGTGCCCTATATAAGTGTATGGGGAGGGCGTGGAGGCTGAGAGAGTGGGTACACCGCTCTGGGGCACCCCTCCCTGGGGAGGCCCACCATGGGTCTGTGAGGGGTGCAGCAGCATGACCTGGGGAGCTCCAGGATGAGGGGGCGGGGCAGCTGCAATTCCAGTCTGGACGTGGGCCTGTGGAAAAAGGGGAAGTAGTTCAAGCCCATTGGCAGATCCATATTTCACATCCAGAACACAAGATTGTGGCATTTCAACAACTGCGTAGGAGCCGGTGGACGCCGTGGCAGTCCGAATCCTCAACGTGCTGGGAGATTCCACCTAGTTAGCAGCTGGTTTACGGTCCCTGGTTAATGACGGTTTGGTACATGTCTATCAAACTGGCTAAAATGTGAGATGTTCTCAAACTGGAGAGAGCCTGAGTGAAGACAAAATTAAGCCTAATGTTTAATGAGGCATGAGGTGAATGCAACTGCTACACCTGGTCTATGCAGCAGGCATATAATTGCCATGCAAGGTTATAAGAGTTACCACTGCACTGCCAGACCCACCACATGATCACAAAGCATAGTTTCCAAGGCTGGGCAAGCAACAGCATGGCCCCAGTAAGCACTATTCCTTCACAGCAAGATCTCAGCGATATTGGCTCCCCCATGACAGTAAATGAGGGAAAGCGGTCAACTGACAGCAGAGAAGGACAAAAACAACTTTAAGTGACCCTGCAAAGATAAAAATGGGCCTATACATTTGTGCTATCCTAACTTAAAGGTGAATTTTAATCCACAACTTTGCATGCTTTGTTTTTATTTAGGAACCTGCTTCAATCGCAAACATTTCCTACCTAAATATTTATTTATTATTACTATGCAGGCATTTATTCCACCCTTTCTTGGCTAACTCGGGGCCGATCACGATCTATTTAAAATCCTATAAAACAGGATTCTACACTACAAAATAAAATCTGGTTTAGATTAAAATTTCCAACATAAAACAACTCCCAATATTGCCTTTAAGATTCTTATGATGCGGGGGAGGGGATGTCTTCCCCTAAGGAAGACAGTTTGGCAGGTACATGCAAAGAGGCCAGTGAGATCAGCTGTCAAGTATCATGGGCGACGAAGAACGGCTCTGTTTTGCAAACCCTGCTGAACCACATCTAACATAGGGGGTAGTCAACCTGTGGTCCTCCAGATGCTGGCAGGGGCTCATGGGAATTGTAGTCCATGGACATCTGGAGGACCACATGTTGACTACCCCCAAAGGGCTCTGATCTCATTTGGCAGAGCTTTCTTTCCTCCAGGCTGGGGTTCCAATCAAGCTGCAGAAGACATTTAAGTTGCCAAACTACAAGCCATTTAAGCCACAGAGCCAGTTGGCCAAGAAAGAACCGAGCTGTTTACAATTTTTCAAATTTTGGCAGCAAAGGGATGCCTTGGCATAGGCAGGAGGAAGAGGATAATACTTCATCGATAGCATTTCGTAAACTACAGACGTCGTAGACTTGAACCCCTAAACCCGCTTGGGCACACACTCACCTGGGTTACATGGGCCATGTTGGTATAGCCATGCTGTAGCTGCTGGTGGGCATGGATGGCGTACACAGCCGGCTGGGGGAAGCTGCTTTGCGGAGACTGAGCACTCGGCCCTGGCGTTATGGAGGGGGGCGTAGCAGTCAGGGTGGCCGTGTGGTAAAGGTTCTGCTGCTGCTGGGCGCTGGCCAGGTGGGGCGGCTGCCCAGCCTGGTGCTGTGACAGAAAGCACAAGGGTCACGACTTCATCCCTGCAGCCTTGCGCACGACCGACTCTCAACCACATTCTCCTCCCCTCTGATGCTGCCGCACTAGTAAAGTCCAAGCCCACCATGGTGATAAGGAGTACCCCCTATGTAAAAGCACAGCATCCAGCTCATCTTAATCTTGCCGCCTTCTCCACCAAGCTCTGCTTGTGGAAAGGTGGAAAAGGGTTCTGTGGTTGCGGATCCTTCTCAGCACGGATACACGGCTGGAAAACTAGGCCAGGAAGCTCTGATATCCCCAACTATCAGGAGCAGGTTCCTCAGGGGAGAGCTGTAGTTAATTGCCTGCACTCAAAACAGAAATAAAATAAAACCCTTTCTAGACTTTCTGCTGGTGGGAGAAACCTGGTGCTTGACCCAAATGGAATAGGGTCACAGGCTGAAGTCAGTACGAGTGAAGGCCTGGACTTGGCCATCTATCGGAGGTTCTTCTCCCTGGGCAAATTCATTATGCTGTACGTTAATTTGCCCTCTCACTCCCATCTGTAAATTTAAACCAAGACTCTCAAAAGAACACAAAAGTCTGCACATTGATGTGACATTGGACTACTTTTAATCTAGGGATTGCATTATTTCTTTGATTTTTTTTGAACTTCCCTTCACATACGTCAGCTCTTAAGGGCTGGGGAAGACCGAAAGCAGCTTCACCCCTAGTGTGCTGGATTACCCTTCCGTTATGAAGTAGTAGAAGAAGAGTTGGTTCTTATATGCCACTTTTCTCTACCTGAAGGAGTCTCAAAGTGGCTTACATTTGCCTTCCCATTCCTCTCCCCACAACAGACCCTGTGTGAGGGGAGTGAGGCTGAGAGAGCCCTGATATTCCTGCTCAGTCAGAACAGCTTTATCAGTGCTGTGGCGAGCCCAAGGTCACCCAGCTGGCTGCATGTGGGGGAACAGGAAAGCAAACCCAGCTCATCAGATTAGACGCCCGTGCTCCTAACCCACTACACCGAGCTGGCTTTAGATTTTTGGGCTTTAGGTCTTCCGACAGGAGCTTGTAAGAAGACCCCTGTGCTGATCCCGGAACACAAAACCAAAATGCCAGGTAGCAAGTGCCAGACGAGCATTACATGCCTCCATCCCCCCAACAGCCAGTCATCCCCTCCCTCCCCCATCCAGTACCTGCACAGGGCTGGGGGCAGCATGTTGCGCTTGCTGTTGGTTGCCCGTGGGCGTGGTCGCTGGCTGAGGCTGATGCGGATGCAGCTGCGTGGCATGGTGGGGATACGACTGATGCACTGTGGCTGGGGAGAGAGGCAGCGAGCAGCGGTCAGCCGCGTGGAGGGAGGGAGGGAGGGAAGAGGGTGTGCAGAGCGGGTGCCAAATCCGTGCCAACTCACCGTAGAGCGTCTGGGGCGTGGGCTGCTCTGCCGGAGGGTACTGGGGAGTTGATGACGAGACAATGGCCTGGGGATGGCTGCCGGATGTCATCATACGAGGGTTGCTCTGAAGCATGGGGGCAAAGACGGGCTGGGGAGGGGGGGGGAGAGAACATGATTAGAGTAAGGAGGGGGGGGAGAAATTTCTCCACATCCCGAGCCCCGATTCTCCCCACCCCCCGGCGCACCGTAACCCTCACCTGCGAGGAATAGTGTGCCATGGGCTGCATCATGGTGGGCTGCCCCGTGAACTGCTGGGGATTGTAAGAGATGTATGAGGAATACGGCGTGGCGGCCACCAGAGGGGGGCCAGCAGCTGCTGCAGCCTGCATAATGGGGGGCGCTGAAGTCGGCTGGTGCTGGTCAGAACGCTGCGGGGGCAGGGAGCCTGTGTGGAGATAGATTTATTCATTTATTTATCATATATTTATATGCTGCCCTTCCCCTAAGGCTCAGGGGCAGCTCACACAAGTCAAAAGTGGAATACAAGTATGCAATGTAAAAAAATTGACAACTATTAAATACAGGGTGGGGGGTACACTGGATGTTCTTGCGTAACGTGAGGAGGGTTCCCCTGTTGTTCCTGCCTCTGACCTCAACCAAAGACCTGGCGGAAGAGCTCTGTTTATTAGCAGGGCCTCCGGAACTTGATAGCTCCACCAGAGCCCTCAGCTCTCCCGGGAGCTCGTTCCACCAGGGTGGGACCAGGATTGAAAAGGCCCTGGCCCGGGTCGAGGCCAGGCGTGCATCTTTGGGGCCGGGGGCCTCCAGTAGATTAGCAGCCGCAGAACTAAATGTCCTGCGGGGGGCGTAAGGAGAGAAGCGGTCCCTCAGATTGGCACGGAAGAGTAAAGCATCCCATTCAAGCGCCAACACTTTCAGAAACGTCCACTTACCTTTGGCTCGGTACTTCCCTTGCTGCCCAGGCACAGAGTTAGAAACTGGATAGGGATACATCTGGGGTGCCTGTAGAAGACGAGGCGAGCCAATTTAACTCTACGGCTGTGCCATCTTCCCCACCCCAAGCGGTAATTTCAAAAGACCAAATGTTATACAGCCCAACACACTGTTCAGAGGCAGAACCAGACAGACAAGGGGAGGCTGTCACTGAACCATCCCCTGCTGCTCACCTGCACAGCTGGGCTCATGTGGATCTGTGGGATGTACGAGATGTACTGCGGACTGTACATGCCACTCTGCCCTGGTGTAATCACTGGGATGGAGGGCGTAGAGTGGGTGCGGGGTCCTGGTGAAGTGGGCGTACTGGTTGACTTATTCTAAGTGTTCAAAAGAGGGAGGGGAGAGAGAAAAGAAAACCTATGAATTCAAAACACCAACTATCGAGATAGAATCTTTAAAAAGACCGAATTGTCTTCTGCAAGTAGTCTAGCTCCAGTCCAGCCTGGCAGCCAACTCTTACTTAAGGCATGTCTTCAGATCATCTCAGGATCCAAATCTATGAAGACTTTAGATCTCTCCCCTGTCCTTCCCCGCCACCTTTGCAAGCACAGGCAACTTCCAGGGTTTGTCCCCCCTGACTTACTCACCACAGACAGAAGCGTCTTTGAGGGGTTGAATTCCTTTGCGTTCGGGTTTAGAGTTGACTTTTTCACCTGCCTGGAGGCAGACAGAACAAGAGCAATGAGATGAGGAAACCACCAGGACGGTGCAGCAAGGCTGCATTACGCTGAGGTTCCCACTGGCGACTTACTCCGAGACAGGGCCGTCCTCCTTGTCATCCGTGTCACCTTTGCCTGGAGGGCTAGCCGTCTGGGTCTGACGTTCCATGCCCTCGCAGGGTCCCTTCTCCTCCTTATTGCTGCTCTCAGACAGCTCGAGGCTGGGCTTGGAGGATTCATCGGGCGCTTCGCACGGGCCTCCTGCCCCCACCATGGCTTCCGGGGGCTTGTCCTTCACTTTCGCTTCGAGAGACTCCTTGGGCCGGAAAGGGTCCAGTGAGGCTTCTGAGGAAGAGCTGGGCTGAAGCTGGGGAGGGAAGAAGGGGGTAAACCAACATTATGGTTATGTCCCTGTATCATCGTCCCCACAAAGGACACTTGGGCAGCCTTCCCTCACCTTGAACTGAGCTCCAAACTTGCGCAGCTCCTCCAGTTGATTCCTTTTCTGCTCATTTTGGAGTCCTAGAACAGAGCAAAAGCATCAGGACAATTGAGCAAAACGACCAAGAGTTAAGAACGTTAAATCTTAAAACAACAACAAAAAAGATATGGCATAATGAGCCACGCGGCTCATGCTCCACTTTGGGAACCCCCCCCCCCAAACCATCCTTTCAGAGACTGAGAATTTTCAAAAGGTTAATTAAGGAGTCGCAAACCTTTGCTGGCCTGTTTAACCAGGTCGGAGGGCCCCATCACTTCCAAGGTCCTGCTGGGTTCTTTGGTGGCAGAGCTAGGCACCTCTTTAACTGAAGATGAGGGGGGACAAAGAGCAGTTAGCGCCACACTCCCAAGATGCACCGCAAGGGACAAAGCAGAACCCACTTCAAAGAATCACGGCCTCCATAAGGAGTCTTACATCTAAGCCCACCAACCTTCTTAAATTGAACTTGGAAGGGTAAATGAAGCTGCCCTCTCTTTCTAAAGGTAAAGGCATCCCCTGTGCAAGCACCGGGTCATGTCTGACCCTTGAGGTGACGCCCTCTAGCGTTTTCATGGCAGACTCAATACGGGGTGGTTTGCCAGTGCCTTCCCCAGTCATTACCGTTTACCCCCCAGCAGCAAGCTGGGTACTCATTTTACCGACCTCGGAAGGCTGAGTCAACCTTGAGCCGGCTGCTGGGATCGAACTCCCAGCCTCACGGGCAGAGCTTTCAGACTGCATGTCTGCTGCCTTACCACTTTGCGCCACAGGAGGCTCTTGCCCTCTCTTTCTATCAACCAACTAAACCTAGCGGGAAAGGGGACCAACTTAATTGGGGGGAAAGGTCTGGGAACCAGAAAGTCTGGATATTCTAGGAAAGGTCAAACCACTGAGAGAAGAAGGTGTGCCTGGCTCAGTTCCTGGCAACGCTTCACCTGTGGGGTCTGCCAGACTGCCACTGGGCTAGACTTGTTTTGCCTTCCGGGAGAATACTTACCCTCAACAGCAGCTATAGGGGCAGATGTCAGGACCTTGGGCGAAGGCGGGGTTGGGGAAGCACTAGGCTCCAAGGCAGTTCTCGATTCCGAGGGTGATGTAGGGGCGGCGGGGACAGCCGACCCCACGGGGGGATCCTGGGAGGAGACTGGCACAGCCGAGACCGACTTGGGGGAACGAGGAGGATAGAGACGGCCCACTGTGTGGAAAGATATTGAGAGATGTGAATACCAGGCCCAGGAATGCCAACTTGTCATCCTGGTTGAGGGAAAATGATCATTTGGCCCCACTGTGAGCGTGGTACCTGTCGGAGATGCGGCTGAGACTTCGATGGGGCGGCTGGAAGGGGAAGACATGGTCTTGGCCCCCCGGAGGGGTCGCTGAGACTTCGGAGACATTCTGGATGGACCTATAAGGGCAGCAAATAAGCAGTAAGACAAGCACATCAAAGAGACCTGTGCTACCTGCAACTCTCCCTTGCGGAGAAAAGACAGAGTCCACCATTTACCAGCACAGTGAAAACTGGAAAAGCCATGTTAACAGGAAGAATGCCACCTCAATGGAAGAGATTTCCTCCCCCCCCCCCCCCCGAGATACCTTCTTTTTCTGGGCAGAGGAGGGACACAGGCCTTCTTGTCTCATGAGGATGGGAGCATCTAACCACTCCAGTTCCCCATTTCAAAGACCAAGAGTTCAGCCTCACCTCCGTTGATTCCTCGCTGCTCCGGAATGGAGCCAGGGCTGCTGTCGGGATGATGCCCGCTCCCGCGGGGCGGCAAAGACCCCATCCCTGGCCTCCCGCCGCGCGAGCTGCTGCAGCGCATGCCTCCTCGTGTGCTTTCTCTGACACGCTGGGGGAGCGCGATGTATTTGCCGTCTCTGGAAAGAAACAGAAAACACTGCGATGTCGCACCAGGAACCACAGCAAATTCAAAGGCACAAAAGACGTGGCAGACCCCAGAGGTGCCAGCCAAGCTTCCAGAGAGGCAAACCTCGGCACGGTTTCCCTTTATCCCAAAAGAAGCCACCTCAACCAGCAGCAAGTGACCGCTCCAGCTCCTCTATTCCTGTGAGGGTCTTTTGCTACTGGGACCAAACCCAGCCTTCCATTTTCACCCTCTTAGGCTTTTGTCGCCGTCTCACCTGGATGCCAGACTAGGGCTGTCCCTCCCCGACACTTGTCTTTGCACGGAGCTGTGCTTCTCCTCTTCTGTGCGCCCATCGTCGTTTTCCATGGCGATTCGTTGCCGGTACTGTGGGCTTGACTCAATCTCCCGAGCCAGCTGGGCAGCCCTGGCCTCTCGCTGCCGGAATTCCTCTGAATTATCTTTCTCCAGAGGGACTCTACCGCGCAGAGACAAGACACAAAAGCTGGTGAGGGAATCTTCTACCGGCTGCTCCTCTACAGATAGGACTCACAAATGCCAACCATCTTCCATGCCCAGCTTCAGGAGTTATAGATACCTCCAGCAGATACCTCCAGCAGGAGTTATAGATACCTCCAGCAATTCACGGTCTTGGCTGGCCTACACCAGGCAAGATCTGGCTGACCCTTTTCCACTACCCACACAGTGATCCTGAAGTTACGTTTCAAGCTGCAAAGGAACGTGCAATTTCCGTCAATGGCCACGGTCAATCTAAGCGAGTACCATACGTGAAAAGGTATAGGTTTTGCTAAACAGCTGTTGAATCAGAGGCAGTCTGCTGCGGCCTGCCCACATGCTTGCACTATTAGAGGCCAGGGTTAGAAAGGCTACATGCACTGAGTGTCTATTTAGTCTCTCAAGTGATACACAGCCTATAGAATCATAAGAGTTGTGGAAGGGACCTCCAACCCACTGCACAATGCAACCTACCTCCCGGCAAGCACGGCGTGGGCATCAGGAGAGGAAGTTAAGGACTAGCAGTTCCTTATTAGGGCTTGGGGAGACTGCAACATACTCTGACAAGGCACACTTTTGTGACTACACTGTTGATTGCAACACAGATGAAAAGCTTATAACATAGCTAGCTTGCTATCCATGTAAATCCCTTGCCTCTGATTTTCCTGCACACCTCTCAGTTATGGATATGGAAAAACTGATCTTTCGGGGGGGGGAGCTGGAAATTTTAGCCCACACCCCATGCATATGCTACTAAGTAGGCAAGGATAAATTCAAATGGATAGCCGTGTTGGTCTGGAGTAGCACAACAAAAATTTGAGTCTGATGGCACCTTTGAGACAAAGATTTATTCAAGGCAGGAGCTTTCATGTGCATGCATGCTTCCTCAGACAATGGAACAGGGATCATAAAAGCACAGATATAAGGAGGCTTTAAATTAGGAGCAACAGCAACGCAACATCCTAAATATGCAGCATGATAATTCCTTGCTAGAAAAGTAAGCCCAGTCCTTTGGGTTCAATTGTCATTTGCAAAAACATTGGGGGAATAAAACGGTTAAGGTTAGTGATTAACGGCAGACACTTGACCAGTTGTGAAAAGCAGCAATTATGGCAGACTTGTTGCTAGCCCCATCGACCTCCACCTGTACTCTGATAATCCCTGTTCCATTGCCTGTGGAAGTGTGCACACACATGAAAGCTCGCACCTTGAATAAATCTTTGTTGGCCTTAAAAGGTGCCACTGGACTCAAATTTTGTTAGGCAAGGATAAGTAACTCTTTCACATTTAAGCTAAGATTCTCTTCTACCATCAAAACCCTGGCCATCAAAAACACTCGCACATCATTTTTTTAAAATTGAAAACAAAACACACCTCAGTAAACAGAAATCAGAAAGGTACAGAACCAGTTGGGGGCTTCAATAGGACAAGGCCAGCATACTGAACAAACTTTGTCAATCTGTCTATTAGCTTTCCCTCAGCTTCTCATTTTTACTCACTGCTCGTTACGTGCAGCAACTTAAAGACAAATGCATGTGGTGGGTGGAGAAATGACCCATCTGCTGTTCCACTGCTGTCCCCAGCATGTGGACCATCTCACCCCCCGTCCTGGGGTCCTCCAAGCCCACTCAACCCTGAAACTGTCACTCACGTGTAAGAGGAGAGGCTACTGTCATAGGTGGTCTTCACACCGTAATTTTCCTCGTTGAACTTGAACATCTCATTGGGGTCCCAGCCGTTGGACTGAAACGAGAGACAGCCGCCTTTTCAAGAATTTGAGCCCCAGCGACAGCTCGGCAAAGAACCAGACCCAAGCCAGCCAGAGCGGGACGAATTACCATGTCGGATTCCAAGTCGTAATCGTCGCTGTTCGTGTCGCCCCCTTCCCAGCGTTGTAGGACCTTCTCCTTGTGTTCTCCATTCACCTTGGAATTCATGGCGATGGCAGAATCTGTGAACTTATCTAGGATGCAGAACAAAGGAGACGGGTCTGCATGGGAAGTCCCACCCTTTCCGTTCTAGGCTTCGAGAGAAGTCACATGGATGTATTTACCTTTGGTGGCGTAGTTAAAATCTACGTTGCGGAAGTGCACAAGCATAACGTCGGCAGGCTTGAAGACCATCGTGTCCACAATATCCTCCCGCTTGGGCCCTATTGGCTGATCAGGCACCTTCTTGTGCACGGCATCCACAGCCAGATCAAACTGCAGAAATAATCCATACATCACATGCACATTGCCCACCCTGGAACTGTGAGCACAGGTGTTAAGAGCACACCGTTTCGCCGGCCCACATTCTCTAGCAGTTTGCCAAGTAACCCTTGGCTTCTCAACACCACGAGCAAAACAAGCACTCACCTTGGAGCTCAATGTTTTAAAAATGCCTTCATAAGTACTTCCGTTTTTCACCTTCACGTCGCATGTAGAACCCTGGGAAAGAAGCAAGAGAACAGAAGGAACATCAAGGGAGGGAAGTTTTTAAAGCTGGAGTTCATCACACCTATCTCTTCCCCCCGGATACCCTCGCCTACTGCAGGAAAAGAACCAGCACAGGAGATTAGAACTACGTTCTCGATTTAGCTGGAATACCATTTTGGGCAACTGATCAACATTGTTGTTTGGCTTGCAGGCAATAGCTGCACACATATCCAGAGAATATATCTAGAATATTGCTGGGGACACCCTTAAAGCTACACAAAACCAAAACAAAAAGGAAAAAGAATGCTCAAGCTAGGCTTATGTGAGTAACAAGGTTGAAGAGGTTATACCACAAGGCTTCCCACATCAACAGAAACATCATCTTTTAATGCACATTCACCTACCTATTCATCTGCCCCAAATTTTCCACCCGCCTAACTTATGTCAGAGACTCACCACAACAGCTGTCAGGAAGTGCAGCATTCGGGAATTGTTGTAGACACCCTCAAAGGCCTAAAGGTAAATAAGGGGAGGGACAAGTCTCATCAGAAAACTTGCAAACTTATATTGCTCTTTACAACTGATCTAGTGCTTCCAGCTGTTGACCATTTAGCTGCAGGAGTCCAGCACAATCAAAACAGCAATAAGAGCCGCCCTTTAACAAACTGTCTCTCACAAAGCAGCAAATTAAAAGGATTTTCCTTCTCTTTGGTTAATGCAAACAGCTTCCTCGAGCAGTCAGATGCCCTAGCCAGGGCTCTGAGGAATACGATAGCCACCAGTCCCCTGGGCAGACAGCCAGAAGTAGGGTCAAAATTCCAATATTTTCTCACCAAGTAGGTCGTAAGCAAATGCTGCCTTGGAACACATGTTCAATCCTGTTTGAATGTACCTCATATGGCTAATGGTTTATTTTCTAGTTTTACTGTCTGAACCCAGCACTAATGCCTACTGTCTAACTAGAATATTTAGCAAAACGGAAAAGGCAATCAAGGTCTTTCATCAAGAAGACATTTTGCATCATTTAATATCCCGCAGTATAGAAGACTTAATGTGCAAGAATGGCCTTGTGGCTCTAGGGCAGCCGTTCCCAACCTTTTGACCATAGAAGTACTACTGAAATATTTTTCAGACTTCGAGGTACATTTCCCCGCTATACCTCCCAGAATGAGAGGAGCCTTGTTGGCCCAAGGTTTAAATAGCCAGGGCCCCTCTCCTCCCTACCCCCTCTAGGCCCATCATTGTTTACTTTGGGAGGGAGGCAAGGCCAACCTACCGAAATAAGGATATACTTAAAAAAAATGTTTTAAAAACATTTTCGTTCCTCTTCACTTGGAGCCAGAAATGGCAATCACAGGGTGAGAGGGTTCCACACCACGATATCATTGAGGGGCCTTTGCAGTATCATATTAAACCTCAGTACTGTGGTTGGGAAACCCTGGTCTAGGGAATCTGGATTCTGTTGGACAATCAGATACTTACAGGAGACTGTGGAGGTCCTTTGCCTGTGCTCTGACCCCTGAAAAGAATTAGAGAAGTTGATATACCCTCCACACAAACATTATAGTAATAGGCTATCTTTGAACAATATCACCATTCATTATGTAAACTGCACTTGTCCTGAAGGATTCAAACTACAAATTTTTTTAAAACAAGCATTTTAAAGTGGAGAAAGCAAGGGATGGGTCTCCTAAATCCGCTATTGATCTAGTAATAGCAAGTCTTTCTTCATAGCACAGGTCAGTACAGCCTCTTGAGGTAAGCAGGCACAAAGGGTACTGCAAGAAACATCCCTCTTAACAGAGATGGACTGTAAAAGCAGCAAAATGTGTTGGTAGTTGTATGGAAAGGGTTTCTTATGGATCTTACCCACACTTAACTGTTCTGTAATCAATATTTCAATTAGGTTTACAACCGTTATTAGGTAGTTTTGTGGGAAGTCATGTCAAGCCAGGCGGCAAGTTATGTTACAGAGAGATGTCATTCTAACGGAGATAAAGAAACAAGTCAACCCAAAAGCAAAGAACCTATGCTAAATCATACCCTGGCATTTGCACTCCTGATACATCCACTCTTTTATTAAAGCTTATAGTATATATATATAGTTACAAAGCCTTTCAGAGCGTCTGATATTCTGCCATGCAACTTTCAAGGCTTGAGAATTCCCATGCCTTTTGTTGTTGTGATTCTAAAAACTGAAAGGACCATGTGTTTTGGAAGGAGTTTTCCAGCCACACAAAGTCCCTCCTAGTCTAGTTTGCACTACTCAGTTCATTACAACTGGAAATACAGCTACTTCCTTCGATGTCATACAAGCTGAACATAGGTAAGGTAATCACCTGTCAGGTATAAACTGTAAAACACCGTAAAGGTGTTTTCAGCTCAATTCTCTAGTATGTAAAAAAATGCCTGAGTTGGTGAGGACATAACTAACTTGCAGTGCCCTCGTCTATATGCGTCCAAGATAAAAGTATGTACCTTAACAAAGCAACCATTCCATCTGTAACACTCTTAAATTGTAACACATGAAGTAATTTACACATGGATTTATTAATTTACAGTCCACCTTTCTCCCCAATGGGGATGCCAATTTATTTACATCATTCTCTTTTCCTTCGTTTTAGTTTCACAACAACTCTGTGAGGTTAGGTTAGGCCAAGAATGTGTGACAGCTCTGAGGTCACAAAGAAAAGTTCCACAGCAGACTACAGATGGGAACTGGGGCACCCAGCCTGACGCTAAGCCGTACAACTACACTAGCTTTTAACACCCAAGCACAATTCTACGCACACTTGCTCAGAAGGAAGTCACAACTAAACTCTGGGAAAGGACACCAGAGGGTTGCAAGCCTTAGGCAGTTTAGAGATTAACGGATTTGCAGCAGCAAGTGCTTTTCACCTGGTGAAGTAGACTCTGGCCTACAAAAGACTCCTGCTTAACTTTTTTTTGCAAGGGACAGTCTTAGTTATACTGGGAGCTGAGTTACTGGAAGGCAAGTTACTGCACTGGGCCAAACCCAAAAGATACTGAAAGAGGCCCTGCTGTTCTTTTCCTACCCACGCTTTGCCTCTAAGCATGAGCTGCTGACTCCCACCCCATGAAATCTGGGGAAGCGTGCGTGCACACGAACGCCTATCCCTCGCTTCAAATTTGGGGGCCTGCTGCCAAGCCGCTTCCCCCACCCCTAAGGCCTCCTGGGCCGTCCTTAGCCGCCCCCCCCCCCCCGCGGAACTTTCCCAGGGAGCCTCACTCTCCGGCAGCCGCTTCCGCCGCGCTGGAGCCTCCCATGCCGGCCTGGGAATCCCATCAGCCGACCAACTCTTTCCTCCCGGCGGGGAGCGCGCGGGCACGTGCGCGCGCAGCAGCAGCATCTCTCCCTCCCTCTTCCCCCCCCCCCCCGCACCGGCGCGGCCTGGGCTCCAGGGCCCGGATGTGGGGAGCCGTTTACCTGGTGCCGCTTCCTCCAGGGGGGCCTCCCGCTCCGCTGCCGGGGGCGGCCACGGTCGCGGCTCTGCCCACTCCTCCTGCTGCTGCTGCTCCTCCCGCGGCGCCGGGGCTGAGGCTGCCGTTGGGGCTGGCGGGGGCCGGGTTGGGCTTCCGCGAAGCAGCCGCGGCCACGGCCGGGGGAGGCGGCGTGGGCGCGGCGGGCGGCGTGGGGCCCGAGGCGGGCGAGCCGGGCTGAGGCGAGGGCGGCGGCAGCGGCTGTTTCAACATGGCGGTGGAAGCGAGGACGACAGGGCCGGGCGCCGCAGTCTCAGCCCGCCGCTCCCGCCTCCTGGGACGCGCGCGAGGGCCGTTGGGCGACGGCGCGGAGGGGAGCCTGGGCGCGGGAAAGGCGCGCCGGGAGAGACGGAGGCAAGTCACGAACCGGCGGCCCACCGGCTGCCACCGCCGCCCGGCAAGAACGACGACGCGAAGCCGCCGCCGCCGCCGCGCGCACCTCCTGGCCCGGAAGGGGAAACGCGCGGGCGAAAGGCAGGCCCGAAGAGAGACGGCGTAAATCCGAAAGGGCTGGCAGGCAGTCTACGCGGAGACTCCTTCCCTCCCTCCTTCCTTCTCCTCGCGGAGGGCGCGAGGAACAAAACGCGGCGCGCAGGCCCGGCGCGGGGAGAGAGAGAGACAGACACACACACACACACACACAGGGATGAGTCCCGCGAGGCGCGCTCTTATTGGACGCCGAGCCCTGGTTCTGGAGCGCGCGCGCGCTCACCCCCGTGGTGGTTGGGCAGAAAAGGTGGTGGTGGCGGAGAAGGGAGGGGGAAGGGCGCGAGGCGAAGTCGTGGGGAGCCTCGAGGGCGCGAGCCAATCAAGAGGGAGCGGGGGAGGGGGAAGGCGGCCGCGAGGCCCGTCCCTCAAATGAGCGCGCGAGAAAGGCAGAAAGGGGGGGGGGAGAGAGAAGAAAAGAGGAGGGGGGAGAAAGTGGTGATGTTGGCGCTGAGGGGCCTCGGCCGCCAACCGGCTCAACCCGCCCCCCCTTCCTCCTTTCCTTACACTTTGGCCCGGCGGGCTTCCGTAGCTTAGCGGGAGCGTGCGTGTTTGCTGAGAGGGAGGGAGGTCTGTGTGGGGGGGAGTGGGAGGCCCGCGCGGACGAAGAATCAGCCCGGTTGCTGCACAATGAGTCCCTGCTGGAGGGCAGGGCTTCGTTCAGCGGCCGGCGCGCGCGCACGCTCTCCTTGCCGCGCACGGCCGCGGCCGGCGCGCGCACGCTTCCCGCGTGACCTCAGCCGGGGGGGGGTGCCCCTCTCGACCAATCGGGGAAAGGGAGACTGCGGGATCGGAGTCGCCGGCCAGGTTTTGCGTCTCCGGTAATGGGCTCGAGGCTTCAGTGCACATGCGTAAAGAGAGACAAAGACTCGGCCTTCCTCCTGGTTTCCTCCCGTGCCGCATGCGCGTGCGCAGAAGGGCGCGGGAGGAGGAGACGAACCGCGCATGTGCGTTACTTTTGTGAAGCTGTCTCTTAAGAATGACCAAGAATGACCGGGTGTCTTAAACTGCGCATGGGCAAGGGGTGGATGGGGCTTTTTTTCTTTCTTTTTTTTTTTGCTGAGGCGAAGAGGTCCCGGATGTTAACCTGAAGATGGCTGACCCGAAATGACCCCGATTCCTCAATGTCACATGGGTTACAGTTATAGAGAACTGAAAGTGATATAAGGGAAGTTTTAATTTCTTCAAGGCGATTTGCTCCTATTCCTTTCTTATTCTTTAGTAAACTGATTTAGGACATTTTTTATTTTGAAAAAGGACACAATCCTGCCATATCTGTTTCTGGAGACTAAAATAGGATATAGCTGTGTCATGAATAGTGACCTCCAGATTTCTGGGGGAAAGCCCCAAGATGCTGATGTGCTGGCACAATGGACTGGCAGGATCCTGGGGAGTCTGATCCTGTACATACTTGAACGTGAGTTCTGTGTCACTAGTTAATCCGTCAGAAAGCTGATGATTGCTGCTCCCCTAATGCCTAAGGTTAGAATAGTGGAACTGCCTTTGAAGACTACCCTTGGTACACATTGCTGTGGCCAGACAGTTGGCTGGAATGACTTGTAGGGGCTGTACTGTTGATTCTCAATTTGCTTCCAGAGGGCGCTGGCATTCACCTTTAAATCCCTACACAGCTTGGCATGCCTTTAGGGAGCATCTTCCCTCTTATGAACCTCTGCCACTTCATTCTGCTCATTATTGGAAGCTGTGCTTTTGTTCTCTGAGGCTAGACTGGTGGGAATCCAAAATCCTTCTTGCTTGTTTAACTCCCTCTTTGTAACACCCTCTGCTGGGTGTTTTGCTGGGTTATTTGCCTGTGTCCCTCTATCCTTGCCTTTCACCAGTTTGTTTGGTGGACGTGTGCACACATATACACACTATTATTGTTGATTTTAAGCTATACTAATTGCTGTTTTTCCTCCATGCTTTTAAAATAAAGAAAATTAATTTTTACATGCTACCCTTCCATGTCAGACTCAGGTTGGCTTCACAATAGTTTAAAATAACTGTCAATAGAATAAAGAATGAAATAAACAGATTGAATATTAAATCAATTTTAAAGTGGCTTCCTATTCAATACATACTTTTAGAGGGGGGCAAGGCACCCAGATGTTGTAGATTAGTGGGTTAGATGTGGTAGATGGGTTCTCAGGTAGGGAGGGGCCAGTATTTTAGATGTTATTTCCCTGGCCTGGCACAACAGTTCAGTCTTACAGGCTCTGCAGAACTGTTCCCAAAGGGCCCTGTCCTCTATAGGGAGAGCCCATGATCAATAGAACAGCAGTGCTGACCTGTCTAGATCGAGCTGCCTACAGAGCTCATCTGCAAGGGTGACCTGAGTCATCGCCAAGTCGGAAGCCTGACTGGAAAGGATTATGAGTCGATGCTTTGTCCAGGAAACTCTGTAGCTTTCCTGCAGTCACCTGCTCAGTCACCTTGCCCATAAATGGCAGATATGAAACTGGGTGGCAGTTGACCAGGTTGGATGGGTCCAGGTCCATTTTTTTCAAAAGTGGCCTAGCCACAGCCTCCTTTAGCCTCTCCCCAAAGGTCCCTGAAGCTACAGACAGGTAAGTAATCAATTGGAGGGGAGTTCAGATCTCCCCACTGCCATGAGGAACTCTGGTCAAGCGGTCATGTGGTTGGCCGAACAGCTGCCAGAGGCCAGTCTACCTCAGCCAAGGACAATGGACTGAAGCAGTCCAAAATAGGGCCTCCAGCTCCCTAACCATCAAAACAAGCAGTTGTCCTGGAGGAGTGACAATATTTCCTCTGCAAAGCTCACAAAAGCCTCACGGCTACTATCTAATTGTGCTGAGTGTGAGCTTGTGGAGGCTGCAAAATATTCCCCTTTCTGTGGTCTTTACTGCCATCTCATAAGCATTCCTAAGCAAACTCAATTCCATTAGTATCAAGTCTTCTTTCTGTTTGCACAGCTCCAATATATACCATGGAGCTGGCTTGGGGTGGGCTATAAACAGAATGGAAATGGAGAAATAAATTGACCAAGGTGTGGGGACTGGAGGATAAATTAGACAAGTTTTCCTCATCAAGGAGACTGTCAGTTAAGATGGGAGTGGGCACAATAGATATCTGGCTTGCCTGTTTGCTGGCTTCTCTCTTTCATGGCCTCATCAATGACCGATGAAGCTGGTGAAAGGGCTCTCAGAAGTTCAGTCCTAGACCAGCTACTTCCTGCCTTCATTCCAATGGCCTTGTCAATAGCAGTTGGAAGCTTACATTCCATTAGATTCCAGTAGACCCGTTAGCAGTGAGGATCTCTGAGTTTAAGGTGTGGTCTGCCTCAGTATATGAATTGATTCAGGGCAACTATTGCAGGAGGCTTTGGCCTCTGAGCTCTGCCTGTGGGCCTTTCAGGGGCCTTTGGTCTGGCACAGTGAGAAATGGGATGCTATAGATCAGGCTTTTGTGAAACCTCAGAGTTTCCTGATGGCCCTGGAAGAGTTTCCTGGATGGGTGGGAGCTAATTATTTATTTGTTTAAAAAATGTGTTTTTTAAAACATTTATCAGGTGATATGAAAATATATAGTCATGTCAACCCTCCCACTCCTCCCAAAGTGGCCAATGATGGACCTGGAGGTGAGTGGACAGGGGCAGGGCCCCGGGTGGGCCAGTACACAGCTCGGCTTCCCAGCCCTATTCTGCAGGATCTGTGCTACTTCTGGGGTTTCTCAACAGTAAAGCTGCTGAGAAAGGCTGCTGTAGATGAATGCTGGGTCTGATCCAGCAGGGCTCCTCTTCTACCCTTCACATTGTTTAGAATTTGGCATGGTGCTCCTTCCCCTGGCTGCAAACGCAAGAGAGATGGCCTTGCGGTCTCTTTATAACCCAACCTTTGGGGAAGGGCGGGGTGCAAACGTGGCAATGAATTATCAATTCATTAAATATTCATAATAATCAATTAAATATTAAATAAACGACACAAGTAGGGGGAGCCAGTGTTTTTTATTTTTTTTAAAGGTGGCTGAATTCCGCATTGGCTCAGCCACTCGACTCAGTACCCGGGGAAGCGCTCCAGGCGATGCTGCTACCTGGTTACCCGGGCAACCGGAGGCAGCAGCCGCCGCTGCGTCTGCGGCCGTCGGCAGGCGCAACGCCCTCGGTCGTCATAGCAACGCGCGAAGGGGGTCCCCCCACCAACAGAAAACGGAAGGCGTGTCAACGGGCGGTGACGTCACGGCCCTCCGCGGGTCTCCTCGCGAACCCTCTAGCCTTCCGCGGGGAGGCCTTCTCTTTATGGTAACTCCTTAGATTTTAAATAAATAAATAAATAAGAAAAGCCTTGCCCTTTTCCCTTTCGGCTGATGACGAAGACGGAAGTGGAAGGAAGGAAACGAAGGGGGGGGGTTACCTGCGCGAGGGGACCCGGAAGCGGAAGTGTCGCGCGAGGGCCAGGGAGAGAGGCGGACTGACAAACCCTGGCTGGAAGGGACCCCGGGCCGGGATGGTGAGTGAGTGGCTGCCTCCCCGCCCCTTCCCTCCCCCCCACGCACGGCAGGCCTCTCTCCCCCGCCTCCCCGTTCCCGAAGGGGGACGCGTTGCCCCCCCCTCGCCTGCCTTCCCCCCTTCCCAAAAACGGCTGGGAAGGCTGGAGCCCGCGAGGGTTCTTGCCAGGTTGAGCGCTGCGCGAAGCGGGTGGCGCAACCCGAAGCCGCCTCTGATAAGATGCTTCCTCGAAAGGGGCAGGGGCCCTTGGGGAGGGCCCCAAAAGGCAGAAAACCCCCTTCCCCCTTCCCTTCCTTGGATGTCTCTGCAGAGTGGATGCGTCTTTTGCACCCCTCTCTTGCTTGACCTCAGTGTGCCCCGAGTCTTGCTCCCAAGGCTCTCCCAGTGGGGCTCCCCATTTATCCTCCTGTCCCGTTCTTTCCCATCCTCCCCCTCCCTCCCCCGGATCGGTTTGTTTCTCCATTCCCGTTCTGTTTACAGCCAGATCCGCATGTAGCGGTGAGCGTGCAGTATGTTGTGGCTTTTGCACAATGAGCAGTTGTGTCTTGACTTCAAGTTAGGGTGTTTCAGGGTTTTAGAAAGAATCTGGAGGAGCTGTTGTAGGCCGGGATTCAGTTCCTATTCTTGGACTAATGACAATGACCCTTGGGTACCTCATGAGTTGGGGAGGGATGTGTTTAATTTAAACAAAAGTGCTGTGACAGCCTGAGGTGAGCCCAGAAGTGGGTACCATGTGCAATGCAGTGAGTCCAATGGCACCTTTAAGACCAACAAAGATTGTCTGAGGATGTGTGCATGTACACAAATGTGCAAATCTTGAATAAATCTTTGTTGGTCTTAAAGGTGCCATTGGACTAAAATTTTGTTGTGCTACTTCAGACCAACACAGCTACCCTCTTGAATCTACCTTTTCTGTTTCGAATGCCAGAGTTTTTAACTGGCTTGTTTTTCTTTCTTGCATGCATTCAGTCTCTGTATAATATCCCATTTGTGAGAAACACCCCTTCTTAGCCTGGTGTATAGGGTCTTTGTTTTTGTGATTCCACTGTAGTGTTTATCCTGTTCTCTACCAAAAAATGGCATGATGCTTATTTTCTACAATACTGTGATCCCACCTGAATATGCTAAATTTATGGAAAAGGAGTGCATGCTCAGGAATTACTAATAAGGGACTCGGTATTAGGTGAATCCTGAATAAGTGCATAAGCAGAACTGTGTCAGATAAAGGCCATTTCATCCAGAAGTCTTTGTAAGATTCCCAGAACCAGCAGGTGCTAGGAGAAGAGTTGTTTTTTATACCCCACTTCTCAGTACCAGCTTACTATCACCTAACCTGCCTCTCCCCGCAACAGCCACCCTGTGAGGTAGGTGGGGCTGAGAGAGCTCTGACAGAACAGCTGTGTGAGAACAGCTCCAACAGGACTGTGACGAGGTCACCCAACTGACCGCATATGGAGGAGTGGGAAATCAATCTTGGCTCTCCAGATTACAGGTTGCTGCTCTTAACCCCTACAGCAAGCTGACTCTTAAGCACTGTACCAGGCTTGTTCTGGTGACTGACCAGATGCTGCCCATTTGGTCTAGTAAAGGATGGGTCTTTTACCTTCTCGGAGGCGAGGGTCCTATTTCTCTGGATAGTGCCTGGGCTTTTGCATTGTAATTTTTCCAGAAGTCCCTACAAGGTCATAAGGTCCAGATAGATGTCTTGTTACAAGCAATCAGCTTGGGTAACATGCTCTGTTGGAGCCGTGTCATTGTACTGTTGCATTTATTGAGTACAGGTGGGGTGTTGCTGTTTTCCCTCCATGACTTTGCAGTAGCACTTTTTCAGCCTGTGGTTTCTTCAACACATGCTCATAATTTTCTCCATCTCTGTCCTGCAGGTCAGAAGGTCACTAGTGCCAGCAGCAGCCCAGTCCTGGCGCTGGGCTTGTTGTCACCTGGCCCCACCTGGGCAACCATGAACGGGAGTGCGGCGCCCCTGTCACCAGCAGGTGGAGGGGTTGCGCCAGAGCCTGCGTCTCTCCCCTCTCCTGGCTGGCGGGAATTCTGCGAGGCACATGCTCGTGCGGCTGCAGTGGACTTTGCCCGCCGGTTCCGGGCCTTTCTTGGGGAGAACCCACAGTTTGCCACGCCGGGGGCAGAAGCCGCCTTCTCTCGCCGCTTCGCCGAGCACTTCCTGGAGCATTTTGAGGCGGAGGTGAGCCGGGCCTACGCCAGCGACTCGCCCCCTCGGTGCGACATTGCTCCCTTCACTGGCTGCTCCTCGGCACGTGACCTCTCGGAGACTTGCAGCGACTCGTCGGTGGCCTCCCCTGTGGAGCCTCCACTTGGGCCGCCCTCTGGCCTCTCCAGCAGCCAGTCCCGGAGCTCCGAAGATGTCTCTTCCGTGGCCACCGTCGCAGCCACCAAACCAAAGCTGAAGAAGCGCTTCTCTCTGCGCAACGTGAGCCGCAGCGTCCGCGGCAGCATGCGCGGCATCCTGCAGTGGAAGACCTCAGTCGAGTCGTCCCCCGTCGGGGGCGAGGAGGCAGCCACTGGGGCGAACAGCAATTCCAACTCCTCGGGGGGTGGCGACTCTGAGCGATGGACTCACCGCTTTGAGCGCCTGCGACTCAACAAAGCCTCTCCAGCCGCCCCCCGCGTCGAACTGGCTAGCGTGCGGCGCGAAGGCCTGCTGAACTACATTGTGGCCGATGATGGGGCAGGCGGGGGAAGCCGGACACGCTGGCAGAAATGCCGTCTTCTCCTGCGCAAGGCAGGAAAAGGGGAGGGAGGGGAGGGTTACCTGTTGGAGTTCTACATCCCACCAAAGGTGAGCAGAGCGGGGCTTTGGACTAAGTTTGGGCAGGTATGGCGTTGGCGAGGAAAGCCCAAAGGTGCTTTGGGCTCAAAGGGCATTCCTGGCGTGGGGTCGCTTGACGGTCTGTTTTCCCTGCCTCCCTACCACCAGGCATCAAAGCCACGGGTCAGCATTGCCTGTTCCTGTGTCGCGGACGTCCGGACAACAACGCCCCTGGAAATGCCTGACAAGGAGAATACCTTTGTGCTCAAGGTCAGCAAAGAGTGGGGGCGGGGAGGGAGGGAGGAAGTAGCAGCTGTTTCCCTTGGGCCTGCTTGATGATTTGGTTTGTAGGCCTGGTTAGAACGTGTCGAAGCTCAAGGCCTTCTGGATAGATGCTCCAAAACGTGCTTCTTAAACCAGTTTAGTCATTTTGGTTTCAGTACTGTGTTTCCGTGAGCCTCTTGTGGCGCAGAGTGGTAAGGCAGCAGACATGCAGTCTGAAAGCTCTGCCCATGAGGCTGGGAGTTCGATCCCAGCAGCCGGCTCAAGGTTGACTCAACCTTCCATCCTTCTGAGGTCGGTAAAATGAGTACCCAGCTTGCTGGGGAGGTAAACGGTAATGACTGGGGAAGGCACCCCATATTGAGTCTGCCAAGAAAAAGCTGGAGGGCGTCACCCCAAGGGTCAGACATGACCCGGTGCTTGTACAGGGGATACCTTTACCTTTGCCTTTTACTGTGTTTCCAAGAATTGCAAACGTTTTGAACCAGTTGACACATTAGCGCCTCAGGAGCAGAATACCTGAAAATGGGTATCTCTTCTGCCAACATGGGCCTTTAAGCCAAGTTTTCAGGCTTCTCCTCCCAGCAGCCAATACAGGTATGCACTTCAAATTTCTCCCCATTCTCCATTTCTGACAAAATGGCATCTGCACATCCCCACATCTGCCCTTTTCCAGCACTGCCTTGTTCATTCCAAGACTGGCTGCTTTCCCTAAGCAAACTTGTTTTATCCCAGCAACTTTTTGTCATGTTTTTGGCTATTGTGGGAAATAGGGCCTATATTTCTCATAAGAGAGAAAGCCGCCAATCGGAATGTACATGGAACATCACTGAATGAGCAGCAGTGGTAGCTAGGAATCTCTTCTAGACAGGAGCATAGAAAGGTATAATTTATTGCGACAAGGATTCTCTGGTCCCTGCCGCTAGTTGTGGACTCTTCCCTACTGAAGACCAGAACAGGCAGACAGGGACTTAATTCTTGGTCTGCCTAGATAAGATCATAGTCTGTGAATTGGCCATGTCCTTTTAACTTGAGCCAGCTTGGTGCAGTGCTTAAGAGCGGGGGCTTCTAATCTGGCGAGCTGGGTTTGATTAACTGCTCCTCCATATGTAGCCATCTGGATGATCTTGGGCTAGTCACAGTCCTGTTTGAGACTATTCTCATAGAGCAGTTTCTCCCAGAGCACTCTCATGCTCACCTAAATTGCAGGGTGTCCGTTCTGGAGAGAGGAAGGCAAGGTGATTGCAAGCCACTTTGAGACTCCTTCAGGCAATGAAAAGTGGGTTATGAAAACAAACTCTTATATTTACGTTTTTGCAGCAGCACTTGAAGTACTGTAATTAAAGCTGCCATTGCCCTCCACAGTCCATTATGGAGCTTTTCATCAATTGTTTCCTGCCCTTCGCTGTGGTTCCCTCTCTCACTGACAGACGCCTCCTTTGTTTCTTCAGCTGGGTGGTTTAGGAGTCGGCGGTAGCTCTCCTCCTGGCCATTTAATATTGACAGTCTTGTTTTTCTCCTCCTTCTTCTAGCTCTCAAGTTCCTTGGAGTATATCCTTGAGACGGTGGACTCACTACAGATGCGCTCATGGCTGGCAGACATTCAGGAATGCATGGGCCTGGGGTATGTTTGTATTGAACTTCGAGAGACTAACAAAACCTGGCTGGCTTCTCCTTAAGAACAAGAGGGGCGTTTTATGGTCCTTGCCCAGTAATAATCCAAGAAGCTAAACCAAAAGTCTATCTAGTCCAAGTTCTCTTTCCGTCGGCAGCCAGCCGGAAGCCTCTAGGAAGCTCACAAGTAGAGTACGCAGGTTGATCGCTGTCCTCTGTTGTTTGCCTCTCTGCATGGAGGTTCTGTTTTTTTCCCCGTCGTGACTAATAGAACTTACTTCCGCAGAGAGAGCACTGATAGCTTGGAGCAGCCCTGCATGAACCACTCAGAGAGCATGCCCAGTCGGGAGCTTCCCATGGTGCCGAGCGAGAGCAGTGAGCAGCTTAGCCAAGGTGAGTGGCAAATTCCCCCTCCAATCCCCCGGGTGCCCTGTCCATCTTTCTTAAGACAGAATCAGTCCCCGTAGGCTTCAGGCTGCCCTCTGAAACCTGTCCCCTACCTGCAAGCTTTGTAGTGCCTGGTAACCTTTTGTCATGCAGAACTGACACATGCTATTCCCGTCTCCCTTGTCATAGTTCCCTGTCTCCCAAGCGTTATGATCCTGCCATAGGGTATGCCACTTCCTGAATGTTTATGCACTCTTGGGTATTAAACAGGAATTATAATTTGTTTAACAACTTATTGCATTAATATATATGCATACATGCACAATTTATTTTTGCTGTGTCATCTAAGATGGTTCCTGCTGTGTCATGCCATTTTAAAATGTGTTTTTTGTCCTATTCAACTTACCATTTTGCTCAAAATCAGTAGCGTGAAATGCATAGAATTCATCCGTAAAGGTTTCTTCAAACAAGTGAACACCTTCAAGTACCCTTGTTAGACAGATTGGAATCCAGAGATTATTTCTTACACTTCCAGCCTTTTTCTGGCTCCCTTAGCTGTCAGTTTAAGGGCAGCTATACTGGATAAGACCAGAATATTTAACTAGTAGAAACCCGTTCAGAAAATATGCAAAGGAAAAAAGATCAGGTATACCCAATATCTGTTAAGAAAATAACGATTTATGAAAAACCTTTATCGTTAAGCTATAATATGCTGGCAGAACCATCATGGGTTTGGGGCTTTATAACCCACGGGTAGTCAACCTGTGGTCCTCCAGATGTTCATGGACTGCAATTCCCATGAGCCCCTGCCAGCAAACGCTGGCAGGGGCTCATGGGAATTGTAGTCCATGGACATCTGGAGGACCACAAGTTTGACTACCCCTGTTATAACCTATAAGGAGGGAAAGCAAGAGGTGTTCCACAGGAGCTGGACAAGCGGAACTGCTTGCTAAGTCTGCTGATATTTCCCTGGGCACGTTGCTCGATCCAACGACTTTAAATAAATTCCATATAGAATAGCTAGAGGATCTGTTTGTTTCAAACGACTGCCTATAAGCAACTAAGAGTTTGGCCTGCCAAGAGGAGACCGCGACGGTGGGGACCGAAGGACCTGGGTGGCATTAAGAAGGGCAGACAGAGGTTTTGTCTCAAAGGCTCCAGCGATGGCTTTTCACCACTGAGCTCAGCCCTGTTGCCACACATTCTCCTCTAGTGCTGTTTAACATGGGTGCTTTAGGGATAATGGCAGTCGTCTTAGTTAGATTCCTTGACAATGGCTCTCCTCTAAACCCACGGCTGAGAGGCAGCCTTAAGGAGCCTTTGATAAAGAAAGCCTGCACGAGGCGTTCTCAGTATCCGAAACGTAGCAGCCCTTGCTTATTTGAAATGAGAGGTTGCTAGGAAACCAGGTGCCCGCCCTGATGGTGACTTGGTACCTCTGCCTGCTTGCAGGTGCCTACGGTGGGCTGATGGACCGCCCATCTGCCTCCATGTCCCCCAGCTCCGTCTCCATTGCTGCCTCGCACTTTGACTCAATGGAGCTGCTGCCTCCCGAACTGCCTCCTCGGGTGCCTATCGACGAAGGGCCATTTCCGACTGGCCTCCTCCACACAGCCTTCCCTGAAACCCCGGATGCCACAGGTAATGTGGGGTGCGCCAGCTTAGGGAAGCCCAGCAGACTCCTAAGCGGTGCCCCAATCTCCCCCGTAGAGGTCATGTGGTGCTGTGCTTTGGAAGCTGTTGGTGGTCCCTGGCCCCAGAGAGATACGCCTGGCCTTGACCCGGGCCAGGGCCTTTTTGGTCCTGGCCCCGACCTGGTGGAAAGGAGCTCCCAGGAGCCCTGACAGAGCCGGCAAAGTTCCGCAGGGCCTACAAAACAGAGCTCACCCGCCAGGTCTTTGGTTGAGGCTGGGTAGCTATAATATCTAGCTCACCCTTGTTAGTTGACTGCAGGAGATAGGAGGGATCTTGAAATAGGCTGACTAAGGAGGTGGTGAGCTCCCCCTCACTGGCAGTCTTCAAGCAAAGGTTGGATGCACACTTTTCTTGGATGCTTTAGGATGTTTTGGGCTGATCCTGCGTTGAGCAGGGGGTTGGACTAGATGGCCTGTGTGGCCCCTTCCAACTCTAGGATTCTGTGATCTCAGTATATTTTAGATGTTTGCTAGGATGGGGTTTGTAGGGATTGTATAGTTAACCCGCCTTGAGTCCAAGGAGGAAGATGGGCTGGAAATTTAACAAACAAACAAATAAAATAACAGCTTTCCAGAAAGAGTGCAGAAGGGCACCTGTGAAGGCATACAAGATCCATTTTTCCCTTCTTCTTTGATCCTCTGGAGATGACTGTGTTCCATGGTTTATCTGCTTGGGATCCAGGCCTCCTACATTATCTTCCTAGCTTCAGAGCAGAGTCTGATATGCCGGTGGCTCAAGCAGCTGCTAGGAGATGAGACGGTGGCATTCTCTGGATGGGCCATGGGTGCCTACTGCTGCTTGTATCCTTGTCTTAGGTTCCTTCCTCTTCCAAGGAGAGCCAGACCCAGGCGGGGGAAGTTTTGGCGACACAGAGCACCCGCTCTCTGAGTACCCCTGGTTCCACGGCACTCTGTCCCGTCTCAAAGCGGCCCAGCTGGTGCTTGCCGGGGGAACCAGCAGTCACGGCGTCTTCTTGGTACGGCAAAGCGAGACGCGGCGCGGCGAATACGTCCTGACGTTTAACTTCCAGGGGAAAGCCAAGGTGAGCGGCGAAACCCTGAGAGCGATCTGGAGAGACGCGCCGGGGCGGGCGAGCAGGCGGGAGCATCTCGCCCAGCAGCCTCTCACCGGGCCTTCTCCCGTCCCCAGCACCTCCGCCTCTCCCTGAACGAGGACGGCCAGTGCCGGGTTCAGCATCTCTGGTTCCAGACCATCTTCGACATGCTGGAGCACTTCCGGGTCCACCCCATCCCCCTCGAGTCGGGCGGTTCAAGCGACGTGACGCTCGTCAGCTACGTGGTCGCTTCTCAGCGGCTGCATGGTGAGAGCCGGAGGAGCAGGGCTTGGGGAGGGGAGGGGAGCAGCGCGAACATAAGCACCGAGTCCATGTCATGCTCCATTTCCCACCCATCTTCCTCCATCGTAACGCCAGGCGCCCCCTTTTCCCTGCTCCCCACAATCCAAGTCTTCCGATCCAGCCCCATACCGTATATATCTGCAACGCGTGGAGGGGGGGAGCCCTTCCGCGTCCATCTCTCTGAGCTGCTCTTCCCTCTTCCACTCCCCCCACCCCCATTTCTGACGTGGGCATCTCTGTCACAGGCCGGGACCGGGCCGGGAGCCGAGCGCCGGCGTCCGGGTTCAGTGGGGACCCTGACTCGCCCCCCAACCTCATCTCCATCCTTGCTGCCGCCTCCGCGGGTGACTGCGTGTAAGTGTGCAATAGCTGCGGGGGAGGGCCGGGCGGCGGGAGGGGGGGAGAAGGCACGGAGGTGAGAGCGTGTGTGTGTGTCACAGCCCCACGCCATAGCCCATCACTCTCCATGGGTCGTGCGAGTGTGCGGTGTCCACACCATCCGCTGTGTCATGCCATGCCAGGCAGGGCAAAGGTCCGAAGAGTGCAGGTCCTTCTTCTCAACAGCTGGGCCTTTATTGATGGTGAACGAGCAGCTTCCGTTGCCTTACAGGGACTCCTGCTAGTAGATCTGGCTGGTGGTGTCTCCTGGAGGGGTACAGAGCCCCATCGGTGTCTGCCATGTTTCCTTAGTAGCCGCATTGTGGATCTTTCATCCGGGAAAGGGGCCGTTGCTTGTAGAGCACTTGCGGCGTTGTGCAGAAACTTCAGTCCAGATAACGCTCTCGGGCAGCGACGGGGCTGGGGAAGACCCTGGAAGGCTGCTGCCAGTCGGAAGAGAGAGTGAGGTGGACCTGTGGAAGGCTGCCTCACACATTCAGAGCTTGACAGCTTTAGGCTACAGCAGTGGCCGCCCATGCAGCCTTTGTCCCTGCCCACCATTCCTGTATCCACGAGCAATCCGTGGTTGGACCTGCTGCATTCTGCACACCCAGCTGTAGCACCTTCTTCCAGCGCAAGAGGCTTTTCGGGAAACGGCGTTACCTTAGTATAACGGTCACTTTCAACCCCATGTACCCAAACTTCACAGGGTGTAATAGATCTCCTTCCATCGCCTTCCCCAGCGATCCACCAGCAAAACACGTCTGCGGCCGTTCTGAATTCCATGGCCAAAAAACGCCTTCCCTTGTTCTGCTCGGTAGTCTTTATATCAGGGGTGGGCAAACTGTGGCCCTCCAGGTGTCCATGGACTACAATTCCCCCCTCCCCCGTGAAGGCTCATGGGAATTGTAGTCCATGGACACCTGGAGGGCCACAGTTTGCCCACCGCTGCTTTATACTGTCCAATGAGGAGCTAGAAGGATTCTTGAGTAAGAGGAAAAACAAACGCAAGGCAGGCATCCCCCCAAAGGAGTTGAATCCGTGCAGCTGTCTGCTTGCGATGGAGAAAGAACAGGGAAGGAAGGGCACGCTTTGACATTGTACATGCCACTGGGGGACTGATCTTTGAGGGTTTTTCTTGAACTGGATATTGGTACTTTCTTTTTTTCTGCTGTGGAACACAGAGAGGGAAACCGACCAACCATTTATTTATTTGTTTTATTGTGCTTATAGACTGCCCTCCCTTTGCGGCTCAGGGCAGTTTCCAAGGAACGTGAAAACTACAAAGTAGATACACTATTATAGGTTTGGTAACGACAGCCATGAGTCATAACAGTGGTAACAGCAATAACGTCATTGATAACCGATAACTGAACTGTCGTATCGGCTGCAGCCCCGCAGATTAGTCTGTACTTGGTGGGTGTATCTGAGGAGGCGGGTTTCAGGGCCTAGCTTTCTACTTTTTTGGCTTTCGATAAGGTGGGCGGCAGCTTGGCCTGACCTCTACAACCTGGGCTCACCCACCCTAGCCGGATCTTGGAAGCTTAAGCAGAATTGCCCCTTATTAGGCTGTCAAATTAACCTCCTGCTGCTGCAGAACTGAGATTTGCGCGACCCCCCCCCCCAACATCTTTTACATATTGCCTGAAAGTAATACCACCCCGCCTCTCTTGCTGCCCCACCCTTTGCTAATGATCTTGTGACTTTTCCCTCCCACCCACCCTGGTCAGCACCACATCCAGTCTAATTGGGGGTCTGTTATCTGAGGGGCATCCAATATAACAGAGCAAAGCTCACTTCCGAGTTATTGGTTGCCCTTCATCCTCCAGTCCTCAGAGGCTGGTATTCTCCGGTCGGTAGCCGTCCTGGTTGTTGCTCTTTAAGTTAAACAGGTGGAAAAGCAGTCTGTTCTGGCTTTGGTGACTGGGGCTGGGGATCCCGGATGATGCCTTACGCCCTGCAGCCCTGTTCTCCACTTAACCTCCCGCCGCCCTCTCTCTGTCTGTCCGCGTCTTTTCTGTTCTCTCCGCAGAACCGAACACCTCTCGTAACCTGCCCCAGCCACCTCCGCTCCCTCCGGCTCGGCCACCTCAAGTCCCCCCCGACCGCGGACCGGCAGAGGCTGAGGGGCAGGCGGAGGAGGAGGAGGAAGAGGAGGAAGGCCTGACAGAGCTAGAGGCAGACGAGGGAGCAGCTGCACGAGGAGGGGCGACCCATCCCCTGCCGGAGGAGCCAGAAGGACGAGCCAGGGCTGTGAACAACCAGTACTCATTTGTCTGAGCCCCTTGGGCCTGGGGGTGGAGGAGAGAGACCAGCCCTCGCTGCAGCACCTTCCCCGTATCCCCAGTGGAGATCTGACCCTGTCCGTGGGTACGAGACGGGCTTGAATACCCGATAGACTTCTACACTTTTCTGGAGGCAGGGGGGGGACTTGTCTTCTTTCCTCAGCCTCCCTTCTTCCTCCTGCTTATGGAGCAAATGTCACTTCCGCTTGCCCCCCTCCCCCCGCAAAGGCACGAGACCCTCCCCCTAGTTTCGTGCTCCCGACCTGCATTGGCTCGGTATGCACTACGTTCAGCCCCGGTTGGTTGTGAAGTCATTGGCCTGCTGTCTCCCCCCCCCCCCCAAAAGGAGCAATGACTAAAACACTACATGGAAGGGTGGGGGGGAGAGAGTAAAGGTCTCCCTAGTCTCAGCTAATTGACTCCAGACACCAGTGTCTTGCCCCCCCTCCCCCCGGAACCCTTTTCTTGCTGAATGTATGGAGTCTCTGAATGTACGACCCTCTCCCTCCTCATCTCCTCTTCCGGGGGCGGTGAGAAGGGAGAGTGTGGCTCCCTCCTCTACCCAGCTTGGAAATATATTTATAGCCTTTCTCCTCGCCTCCTTTCTTCCCCCCACCCCTACCCCATTGGGGCCTGGCCACACTCTACCAAGCCCCCCCCCCCTCCAGGTAAATTTAAAGACGCTATGAATATATAGCCCTCTTCTCTCTGCTCTTGTCCCCCCCCCCCTTCCTTCTGCACCTTCTTCCCCTTAAGGTTTATTTTTCTACTGTGGACTAGTTGGACTGCTCAGGCCCTGCCCCCCCCCCCCAGTTCTCTCTCTTTTTTATTTGCTCTGAGGTACTGTTTATCTGTGTCTTTTTTGTTGTTGTTGTTTAACTTTTTTTGGGAGTTTGTATGAAAATAAAGGAAAGCATCATTTTATCTTTTTTGAAAGGGGGAAAAAGAAGGTGGGGCGGGGCAGAAGGAAAGCCCCCTGGCAACAGACCTCAGGAACTCTCTCTTCTCTTCCTATTGCCCTCCCCGTTACTCTCCGAAGAAACATCTCGGCACAGAACTCTGCCTCCAGGCGCCAGCCGGTATGGAAGGCAGAAGGGATAATACAATTAGCCGTTTATATAATGCTTGAGAGCATTCGGGCCACTTCTCTCATTAGTCCTCGCGATATATGGCCCAGAGCCGTATAGAAATCTAAATAAATTAATAACTTGGTACAGAAGAATGGGATAGAAGTATAATCCAGATGTGAAGGGTGAGGCCAAAACGGAGCAGGCTGTAAGATCAAGGCGGCGGCAGAGTTCATCAGTTAGCCATTACACTACCAGAACAGAACTGGGATTTGAGTCAGACACGGAGGGTTTTCAAACAGCCTTTGTATTCTATTTTAATAAGTGGTTTTTCCTGTCATCTCAGACAGACTCGTTTTAGTAAACAGCTTCCAGTGGAATTTATCTACCTGTTCAGACAAACCCACTTGTGTCAGGTTAGCAAGGCGTGGTTAAACCACAATTGCCCAAAACGGCTTTCTTCTGGTTTTCACCTCCCTATTTGCACCTCTGAATCACTATGGTGTGTTGCGTAAAATGCCCATAGCACTGCCTGCAATGCTGCTCCTCTCCCCACCCTTTTTTGCCATATGAGCTGTCTTTTTTGGGGGGGGGGAACATTCTAATCTGAGCGCTGTAATGCTATAGCGCCCCCATTGGAATCCATTGAACACCTCTTTTGAGTTGGTCATTTGATCCCAGTGGTGTTGCTATAGCGCTCAGCTTAGAACATTAAAAAAAACAACCTCTGAGGCAATTTGTGCAGCAAAAAAGGTGGGTGGTGGAAAGCAGTGCTCTCTGAAAAGACCATGGACCTTCAGAGATGACTCATCAGATGGTCAAGAGCCAGCTTAATGTCGTGGTTAGGAGTGCGGACTTCTAATCTAGCGAGCCGGGTTTGATTCACTGCTCCCCCACATGCAGCCAGCTGGGTGGCCTTGGGCTCGCCACAGCACTGATAAAACTGTTCTGACTGAGCAGTAATCTCTCTCATCCTCACCTTGTCTGACTCCGGTCCACAGGAAACGGGGCCCCTTGAAGGCCATAATGCTTTGGATGGATGTCCTTCCATCTCTTGTGCAGTGATGGAGCTGGAGCATGAGTCGCCTTGTGGCTCACCGTGTGGGCGCAAGCAGCATCAGCCGGATAGCAGACCTAATAAAAACTGTTGGTCCAACAAAAGTGCTGAGGAGCAGTTGGAATTCTTGGCAAATTTAGTCCGGAAGCAAGGTTACTTGGAAAGCCAGGCACCACCCAGCATTGGCCTGGATGGTGGTGTGAGGGAAATGTGGGCCATTACCGAAGGAGGGCACTGGAGGGCAGCCTCTCTCAACTGTTTCACCGTCAAGAGCCCCCTGAAACATTCCTCAGGCTTTGAGCAACTCCAGATGTGATGCCATCGGGCAGAATATGCTTGGGAAGCAAAGCTGGGTACACGCCCACCCGGGGCACCTTCCCTTCCTACCCCCTCCAGGCCCGTCATTGGCCATTTTGGGAGGGGAGCTTGGGTCACCACGGCCATATATGGCCATATCACCTGATAAATGTTTAGCAATTTTAAAAAAATTAATAATGGACCGCGCATCGCCTTGACATCAGCTAAGCTACCTCGAGTTTCTGGAGAAGGAATCCAGAGGCAAGCCTTGATGAAATGACCTGGTGGCTATAAAGCACCTCCGACGATTCTGTGACCTCCTGCACAGTGGTTGATACCGAACATATTTAATATCGGAGAGACTATTTGCACCAACCTGCTCCCTTACCTTGGCCTGTCGGTGTACTCTCATTTCACAGACAGGGGAAAAGCCCCCCCCCCTCCCGGTTGTGAAGATCTGTCGCCAGGGTTGCGTCCGAATTCTCCCTTCCTGGGAACACAAACCTGTGAAGCTGCAGGAAGTAAACCTTCAGTTTCCCACTGTTAAAATCATCTGAAGGTGGGAGGTTATTCTCTTAATGTGTGCGCATACAAGCTCCGTTGCCTGCCCTATCAATGTGCTGCTTCGGAATCCATCAGTACGTAGGTGGGGTGGCGCTTTAGGGCATGAGATGCAGGAATGGCTGGACCATGAAGAACAGTGATTCCCAAACCTTTTCAGGTGGCAGCTCCTAGGCCACACACCCCCACACACACACAAACAAACACACCTCTTTCCTAGTGTTAGGTGTACTGCAAATATTTTAAAAAACCACTATAGTGTTTACATTTCTTTCTAGTTCAGCAGCATATATATACACACACACACAAGTTCTTTGTAGAAGTCTTTCGTAAAAATCACTGGGGAGAAAAGACAGATGGGGGAAAAGTGAGAGAAAGAGAAGCAAACAATGGAAAATCCCCTGGCCAGAGGCAAGCAGGAGAAGGCTTTTCCAGCACCCCAAAGATGGAGACTTTGAGGGAAGGGTTGCCAACCTTGGGCTATGAAATTCCTGGAGATTAGGGATGGAGTCTGGGATAGACAGTCTGAGGAAGGAAGGAGCTCAGCCGGAATATGATCCCATCCAGCCTACTTTCTGAAGCTGTCATTTCCTTCAGGAAGCTAAGCAGGGTTCGCCCTGGTCAGCCCTGGGATGGGAGACCACCAAGGAAGTCCAGGGCCACAATATCTTAGAGGCAAGCAATGGCAAGCCACCTTGGAACGTCTCTCGCTAGGAAAGTAAGACTGCTGCCCCCAAATTCCTCCCTGCCCCCCTACTGCCCCTAGTTTCTTCACCTCCCTGTCCGCAAATTCCTCCCTGCCCCCCAGATCCTTCCACTGCCCCCTGTGGGGGGGGCGTACTACCCCGTGGGAACCCTTAGCGTAGGACAAAAGTAACATCTGTTAAATATTTCTCACTAGGTTATCTTTTCACAAATCTAATGTTTGGATTTCAGTACAATTTGTGTCACAGCTGTTAGCAGCGGGTTTTCATTCCCTTATAAAATGCATTACAGGGATTCCCCCATGGTTTGCTTCGGCAGGTGCGGCCCAGCGGATGACAGGAGCAGAGAACAAGGCGAGGGGGGCAAGAAACTGTGTTGGGAAGGCGCTGGGCCTTCGTGCCGCCCGAAGGTGGCGCTGCAGATCTTTGTGGAGCCCTGCGTGGGCCGTCATAGCTGGGCAGTCAGAGCCGGAGGGGGTCACCCCTGCTGCATCTTCCCCCTCTGTCTTTCAGTCAGAAGCTGGTGCTAGTGCAAAACACCAGCAGTATGGAAGAGCCCCAAAATTCAGACACTTTAAGAAACCAGATTTGTAGCTTTGTCTCCCTGGTGTTCTAATGCTGAGTTGAGACACATTACACAGAGGGAGTTTGAACTCCCCCAGTGCTGCTGATAATGCCTCTTGGACAGAGCACGCGGTTCCCTTTTGACCACTTGGGGTGCCACAAACAAACTGGCTTTTAAACGTGTAAATTGTGTGCCCCCCTCCCCCATTTCCCAACAACATTGGTCCTGCTGTGAGAATACCTGCTATTAAGCTACAACCCCCCCCCCTGACCCCATGCTTTCCTGCTGCCTAATGGAAAATTAAAGAGACTCTTGTGGCGCAGGGTGGTAAGGCAGCCGACATGCTGTCTGAAGCTATCTGCCCATGAGGCTGGGAGTTCGATCCCAGCAGCTGGCTCAAGGTTGACTCAGCCTTCCATCCTTCTGAGGTCGGTAAAATGAGTTTACCGCCCAGCAAGCTAACGGTAATGACTGGGGAAGGCACTGGCAAACCACCCCGTATTGAGTCTGCCATGAAAACACAGGAGGGCGTCATCCCAAGGGTCAGACACGACCCGGTGCTTGCACAGGGGATGCCTTTACCTTTAATGGAAAATTATACTTGTTTTTAAAGCAAAAATATCCTGTTTTATTGTGGGTTTTTTTTTACTGTGTTACCCGCCACGAGCCAAGTGGCCTGGGAGTGGTGGGCTATAAATTAATTAATTAAACCAACCAATAGGATGGGGCAAGACTGAGCCCCACTGCTGGCCAGATCCTGCTCACAAATCCCCCCGCATTATCTGCATCTTCTCTGGCCACGAAGCCAATCTCCAACATAACCCACCACTCAGTGAAGAAATCCCCCGGATGGAATTACACGAGTGATTCGTCATGCGGTGCCCAGTGATGTATTTTCTTGGCACTCCCTTGCTTCGGAGTCCTGAGGCTAAATATTGCGAGGGTCTGCCTGGCAAGCAAACAGCTGAGTTTACCCCAGGTAGCCGGTTCACCGTCCGTGTGCGTTTTGGCTTGGCCGCATCCACCGGCTTCCCAAAGTTCTCTGAGCCTGGCAGCCTCTCCTGGCAACGGTGCAGGGGCAAACCGTCTCCTCTTTTTTTGGAAACGGGAAGCAACTGGCATCTCTTCCTCAGAACGCAGAGCCAATCTTTTCCTGTCATATGTGGAGGTCCCTGTTCTCCCCTGTCATATGTGGAGGTTTGGCCTGGCAAGACCCGGTGGTTCTTGGAAGTTCCCATTCCGTCCGCCATTTTGTGATTCCCCCTCCCCATTGGCAGCAAGAAGCTATTTTGTGATTGTCTCCAGGGCAGCCCCCCCCCCCCACATCCTTTCTCACATTGGAGACCTCTAAATCAGGAGTAGTCAACCTGTGGTCCTCCAGATGTTCATGGACTACAATTCCCATGAGCCCCTGCCATCTACCCCTGCTCTAAATTACATGTTTTGTGTCATTCTGGCGTTCTTTTAACCGCACCGACGCACGTACAATTGAGCAAATTAGGAAGGTAGCAGGGGAATAACCAATGCCTTACTTTTTTTTTGCAAGCGGTATTTGTCTCTGAATGGGTCAGCCCATATTTTGTCTGACCTAGCACCTCCCACGTATTGGGTGCTTCTAAAGCAAAAACCCGCGCCAGAGCGATCAAAATGATTTTTGTGTTGACATTGGTACATATTTGCTGATGTTGGCCTCGTTTATTATTTTCCTTCAATTCGTAGGGAATGTCAGGATTCATCCAAATTTTGAAGGAAAGGCTCCTCAATCCCTGAGAAGCCTGCTTTCCCACCAGCTCCTGCCATTTGGTCAGCAGTGGCCCACCCAAGCCTTAATAAGGACTAGAAGCCTTTTTTTTTTAAACGGGAGCTTAAACAGCAACTGTGATTCACAAAGCAACTTCTATGTTCAGCACCAAGTTCTGCATTTGTGTGGGAGGCACACATTCTTACCCAAAGCATGTTTGTTTGATCCACACACCCCACGTCCGGTTAATGTAAACCAACAAGCAGAGTTTTGGGTACCCAGACTAAGTAGCCAGACTAACAACAGCAAGTAGGCTTCCGCAGCCAGACCTATGCGCTTGTGTCTGTGTGTGTGTGTGCGCGCTTCATTGAGTAATACTTTGCATGTGGGAGAGACCTGCCTGACGTTTTTTCTCCGTCCCTATTATGTGTCTCGAACAGAATCCAATCCCATGGCCCCACCTGCCCGTCAAACCGCTCTCCATAATCTCTGTTCCTCCTCTGCCCCTGCCCATCTTAGTCTCCCTTTCCCTCCCAAAGTCTTCTCTTGAGCTCTATAATCCAGAGGCAGCAGCTGCATCTATTTTGGGCTCAAGGAGCTCCCAGCTGCTCCCCTTATAGGGTAAAAGCCGGTGCCCCAGCAGGGGACAGACACGGACACCAACTCCTTCAAGATGGATCTTGTGGCTGGGGATGGGGCGGGGGGGAGGGAGGGTGGGTGGGTGGCTGGGGGAGGTTGGGAGTGATGCTGGGGTAAGGGACCTCAGCAAACCCGGTGCCTGCGCATGGATGGGGGCGATTGCAGCGCCCGAATGTGAAAGGAGGCCAGATGAGTGGTGCCGCAAGATGAGAGGGTTTGCAATTGAATTATGTTTTCCGCAGTTGACGGGACTGCCATGTTTCCTCCTTCCTCACCAATTTGGTAAACTATAGATCTGGGTGCTCCCAAGAACTGCAGAACACAACTTCTTTCTCGACTAACATAGGAAAATGAAAGCAAGGAAAAAGAATAGATTCAGGGGTGGAGTTCCCCCCCCCCCACTCCTAATCAGGCTTCAGTTTACACTTTACTGTCTAGGTTACTACATCCGTGGCCACCAGCAGGGGATTGGGGGGCAGAGTTAAGATATACAGGTTAGGAAATTCCTGGAGGGTTGGGGTTAGTCTGGGGAGAACAGGGACCTCAGAGAGTTCCTGTGCCAAAAAGTCCACCCACCAAACCATATATTTTCTCCAGGGGAACTGATCTCTGTATTCTGTATATGTAATTCTAGGGAATCCCCAGGCCCTACCTGGAGGTTGGCATCCCTAGTGGTTGAGGTGTAACCCCCCCGAAATCACCCTGAATTGGGACTTCCTAATGGATCCCAAGATGAAGAGAGCAAGAATGTATTATAATATTTTCTCCTCAACGTGTTCTATAAAATAAACAGTCTCGGATATAAAGAAAGCGATATTAGAGCATCTTCCTTAGGCAAAAAATAAAATATTCTTAAGATGCTAGAGCTTTTCAGCAACTAAGGCATGGCAAAAAGTGGCAAAGTCATTATGAGAAAAAATACAAAGCTGTTATTCTCTGTGAAAGCACATAGGCTTGCAACCATTTAATGAAACTAGGCTGGACTTGAGTCAGAACTAACAATAAAGAGGCTGTAGCTGAGTTGTAGAATAACTGCTGGGGATGATGAAGAAGAAGAGTTGGTTCTTATATGCCACTTTTCCCTACCTGAAGGAGGCTCAAAGCGGCTTACAGTCGCCTTCCCATTCCTCTCCCCACAACAGGCACCCTGTGAGGTGGGTGAGGCTGAGAGAGCCCTGATATTCCTGCTCGGTAAGACCAGCTCTATCAGTGCCGTGGCGAGCCCAAGGTCACCCAGCTGGCTGCATGTGGGGGAGTGCAGAATCGAACCCGGCTCGCCAGATTAGAAGTCCGCACTCCTCCTAGCCACTACACCAAACTGGTTCTCTACAGGAATCTTCGTTCACTGGCAGTGGTTCTCCAAGCTCTCAGGAAAGAGAGCCTTCCTGGCACATACAGCAGTCAGAGTGTCAGTCTACGGAGACCTGGGTTCAAGTCCCACAATTTGTCATAAAAATCTTAGAGGGAAATCTTGTCAGTCTCTCCCCCTAGTCTGCATCACCGGATTAGGGCTCTTGTATCTGAAGCCACTAAAGGTTCCTTCCCAAGCAGATCTTTGCAGTGGCGATCGTTTTAACAAGAGTGCTGTTTATTCAGGCAGCTCCCAAACAGTCCAGCTAAATAGATACGGGAAAATGAAAGTAAGAGAAAAGAACTCTGGGTGCCAGAATGTGCACCCCAGGGTTGTCTACCTAGTAATTAACCTTCTCTGAACTCTTTAGAATCATAGAGTTGAAGGAACCTCCAGGGTCATCTAGTCCAACCCCCTGCAGACTGCAGGAAATTCACAACTATCTGCTCACCTACGGTGACCCCGATTTCATGCCCAGATGATGGGAGGGGGGAACCTTGTGTCCCCCCTTGAGCTTGAGGGAAGGGTTGGCAAGCAACCCTTGTAGTTGAGTCAGGCTTCACCTTGGGCATTAAAAAACCCCCAAAACTCAGGCTCAGCTCCAGCAGGAGACTTGCTTTAGGATCCACTTCCTAAATTGGGGGGTGGGGGTGAGACTCCAGCTCAGACCACATGCAGGTATTAAGATTTTTGGTTTCAAGACCAGGCCTCTCTAGGTAAACTACCAACATGAAGACACCTTTGTACGTCGGCTCTCTACTTATGCCAAAATAAGAAGAACAATTTAACGGTGGGGATTAAAAGCTAGAAGGCGAGAGCTTGTAGCCTCAAGCCGAGCAACATGCCTCTTCTGTGGGACAGAAGACTCCCCCCACAACCTAGGGTTGCCAACTTTGGGTTGGGAAATACCTGGAGACTCTGGGGGGTTGAGCTAGGAGTGCGTGGAATCTGGGGTGGGGAGAGATCTCGGTGAAATATAATGCTACGGAGTCCATCCTCCACAGAGATTGTTTCCTTCAGGGGAGCTGCTCTCTGTCCCTTAGAGATGAGTTTTAAAACCAGGTCCCACCTGGAGATTGGCATCCCTACGCACTGTCCAGCTCAATCTGGGCCCACTTACCCTTTCGAAACACAGAGCCAGCTTGGCGTAGCGGTTAGGAGCGCGGACTTCTAATCTGGCGAGCCGAGTTTGATTTCCCGCTCCCCCACATGCAGCCAACTGGGTGACCTTGGGCTTGCCACAGCACTGATAAAGCTGTTCTGACCGAGTCGTAATCTCAGGACTCTCTCAGGGGAGAGGAAGGGAAGGCAGTTGGAAGCTGCTTTGAGACTCATCTGGGTAGAGAAAAGTGGCATATAAGAACCAACTCTTCTTCAACGGGTGACGTCGATTTATCACCACCTCTCTGACTTTCTGTGCTATACATGTGTGATTCCAGTCTAATTTGGTTAAATGGTTGGCTAGGGGCTCCATCCGCTGCCCTGGCATTTAATTCCTCATACACCTGATGCTGGACTTGCCATCTTTATTTCTGGCTGGACTTGTGCACTGTAAGCCAAGACAGGCAGAAATTCAAGAGGCCCAGCTTTGCCTCCTCTATGCGACATCTCTATGCTGGGCAAACCTGCACCTGTTGGATTTTTGCGAGGAAAAAGGTAGCAAGCATAGTTGTTGTGCCTCCTGTCCCTTGCATGATTTATATTTATATTGACTTTTGCATAGAGTATCCAAGAGTCTTACGCAGGCTGCCTACTCATTAAAGGCGTAGGTCTGGGAACTGGAACAAATCAGAACAGTTTTTAATGGTTCGGATTTAGAATTCGGATTCAATCAGTAGTCAAGAGAAGAGTCCCTCTGAGTATGTGCAGAGTGCATTCCCTTGTTCAAAAAGGGATCTCAAATCAGCCTTAACATCTTTCGGGTGAGCATCTGCCAGGTAGAGATAAGAAGTACTGGGTTAAATGGGGGGTGACTCGTTCCAAGATGCTTAGGGAAATCCTCAGCAAATAGATCTGGGGCCGTCATCTTAGATGGAGATGGTGGACATGAACCAGTCGATCCCTCGGGTTTTGTAAAAAAAAATGTATCACCGTTATTCCTGTATTTGTGTAAACAGTGCAGGCTTTACTTGCTTGTTCAATTTCACACCGTAACTGTTTATTTTTCCTGTGTTGGGAAAACATGTTTTATAACAGTAAAGGAAAGACGTCCATGTTTGTTTCTCAGGGCGATTTAACTCGTGCAAAATGAGATTTCTCTCCATATTAGGAATCCAAGGGGGGGGAACAGATCTTTTGGGGAAAGGGACTGTTGAAGCTTTTTCATGGCACGGAAGTAAATAACATCCCAGGACCCTCTTTTCTCCAGGCCAGCTGACAACCCTCTCCATACTCCCTTCTCTAAACTGTGACCCGGCTTGAGTATTTCTCCCCTCTCCCCTTCCCCGTTTTACTAACTTGCAACAGCTCTCGATTTTCCACCCCTTTGGAATTCCTTCAGACTTCATTGTTCTGCTTTTTGTCTTTGTCCGTAATAATTTACACGGCCACGTTTCCCCGTATTGCTGGGGAGCCTCTTTACCTTGTCTGTGGATGGCTCAGTCATCCCCGCAGGGCCCTCCGTATAACATCAGCTCTTGAGGGAACATGTGCTAGGCATCCTTCCTCCACAGAGCCCAGGGCAGGGTACATGATTATCCCCCATGCCCCCATGGTTTAGGTTAGGATGAGAGGTGGTGGCTGACCTCCATGAACTTGGTCACTTGAACAGGGATTTGAATTGAGGTCTTGCAGGGCGCAGAAGAACAACGCTATCCGTTACACCCCCGCAGACCGACTGGCCTGAAGCGGGCTTCCTAATTCAAGGGCCTCGTGCCTTAGAGGTGATGGGCAGGCTCTCTGAAGGACCAGGCAGCTGTGAGGATGTGTGGTCCAAAGGAGCGTCTTAATCCGGCAAAAGGGGAGTTTGTAACTGATGCTGTTCCATTGGGTTTGGGGCAACTACAGAGTCCTAGGTGAGGACGGAGGGACGTCACCTCAGACCGACCAGGAACACACGACCTGTGAGGACACTTGTCGAGATGCCAGTGACAACGAGAGCTCGCTCACGCCGTTGACACTCTCCGCTCAGCTTTTGTTGGTCCCACGGTCGCCTGTGGGATTGGTACCGTGGCCTGAGGTAACCCCGTCCCTCAGCGAGAGAGGCCCAGGAGAAGGACGGTGTCAAAATTTGGGTGGGGAAACTGACCTCACCAGCTGCAGCTCCGGGCAAAGCAAGGGGAACCAAGGTCAGAAGAGAACCCCCCCCCCTCCCAGCCAGAGCCCCATAGGTCTGTGGGTGTGCATGCACAAGGGGAACAATCAATTCCAATTACAGGGAAGAGCTAATATACTCCCCTCAGTGGCAGAACAACACCCAGGTTTCCTATCACCACCCAGTGATGAAATTAGGGTTTTTAAAATAAAAAAATTGGATGTGTAATTCAAATATGGCTTCTACTGCTGGGGGCAATGTGTTCCCAGTTTTTATCCTGCACTGGTGGCATTCAGAAGTGTGCACACAGAGAGAGACTCAAACAAACTTTTGGTGTCATGCTTGAAAACCCTGTGACACAAGGTGGAGGGACGTCCACGGGACGTCCACATTTTCAGGAAGAAGAGGCATAGATGCGTGGAAAACGCAAGAACTACCCTCGATAGAAGACTGGCTGAATAAACTAGCTGACTTTGCCAAGATGGCTAAACTGACACTAATAGTCAACGGAAGAACAGAAGAGGCCTTTCAAGAACAATGGGGCCCTTAACCTGAACTATTTAAGAAAATAATACAAAAAGGATTGAAACGGGGAACTAAATGCATTAAATGAAGAGCACAACCCTCCTTTTCCCTGTACTAACAATGTAGATTGCATGTATTTCACTATAATTCTGGAAAATAAAAATAAAAATCTTAAAAAAAAAAAAAAAAGAGGCATAGATGCGGACGGGCCGAAGGTACAGAGTCTGTCCTCGCATCTCCTTGCTCTTCCTTCGCCCCCCTTCTACATCCGTCAGAATTCAGGGAACTACAAGCATCCCAGGGAATAACCCGCACCGTGCTTCCACCGTGAGGCGGCCTGGCTTAGCGGTCCTTCCCGCGCCCTCACAACAACCTTGGAATGTGGGCCCGGACCCCCGTCTCCCTCCGGAGCCCGCCTACCCGCTTCTCCGGCTCTCCCCTCTCTCCCCCCCTTTCCATTCTCTCTCGGGGCCGCTGACTTTGCCACTCTTGAAAGGTTGCAGCGGTAACCAGAGCCCAGTCGGGATGCAGCTGCCGGGCTCGTTACTGGGCCCAGGGAACTCAACACCCTCTCTCAGCGGCACATAAAATTCACGGGTTTCCCAAGCCGGCTCGTTGCATAACCTGACCCCTGATCCCTCTTGCAAACGGGCGCCTTGATCATTCCTGCTCTGAATGACTTGGCCTGAGAGACCCTGAGGACCAGCGGCCGCGCGGCTTGTGGTTTCTGCCCTCCCCTCCTCGGGATAGGGTTGCCAGCTCCTGGTTGGGAGCTCTGGAGGTTTTCTGGGGGAGGTAGAGCCTGGGAAGGGTGAGGTTTGGGGAAGGGGGGCTTCAAGGGGGCATGATGCTGTAGAGGCCATTTTCTGATGCAGATATTTTCTCCGGGGGAACTGCTCTCTGCCGCGGCTGGAGATTTGGTATAAGCCGGCTTCATATACTCGCAGTGATAGGGATACCGGTCCCCTGGTGGGACCTGGGGATCCCCCGGAATTATGGCTCATCACAGGAGATCTCCAGCTGCCCCCTGGATGTTGGCAACCTACTGTGAAGCAGGAACTAGCCATTAATTTCCCTGTCAACACGGTGTGTGTGCATCTCTTTGCTCACCCTGCTCTCCAGCATTGGCCCTGCGATCCCATTTCCTGCACCTTCCAGACAGGATTGCTGATTTGGACCCTAAATGCCTTAGGGCAAGGGTGGCCAAACTGTGGCTCTTCCAGATGCCCATGGACTACATTTCCCATAAGCCCCTGCTGTATGTGCTGACAGGGGCTCATGGGAATTGTAGTCCATGGACATCTGGAGAGTCACAGTTTGGCCACCCCTGTAGGGTTATCAGCCTCCAGGTGGGTCCTAGCATGATGTCCTATTCTGGCTGAATTCCCTCTCATCCCTAAGCTCTGCCTTCCCCAGTCACCTTCCCCAAATCTCAAGGAATCTCCCAAGCTGGACTTGGCATCCCTATGGCGTGGGCCTTGCCTTGTTTAAATGCTTCTTCTCCTGTAAGTCCCTCAGACCTATCGTAACATACAGATTGAAAGAAAGTTCCTTGTCCAAATCTGTTCCACTCTGCACATACTAGGAGACCTTTCATAAGCTATTTGCTTTGGTCCTCACACTAATATAGTAGCCCACCTTACAGGGTTGTCATTACTGAGATAATGGATGTGACAGTTCCCGAATGTCGATTGGCAACTCTTTATTTTTCATGAATTATTTCAGGTTTCCATAGGAATAGGTTTATAAATTCAGTTTTGGAAAGCATATATGGCTAATTGTCACATATTTCTTTGAACATGTAAGCCCGAAAATTATTATTTCAATTTCAGCCCAAGAGAAAGCTTTCTACAGCTAGGGATGCCAACCTCCAGGTGGGACCTGGAGATCCCCCGGTTTTAAAGTTCATTTACCGGCAACAGAGATCAGTTCCCCTGGAGAAAATGGCTGCTTCGGAGGGGGGGGGATTCCATAGCATTAGACTCCACTGAGATCCCTCCCTTCCCCAAATCCCGCCCACTCTTGGCTCCACCCCAAAGTCTACAGGTGTATCCCAACCCAGATCTGGCAACCCTATCAACAATAGGAACAAAACGTTAAACTCTGAGGCTGCTACCCCTCTGCTTTGAAAGAAGATCGTGGAGAGAAGATGTGTTTTGAAGGCCTGTTTGCGACAGGAAAGAAGTTTATATATTTAAAATAATAAGTGACTTCTGGAAAAGGGTGTGCCAAAGAAAAAATATATATGCTGGCAGGGGATCATGGGAATTGTAGTCAATGGACATCTGGAGGACCACAGGTTGACTACCCCTGACCTGGAGATCAGATATAGGCCCAGGAGATCTCCAGTCCCCACCTGTAAATTGGCAACCCTAACTGGTTGCCTGATTTGGTATTGGCCTGCTCCATGTGATCACATGATAAAGGCAAGGGATGCCAGCCTCCAGGTGGGACCTGGGGATCCCCTGGCATTATAGCTCATCTCCAGACTAGAGGAATCGGTCACCCTGGAGAAAATGGCTGCTTCAAGAGGGAGAACTCGATAGCATTTTACTCCGTTGAGGTTCCCGCCCACTCCCGTCTCCACCTCCAAAATCTCTAGGTATTTCCCAGCCCAGATCTGGCAACCACAATAAAGGCAATGGGATACACGAAATATCTGGATGAATTAAAATCAGCAGGGCACGATGGTGTATGTCCAAGGGATCCTAAAGGAGACAGCTGCACAAATCTCAGCGGCATTAATTATTATATTTGAGAACTCATGGAGGACTGGCAGGGGGCCAAGACAAACAAGAAGCACATGGACATGTTGGAAGGGGGCGCAGGAGAAGGAACGGCAATAAAGATACGGATCGGGAAAGAATACAGACAAGTCTAGGAAGATCGTGAATACCGCCCTTTATGGATTTGTGCAACTGGGGAAAGGAATGCCCTTGTAATAAAGTTGTAACGTGTGGTATAGTTGCTCTCGAATATTCGATCTTGCCAATGCTTTTTCGCCTGGACCTTGACTCTGGCCGGAGCTGCGGTTTGTCTGCAAGTGAGGCTGGGCCATAGCCCACGTTCTTCGCACCCGTGAGTGACAGCTCTCGGAAGGAGGCAAAGGAACCAGCCGTGGTGATGGCCTGAGGATGGCTATGGAGCCTGGGCATGAGACAGGTGTGGGGAGAGGGTGAATAATAGCAGGACAATGAAGCATGCCCTGGACAGAGTGCACCGGCTGGAGTGGGGGAGTGAAATGCTAAACTGGCATCGTTCTCGTTTCCTCTGGTCACTCTCAGACCACTCCCCCGTCCCCCTAGGCCGGCTGCCCCTAAATGAACTCTGGATTATGGTTTCCCATGGATATTTCTGGACTGAATTCTGGGGAAAGCCCGAGGGATGCCGCTTCTATCTCGTCAGAGACTTTACGCTTGCTGGCACCGCCTTGGAGGAAGGGGGGGGGGATCGTCTGTGCTGCACGTAGACTGTTTAAGCGGCAAGCATTTTTGGTATTAAACCAGTGTTAGTCAAAATGCAACGACAGTGCATTCAAACGAGCCTGTCTCCTCCGAACTCTGTTGGCTAGAAACGATTGGGAGTGGCTCGATGACATAATGCAGAACGTTCTTGTCACGAGAGCAGCTGAGCTTCCCCAACTCTCATTTCATACAAATATTTGTGGGAGAACAAATTTAGAGTCCAGGGGCACCTTGAAGACCAGCTAAGTTTTATTCAAGGGACGATCTTGCGTGTGCACGCGAACTTCCTCAGATATAGCACGCAAAAGCTCATCCCTTGAATAAAACATGGTTGGTCGTTAAGGTGCCCCTGGACTCTAAATTTGTTCTGCTGCTTCAGAGCAACAGGGCTACCCACTTAAATGTAATATTTGTGGGGACAGTCACAATCTGTCTGATGAGGCCCTGACCCCGGCATTAGTAATATAGCATTGATATTGTCCAGTTTGATGATCTGAACTCAGCTCCTGGTGTCAGTGGGTCCCAACCTTTTTATCACTGGGGACCACTCAACGCTTGACAATTTTACTGAGGCCTGGTGTGTGTGTGTGTGGGGGGGTAGTTTCCTCCTCTACTCTTAACCACTGCCCTAGCGCTCTCTGATCGCTATGGTAATGTTTAAACATCCCTTCAAAATAAGATACAGACACGCCACAACAATGAACATAAGGAACATTTTATTTTCATGGAAATTTTAACTCATGACAATCACAAATCAGTGGGAACCCTGAGCTTGTTTCTCTGCAACGAGATAGTCCCATCTGGGAGTGATGGGAGACAATGACACCCGAAGTGTGTTGTAAAGGGCCGGGGGGGATGAAGTAAAGGGCTGGGGGGGGGGAAGGCATCCTTCGCGGCCCACCTCCAATTAGTCGACGGACCACATGTGGTCCACGGCCCACAGGTTGGGGATCGCTAATCTAGAACTTCTGTTTGCCATTCTCTTCCTCTTTGGGAATAAGATTGAAATCATTTGCATCTAAATATGTGTTGTTTTTTTTTTACTTCACTGGTCCATAGAGCTACACATTCACCTGTCTCCAATAAACACCTTCATGTGTGCAAACTTTGGGTGGAGAAAAAGGAAGGAAGGGGGTCCCCTCTGACAATCATTCTGGGCATCATGGAGCCTACATGTGTAATTAGAGATGGGGGGTAGTAGGGGGGAGAACTGGATGAGGTTGAGCAAAGAAGCTGACTGGATTGAACCCTTTATAATTGATTATTATAATATAATCTGGGGCTTTAGCCTGCTGCCGCTTCTCTCCTTCACATGTATCTGAATCCATTTCCTCTTTGTGAGTCATCTTCACTAAATTTCATAGCTGAATTCTCAATTTCCCGTGGAACAGTAGTTCATCCACGGATTTTGCTATGCACCAAAGAAAAGGCAATATAGTTCAACGCAGCCATATTATCCTTGCATCTGTGGCTTTCTTGAGTAGCCCTTTTACTATCCAGAACTTATTTTTACAAGGTCACTTGATTATGTGTAAGTTGGACGCAACACGGCTGCAGACCTTTGCAAGTTTTGATTCCTGGCCCACGAGTGAGGACCATTATCAGATATTAAACTGCATGGTATGCCATGCACTGCTCCACGGGATTTCTAACATGGATGTTTTGGGATCGTGAGAATCACAACTGAAAGCTAACAGGTGATCTTTATCAAAGATGTCAAAACCCACTGTGTACCTTGCTGGTACCTGACAATTGCTTATCTACATGCTCTTCTAATATTTAGGATAAAGGGTTGGGTTTTTTTGTTTTCTTCATTTGTTACTCTGGGCAGAATGTAACATTTTGCACCTCTAATGAGATGGGTTCTGGGGTCACAAAAATTTATGCCATAATGAATGACTTGGCTTTGAAGAAGAAGAAGAAAGAAGGAAGGAAGAAGGAAGGAAGAAGGAAGAAGAAGAAGAAGAAGAAGAGTTGGTTCTTATATGCCGCTTTTCCCTACCCGAAGGAGGCTCAAAGCGGCTTACAGTCGCCTTCCCTTTCCTCTCCCCACAACAGACGCCCTGTGGGGTGGGTGAGGCTGAGAGAGCCCTGATATTCCTGCTCGGTCAGAGCAGCTTTATCAGCGCTGTGGCAAGTCCAAGGTCACCCAGCTGGCTGAATGTGGGGGAGTGCAGAATCGAACCCGGCTCGCCAGATTAGAAGTCTGTACTCCTAACCACTATACCAAACTGGCATCTGTCTCAACATACAGATTCACCAGAGGCCATTGCAGTAGCATCTCTACTGTAGATCAACTTGGATTTCTTCTGGGTAGCCATGTTGGTCTGAAGCAGCAGAACAAAAATGAATTATCTCCCACCCATTCAGGAAACCCCTCCAGGGCCATCAAAAACGTTCACGGAACCCTGGTTGAGAAAGCCTGCTCTAACCTAAGCTAACAACCTCAAAATAACAAATTTATTTCTATTTATAAAATATATCTATTCCTGGCAAGCTCAAACTGTATACAGTCACCAAGGTTAAAAAAAGAAAATTAAATTAGTGTGTGCGCGTGTGCGCACACACATGTTAATTTAATTTTCTTTATTTAACCTTGATGACTGTACAGTTTCTCTCTCTCTCTCTCTCTCTCTCTCTCACACACACACACACTCTCTCACACACACAAAGCATTAAAAACGCCAGTCTAAAACACATCTGTGCAAAGAAACATTCCCTTTCACACACACTCAGACTTCTCTCAAAGAATTCCATAGCCTCACCAGAAAGCTAGACTCCCCCTTCCCTTTCCTCTACCAAGACGTTTTTCCACATGTGGGGCAGACACTGAAAAAGCTGCAGTTCAACTTCTTGCAAGATGTGCCTTTGAGAAGTGGGGGGGTGCTGACAATGTACCTTTCTGGGAAGATCAAAGCTGCCAGAAATCAAGGTTATCTGTCACGTATGTGGGGCCTCAAGGACATGATGAGGTTTCAAGCTCTAGCACCTTGCAGAAGATCCAGAAAAGGAACAGGTGCCCATTAAAGCAGGGATAGTCAACCTGTGGTCCTCCAGATGTTCACGGACCACAATTCCCATGAGCCCCTGTCAGCAAACGCCCATGGGAATTGTAGTCCATGGACATCTGGAGGACCACAGGTTGACTACCCCTGCATTTTTGCCATTGTCACAGCTGGTTTATGGCGACCCATGGGGTTTTCAAGTCAAGAGATGTTCCCAAGTGGCTTGACTTGCCTGCCTCTGGGTCACAATCCTCCTCTTCCTTGGTGGTCTCCCATCCAAATATTAATCAGGCTTCCATGTTTTACACTGGTTGACATTTCCAAATTGCCTTCAAGGGCAGCCCCAGATATGACACGTTTGAGTAAGAAGAGGTCTCCCAAATACATATCTCATTCAATTTTTACCCTGTGCTAAATGCTGAACCTCAAAAAGCATGTCGTGTCCTTTGCACATTGTTGCTGCTATCACAGTCATGACAATTGTGCGTTGCTCTGTTATGGAAGTCCTTCTAGTTTACACACACACGGTGTAAGATGACGGGACGGGAGAGGCTTGCTAAAACAGGATTCAAAATCAGGACCAGATTAATCACGATGTTAAGTGTTTTACTGAGTAGGCATCCAGCCAATCAGGGCTTCCCGGTTGTAGCTGAATTATCTAGCGTCCCCCAGTGTGGAAAGGCCCCGGCTTACTCCTGGCACAGGCTTCTTAGACATTCCCCACATTTCAGAACGTGATGTCTCTCTTGCCTTCTTGCAAGGGGTGGCTGGTTTCCAACTAGAAGCAAAATGGGGGATAATATTTGCCTGATCAGACCGAAGCAGAGGATATTCTCGGGATTGCAGAAACTTTTCCGGGGAAAAACCAAGGTTAAGAATGGTCTTTGTGGCTATATTTCTGTGAAAATATAAATGAGGACGCATGAGACTGGTAGACCCAGAACAGGGAAGGGGCAAAAACAAACAAACCTTTAGGACCTAAATGGTTGAATGTCTGTGTTAACTAGACCACAAGTTTAAAAAAAAGCACATTTATTTTGTGCAACATTTTAAAAACGCATCAGAGCTAAGGAGGTCTAAGGTAGTTCAGTGCACAGAATAACTTTTCAGCAATGGCTCATAGGCTTTGTGTGGGTTTTTTAAAACGTACATGTTTTTTTTTAAGTTGTGCAAAATAAATGTTCACATATTTTTGCAACTTGCTGTCTAGTTCACACAGACATTCAACCTTGTAGGTCATAACTATTCCAGTTAGTTGTTTTAGGTTTTTTGTTCTCTGTAACATTTCTCCTCTCTTTGTTCTTTGGACCCAGAACTGGGCCTTCCGATTTATTGAACATTTTAATCCTGTTTTTCTCCCACACTGGGGACTCAGAGCAGCTTACAAAGCAACATGGACCTAATAATACAATGTAAACAAAAATATACAACCCAATGGTGGGTGTATATCTGGGTGGCAGTGGGGTGCCCACTCCTAAAGAAACCTGGATTTTTGGGGACGGGACAGGAACCCAGTGGGGTACAATGCAAAAGAACCCACCCTCCAAAACATCCGTTTTCTCCAGAGGATCTCTGTAGTCTGGAGATGAACTGTAATTCCAGGAGACCCTCCAGTCCCCAGATGCTCAGCTCAGGTCTTGTTCTGCCATCTCAGAGGCTCCCAGTTTCTCACCCTGCTTACATGGCCAAGCACAGGCTGTAAGGTGCCTGCCAAAAGGGATATCCTGTTCTTGAAACCCTCCTCCACCATTCTTAGCATCCCCACTGAGTGTGACTTTTTTGCTCTTCCCTTCTCACCGCAGTCCCCAAACCCTCATCTGTACTCCCTTGGCCTCTACAATCTCCTTCTCTGCCATCTTCCAGCTCTTTAGCAGAGAACTTTGAGGACTTCACCCTGAGCCTGGTGGAATGCTAGATTTGGGGAAAGAAAGATGAGATGTGGAACACAGTCAATTTCAGGTCCTGTATCCATAGCCTGAATCTGACTCTTGGGCTCAATCTGCACTGAGCTTTTTATCCCTGGTGACCTTGAATTTTAAAAAGTCATCTATACTTTTTTGTTAATTCGACTTCCATTCTGATATTTAGTGCTTTAAATTTTCCCTCTGCAATGTCTACGATTGATCCAATATTAAGCTCCAATATTAAGTGTAGATCTCTGCATTTTGCTGGATTAACTTCCTCCCCCTCCTTCACACCTCCAATACTGACGTAGCGAAGCAATCAGTCACTGACTGGGCAGAACATCAGTTCAAAGACTGCTTGGTTCCTGGTTTCCATTCCCTTGAAAGACTTATTTTTGCACTCATTTCTAAAGTGACTGTGCTCCAAGCCCACACTTCTGTGTGATGAGATATGCCTTTCAGATTCTTTTCCCCCTCTCATTCCTTCCCCCCAGTTGTTCAGGAAAAGAAGGGGAGGAAATAAACCTTTCTCCACCTTTGTGCTCCTTGAGTTCCGACTGGAGCTTCACGACCACCACTCCTCTCCCCCCTCTGAGCTTCCTCAATCAAGTGGGAAGGAGAGAGCAGTCACACAAGTGTAGAATGCAGTCTGTTTCAATTTGGGGGAAAGGAAGGAGGAAGAGCCAGGTTCAAATCAATCTGAATGCAGCAGGAATGACAACAGGGGGAAAATGTAAGTGCAGAACCATCATAGGCACTATTCCCTGGCAGTGGATCTTCAAGGTTTCAGATCTTTCACATCAGTGAGTTACTAATCCTTTTAACTGGAGCTGCTGGGGATTGAACCTGGGACCTTTGGCATGCCAAGCAAATGCTTTACCCCTGAAGCCTTACACACACAGACAACACAACCAGGCTGGAAGCACAACTGAACTGAGCTGTTGGTAAGGTAAAGATGAAGCGAGGGTTCAGCATCAGGTTAAAGTCAAGAATGTCACTGGAGCAGCCGTTAAGTAACCTTATCTTCCCCCCAAACCTCTACACACGCAAGGATTTGGTGTCCGTGGGCCAGAGGATTTAATGTTCCCATCAAGGAGAGAGTCTGGAGGAATCACATGTCTTGGGGTGCAGAGGCAGAGAGCAAAGGGTGGTTCAGGGAGCAGGGGAGCCAAATAGTGAGCTCTGGATGCGACCCCACCTTCTGCTGCCCATTCCTGGAATCACAGCTGAACTCCAGACTGCCTTGGAGAAAATAAATGCTTTGGGGGATGGAATCTAAAGCATTTTACCCAGCTGAGGCCCCTCCCTTCTTCAAATCCCTTCTTTCCCAGGCTCCACCCCAAACCTCAACTAATTTCCAGAGCTGGCAACTCTTCTCAGCCTTGGAATCAGGGCTGCATCTGGAGATGACTTCTTAGCTCAGTGTCCCATCCTGTCCCCACCACCGCTGCCTTGTAATGCAGGCATTCCTTCCAATTTAGTGGGGAATGTCATCCTGCGTGGACAACAGGGGTTAAGACACACTATCCTACATGCTCTAAATCAGGGGTAGTCAAACTAAGGCCCTCCAGATGTCCATGGACTACAATGCCCATGAGCCCCTGCCAGTGAATGCTGGCAGGGGCTCATGGGAATTGTAGTCCATGGATATCTGGAGGCCCACTGTTTGCCTACTCCTGCTCTAAATCAACCTTTTTCGACCTTTTGACTCCTGAAATAATTTTTCGGACTTCGAGGTGCCCCGGAAATGATGTCAGCTGGCCACGCCCCCTTCCATGCCCCCAGAAGTGACATCACTACCTGCACCTTTTGCCCTCCTTTTGCTCTCTTCGGCGTCCTTCACTGCTACTATGGCAGCCCTGCCTCGTGTAGGATGGAAAGAAGAGCAGGACAGGCCAGACCCACCCATATCTCCCCATGGACCCCCTTCAGAACTTCCACAGACCCCTGGTTTGGAATCCCCAATGCTAGATAATACCCTTCTGATTTGCTTTTGCAGCCAGGATTTTCACTGCGAAATATGAAAATCGACTTCTAAAGTACATTGAAAGTGCATTGTTCAACATGTGTGGAACTAAAGTTCCCGCTCCTCTCTCAGCCGGATGACAAGCAGAACCCCCACCCCCCCACCCCACCCCGCTCCTCCTCACCCTCTCCAAGGAAGTCCCCAGAAGTCCTCACGCTCTCAAAGCAAGCCCCTCATCATCACCTCTTCACTTGACGAGCTGACGGAGCTCCTTCGGTCTGTCGCCCGCCTTCAGGTACGCCTCTGAAAGAAGCTGTCACTTCCACACGTAGGTCAAACCTCCTGAAACGGACGTCTACAAGCGCTCAAGGAATCTGCTTTCTCTTCCAGCCCTCTCTTCCCAGAGATTCGACCAGAACTTGGGCGTTGGCTCTGAGCCCCTCCTTTTTTAGTTGAACTAGCCAAAATATTATAAAATCTGCGCAGAAGCTTTTGTGGTCCTCGGGACTCTCCATCAGGCTGACAGAAAGCTCTGGGGGAACTCAAAGGTTTGCTCTCTGCTGGGTGATTGTTGGGTTGGACCCCATGCTGAAAATGTAGACAAACAGATGCTTTTGGAATTTTTCTACAGACCAATATGGCAACCAAGAACTGTTTTCAGGCCCCTCACACTTCTTTCTCTCAGGCTACAAATCCCACAGTATAACACTTCACTTTCTTAGCCAGGTTTTTGTGAAGCCCTAGAGTTTCTTGAGAGCCTTGGCAGGGTTTCCCATATGGGTAAAGATAAAGTTAAAGGTATCCCCTGTGCAAGCACCGGTCATGTCTGACCCTTGGGATGATGTCCTCTTGCGTTTTCATGGCAGACTCAATATGGGGTGGTTTGCCAGTGCCTTCCCCAGTCATGACCGTTTACCCCCCAGCAAGCTGGGTACTGATTTTACTGACCTCGGAAGGATGGAAGGCAGAGTCAACCTTGAGCCAGCTGCTGGGATTGAACTCCCAGCCTCGTGGGCAGAGCTTTCAGACAACATTTCTGCTGCCTTACCACTCTGCTCCACAAGAGGCTCTCCCATATGGGTAGGAGATAATTAATTTTAACGTATTTTTAAAAATTGGGGTAGATTGTGATGAGGGATGGGGAATGAAGAGGATAGCCCAGTCGGAATCAATGCCATAGATAGCTCAGGAAGTATCTCGTTTCTTATTTCTGAACTGTCTATGGCAGGGGCTCATGGTAATTGTAGTCCATGGACATCTGGAGCTCTGCACCGGGATCCTAGGGCAGCCCTTTAACCACTGCACCATGTGGATGCAGACAGAAAGCTGGTTACTTTTGTATAACAGCAGCACGTTGTAAAACTTTGGTGTCTTTAGAAGTATCGGCTTTTCAGGAAACAGAATGCCACATGACTAAGGTTTATGTTATTATGCACGGGGTGGAGAGAGTTGACAAAGCGAAAGCTTTCTCCCTCTCCCCAAATGCTGAAACTTGAGGACATCCAATAAAGCTGCTGGGCAGTAGGTTCAGGACCGACAAAAGGAAATACCACTTTACACAGAGAATGATTAAAATTAGAGGATAAGTCTGAATCTCAGAGCCAGGAAGCAACACCAGGGGATGACCATGGCCTCCATGACCAGAGTCCAGAGCAGGGGTAGTCAAACTGCGGCCCTCCAGATATCCATGGACTACAATTCCCAGAAGCCCCTGCCAGCAAATGCTGGCAGGGGCTTCTGGGAATTGTAGTCCATGGACATCTGGAGGGCCGCAGTTTGACTACCCCTGGTCCAGAGCAACTGATTGGCCGCTATGAAAGACAAGATGCTTGTCCAGATGGACCATTGGTCTGATCTAGCAGGGCTTCTTCTTGAACGGCCTTGGCTGGACTTGAATGGCCTTTGGCCTTTGGTTTGAAGGTGCAGGGATCTTCTTTAGATTCTTGAACTAAAATATTCCTATGGAGATTTGGGGATGGAGCCTGGGGAGGGCAGAAACCTCAGTTGGATGCCACAGATTCCTCTCTCCAAAGTACCTATTTTCTTCAGGGGAACTGATCTCTGTAGTCTGGAGATGGCCTGCAATTCTGAGGGCTGGCATCCCTAAAACTGTAGGGTCTCTCTAGGAGTGAATTTCTCTGGGTCATCTGTTTTGTCACCATCAGAGATGGTTGTGTATTGAGGAGATGGGCTGTTTACCTGATGGATTGATGGATGGATGGATGGATGGATGGATGGAAGGAAGGAAGGAAGGAAGGAAGGAAGGAAGGAAGGAAGGAAGGAAGGAAGGAACGAAGGAACGAAGGAAGGAAGGAAGGAAGGAAGGAAGGGATTGCTGCAGGTCTATGTTATCCATATATTGATTCAGATATAGGTAAATGACCATGTAACGTCATAAGTGTGTAAATGAAAAATCCACAAGAGAACAGATGGATTCAGTAACAAATACAGAGCCGAGGGCAACCCAGTTCTCTGTGTTATCTTCATTAGAGGCAAGACAAGTGACAGAAATAACCCCTAAATCTGTTAGAGAGAGGAGGGGGGGGGAGAGACTAGAGTGAGAACTCTTGTAAGGAACAGGCGAGGATTTGAGTGACACATGGGTCTGTGGCCACCCGGCCTCCTCTACCCTGCTCCCCCCCCCCAGGCCAGCTATCCTTCTGGCTTCTCCCTCTCAAGTCAGCAAAAATACCTTCTCTCCGCAGAAGGCCATATGCGAGTTGGTGGCCGAGGTGATGTCAGCGGCAGTCACCCAATGGGGACCCACGGACACTGTCCGAGGATCTGGACCCCGGGCTGCCTCATAAGGACGTGTGCCAGCCCCGGAGCTCGGTGAAGGCTTCTGTACGAGGACGGGTTGCGTGGGCCTTCCTTCCATCGTTGGATACTGGGCGCCGAGGACCATGGTCTGCTGAGAATCCGGGGGAACTCACAGGGGGGCACGAGTGACACTCCGTTGACTGTCCAGCCAGGGGAGCAGCCGAAGCAGACCGTGCCGGAGGACGAGGGAGACGGTCTTAAGCACAGCAAGGGAACAGCTGTGGTAGGGCAGAAATGGAGAACGCCCATGCCAAGACCGGAGAGGAGTGCCTGGCTTACTTTGGGGTGAGCGAGCACACGGGCCTCTCTCCGGAGCAGGTGAAGAGGCATCAGGAAAAATATGGATTCAACGGTGAGTACCCCGTCGAAGCCCGGAGGCCTCTCGGTACCCGTGTGGCTAGAGGCCAGGACGCCTACAAGGGACAGGAGGGTGGCGGAACGCACATAGGGAACCAGAAACCCCCAGAAAGATTGATCCTGCAAGCGATGGGCAGGCAAATGGGTGTGCGGATTCCGGACCTCAAGCACGGATGGATGAGAGGGGGAGGAAAGGAACGGAGGATTCGGGGCGAACCAGAGAAAAACGGTTCGGTCACCAATCGAATGGAAGGAAGGGCAGGAAGGGAGAGAGGGAGGGAGGGAGAGAAAAAGTCTGGTGGGAATTGGAAGCCGCACCCAGAAGGTGAACCGGGATGGAACGCAAAGCAGAAGAGAGAACATTGTGGGTAGCAAGAGAGGGAGGCTGTAGCCTGGCTGGGGACGGGGCAGCTGCTGCTTTGCTAAGAATAACCCAGTAATTCCCTTTGGAATGAACCAGATATCAAAATTGCTGATGGGCAACTTGTAAGAGCAGCCGGGAGGTGGTGGTGGGGGCGACGGGGAGGGAGTTATACTGTTCCGGAGCCATGAAGCGCAGGGTCGGTCTGAGAGGGGAATGCGGGCTTAGCGACAAAATTCGGGGATGCGGCGATGCGTATTCCGCGGGTATCACGGCGGGCTGTTTCCTGCAGCCGCTCGGCCCGGGTGCGGGAACGGCAGGGGCAGGGGCAGGGGCAGGGGCAGGGGCAGGGGCAGGGGCAGGGGCAGGGGCAGGGGCAGGGGCAGGGGCAGGGGCAGGGGCAGGGGCAGGGGCAGGGGCAGGGGCAGGGGCAGGGGCATGGCTGCTCCCTCCTGTCCCCCGCTTGTGTGCTGTTCTCCAAGATCTTCTTGCTTTTCGGAAAGGAACCGAGGGGGAACAGGTCCTGGCGTCCCCAGATGAGCCGTAGCAAGGAGATGACGGAAGGAGGGTTGTGAATATGTGACTAGGTAGGATGGCATGAGCGTACTGCTGGTTGTAAGCTACACCAGCTCAGGTCTCCACAGTTATCCTACCTGCAAGGACCTCTTTCCCTAACGTTATAATTCTGGGGTAGCAGCTCCGATTCCGTACCTTTGCAAAGCCTTATTCTGTCCTTATGTTTCACCCCAGGCCGTGGCTTGGCCCAAGCCTGTCTTATAACCATCCCCCAAGCTTGACCCTGGGACTTAATCCCACGGGGGCAGTTCGGATCCCAAACATTAAGCCTGACGTCTGCCTGAGAAGCCCTCCTTGTTGCTGACTTAAATCACAAAGGGGGACCTTCCCTGTCTGTAATCTGGCCCGGCAGCGGGGACACAGTCCACAAGGTCCCGATAACCACGACTCTAACCATCTCCTCTCTTTCTTTCTCTCGCCCTCTTCCTCCCAACATGCCGTCTTCGGACCCCGCAGAACTCCCGGCTGAAGAAGGTAAGCTCCTGACCCGCTGAGGGGTGATGGTACGGCCGTGGAACAGCCATTCTGACTGCTTGTGGCAGGGGTGGGGTAGGGAGATCAATTCTCTCTGCTGAATTTTGTATCTGGGCGCCAAGGGCCATCCCACCTCTGCGCTTGACAGGAAGTTTCAAGGTTTCAGCTGTCCTCTCTGGGTCTCAAGGCAAAGAGGAGACGAGGGGCCTAGAATCAAGGGGGCAGGCTGTCTTCTGAAAGCATTTGCCACTCATTCTACCATGTTGATGGCCTGGTTGCCACCCTATGCCGCAGAGCAGGGGCGGCCAAACAGCAGCTCTCCAGATGTCCATGGACTACAATTCCCATGAGCCCCTGCCAGCTGGCAGGGGCTCATGGGAATTGTAGTCCATGGACATCCGGAGAGCCCCCGTCTGGTCGACCGTGCTAGGTGTGGCCTTTCTCCCAACAATCTCCCGTACCACCCTTTCATCTCCCAGGCTTCAGCCCTGCATCTCAGAGCAGCGCTGCCCTTGACTCGAACGCCCCACCAGGACGAAACAAAAGCGTAAAACGGAAGTGAACCTCTTCTATGGTGCCCCCCCCGACGTCCACACACACACAAACACACACACACACACAGAGTAGGGTCCCGGGAACACGTTCGTCCGAGGAAACTCTCATAGTTCTCTACAATAGGGTGATGAAGGGGGGTAGATGCTGAGGCAGCAATGCATGGAGACCCCCCAGGAGGAAGAAGTTGCATCTTTGGAACTTCTCGCAGAGAAAAACCAGCTGGCAGGAGCGACTGGGAGTCGGGAAGGGTCAAAGGCTGCTGACCATTTCTCTCCTCCAAGTCCCACTCCTAGCAAAAATGGCTGTATTTTTGGGGCCCCTGAAGAACAGTGCTAGAGACCTGGCTTTTCTCCACCTTTCCCCTGCTCGAAACGAATCTTTGGTCCTGCACAGATGTGATTTTTGGATGGCGCCATTCGCCTGCCTGTTGCCCTTTCTCCTAAGAAACCAGGGAGGGCAGTACGAATTGTTGTCCTTTCTGCCTCCTCTGAGTTTTTAATGCCGCCATTTCTTACTCGTCAGGTAAAACCATTTGGGAACTGGTGGTAGAACAGTTTGAAGACTTGCTCGTCCGGATCCTCCTTCTCGCGGCCTGCATCTCCTTTGTAAGTGGCTTCGTCTGTAGTTTATGTTTCCGATGTGGAGCTGAAAGGGAAGCAGTTTTTGGGGGGACGACAATGACGTGGGAGAGCTCCCATATGCTGAGACCAAGGGTCAGCACATAACATTGGGTCAAGGGTCAGCACATAACATTGCAGCAGCTGATAATATTAAATATTCACAAAATGCTTTCGGCATTTGCATAAATTACCTCATGATTCTTACCACATGCCTGTAAAGCCAGCATGGCGTGGTGGTTAAGAGAGGCAAACTCTAATCCGGAGAGCTGGGCTTGATTCCCCTCTTGTCCTCCACATGCAGCCAGCCGGGTGACCTTGGGCCAGTCACGGTTCTCTTACAGCTGTCCTCACAGAGCAGTTCATGTAGAGCTCTCTCAGCCCTACCTACCTCACAGGGCATCTTTTGAGCGGAGAGGAAGGGAAAGGTGCTTGTAAGCAGCTTTGAGACTCCTTTGGGTAGTCAAAACTGGGTATAAAAAAACCCAGTTCTTTTTCCTCTTCTCTAAAGTAGGTATGAGGCTGAGGCTGTGTGGCTGACTTAAGGTCACCAAATATATGTGTGTTTGGAAGTGAGATTGGGATACCCCCTCTCCCCCTGATTATGGCCCGTTATCTTAACTGCTGCACTCTACATCAGAGGTAGTCAACCTGTGGTCCTCCAGATGTTCATGGACTACAATTCCCATGAGCCCCTGCCAGCAAACGCCAAATATATGTGTGTTTGGAAGTGAGATTGGGATACCCCCTCTCCCCCTGATTATGGCCCGTTATCTTAACTGCTGCACTCTATATCAGGGGTAGTCAACCTGTGGTCCTTCAGATGTTCATGGACTACAATTCCCATGAGCCCCTGCCAGCAAACGCTGGCAGGGGTTCATGGGGATTGTAGTCCATGAACATCTGGAGGACCACAGGTTGACTACCCCTGCTCTACATGATGCACCAGATGCTGGGATACGCTGTTTTCTTCTGGTCTATACTGGGAGATGTAGCACGATGGCAAGCCATGTTGATCCTAGCTCTTCCTAGGAAGCTAATTGTATCTGAGTAATGTTACGGTATCATCCATACCGGTCATTGTGGGTTTTCCAGGCCGTGTGGTCATGCTCTGGTCATTTTAGTCCCTGCCATTTCACCAGTGACTGTGTCTGGTGTCTTCAGAGGTAGGACACACTTCCGGCAAGGAGAGATTCCCATCTTGCCATATCCTACCTTTGAAGACGCTAGCCAGAGTCACTGGCAAAACATCAGGGATGAAAACTACCAGAGCATGAACACACAGCCTGGGAAAACCACAACAACCCACAAAACCCATAACAACCTACAAAACCCATAACAACCCACAAAACCCATAACAACAACTCTGGCCATGAAAGCCTTCAACGATTCGTATGATACGAAAGAAGAGAGAACCTCTGAACTTCTGCAAAGGGGTTTTCACTTCTCACCGTTTATCACAGCCCGTAATGGGTCAGGCCAGGCTTGGCTCCACGAGCAAGCTTGGAAACCCCAGAGCTAGCTTGTATAAGAGCAAGTCCCTTGGAAGACTAAACGGGTAGATGCATTTCCCCCAGTTGGTAAGAACAGATCAGTTTGGAAATCTGGCCAATGGGAGACCAATATCCCATCCAAACCCATAGCTACCATTGTGTCTGTCCTGCACAGGAAAAGCCAGCTGTGAAAGCACACTGGCAGCGCATTATCCAACATGTGTGGAATGGGCCAAGACCTAGGATGGGGCTGCCATGTTCACATCCCTGTTGCCCCTGGAGCTCACTGGCTGGCAGCTCTGGGCAAGTCCTTGTTTCTTAACCTGTCTCCCAAATGCGGGTGAGGCTAAAATTCACTGTTCTGAGTTCACTGGAGGACTAGAAGGAAGTAACTCGAAAGAGGCACACACCACGGTGTGTACAAATCTGGCCCTAACTGTTGTTTGGTCTCCTGCAACTTGAACCTGGTTTCCCTGAAACTTTGAGCATATTTGACATAACTGCTGGCTGCTAGATTGAGTACTGATTCTTTATTAACCACCTTGCTGTTTAAATATATATTTATCCCTTACCCTTAAAGAAAACCAGTTTTTAAGTGTTGAAAGACTGCTGTGGGAATAAGAAGGAGACGGGCAGTATGTTAGTGACCTCATTTTTTTTGGGACTAATCGCTGCCATGTGCAGCCAGTTTCCATTGTAAACCCATAGAATTACTTTCCCCTGAACTCTTGAAGATATGCTTCCCCAGAAGGCTCTTTGATCAAATTGTGGAAATCTGAGTGAATGGGCAACTCCCGTATCTCGATAAAGAGCCCATCTCCTCTTTGTCTTCTTCTTCTGAAGAAGTTCCCTCAAGTGACTCCCACAAATCTTGTGACTCTCACCACAGAGTCTGAGGTGGGGCCACCATATTTCGATAAGGGGACCATCTCCTCTTTGTCTTCTTCTGAAGAAGGAGTTCCCTCAAGTAAAGGGGAAAGGTGACTCCCACAAATCTTGTGACTCTCACCACAGAGTCTAAGGTGATGGCCACCCTAGCTTCTCTCTGAGCCTGCCTGATGGTCTTGTTCCCGAAACTTGAGACGCAGCCTTCGTGGCGGGTGATACCGAATCCTTCGGGAGCACACAGCCTGGCTCAGCAGCTCTAGGTCACGGTAAAGGTCACAATTAACGACCCAGTTCTCATGTAGCCTGGGACCTACTCCTAAGAAACTCCAGGAACGCCGGAGTCTTCTTGGCCAAGAGGAAGGATTGTGGGTAGACACGCCAAGGCGCCAGTTTCTTCATTCGGTCTGCAGAACGTGGGGGATAGTGCTTTCAGCCTTCTGCTGGGACCTGGGCTCCCCTGAAATGACAGGTCATCACCAGACTACGGGGACCGGTTCTCCTGGAGGAGAAGGATGATTCGGAGGGCGGATTCTTTGGCCTTGCATCCCACTGAGGACTTCTTCTTCTCCAAGCTCCACTCCCTGATCTCTAGATGTTTCCCAACCTGAAAGTGGCAGCCCTATCAGAAATATGCAACGGAATTTCAAAAGAAAGAAAGAAATATGGCAGAAGGGGTACTGCACACACAGGGGCTGGATTGCAGTAAGGACAGGCTAGGAAACACGATATAATTTTCTTCCTCTCTTGAATTCTTCCTTCTCCCTTCCTCGTATATGCCATACGAGTGAGCACTACTCTTCGCCTGTTTAGAAATGTAACTAGTCTTGACTTCCCAGCCAGAGGATCCCATTCTAGTGTTTATTTCCTTTTCTTTGGCCTCGGTGTGAGCCCATTTGGAAACATTAACTGAGCACGAGCCAATTTAGGAGCATTTACATTCATGGCCAGTTCTTAATTTCCCGTGCGGGGGTGATGATTTTAACTCCTTCGGATTTTGAGCAGCGCGTTTTTGAACTGGAAATTAGCAGCAGGGGATCGGTGAAGAGGAAAAAAAGCTAGCCAATGTTTGGGAGAGCCTTAAATGCAGAGATTCCTGAACTGGTCTGCAAATTTTGGTGGGCTTCACAAAATCATAGTGCTGTAGGGACGCCCGCCTCCGGGAGGTGGCTGGAGATCTCATTATTACAACTCTTCTCCAGATGACAGAGACTCTATGATAGGGGTGGCCAATCTGTGGGTTACTAGATGTCCATGAACTACAATTCCCATGAGCCGGCAGGGGCTCATGGGAATTATAGGCCATGGATATCTGGAGAGCCACCAGTTGGCCACCCTTGCTCTATGGCATTATCCCTTCCCTCTCCAAAACCCACCATCCTCAGACACTTCCCCAAAAATTCCAGGTATTTCCCAACCTGTACCTGTCAACCGTGGATTACTAGCAGCTTTATTAGGCTATATTTTCTGTACATTTAATCTCAGAGTGCAAGGGCCATGTTGGTTCCATACTGTCCTTGTAGCTGCAACTAGCCTGGACTTCAATTGTGCCTTCGTGACATATTTATTTGCACGTACGGCTCCCTCCAGCAGAGAGTAGTCTGCGTTAGAAGACATGTCACTAGGAACCTATGTCTCTGCACATACGGTAATTCCCGAATAAACATTTATCTCCTCTTAGAACCATAGAATCATAGAATCATAGAGTTGGAAGGGGCCATGCAGGCCATCTAGTCCAACCCCCTGGTCTACGCAGGATCAGCCCTAAGCATCCTAAAGCATCCAAGAAAAGTGTGTATCCAGCCTTTACTTGAAGACTGCCAGTGAGGGGGAGCTCACCACCTCCTTAGGCAGCCTATTCCTCTTGAACCAGGTCGTGCAACCTCGTATTAATTACTCTGCCAACATTCTGGAAGCTTACACAAGCGCACACATCTGCATGTTCCTTCCACATGCAATGTGTTGCATGCTTGCCCCGAAACTCATCACAATGGCACAATCTATACACCCGCACACTCAAACACACAGGGCAAGCCTTTGCGCAGTGCGCTTGGATTTCGTGGGATCAGTTTACACGCGTCTGGAGCACCTGGCAAGGGGCGGGCTGGGTCCAGCTGTCGGATGCCAAATGTCAAGAACCGAGAAGCCCGCAGGATCTCGGGAAGGCAAGGGGAAGGGCAGGCCGAGCCAGGGTTGGGAAAAGAGCGAGAGGCGAGCTAGGCTTAAGCAAGATAGAGCCCCAAATCTCTCACCTCTTCTCTTGGCAGGTGCTGGCCTGGTTTGAGGAAGGCGAGGAGACGGTCACAGCTTTTGTGGAACCATTTGTCATCTTGCTGATCCTGATCGCCAACGCCATCGTTGGAGTATGGCAGGTAAACAGACAAAGCAATGGAAAGAGCACCTGTTTAAGGTGTTCAGTGTGCAGCGCGGTAGCCATGTTTTCACTAGTCTTGAATGGTCACCCTATTGCAAGGTGTGAACAGAGCAGAGCCCTGACCTGGACAGCCCAGGCTAGTCTGATCTCCTCAGATCTGGGAAGCTAGACCCTGGGGAGTATTTGGACAGGAGACCACCCAGGAAGGGCAGGGTTGCTACACAGAGGCAGGCAATGGCAAGCCACCCCTGAACACCTCTTGCTTGGAAAACCCAAAAAAGAGTCATCATCCACCAGTGTGACTTGGTGGCCAAAAAGCGAGAGAGAAGGGGAGGCCTTGAGAACAGGACCCATTCTGCACACTTTAGATAATGTGATTTCAATGCACTTTAGAAGCAGATTTTCCATTTCTGCACAGGAAAATCCAGCTGCAAAAGCACATTGAAAGTGCATTATCCAGTGTGTGCAGAATGGGCCCAGGTGAGGGGCAGTGAAGGGGAGGGGACAGCAATGGGGTGGGACAGGTGCAGGACCCGGAAAACAGGATTTCAAAACTCTCCGGAGGACCACCACCTCTGAAACAGCCTCCGTTGCTGTATTTCTGTTGAGGGAAGAACTTCCTGGTTGCGGTGGCCTGGTTGTTGTGGGAAGGGAAGCGTTGGCACCTAACGGACGGTGGCTTTTCTGCTCGCAGGAAAGGAACGCAGAGAACGCCATCGAGGCTCTAAAGGAGTACGAGCCGGAGATGGGCAAGGTGTATCGGTCTGACAGGAAGGCTGTGCAGAGAATAAAGGCCAGGGACATGGTTCCCGGAGATATTGCAGAGGTGGCAGGTGAGTGTTTGGTTGAGGGAGAGGGCTGAAGTTCAACGGGAGTTGTCATGTCCGAGGGGGTGCTGGGTAGGCACGAGGCATCTTTTATTCTGGCAACACGCACAATGGATAACAAGGACGAAGAACAGGGGCACCTATGTTGTAGAGAGGAGTCAGTTCTCCTGCTCTGACGTCTGTTCAGATTGTGGTTGGCTTAATCATTTGCTCTACATAACCCCTCTCCCCAAGGGTTTCCAAAGTGGCTTACACCGTTCTCCTTTCTTATCCTCACAGGAACCCTGAGAAGTAGGCAAGGCTTACTGAGAGTGTATGTCTGGCCCAAGGTCGCTTAGCAAACTTTCGCTGTAGAGTGGAGATTCAGACTTGGATCTCTCTGTCCCTACTCTAACACTCTAGATCAGATTGGGGATCAGTTGGGACTATGGTGCTGAGGAAGAGATACTTTATCTTCTCACCTGCACCGCCTCCCCCATTGTCAATGCCCTGCCATGCTGATTTTAGCCCCAGTAAGGGAGAAAGGCAGGTACCCATATTGACCCTGGAGGTGGTAGGACTGGTGGGTAGGGATGCCAACCTCCAGAGGGGATCCCCCAGAATTATAGATCACTTCCAGACTATAGAGATCAGTTCCTCTGAAAAAAAAATAACAGGAGGGTTGACTCTATGGCACTGTACCCCACTGAGCTCCCTGCCCTCCCCAGGCTCCATCCCCAAATCTCCAGGAGTTATCCATCCATCCATCCAACCAACCAACCAACCAACCAACCAACCAACCAACCAACCAACCAACCAACCAACCAAACCAGTTTTTTTAGACCACCCTCCCGGCAAACCAGTTTCCCAACCTGGATCTGGCAAATCTATCCCTCCCATTCCCCACCAGCGGCCAGGGGGAACCCAACCTTCCTACTGATGGGAGGAATCTGAAAGTTTTGATTGGGGGACTGTTCAATTGACCCTTAGAGAGCATTCAGGTTGTGTTCTTGGTTTTCAGTTTCCAGCATGGTGGTAAGCTGCATCTGGCCCGGACCCTTCCGTGTCAGGGCTCCCATGTTTGAATAGTCCTCCATGCCAAAATATCCTGACCCCTGGAAAACTAGAGGTCAGGGAGAAGGTTTCTAGACTTAGCTTCTCCCTCAACTCTAGTTTTTTGGGAAGGGGGCATTTTTCTTTATTCCTCCCTGCTGTGTGAAAGTGCTCTGATAATGGAAAAGATGTTGAGCCCAGACAAGATGCTGGTTCAGGGAAAGAGAAGTGTTTTGCGGGCTGATACATAGTTCGGGGAGGCATGGGAAGAAACTGCCCTGTGTTATGGCAAGGGGAGGGGGTTTCTCGCCCCTGGAGAAAAAATGAAATAGCAGGATGTCACTTCTGTCCGGGTGGGTAGGTGCGGGGAGGGAGGGGGGCATCAAGACTAAGATGTGTTCTCCATTGCCTGATGTCGGTTTGACATCGATTTGGTGGACATCAAGGTGGCCCAGATAAGGGCAAGAAATCGTTCAGGTACCAGGTGCTGAACGGTGGTGGTGGGGAAGCTAGAATCATTATCAATCGCCATCTAGTTAATATGTTAAGGGGTGTTTTATGGGTCCTTATTGTGTTTGTCTATGTAAACTGCTGCCAGTCTCTAGAGAGTGGAGGTAGATAAATTTAAAAATAAATACATAAAAAAATAAAAGCGCAAACTAATATCCTCTGATGATATCCCAGTATGGATCCTTCTTTCGGGCTTTTTCATCTATTGGGGCATTTTTAAGTCAGTTTCCCCTCTTACATCGTGGACTTTTTCCTGTCGCAGATATCCTTGCTCTTGGGTGAGGTGGTCGATTCCGCACACATGGGATAATGCACTTTCATTGCACTTTAGAAGTAGATTTTCCTGTTCCGCACAGGAAAACCCAGTTGCCAAAGCACAGTGAAAATGCATTATCCTATGTGTGTGGAATCGGCCCAGGCTAGTTCTGATTAACCCCCCTGCCTTTCTTACTCCCAGGGATCCCCTCCCTGCCTGAAACATCCTTCTGCCCCAGACAGAGAATCCCCATCCTAATCCTCCCCCTCTCTGCATTTCCTGAGCCGCTACCAGGATCAACCCTTTGGACAATGCTGGGATGGAGCAGTCATTACCCACAATCCCAAGGGAGAATTGCTAGGCCCCGGAGGGGTCACCCGGTGCTCTCTGTTAACCTCGAGTCCACGGGGGTGTATTGGAAGTGCTGCTTCAGCAAAGTCTTTGTGCCCCCAGCCCTCACTCCTGTCCCTCCATCCTGCAGTTTGTTTACTCCTTGGGCTTGGCCTGTCTTGACCCTTGGGTAGGGGCCAAGGGAGAGCAAAGGGGGATGTTTTGGGAACAGACAGTCCCCATGGTGCTCGCAGGCCAGGGGCGGGGCATTGAAAACAGAGCCCTGAGGAATCCCCTTCAGCTGCACTTATTACCGGGGAGCAGCTGTCCCCAAAGCCGGGCCTGCGGCCAAGCCGGCCCCTCCCGTCCGTCTGAATTAGTTCAGTTCAGAGATGGTTGGCTCACTGAGCCAGTGGCACAAGCGGCTGCAAAATATAAAGGGCGCCCTCATATGCCACCCTGCAGCCGTTCGTCTTGGGGCGGGGGCAGCTTCCCCCTGCAAAGTTTTGATTGAGGGATTGTTAAATTGACACTTAGAGAGCATTCAGGTGGTGTTCTTGGGGGAGTAATAATGATCTGGGTTGCAGCTATTTTATGGGATTGCTTGAGTTTTTGTGCTCTCTGCCTCTTTGCACACCACCAGGCCGGGTCTTTGCCTCCTTGACTTAGAATCATAGAACCATAGAGTTGGAAGGGACCTCATGGGTCATCTAGTCCAACCCCCTGCACTAGGCAGGACTTCTCTCAAAAGGTCTATAAAAGCCAACGCGCACCAGATGGGCAGGATCCTACCAGCTTTTACAGGCCAGGTCGTTTTGAGGAAGCTCTGACACTCTGTTCTCTGTGTCATGAGTAGAAGGTTCCTGGAGGTGTGTCACGGAAGACCCCCAAGGAATTCCAGGGTTGCTGCCCACAGTCAATGGCAAACCACCGCTTGCCTTGAAAGCCCTGCACCAGGGATGGCCAAATTGTGGCTCTCCAGATGTCCATGGACTGCTGAGCAGGGGCTCATGGGAACTTAGTCCATGGACATCCCCACTTTGGCTACCCCTGCCCTACATGGTTGCTATAAGTCGGTGGTGTCTCGATGGCTCTTTACACACATCCGCATCTTCTCTGTGTTACACTCAGGACTGGATCCCATGGTTCTCTTCCAGTCTAGAGGAGCAGAAGATCCCTGAGGCATCTCCCTCCTCCACAAACACAGTGAAACTCTCAGACCCAACCTGCAATGTCCCTTTAGTCGTGCCTCGAAATTCTGCCGTCCCTTATCTTCAGCTTATGACCAAGCAGTCTGTATTCTCCCTTAGGGGAGTTTAAGGTTGTAACTGTTGGCCACCCTGAATAGCTCAGAGGAGATGAACCTGATCAGATCTAAGCAACCAACCCTGATTAGCATCTGGATGGGGGAACCACGCAGGAAAAGCAGGACTGCAAATCAGAGGAAGGCCATGACCAACCACCTCTGTTCAGCCAACGTCTGGAGGGCGTTGAGATAAGTTGGCTGCAACTTGACGACAACTAATTCTTGAGAATGTGTGAGGTCTCGCAGTGTGTGAGGACAAGGGCCCATCAGATGGGTTGGATCCCATTCCGGGAACAGAAGGCTGGAGGCGAATCTTCCCTCCTGCTGCAGAAATCTAACCCCTCCCCTATGCCGTCTCCTGTCCCCTAGGAGTAGCACCTTTGGGGTGCAGCAGGAAGGGAAAGGCCAGAAAAGCACACTCTGCCAATGGAAATGTTCTGCAGAATCCAAGCTTCCGTGTCCAAACTGTGGCCTTAGGGAAGCCACCCCAATGATCATCGCCATCTCTAGAGGTTTGTCCCTTGGAGCTGTTCCAAGGTGAACTGCCTCAGAATGTGGAGGTTCCATTGCTAGCTATGGCAGCTGTCACCGGACTGTGCCTTGCAGCCTCCTTTCTATGCTTAACTCCTTGAGTTGTGTGCTTAGAGTAATTGGGTGCCAAGGAGCATAAGGCTCCTGGATGTCCTGTAGAAAAGGGAATGATGGGCAGGGCAGCTTTTAAAAGCCAATTCCCTCTTAAATGGACAAAAGGGTATCTCCCCTGTTGCGAAAGAAAAGGAATTCTGCAGGTTAATCTACAGCTCCATCCAATCTGTCCTATTCCTTTCATTCCTTCCTTTCCCCATCTGTAAACTCCCAGCCAAGCCTGATTTGGGGGGGATAATCATTAAAAATACATTAAGCGGAGAAACTGTTATGGTTAATTTTAAGCTTGAATCTTAACTTCTTTGTTACCTATTTAAAATTAACTTTAAATCCAAGTTTCTTAGGCTCACGGATAAAATACTAAATTTCGTACTCCACCCTGAGGCGGCCTGCCAGGAGGGTGGTCTAAAAATCAAGCAAATCAAGAAATAAATAAGCAGGTACTTCGGAAAGACACAACAGGCCTCGCCCTTGGCCACTTCACTCCAGGGAGGGCGGACTCAACAAAAGAGACAGGCCCAAGAAGAGATCCGTGGGACATCTGTGCCTTATTGCACCCCCGGAGTAGCTCGTCTGGTTTTTAATGCTGACGGCCGACCGGTTTTAGCATCCTCCGGGGAGGGGGAACCAAGGCACATGGCCTTGGCTACCTCCATCCTAGCCAGGCCTGGCCTGCAGCTCCCCTCCCTGTCAGGACACCCATGACCTCTCCATCTCCTTGAAGGAGACGACGCAACGGGCGGTGGGCTGATGCCCAGCCACCGACTTCGCCTTGTATGGACAGTGGCAGGCAGCTGGTGAGGCCTCGAGAATGTGATGAGACAGGCAAGGAGGGATCGAGAGAGACACTTAATGCGGTGGCGGTAAAGCGAGCTGGGGTGCACAGGGACATCTAGGGTTACCGTGCTCTCTGAGGTGGAAGGGGTGGCAGGGAATGGGAGAAGCCAGGTGGAGGTGCTGGCTCCTAGGTCTCGTCCAGGGCAAGGGACAGGGCCAAAAAAACCCACCCCAGGTCTCCCCTCCTGCACTCTTCCGTCCCGAGAGATTCCACCGCCCCCCTCCCGTAATGTTTCCCCGGGAGTTTCTCTCTTGGCTGGGCACCCCTGCGGAAGGTTTCCCTGCTCAGAATCCGTACACATGCCGCCCAAGCGGCCTGCCAGGAGATCGTAAACTACTCAAGAAGGGCACATGGGCTGTGTGTTTGTCTCATAAATAACTCTGTCATGGGAGAACCTGTGAGGGAAGGCGGGAGAGATATAAATATGGGGGAAAGGGACCGGCTGGCCCTTCGGTGTGGAGGTGGAGCTGCTGGGCTGAATTAGTGGGGACAGAAAAAGGAAGAGGCAACCGGGGGGGGGGGGGAGAGGAAATGGAGGGGAGGGAGGGTCTTTCGTTGAGGCTCAGATGTGGGGGGGAAGAAACGGAAGAAAGAGAACAGGCCGGTGTTTTTCTGAACTGGCTGTTTTTAGGAGTGGGTCTGTGGTGGGTTGAAGCCCTCAACTAAATTTGAAATGTGGTTTCACTCAATGCTAAGTCAAACCATGGCCCGTTAACACATGCATGCCTTGCTGCAGATTTTCAGAGCCGTATGCTTTTAATCTTGACTTCAGGTTCTGTTCCCGCCTTATGCACCATTCTTTTTTCTCCAGTGTATTTATTCTGCAGCGACGGTTTTTAAAAACACACTCTTCTAAACAGGGGTGGAATGTCACTTATGGCGTGTTGGCGGTGACATCCAAAGTTTAAAAAATAATTATTTAAATCAAACTGCGGCCCTCCAGATGTCCAAGGACTACAACTCACTTGAGCCCATGCCAGCAAATGCTCATGGGAATTGTAGTCCATGGACATCTGGAGGGCCGTAGTTTGACTATCCCTGATTTAAGTGCTTTATTGCCGCTGCATGGTTGCATGCAGCAAGCACCTGCCCTTTAAATCCTGGTGGTTCAGGCTTTACTCATGCATTTTAGCATTAGTTCGTCAAATGAAAAGGAACAGAAAGGAAGGTAGACAAAAGGGGAGAACTGATGTTGAAACTGAGCAAACTGTGTTTTGGAAACTGACAAGCAGCTGTGAAGCCCTGTTTTCCACATTGCCATGCACTAGTCTCTACTGTGTTATTGGCCACTGTGCAAAATGGGAGTCACATGATCTCAAAATATGGGGGAACGTGTTGTGTGTACTGACACTGGCATTGCAAGCGTGGATCGCTGGCAGCATGTGTTATGTGCATGCCTATGCAAAATCGACTGTAATTCCACCACACTTTGTACAGGGCTGCAATTCTTATTGGGGAGGAGTCCACTGGCAGAAGCTCTTGAGATCTTATTCAGTCTTGGGATACTAAATTGAGAAGAAAAAAAAACAGGGAAGGGTATTTTCACCCGTGCCCTAGTGCTAATTTCCTGCCCTTCCTTGCAACTTGCTGTGGTTTTCTTTTTTGTGATTCTGCAATTTGATTTGCACATTGGTTGTGATATTGGCAGATTTTGTAGAACCTGTCCTGTCCTGCAAATGGATCGATCCCAAGCGATTCTTGAGTTTGGCAATTCGCATGATATCCTCATGGCTCGTCTGCCATTTTAAGGTTAGGCTTCCAGAGACAGCCAAAAGGGTTCTCCCCCAAACCTTGTTTTGTAAAGCCTGAAATGGAAAATCATTTTCAATGCTTTAGGCTTCCCATCCCAGGGTTTGTCTCTCTTTACATCTCATGTCAATCTCATTCAGCGTTGACAATCCTCCCCACTGTATTTTATTAGCATGTAGCACTAAAATCTTTATTTTATTTTAATTTTTTGCACTTGGATCATTTCTGTTTGTCTTCTATCCAATCCCCCTTTCAAGTCAATACCAGCAGGAAATTAAACTTTGCACAATTCCTTTTAAACTTCCACCATTTGTTTCAATTTTTAAAATTCAGTGATCCAAAACTAGCGATAGTCTCCTATCACTAGAGACTCATGCTGCTTGAAAAAAGAAATTAAGCTTTTAAAAACAGGGGAAATTGGAGCTTGTACAGAAATAAAAGGGGAGGTTGTTGGAAGATGCAGAGTAGGCAGAATGATCTCAGTGTGGCCGGGAGTGACCTTTGAGTGATAGCAAAAGGGTGAATGGGGGGATCTGAGGAAATCTGTATGCTTTTGAATTACCGTCTTGAAAACGAAACTAGGGAGGAAATTGTCACAAAACCACTCTCAGAAAACCCAGGGAAACAGTGACAAGAAAGTGAACTGAGCACTGAAGAGACAAAAATCAATGCAGAACAACAAAGAAAACCCAATGGACTTGCCTAATCAAAGTGCAGGAAAACACCCATGCATAATAGGCCCATAGCAGACATCCTCTGAACATTTTTAACTCATGCAGTAATGGGGAGAGGCTCAGTGACAGATTGCATGATTTGCATACAGAAAGTTCCAAACCCTGGTGGCTCCAGTTAAAGGATTTGGGAAAAGGCCCTTCAATATCTGATGCTATGGAGAACTGCTGCTGGTCTGAGTAATTCAGCCCTAGATAGTACAATAGTTAGACTGCATAGGGGACAAGCTCTTTATGTTCATAATCTGGATTAAGACGTATATATATATATATATATGTGTGTGTGTGCAGAGCCTCTTGTGGCGCAGAGTGGTAAGGCAGCCGTCTGAAAGCTTTGCCCATGAGGCTGGGAGTTCAATCCCAGCAGCCGGCTCAAGGTTAACTCAGCCTTCCATCCTTCCGAGGTGGGTAAAATGAGTACCCAGCTTGCTGGGGGGTAAACGGTAATGACTGGGGAAGGCACTGGCAAACCACCCCGTATTGAGTCTGCCATGAAAACGCTGGAGGGTGTCACCCCAAGGGTCAGACATGACTCGGTGCTTGCACAGGGGATACCTTTACCTTTATATATGTGTGTGTGTATGTGTGTATATATATATATGACCCAGAGTGGCCTCTTTTTAAAACAGAAGGAGAAATCCTGGTTCTTCTTTTAATCAATGAACTGCAATGGATTGCATTTGCTTCTGCAAAGTGCAGACTGAAAATTCACCGTTCAATTTACATAAATTCTTTTAAAGAGTTAAAGTGGGAAAGTCTGAAGGAGTTAAAGGGAAAGTCTGAAGGTTGTGTTGTGTGTGTATGTGTTTTTTAAAATCTTGCATGGAAGTGATGCTTTCACATTGCTAGAGGGGCATGTTCCGCAGAGGGAATTCTGTGGAAACTGTTCATGCCGAAGTGGCACAATTTTCTCCCTACCACGCAGTATTCTGTGGGCCGTGGGGAAGCTCGATTCATGTTCCGCCCTCTGGATTAAAAAAAGAAGTATGCAATGCAAAACCCTAAATTCTACACACGTTGAATAATGTACATTCAACGTGGTTTTTGCAGTTGGATTTTCCCGTGCGAAACAGGAAAATTACCCAATGTATAAGTGGTGACCGCTCATTCAAGCCTTCTTTAGCTCTCAGGATAAATCCCCCCCCCTCTCTTAAAAGCCATATCACTCAGTCACTGCTTATTCTTCCCTTCCTTTGCTCTTCATTATTCTGATGGTTTTAGCCACACCTTCGGAGTGCCATGGAGTGATTTAATTAAAACATTCAATGGAATAAAGCATGTTTTCTACTGCCCCCCAGTGGCTGCCATCAGCTTTCTCTGGGCTATGGAAGGCAGCTTATTCCATGTCTCCTCTCCGCTCAGAGGTTTCTGCTTCTCTGAGGCTCTTGAGAGCCAGCTTGGTGTAATGTTTCAAAGTGGCGGAGAACCGATCTTGATTTCCCGCTTCTCCACATGCAGCCAGCTGGATGCCTTGGGTACAGTTCTTTTAGAGCTGCTCTCTTAGAGCAGCTCTCTTAGAGCTCTCTCAGCCCCACCGAACTCACAGGGTGTCCGTTGTGGGAAGAGGAAGGGAAAGGGGGTTGTAAGCCGTTTTGGAACTCCTTTGGGTAGTAAAAGCAGGGTATGAAAAACCCAGCTGTTTTTCTTGTTCTTGCTAGGGAGTAGCTACTCCATGTAGTGGGGAAAGGGGCTGATGCAACCTCATGAGGGTGGTGGTGGTCTTGGGTCAAAGATAAGAGATGTGAGGTGAGGCTAGGATCTCTCCATCTTTGGCAGATGTTTCCCTTATATATCTGAAGGCTTGCTTCACCACTCATGGAAGGGTGAACCTGTAGAATGCAGAACTGTCCTCTGTGGGTCTTTGTGAGTCCCTCTTCTGGGATTGAAAAGACAACCCCTAGAGCAGTGTCTTTTGCAGAGGCCACAACATGCTGCCTCCTCTTAGGAAAGGACCCCATTGAGAAGCAAAGGCTATCTAGAAGCAGAACGGTGACTCATGCAGAGGCTCAGCAGGCAGCCCCTTCAACGGATCGGCCCTTTGTGCTTACAGGACCCTTCTGTCGCCTAACTGGCACCCCTGGTCTTCTTACGGCATGGTCGTGTGCACCAGCCCATAGTTTGGAGGTTCTCCTTTCTAGGGACAGAAGTCCTAAATCTTCTCCTCTCTTTTCAGTTGGTGACAAAGTGCCCGCTGACATCCGCATAATTTCCATCAAATCCACCACTCTACGTGTGGACCAGTCCATCCTGACAGGTACGGGGACCTCGGGGGCAGCAGAACAGACCTGCAGTCGCAGGCTGGCTGAATCAGGGGGCTGGGGAGGCTGAGATGTCCTCTGGGGAGGCGTGTGTTTGTGCAAGCAAGGAGGTGTGTCATTACATGAGAATCACTGTTAAAGGATGTGGTTTTGCTCATGAGTGTTCAAGCAAGGGATATGGCAGGCCAGTAAACAAGGATGGGATGGTAGCCAAACTGTGAGTCTCCAGATTCCATGGACTACAATTCCCATGAGCTGTGGGAAGTGTAGTCCACGGACATCTGGAGACCCACAGTCTGACCACCCTTGTTCTACACAAAACGAGATGACAGAGTCCTGCAGTTATAGAAGGACTGTCCTGATTCAGAATGCCGGTGAGGTCCCACGTTTTAAAATGCTTCCCTGAAAGCAGAAAACTAGCAGTGCTGTGCTAGTTGTCTTCTTGCGGGGAGGGGTGAACAAAGGGAAGTATTCAAAAAATCATACCCCTACCCCCTCCTCTAGACTTAAGTGGTAGAGCCACCTTAAGATCCTATCATTTATAAGCTTAAGATCTTATCATTTCATTCCACTGCATTTAAAGATCAGGCTCGAATGTAGTTTATATGTCCGGGGAGGGGGGAGGGGGGAGTCCACACCAACATGCCTTGCCTGAGCCCCGTCTACCCTGAGCCCCCCAGGGTTGAAACATGTGTCAATGTTGGTGCGTCTTTAGAACTGGCTGTGCAACTTCATCTTGTTGCGTGGGTACTTGGGAATCAAGCCCGGTTCTCCAGATTTTCAGCGGCATCTCCCTACGTCGTTTTCAATCCTATAATTATGTGCCCTTTTAAATAAAGACTTGGGTTCCTTTTGCTCAGCCTTTGGGTTCGTAGCTCAGGGCAGCACCCCTACTTCTAATTTTATCCCTCACGGCAGTCTTGTGAGGTAGATCGGGGCTCCCAACTCCCGTTGACTCAGCCCTTTCTCCACAAACCAGGCGAGTCCGTCTCCGTGATCAAACACACCGATCCCGTCCCCGACCCCCGTGCTGTGAACCAGGACAAGAAGAACATGCTGTTCTCGGTGAGTGAGCCCTGGAACTTCCTTCCCATTAGCGTCCATCAAGGCTAAAGAGCCAGGGCTGTCCACACATCATCGGACACATTCTCCCCAAGGGCTGTGAACTCCTCGGGGCCATTGACTTGCATTCCCTTGGTAGATAAGCTGGAGAGGGTGGGAGCACGCTGCTCACAGTTGCTTCCCTGCTTCCTCAAGTAGCCTCTGATAAAGCAGAGCTGCAGGACAGGAAATGCTAAGACCGATGAGGGTAATATAATATCTTTTTTCGTTAGCTGCACACGGTAGAGGAAATGGGCGGGAGGTTAGGCCGTGGTTTGGTGCCACTCGCTGACTTCCCGGCTATTGTGTTATTTAAGAAAAGCATGATATTACCATAGCAGTATCCGCCCTCCCCCGACCGCACAAACAACAGTCGATGAAAAGGGTGGAGGTAGGGTTGCCAGTTCCCAGGGGCTGGTTGGAGATCTCGTGGTCTTATAGCTGATCTCCAGGCCTCTGCTTCCCTGGAGAAAATGGCTAGTGAATTGCCCCCCACTGAAGTCCCTCCCCAAAGCCTGCCCTCCCCAGACTCCGTCTCACAAAACTCCAGGAGTTTCCAAACCTCAAGCTGTTCAGGGGAATACTAAAGTAATATGACACCATGTCATCCCCCCCCCTCCAACTACCATTATTATTAAGTTAATAATATAATGTAATATAATTCAATTAATAATTCAATTTGGAGCGTCGAATTGTTATCAGCTGTTATTGATGTAACTTAATTGCATGTTATAATACTAATTTATTGAATTTATATACCTCCCTCCCAGATGGCTCAGGGTGGTGTACAACTACATGACACTGGGGAGAAGGGGGCGGAGACACAGGGGAGGGGTTAGTGGTGTCCACACAATATGAGATAATGCATCATTTGAGCCACGGTCTCAATTGGGGGGCATCCTCCTACCTAGCTGTTCCCAGCATTGGACTCTCCTTCCATGGAAACCCTTTGTGAGTACTTTACCTACCAAATTGGGCCTGTGTGTGCTTCAAATGAAAAACAACAATCCACTGAACTATCATCTGAAATTCCTCAGGAAAGAGATTGAATTTATTTGGCTTTGGCTGCGAGAACAGAGCAGAGGGGATGGGTGTCTACTCCGAGGAAGTCAGATCGAATCAGATATTTAATGATGTCTTGAATGCGGTTGTGGTAAACCTTGACGTGTTTGGGAAAATATCGAAGACAGATATCCCAAGAGATTCGCTGTTCTATTGCAGTGAGCTTTCTGCTTGCGGAACGGCACCTTCTCCCTCTGGACTCCCCTTCCCTTCCGCTGTTGTCATTCCCTCCCTCTCAGCAGGCCGTCCTTCTCAACTCCCTTTTCTCCCTGACTCTCTCTTCTTCTCCTCTTCCTCTTCCCCGCCTGCCTCCAGGGTACCAACATCGGTGCAGGCAAGGCCATTGGCATTGTCATCGCCACCGGCGTCAGCACAGAGATCGGGAAGATCCGCGATGAGATGGCGGCCACCGAACAAGAGAAGACTCCCCTGCAGCAGAAGCTGGATGAATTTGGCGAGCAGCTGTCCAAAGTCATTTCCCTCATCTGCGTGGCTGTCTGGCTCATCAACATCGGGCATTTCAACGACCCCGTCCACGGCGGCTCCTGGATCCGCGGCGCCATCTACTACTTCAAGATCGCTGTCGCCCTGGCAGTGGCTGCCATCCCAGAAGGTCAGATGAGGCCATCCTGGGGCCCCGTGTCCACCTGTCTTGGGTCCAGTGACTGCCAGTCGATGGCTTTTTGAAATAGCTTTTGCTGTCATAACCATTGGAAGGCAGTGGGCATTTGTTTTTTTACTTTGCATTTTGTTGACTTCTTCTTCTTCTTCTTCATCTTTCTCATCATCACCTTCTTCTTCTTCTTCTTCTTCTTCTTCTTCTTCTTCTTCTTCTTCTTCTTCTTCTTCTTCTTCTTCTTCTTCATTTAATTTCCTTACCACCCTCCCAGCTTTTGCTGTAATAACCCTTGGAAGGTGGTGGGCATTTGTTTGTTTTTTTACTTTGCGTTTTGTTGACTTCTTCTTCTTTATTTAATTTCTATCCTTCCCTCCCAGAAACCCAGCTCAGGGTGTTGTACATCCTCATTTAGATATATAAAACACAATCAAATCCCATTAAAACAAAATTTAAGATGAAATCATGAAAGCCATCAACATGTAAACAGTCAGTCAACATCGAAGAGTTTAGAACCCGTCAACATATAAATAACCGAATATCGACCATCCAGGTCTGAGGTCGTCATCAGATCACTTGGGGCTAATCTTCAGACAGACGTCATCCTGTTTCTTGAGGGGCAACCCTCTTAATCTTCTGCAAGAAAGTCTTGTGGCACCTTGAAGACTAGTAGGTTCTCATTCTAGACTTAGCTTTAGGTTGGATCTAGCTTCCTCTGTTTACCAGTGTTTGGATCCAACCCAAGATCTTTCCCACTCCTGCTAACTGAGACCTTTGAGGCATGGCTGTTTGGCACAGGTAGCAGCAGACTGAACCTGAACGTTCTATATGGGAGACATTATTGAGCTAAGACCCCTTGGAGGAAGGCTGACATTTAAAACCAGCGGGCTAGGTGGGCTCTAGGCAATGCACGCTTCCCAGTGAAATCCGTGCAAGAAGTAGAACTACTTGTGATAGAAGTCCCCAAGGACTGTTGGCAGATTGGATTATCTGAATGGGACTCTTTTGAAACACCTGCTCGAATGCTCCACCTCTTCCCGACTTTACTTTCTCATCTCCTCCTCCTCTTCTTTCTCTGCCTCAGGCCTTCCCGCTGTCATCACAACCTGCTTAGCCCTGGGCACCCGCCGTATGGCCAAAAAGAACGCCATCGTCAGAAGTCTGCCCTCTGTGGAGACCCTGGGCTGCACCTCAGTCATCTGCTCCGACAAGACCGGCACCCTCACCACCAACCAGATGTCCGTCTGCAAGGTGAGATGGCGTCACTTTCTCCCCTGCCAAAAGGTCACAGCTTGGGTCGCTCCCCTTGATGTTGAGCCTGATTTCTCTCTCTCCCCCTTTTTGCTGCAGATGTTCGTCGTTGACAAAGTGGAAGCCGATATCTGCTCTCTGAATGAGTTCACGATCACCGGCTCCACCTATGCCCCGGAGGGAGAAGTGTGAGTGACCCCATAGGTAGCCCCTAAAACGACCCCATTGCTCCAATCCTGCACCTTGAGGGATAAACTGTAAAATGGAGCTCTTCCACCAGGTCTATGGTTGAGGTTGGGGTCAGTGAATCAGGGACATCGCTCCCCCCTCCAGGAGTTGGAGTGTACGCTACTCCCCTATCCTTTCCTCTTTACCTCTTTGATAATTGGGTGAGGGATGGGATTTTTAGCCGTCATGTAAGTAGATTGATGTTTTAATGGGAATTTTAATGGGGTTAGTTGTTGTGACCTACCTCAAGCCTGTCGGGAGAGGCGGGAAATAAATCTAATAATAATAATAATAATAACCGACTAGAGAATCCTGATTTATTTTACTTCAAAGATATCCAACACCTCGGGTTGTTGAACCCCCTAACCTTTATTGTGCCCTCTCTTATAACATGTCAGCCAATCAGTCCAGAAAAGGTTCTGTTTGTTTCTTGCCAAAAATATTTTTTTTAATCGCACATGTATCTGTGGGGCCACCTCCTTGATTATATCCCTCGAGGAAACTTGAGATCCAGAGAGCAAAACGTGCTCAAGATCCCGGGTCCAAAATCATATTCAACCATTTCCTTTCCCAGCTTCAAGAATGATAAGCAAGTGAAGACTGGAAATTACGATGGTCTTGTGGAGCTCGCCACCATCTGTGCCCTCTGCAACGACTCCTCTCTGGATTTCAACGAGGTGAGCGATTCTCGCCTTCTTCCCATCGGCTCTCCCTCCAAAGTTTAAGACCCTTGCGGCTCAAGGCACCTTGAATCATCCTGGATTATATGGAGGAAAGGTCTGATCCTGCCAGCTTATCCTTACAGCTCCCTACCGCTCCCTACCGCTTTTGTCCATGTTTGTCCCACAATGACTGGTATGTCCCTTTTGGTGGTTAAAAAGAGCCCTCCTCCCTCTTTCCCCGGATCCATGGCAACGTTTTGTCATTTGTGGCCTTCAAGGCAACCCCAACAGAAATGGGAGAAGTGGCTTGCCCTCATGATCTACCTTTGCCTCGCAAATCTAGACTTCCTTGGTGGCCTCCCATCCATGTACTAACCAGGGCCAAGCCTGCCTAGCTTCTAAGATCTGAACTGCTTGGGCTAACCTGAGCTGTCCAAGTCTTGTAAAAAAAAAAAAAAAGGGTCCTTGTAAAAAAGGCCACTTTTTATTGAAAGTGTGCTTCTTTTTGGGGGGTGGGAATTGAATGCCAAATGCATCCAAGACTAGAGAGTCTACGTGAGCCTATTCTCTATGCCTGTGGACCAAGCTCTTTCCAGAAGGTGACGATCCCATCCTGGACCCCGTTGTAAGGGCAGATCTCCCATGATGCTCGCTGCAGCCATGAACCACCCTCTTCCCCCACATCATGCTCAACTAACTCTTCCTTCCAACAGTCCAAAGGTGTCTATGAGAAGGTGGGCGAGGCCACCGAGACTGCCTTGACCTGTCTGGTTGAGAAGATGAACGTCTTCAACACGGACGTACGCAGCCTCTCCAAGGTGGAGCGAGCCAACGCTTGCAACGCCGTAAGTACTCCCCCTTCAGTGATCTATATTGTCATACGATTCTGGGCAGCCAGTTACCCCTCTACTGGTCAACATGAAGACAGATCAGGAATAAGACTGATGGGTTGCAGCCCCAGTAGAATGAGTCTGGGGTGACCAGGTCCCTTCAGCCACACTCCCTGAATTTTCAGGCTTTTAAATATACTCAAGATACCTCTCTAGATCAGGCTTTCTCAACTAGAGTTTCGTGAAACCCCGGGGTTTCTTGATGGCCCTGGAAGGGTTTCCCGAATAAGTGGGAGTTAGTTAATTTTTTATATGTTTTGTAAATTGGTTAAACATTTATTGGGTGATACTGACCATATATGGTCATGTGGAACCACCCGCCCTCCTGTACTATGCCCCATCTCAAAGGTCCCGAAAGCAAAATGCCTATTTGATTTCTGAAAGAACTTAATTATTTACTTATGTTCTTGACTCATCGTCCACTGAGACTCAAGGCAGATTGACAAGAGTACGGAACAACTAGAGACGCATTGTGAGGTTTAACCCCTTGTTCTCCTCCCTCCCCCACATCCTCAGGTGATCAAACAACTCATGAAGAAGGAATTCACCCTGGAGTTTTCCCGCGACAGGAAGTCCATGTCTGTCTACTGCTCCCCAGCCAAAGCTTCTCGGGCTGCAGTAGGCAATAAGATGTTCATTAAGGTCAGTGCTGGCCCCCTGGCCCCTACCATGATCCTACCCTGTCACCATGGCAGCTAGAAAGGGTAGACATCCCACCTTCAGTCCCCCCTCCTCTTTTTTTGCCATCAAGTTGCAGATGATATGACCAGAGTTTTTCAAGGCCAGAGACATTCAGTGGCCCTTTGACACTGGCTGCCTCTGTGTAGTGACCCTCAGCTTCCGTGGTGGTCTCCCATCCAAATTCTAACCAGGGCGGACCCTGCTTAGCTTCTGAAATCTGACAAGCTAAAGCAGGGGTAGTCAAACTGCGGCTCTCCAGATGTCCATGGACTACAATTCCGAGGAGCCCCCCTGCCAGCATTCGCTGGCAGGGGGCTTCTGGGAATTGTAGTCCATGGACATCTGGAGGGCCGCAGTTTGACTACCCCTGAGCTAAAGGATAGTTACTTGCTTGGTGAGGATAAAGTCTTCCTTGGTGTCGATCCAGCCGTCCTGCAAAGAGCCTTCCTCTAGGTCAGACTTTCTCAGCCATAGTTTTGTGAAACCCTGGCGTTTCTTGACAGCCCTGGAAGGGTTTCCAGAACGGGTGGGAGTGAATTAATTTGTAATATATTTTTAAACTTTGTTAAATATCGATCAGGTACCCTCCTTTCCCAAAATGGCCAATGACAGGCCTGAAGGGGGGTGGGAAGGGGAGGGGCCCCGGTTGGGCGTGTCCACAGCTCTGCTTCCCAACCCTATTCTGCATGTTCGTACCTCTTCTGGGGTTTCTCAAAGCCTGAAGAATGTCTCTGGGGTTTCTCAGTGGTCAAAAAGTAGAGGAAGGCTGCTCAGTTGTAGAATGCAGGGTGGGATCCACCCCACCACCACAAGGAATTTACCCCTCTGTTACCACTGTGTGTATGGCATGTGTGTAGTGTAGCCCAGAGATCCAAGGAATGTCTGGCAGCCAGGCAAGGGACATTCAGATGTGGTTTGCCATTGCCTGCCTCTACGTTGGTTCTCCAAGTGTTCCCTAGAGGTCTCCCACCCAAATACTAGTCACCAACACCCCCCTCCATCCCTTTCTCCTGAAATCATATTCTTGCCGTTTCTTCCTTGTGCACAGGGTGCCCCAGAGGGCGTGATTGACCGTTGCAACTATGTCCGTGTGGGCACGACCCGCGTTCCACTGACCCCCAATGTCAAGGACCACATCATGGCCATCATCAAGGAGTGGGGCACAGGACGGGACACCCTCCGTTGTTTGGCTCTGGCGACCCGCGACACGCCCCCAAAGAGAGAAGATATGATTCTCGAGGACGCCACCAAATTTGTTGACTATGAGGTAAAATCATCGGATCATAGAGTTGGAAGGGGCCACACAGGCCATTTAGTCCCACCCCCCTGCCCAGTGCAGGATTAGCCTAAAGCAGCATCCAGGATAAGGAGCTGTCCAGCTGCTGCTTGAAGACTGCCAGTGAGGGGGAGCTCACCACCTCCTTAGGCAGCCCATTCCACTGCTGGACTACTTGGACTGTGAATTCCCCCCCTAGTATCTAACCTGTACCATTTCTCACGTAATTTAAACCTATTACTGTGAGTCCTCTCCTCTGCTGTCAGCAGGAACTGCTCCCTGCCCTCCTCCAACCTTTCAAATATTTAAAGATCTTTTCCCTTCTCAACTTCTCCAGGCTAAACGTCCCCAAGTCCCTCAGCCTTTCCTTAGGGGGAGGAGGGGTATCACATCAGGGTGATGGAAATTTAACCAGGGTCCTCAAAACTCAAAATCTATTGCTGAAAGGGGCTGAGGGCAGAACTGGTGTCGTATAGTCAAAGTAAGACCAGGGAGTCCTGAGTTCAAATCCATGCTTGGCTGCAAAAATGCTTTAATGACTTAAAAATCAGTGTTTTGCAGGGAGGAGGGAACTTAGGGGGGGTCTGATGATTCCAGCAGACTTACTGACTTGCGAGGTTGTCCCGCCCTGTCCTCTACCCACAGATGGACCTGACCTTCGTGGGCTGCGTTGGCATGCTGGACCCGCCCCGCAAAGAGGTGATGGGCTCCATCCAGCTGTGCCGCGAAGCTGGCATCCGCGTCATCATGATCACCGGTGACAACAAAGGCACGGCCATCGCCATCTGCCGCCGCATCGGCATCTTCTCCGAGATGGAGGAGGTGACCGGCAGGGCCTACACCGGCCGAGAGTTCGACGACTTGCCCCCGGCCGAGCAGCGGGAGGCCTGCAAAAGAGCCTGCTGCTTTGCCCGCGTGGAGCCCACCCACAAGTCCAAGATTGTGGAGTTCCTGCAGGGCTTCGATGAGATCACAGCCATGGTGAGTGGAGGGGGGGAGGAACGGTTCGGACAGCTGCAGAATGGCCTGGGATAACCTTCCGCCATCAAGAAGAGAAAGTGCCTGCCTGGAGCAGGGTGGCTCTCCTGATGGCCATGGAAGAAGAAGAAGAAGAGTTGGGTTTTGTACCCCACTTTCCTCTACCTGGAGGAATCTCAAAGCGGCTTACAATCCCGTTCCCTTTCCTCTCCCCACAACAGACACCCTGTGAGGGAGGTGGGGCTGAGAGAGCCCAGATATTACTGCTTTATCAGCCCAAGGTCACCCAGCTGGCTGCATGTGGGGGAGTGCAGAATCAAACTTGGCTCGCCAGATTAGAGGTCTGCGCTCCTAACCATGACACCAAGCTGGCTCTCCTACACCTAGCTGAGCCTCTGCCAGCATGTGCATGTGGTATTTGATAACTTCCTCATCCATGAGAGCCAGCGTGGCGTAGCGGTAAAGAGTGGCAGCCTCTAACCTGGAGAACTGGGTTCGATTTTATTTATTTATTTTTAGATTTTTAGTCCACCACTTTCAGCCCGGCCGGCTCGTGACGGTTTACATTAAGAATATAAAAATTCATTCCCCACTCCTCCCCGTGCAGCCAGCCAGGTGACCTTGGGCCACTGTCAGTCCTCTCAGAGCTCTCTCGGCCCCACCTCCCTCACAGGGTGCTTGTTGTGGGGAGTGGGAGGGGAGGCGATTTGAGGGAGAGGAAGGGAAGGGGAGAGGGAGGGGAGGTGATTTGAGGGAGAAGAAGGGAAGGGGAGAGGGAGGGGGGGCAATTTGAGGGAGAAGAAGGGAAGCGGAGAGGGAGGGGAGGTGATTTGAAGGAGAGGAAGGGAAGTGGAGAGGGAGGGAAGGCGCTTTGAGACTCCTTTGGTTAGTGAAAAGTGGGGTACAAACCCCCCAGCTCTTCTTCTTCCAGTTGTGTTGTTGGAATTAAGGTCTACACGTGGTCCTTGTCCCCTCCGCCACCTTTATCCATTCCAAGACGCCCTGGGCTCACTCCTTGTTTCCTTTGCAGACTGGTGACGGTGTGAATGATGCCCCAGCCCTCAAGAAGGCTGAGATTGGGATTGCCATGGGCTCTGGCACTGCTGTGGCCAAGACCGCCTCAGAAATGGTGCTGGCCGACGACAACTTCTCCACCATCGTGGCCGCCGTGGAAGAGGGCCGTGCCATCTACAACAACATGAAACAGTTTATCCGCTACCTCATCTCCTCCAACGTGGGTGAGGTCGTCTGGTACGGAGCTCCACCTCTCCCGCCCCACTCTATTTTTGTATTTATTATGGGATTTCCATCCCGCCACTCCCAAAGGGTGGGTCTGTTATGGGGAGAGGAAGCGTAGATGATTGTAAGCCGCTTTGAGATTCCCTCCGGGAGTAAAAAGCGGGATACAAAGAAACAGCTCTTGTTCTTCTCCTCCGCTTGGACTACTGTCCTCGACCCCCTGCTCCCCCCCCCCCAATTGTCCTCAGTGGATCTGTAACGCCAGGCCACATTGCTCTGCTTTCTCCCTTTGCAGTATCTTCCTCACAGCTGCTCTGGGTCTCCCCGAAGCCCTGATCCCCGTGCAACTGCTGTGGGTGAACCTGGTGACTGATGGGCTCCCAGCCACCGCCTTGGGCTTCAACCCCCCTGACTTGGACATCATGAACAAACCCCCTCGCAGCCCCAAGGAGCCTCTCATCAGCGGCTGGCTCTTCTTCCGCTATCTCGCCATTGGAGGTGAGGACTTTGGACACACGGCCTCATCGCTTCTTCCCAAATTGGCACCCGAGAACGCATTCCGCACACCGGCCAGCGTGGTGTAGTCGCTACAAGCGGCAGAATCTAATCTGGTTTGATTCCCCACTCCTCCTCCACAGGGAGGCAGCCTGGGCCAGTCACAGTTCTTTCAAAGCTCCTCTTGCAAAGCAGCTCTCTCGGAGCTCTCTCAGCAGAGCAGTTCTCTCAGAGTTCTCTGACTTCATAGGGCATCTGTTGCGGGGAGAGGTAGGGAAACTTCCAACTCTATGATTCTACGGTGGCTTCTAACCTGGAGAACTGGGTTTGATCCTCCACCTGCAGCCAGTCACGGCTCTCTCAGAGCTCTCTCAGGCCCACCTACCTCGCAGGGAAGGTGCCTGCTGTGGGGAGAGGAAGGGTAGGTGCTCGTAAGCCGCTTTGAGACTTCTTCCGGTAGTCAAAAGGGAAGCGCAAAACCCGGCTCTTCTCCCCTTATGCGTGTTTCTTCCTCTGTGCCTTTGAGCCTCCTCTCTCCCTCTGCCTCTATGCCATGGATCAGGCCGTCTTCATTGCATCTCGTCCGGCTAAGAGCAAGTTCTTGAAATCGGTGCTCCACCTTAATGGAGTCCCCAGGCGGGTGGGTCTCGGTTCTTGGTTCGTGCTGATCTTCCCTTCTGCTCTGCCTACAGGATACGTGGGTCATACGTGGCATTTCCACTTGGTGATGCTAATATTTGCAGACCTCTCTATAGCGGATACCATAGAAACATTTGGAGATTGAAGCACAGACATGTTACCCTAGGATTACGTCCATACCCTTCTGATATACGATAGGAATTCCTTTAAAGAGGACCTGTTATTAAAGGTTAAAGAGTATCTTACATCAGGGGTAGTCAACCTGTGGTCCTGCAGATGCCCATGGACTACAATTCCCATGAGCCCCTGCCAGCGTTTGGGAATTCCATGGGAATTCCATGGGAATTTTAGTCCATGGACATCTGCAGGACCACAGGTTGACTACCCCTGTCTTACATCACCGACGAAGATACCGAAAACGAAAAAAAGACCTAGGAGTTTGTTCTGATGTTTTGGAACTTTGAGGAATTGTTTCTAGTGGGATAAACTGTTATTTATTGAAAATCATTGCATCTGCTTGAAAATCATTGCCTTTTCTTACAGGGTACGTGGGAGCTGCCACCGTGGGAGCTGCCGCTTGGTGGTTTTTGTACGCTGATGATGGACCTGCCGTGTCCTATCACCAACTGGTGAGCTTGGACCTCTCTGATCCTGCAGCTGGGACGTCATTGCCCTGGGGAGGGGGGCTCACCTGCCGCCTGCATGCAGCCCATCAGTACACATCAAGTTTCTGCCTTGGGGCAGATAGCAAGTCCACAGGGACATTTCCTGTCCGGAAAGTCAGCCCCTTATCCCCGTGTGCCGTGGCCCCAATCCAACCGGGCCTCTTCGGAACTGGGAACTGAGTTTCCAAATACAGAACTGCCAGACCACATCTGTGGACTAGCCCCGGGAGGACTCGAACTTGGAGTTGGGCCGTGAAACTCTCTCGATGACTTGGGGCCAGTCGCTTTCCTAGCCTTTCCTAGTTTCCAGGATGGCTTCGGGGGTCAAATGGAGAAGAGGGGATCCGTAGAGGTTGGGAAATACCTGGAGGTTTGGGGGTGGAGCCTGAGGAAGGATGCTGTCACCTGTAGCTCGGCAGCTCACCATAGGGAAGAACTGCATGCACACCTGTAGGTTCGACAAGCGCTGAACAAGAGCAGTCTAGGGCAGGGGTAGTCAACCTGTGGTCCTCCAGATGTCCATGGACTACAATTCCCATGAGCCCTGGGGCTCATGGGAATTATAGTCCATGGACATCTGGAGGACCACAGGTTGACTACCCCTGGTTTAGGGCTTTCTTCGTTTAGGAGGGTAATTCTCTGTGTTAACTTTGCTTCTTCACATTCTCTGCCACTCAGTCACATTTCATGCAATGCACAGAGGAGAATCCTGACTTTGAAGGCTTGGATTGTGAAATCTTTGAGTCTCCCGTCCCAATGACCATGGCTCTGTCCGTGCTGGTCACCATTGAGATGTGCAATGCCCTCAACAGGTAAGGGGGTCCACAAGGGTCAATTTCAGCCTGGAAGGTTCTTCCATCATGTTTTCCCCTCTTCCAGTTTTCATCCATGGCAGCCTTTCTCAACCTTTTTACCACCGAGAAACCCCTGAAATATTCTCCAGGCTTCAAGACACCCCAGAAATGGGGTGATTGTGCAGAATATGGTTGGGAAGCAGAGCTGTGAACACGCCCACCCGGGGCCCCTCCCCTTCCCACCCCCCCAGGCCCCTCATTGGCCATTTTGGGAGGGCTGGGTGGGTCAAGATGACCCTATGTGGTCATATCATCTGATAAATATTTCACCCATTTTAAAAATATATTTTAAAAGTAATTAACTCCCACCCATTTAGGAAACCCTTCCGGGAACGTCAAGAAACTCCAGGGTTTTACGAAACACTGATTGAGAAAGCTTGATCTATGGCCATGGTTCTTTTTCTGCTGTCCCAGAGCTGCATGTCCGCTAACACATTTACATTTTGTGCCAGGAAAGACATGGTTTCCTCACCCATTCGGTGCCAAATACATAGGGTCTCCACTCCCTCAAGGGCAGGGGGCTTTTGGGGCTGCTGTGGGAATGGGGAGTCAGGAAAAGTCTGCTCCTCAGCTAAAAAAAATTATTTTCTACCCACAGAAATTCCATTCTAGCTGCTTAGAATCATAGAATCATAGAGTTGGAAGGGCCACACAGGCCATCTAGTCCAACCCCCTGCTCAACGCAGGATTAGCCCTAAGCATCCTAAAGCATAGAATCATAGAATTATAGAATCATAGAATCATAGAGTTGGAAGGGGCCACACAGGCCATCTAGTCCAACCCCCTTATCAATGCAGGATTAGCCCTAAGCATCCTAAAGCATCCAAGAAAAATGCGTATCCAACCTTTGCTTGAAGACTGCCAGTGAGGGGGAGCTCACCACCTCCTAAGGCAGCCTATTTCTGTTGTGGAGCTATGGCTTTCCACATATATCTCTGCAATGGAAAGGATCGTGGCTTTTTGTGTGTGTGGAAAATATGAAAGCTGGGAATTCAGATCACATATCTATGTTGTTATAACATCATACTGATGTTCGATTGCCAGTGAAAACACCAAAAACGCTCCCTCGTGTCAAGGGGTGGAGGCGATGGGGAAAATGGCTACCATGTGGGCAGGGCCAAAATAATCTGAATTTTTCGACCCACACGGATTGGAGAAAAAACAGGGGGACACGGGAGGCACATGGACATACCTCGATGCTTTGGGGAAGGGGAAAAGCCAAACACTTCCTAGCAGTACTGAATCCATGGGGAAAAGTCACTCAAGAGAACTGTGCATTATTTATTCTGCCACGTCGATTGTTTTGCTTAGTAAATGTTGGCATTCGTTAAGGAAGCAGAAGATGGTAACCTCACCCAAACTCCCCGCTTCTCTGTCCTGTGCAGTCTATCAGAAAACCAATCCTTGGTCCGGATGCCCCCCTGGGTGAATTTCTGGCTTCTAGGATCCATCTGTCTCTCCATGTCTCTGCATTTCTTCATCCTCTACGTTGACCCCATGCCTGTAAGTATTGCTGCCCCATGGCCCCGTTGCCAGGTCTCCTTGGGAGTCAGTTCACTGATGTCTATACACCAGAGGTGTCCAAACTGTGGTTCTCCAGATGTCCATGGACTACAATTCCCATGAGCCCCTGCTACCAGCAGGGGCTCATGGGAATTGTAGTCCATGGACATCTGGAGAGCCACAGTTTGGACACCCCCGCTAAACACGGAGTCTGTTATCTCTACATTGCTGGTAGTTCAAATGCATAAAAGGGCACCATTGAAAAGTGTATTACGCCCCTAGGAAGATGGGCAGTGGACTCGGTATATAAGGCAGCTTCTTGTGTCTGTGTGGGTTGAAGTTGGGTGAGACGAACGTTTGGGCTGTGCTGGGTTTCCCCAGGGCTGTGTATAGCCCTTGGACAGGAAAAACACACCAGCAGTGGTTATACAAGGACAGAGAATTTGCATAATTTCCATTGTTTTGCAAAATCGATGATGGCTTTTGCTAGGCACAGAGAGGGCGGAGCAAACATGTCAGGCACATGCAAGGCCCCTCGAGATTTGAAGATTGCAGTAAGGATCGGCCACATTCTTTTCGGGCACATCCTTGCATCCATGGGGGCTCGTGGCTTGCAAGCTGGGGCTGTCAGGGAGCCGAATGCTGCATCCAGGACCATCCGCTGCATTCCTGCAGAAGCCGTGACAGCCACGCAGCCCTGTGTGTGTTCTAGGACTGTTATCTCCCTCGGCGTCCAGAGCTGGACTTAACCTTTTGCTCTGGCTTTCCCCAGATGATCTTCAAACTGACCCACCTGGATGTGCATCATTGGATGGTGGTGCTGAAGATATCCTTGCCTGTCATCTTTCTGGATGAAATCCTCAAATTCGTCGCCAGGAACTACCTGGAGCGTAAGTCTCTACCTTGAACCTCCTTCTCTCCCCTGGGCTTATCCCCATCCTTTCCAAGACTCCTCCTCTTGCGCTTTCACTGGTCAAAATGTGCAGGAAATCATCTGCATGGATAAGAAATTACCTCCCCTCTCCTGTGGACCCCTTCTCCTTTGGTTCTCCCCCCACCCCTGCATGACTGTCATTACTTCCTGTGACCCTCCATCATCCCCAACTCCACCCAGGACAGAGCAGTTCAAACTACATGACACATTTTGCACAAGTGCGCCCACGGGGGACCCATGGCCATACTGCAGCTGTGAGTCCTCAGGGTCAACTCGAGTTCGAAGCACCCATTTGGATGGTGACTGACGCCCAAGGAGAGGGCCTCCTTGTGCTGTCTTCCGGAGCTGAAATGGTGCCAGAGGGGCCCTATTTGCCCACATTGCAGCCCCAGTTGGCTTCTAAGCGGCATTACCTTCCCCTCAGAACTGGCACCCACAGTACGGCTGTGAATCTTCGCACCGAACTCGTGCAAACACAGTGATGTAATTTGGCCCTTGGGCAGAAGGCGGAGAAGATTCCCGGTCCCTGATTGCCCTGGCTCCTCCCACTCCTGCCTCTCCAAGTGAAGCTCTTCTCTTAGGAATTACTTTTCAGCCTTCTATTGGACCTGGCACTTAAGAATCTGACATTCTTACATGGACACTGGAGGAGAGAGAGAGAGAGAGCCCTCGGGGCAGTGAGGTGGCTCCTGGGTGTGCCCTGAGAGTACAGGGGACTTAATTGGGCTGCAGCGGGAGGGTGGGAAACACAGGTGAGAATTGGGACTCTGGGGGTCTCCCCAAGACTTTTGTTTGGGGTTGCCAGCTTCGGGTTAGGATACTTTGGGCTAAATACCCTCTGTGCCGTAGCTCCAGTGCAGACTCCCCCCCCCCAGCCAATTTCCCCCCACTTAAAATGTATCATAAGGAGGAATCTGGTTGCTAATCTACCAAGGCTGCACCTTCATTCCTCCGTCGGGTGATAGGTCTCCATCCCCCTCCACTAACCCCGTTTCTCTCCTCCTTCCCCACCCTCTTCCTCAACTCTATTTAACTGTGCTCTCTTTTATCCTTTCCCTCCTGTAGCATAAGCTCCTCCCCCCTCTGTTCTCCTGTATCCTGCCTCCCAGGTACCTGATAGCCCTCGACCGCATGCTTTGCTTGTTCTTCCTGCTCTTCTCTCTCTGTCTGGCGTCATCCGTGTGGGAATATCTGCGGGGTCAGGGGGAGGGGAGAATGAGGAAGGCATCTCTCTTTTTGCTTGACCAGTCTGTTTGCACAGTTTGAGCAGTCCGGGAAGCTGGGGCCGGCACTGTGTTCAAGGCCAGAGAGGAAAACCCCACCCAAAATAGAATGTGCTCCTTCAAGGACACAAAGATGACAAATAATTCCATGAAATGATGATCATTTGCAGGCGATCCATACATTATTTAGGAAATAATAGGAATTGATTGCTGAAATCCGGATAGTGTAGGGCTGGAGCAGATTGGCTGGTTTCAAATTCTCAGGCCCGGTGGTTTTCAAACTTTCTACCACATCTCCTTGACTGGGAACCCCTGTGACTAGCAGAGGATCATGGGATATGTTCGAGGGTGTGCACTAGGTTCATTTGATGCCAGTTGGCCAAACATGTTGGCCTCCATCTACACCTGGCATGTTCTTCATGTGTCCCTGCACATCCTCAGTGTGGTCTTCCACTTATGGCTGCTTTCATAGGGATTAGATGTGCTTTCAATGCACGAAAGCCATTGTTTGCCACTGGGTTTTCCTGTTGCCCACCGGAGAATCCAGTAGCAAAGGATCGCTATAACGTGTTGAGAACATGTTGTCCAGTTACGGAGAATTCTCCAGCAGTGTGAAAGTGGCCTAAAATTCTGCAGGAACGGATCAGTGGCAGGAAAGCAAATTCTCCTTGGGGGAAGCTTGCTCACCTTCACTAACAATCTCCTTGAAGACTCTCCCCCCAAGAAAGATCCAAGGAACAGCAGGTTTCTTGAAAGATCCAAGGAACAGCAGGTTCCTTGAAAAATCCTTTGAGAACCACTTTAATGACTCCTGGGGCCATTAAAAAGTAGCTGTAAATTTACATGCAAGTGATCCAATGGTGGATCTGGTTGCTGAGCTCAAGCTTAGGACTGGAAATTTGGACTGCAAAACTGCAGGGGTCACTGTACCCAGAAGGTGAGCTTGTTGGCAGTGGATCTCCTTCTGCCCTGTTGGTTCCGAAGAGCCTTCTTCCTTTTTTTTCATGCATAGTACAGTCCTCGTGGCCTGGTCCCAGCCTCTACATTTCTTCCTGTTTCACGGTGCTTAAAATGAAGTCACGATCAACCTAGGCCCTTTCCGCACATGTTGGATACTGCACTTCCAGTGCTCTTTAGAAGTGGATTATCCTGTTCTGCACAGGAAAATCCAGCCGCAAAAGTGCATTGAAACAGCATTATCCAACGTGTGAAGTTTATCAGCCTATTACGGGAATGTTTTCCGAGTCCATCTGGCCCTCGTTGCTTCTTTGCCAGTGCCCCAGCTGCCTTCACTGCCCCCTGCTGGTTGCTCCATGCCATGCCTGGCCAGTCTGATAATGAGCGATCGCTTGACATCACGTTTGCTGGAGTGGGGAGGATATGGCCTCTTGGGCCCCCGTTGCTTCAAATGCCCTGTTTGGCAAGGGCACAGACTGAGACACTGAGAAAGCGATGATCTCTTACTTGTCAGGAAAGAGCTTCTGCAATGCCAGGAAAACCCGGCAACTGCTCGTGTATTTGTGCGGCCGTTCAGTGTCCTTAAACTGCTTCAGATGTGGGGCTTGAGATAGAAGGGCATTAAAGGGGGAAGGAGATGGCAGTTTCCCCCTTTTCTTTCCCTTCAGACTTGAAATAGAGGCCAAAACTGAGATGGGGGGGGGATCCAAAAAACCTCTCTTAGGGGGTGTTTTGTTTTGGAACGACGAGTGCAGCACTTTTGGCCAGCAGCTTTTCATAACAACGTTGTCAGACAATCAATTTGCGCTGCCGCCGATCCTTTTGGGCCACGATTCCAAAAGCAGCAGTGCTAGCTTTGCTATGGCAGGAGGAAGAACCTACCCTAGGCTATAATAAACATTTAAACAATTTAACAATAGAGAGAAATGTCTTATCTCTTCTTTTAAGAGAACAAGCAAAACGGCCTCCAGATTTAAACCGTTTTCAAAGGTATTTTCATCAGTGGTTGTTATCAGGGGTTGTTTTTCCAACTTAGTGTTTGCTGGTGAAGTCCTTCACTAGGATCTATTCTTCTTGACAGAATTTAAACAATCTATATGTCGGCCTTTGGCTCACAGGTATTGGGGAAGTTTTAGTTGAAAGACTAAATCTATTAAATCTGGAGGCCGTTTGGGCTGTTCTATTAAAAGAAGAGAGAAGACATTTCTGTTTATTGTTAAGTCGTTTAAATGTTTATTATAGCCTAGGGTAGGTTCTTCCTTCTGTTATTATACTCATTTTGAACCGCCCTCTTTTCGTGGCGTACTCTTAAGCTTTGCTATTGCATGCTGAGCGATCCGATGTCCGTGTTAGAAAGCTCATAGGAAGACTGCAGGCTCTTCTCTCTTGCCTCTGAGTCCTCCTGTCATCCGCCTCGGAGGGACGAACCTGGTGAACGTCGGCACGAAAGAAAGGAAGACTCATGAAGATTCATCCCTTTCAATTCGAGCAATCCTTCCCTTTCCTGAAGTAGACGAAATACACGAAACTCCGAGCGAAATTTCAAAATAGGAGCAAAACTAGATGATAACGGAGATTGGGGGATCCCCAACTCAACTTGAAGTCGTATTATACACCACCCTGAGCTGGTTTACTGAGAGGGCATATAAAATCAAATCATGATAATAATTATTATTATTAATAATAATATGTAACCTCAAGGAACAAATGTCTCCCAAGTGCATGGGGAAAGCCCTGTTTGCCGTAGGCAGGAGAGCTCTGCTAGAAAACTAGATTCATTTGTTTTATTTTTATTTATTTGGATTTTTATGATACCGCCCAAGCAATCCATCAATCAAACTTTATGGCAGTCGTTCAGACCAAGTTATATGAAATCGACACACAAGAGACCAAAAGGATATGGTCATTTAATGCAATACAATTTAAAACAGATCATATTATGCCGCCCGTTCTCTGCAGCTCTGGGCAGATTACACTGAACAAGATAATCACTTGTCGAAGGGAGGAACATCTGCTACGCATGCAGAATTCCCCAGGTTCAGTCCCCTGCATCTTCCAGTGAAAAAAAGTTTAGGTAGCAGTAGGTGATGTGAAAGACAGCTGCCAGTCTGAGCAGACAATTCTCACCTGGATGGACCAGTGGTCTGCTTTGGTATAACGCAGGGGTAGTCAACCTGTGGTCCTTCAGATGTTCATGGGCTACAATTGCCATGAGCCCCTGCCAGCAAATGCTGGCAGGGGCTCATGGGAATTGTAGCCCATGAACATCTGGAGGACCACAGGTTGACTACCCCTGGTATAATGAACAGCAAAATGAGAGGGGTTGTCCCAGGCACAAGGGAAGATGCCTTCTTTCCTCATGATTCAGCAGAAGGCAGTATTGCCCATTCTAGATGACCCCCCTCAAAGGCGGGACAGAGGCCATTAAGCCAGCTCAGCGGGGAAGCTGCACCTTTGTTTGCAGAAAGCTTTGTGTTGGGACAACCGGCCAGGAAGAAAAGCGAAAAGAGCCACAGGCTGGCACCCAAACCGTGGCTCGTGACTTTCCACACTAGGTTACCCAGCTCCGCGCTGCGTGGCACTCTCGGTTCCCTGGGCACTCACCCTTCTGTTTTCTTCTCTCCCCCCACCCAACCTGTTTCTTTTTGCCCCCAGGGGATTTAGAAGAAAGGATGAGGAAGTGAACTTTTGAGTCGCCACGGAAATAACCTCTTCGTCCCCCAACAGAGAAGATTCTCCCCCTCGTCCCTCTGCCACGTCTGCTGCTCTCTCCTCGGCTTCTGTCCCCCTCCCTTATTTAATAGCCACTCCGTCCCCCGCGCACCCTCTGTGACTCCTTTACTGGGGACTTACCCGTGTGGGCCATCACGCCGGCATTCGCCACGCCGCCTTCCCCGCCAGCTGCTTTTCCGCACCCCGCCCCGGATCTCCACTCGCTTCTTGGCTTCTGTACATTTTGAGCCCCCCTGCCCCTCTGAGCTCCTGTACCCTCCCTCTCCCCCCCCCCGCACCCCCCTGCACCCACGACTCCCCCCCTCTCGCTTTTGGCTTTAGAGCCCACACCGATGACATTCGTTCCCCCTCTTCACACGACTCGAACCCACCTCAGCCCAGGGGTTGGATTTTTTAATGCACACAGAAACAGAAGGAAACATTTTGTTAGGGGGGAAAAGAACCCCAAACAAACGAACAAGTGAGACTCCTTGACTCGGAGGAAAGGAAGAGATTCTTCTAGCTGCTTATTTATTGACATTAAAGGATAAACTCTTAACGGTGACCACGCGCTCTTGGTCTCTTCCTTCGTTACTTGGGACAAAGGGAAGGGGGCGGGCGAAGCTTTTTTTGGGGGGGAATTAATGGCAGAAGAACGGTTTAAAGTGTGCTGATTTCTTCTAGGGCCCATTCTGCACACACAGGATAATGCACTTTCAATGTGCTTTGGCAGCTGGATTCTCCTGTGCAGAACAGGAAAATCTACTTCTAAAGTGCATTGAAAGTGCATTATCTATTGTGTGCAGACTAGGCCTAGGTGTGGAGGTGCAGGTAGGGTTGCGAGATTCAGGGCGGGAAATTTTGTGCCGTTGAGTCGTGTCGCCTCCTCCTGGCAGCCTCAGTTTTCTCCAGGGGAACTGATCTGTGTAGTCTGGAGATGAGGTGTAATTCCAGGGGAGGCTGGCTTCCCTCTATGGAAGCATTTTAACAACTGTAGGTTGCCAGGCATTGTAAAATAGCAATGCACCCAGAAAACAGTAGGACAGCACTACCTAGATCAGGGGTAGTCAAACTGCGGCCCTCCAGATGTCCATGGACTACAATTCCCATGAGCCCCTGCCAGCTGGCAGGGGCTCATGGGAATTGTAGTCCATGGACATCTGGACGGCCACCGTTTGACTACCCCTGACCTAGATCATCAAAAGCCGTTTATTGAAGTAGCGATACGAAGCTCGTGATTATACTTGCTGAAACTAATTTGATAGGCGAGAGAGAGAAAGAGAGAGAGGTTTATTAAGGCAGTAAAAACACCAACCAACAAAGTACATTTGATTATATGATTATTTACACACACCAGATACAAATGGATACATTGACAGAGTATTCAAATGCAGCAACCATGAAATTAGCCGTTTTGTCTAAGGAGAGCTTTCCGTTTTCTAAATGCTAAGAAGCAAAATCTTAGAATCAGAGAATTATAGAGTTGGAAGGGACCTCCTGGGTCATCTAGTCCAACCCCCTGCACCAAGCAGGACACTCACAACCCTCTCGCTCATCCCCTGTAACCTTGCAACTGCATTTGAAATCACCTTTGACCTAAAAGGAATTTTAGCAGGTGCCCCTCTGCATATTTTAGGTAGTTAGCCAAGGACTTAAAGTGAAAAAGGGTGGGGGTTATCAGCTCATTTATTTCTACTTCATATAATATACCATGGACATTTGATATGCAATACACTGATCAATATAACCACCAAAACCCCGCTCCCAACTGATAATAGGTAGGTTTCCCATGTTCCCAGGGTAAAACGCACAAACCAGTCCTGTGCCCCAGTACATATCACATCACTCCTGCAAGGCCGGTCACAGCCAGCCTCTCCGAACACGCCCAAGTTCCCCTCTCCCACAGGCCCATATTTTTGTTTGCCCCAGTACTGCTAAACGAAGTATCTTATCATGCAGGACTTTATCTGAGCCACCAAAGTGTCATTTCGGATCCCACCCAAATTTCCCCTGCAGACTCAGCGCCTCTCAGAGCTGGGGAAGCAAAAGTTATTCGCTGAGCACAGTGTTGTTGTTTTTTTTAATGTTCTGAATGGACGTGACGGTTCCAGTTTGTCTGGGAAACCGGAAAACGATTAGCAAACATTTTCTGTCGTGGGTGAGATGCTTAAATTAGCTTGCATTCCAGGGGTTTTTTTTTCCTGCTGCTGTCCTTGGCAGTTCCGTTTAGCAGCACAACAAAATCAGAGTCCAGTAGCACCTTTAAGACCAACCAAGATTTATTCTAGGCGTGAGCTTTCGAGACTACCCTGAGTCTGAGGAAGAGTGCTTGCACTCAAAAGCTCACGCCTTGAATAAATCTTTGTTGGTCTTAAAGGTGCTCCTGGACTCTGATTTTGTTGTGCTACTTCAGACCGACACGGCGACCCACTTGAATCTATCCATTTAGCACAGTGGTTTTCAACCTGGGGGTCAGGAACCCACCTGTTTGGCCATTAAGTTTCAACAGGGAACTCCCAGCTTACATCTGGATGGGAGAAGCTCGTGCAGCCTCATAACAATGGCTCTCTCTGAATCTCATGAGCTGGAATTAAATATTTTTAAAGCTGCCGTCGGCTGCCTTTCTTCCTCAACACCCAGCCTTCTAAGAAGGGAGGGGCACACTCTTCTAGACAGCCAAGCTGGGGCACGCCGTGGGGGGGGGGGGTAGAGAGAAAAGAGTCCCGTTCCCCCCTCCCATGCCAGGCTTTCACTCTCCCTTCAGCCTCCCCTTTGGGCCGGGTTGAGCCGATTCATTTTTCTGCGGCAGGTCCCAGCTGCTCACACTCAGCCCACACATCCATCCGTTGCAGCTGCATGGCAAGGTGGGCAAGCCACAGGTCTCATTGACACAGTTGAAGGGTGCCCGCAACAGTCCTGCTGGGTCCTAGCGCTTGCCTTTTCAAGGCATGGCCCTGCTTCCCAGACCCGACTGGCTACGGAAGGGCACAGCAGTAGAATTCTCTGTCCCCCCCTCCCCTTTCCAGTTCTCAAATAACCCTTTTTTGAGTGACCTGTTGGAGTGAGACCACTGTTCTGGATGTGAACTGTGCAAGGGGGGGGGGGGACTGTGGCTCTCTAGATGTCCATAGACTATAATGACCATGAGCCCCTGGCAGGGGCTCATGGTCATTGTAGTCCATGGACATCTGGAGAGCCCCAGTTTGGCCACCCCTGGTTTGCAGCTACATCTTTCATAAAGGTATTAACTGGCTACGGCAATAGGGTTGTGAGTGTCCTGCATAGTGCAGGGGGTTGGACTAGATGACCCAGGAGGCCCCTTCCAACTATGATTCTAGGATTCTATGATCCTTGGGATTCAGAGTTGAACGCTGTTATTTTAAATTCGTGGTGGCTTACGGAATCGTGAAATGAGCAAGCACAAGTAGAATAATACCCATTTTACAAGAAAAAAAACCCCACCGCTATGCAAAATAATCTTAATCCCCATCTTCACCAGGCAAAGAAAACACGACTTGCTTGTCTAACCAGTTAAAAATTAAGAGAGATCCAACCGGGCAGCCTTGCTGGTCTGAAGCAGCAGAAATAAGTTTGAGGCGGGTGTTTCATTTTTAACTGCAGGAGCACCTTTAAGAACAACAACGTTTCATTCTAGGTATGAGCTTTCTGGTACCTTGAATAAAGTTTGGTTGGTCTTAAAGGTAAACAAGACCTCAAAGATGGCAAAACAGGCCTCAAAACAGGTGGACATATCTAGGGAGGTCCGCAGGCAGGGAGCCACCTCTGATAAGTTCCTATCTCCAGTCACCAGCTGCCTACGAGCCAAGGACCACGGCTGGTGGGCCGGCTCCTGTGGAAAGAGGAATCCTGCTTGATAGGCTTGCCCCATGCTGTTTCAGAGCTATGTCGTTCAAAACCAGCAACTGAAATTGTGCTTTGAAACTCTGAGTTGCCAGCTCTAGTTTGGGGAGATCCACTCCTATCGAGAGGAACCTGGGGAGGGACGTCAGCTGGGTAAGGTAAAGGTAAAGGTAAAGGTATCCCCTGTCCAAGTATTGGGTTGTGTCTGACCCTTGGGGTGATGCCCTCTAGCGTTTTCATGGCAGACTCAATATGGGGTGGTTTGCCAGTGCCTTCCCCAGTCATTACTGTTTACCCCCCAGCAAGCTGGGTACTCATTTTACTGACCCCGGAAGGATGGAGCCGGCTGCTGTGATTGAACTCCCAGCCTCATGGGCAGAGCGTTCAGACTGCATGTCTGCTGCCTTACCACTCTTCGCCACAAGAGGCTCATATAGAATGCCATAAAATCTACCCTCCAAAGAAGCCATGTTCTTTGCTAGAACTGGTCTCTTTTGACTGGATACGTTGTAATTCTGGGAGATCCCTAAGCCGCTCTAGAGGCTGGCATCTTAATGAGCCATGTCCCAGGCGGAGGGTGAAGAAGGGAGAAACCCAGCAAATACGGGTGCCCGTCCTCATTTGGGACTGGGGGACCCCTGGGATTATACCTCATCTCCAGGACACAGTGATCAGTTCCCCTGGAGAAAATGACTGCTTCAGAGAGTGCTCCCTAGCATTATCCTCCACTGAGGTCCCTCCCCGTCCCAAATCCCACCCACTCCTGGCTCCACCCCCAAAGTCTCCAGGTATTTCCTGACTCAGAGCTGGCAACTCTACCAGCAAACTTGTTGAAAGTAAGCCAACCTGGGTCTGGTCAACAATTCAGCAGTGGAATGGGTGGCCTAAGGAGGTGGTGAGCTCCCCCTCACTGGCAGTCTTCAGGCAGTGGCTAGATGCTTTTAGGCCAGGGGTGGGCAAAGTGTGGCCCTCCAGATGTCCATGGACTACAATTCCCATGAGCCCCTATAATGGGAATAGTAGTCCATGGACATCTGGAGGGCCACAGTTTGCCCACCCCTGCGTTAGGCTGACCCTGCATTGAACAAGGGGTGAGAACCCCAATTATGAATTCTTGCAAGTTCCGTCATGGAAGAAAGGCATACGGATATAAAATAAGCCCTAAGATCTTCCAGCTCAGAAAAAAAATATATGCTTATTCACTGTGGCTAGCTCCTGCCACTTATTTTTATCAGCTCCTTCCTGCAAAGAGCCGAGGATGGCTCACAATAACCTGGTGATCCTCACAATAACCTGGTGATAGGGTATGAATTCAAGGAGAGGGCAGCTGGCCCCGAGTCCCTGATTGACCCAAGCTTATTCCCAGCCTGACCCTCTAACTGCTACTCTGCACTGGCCACGTTAGCAGCTAAGCTGCTGTAGGTTCCTACAGATTTTTCCTGGGGTGTAATGTCCTATAGGAACCAAGCCTGGTTGTTGCTGATTATCCTTATAAACTGGTCCTGATGCTTGTTCTAAAGTATTACAAGCTTTTTAAAATGATTATTTCTTATGTTCCTGTACTCTGGTCTATGACCATACATACATATAAGTAAATAAGTAAATAATTAAAAAAAAATCAAAGTAGCGATCGTCCCTTCCACATTCAGTGTCAAGAGCATATTTGTTTATGTCAAGGGCTATTCTTCTTGAAGCAGGGGTGGCCAAACTGTGGCTCTCCAGAAGTCCATGGACTACAATGCCCATGGGCCCCTGCTGGCCACCCCTGCAGAGTGTCACCGTCAAAGAGAATATTGGCCTTTCCTTCTGAAAGACGACATAGTTTTTATTCCCTAAAGACATAGTAAATTATCCCTCTCTTCTCTCCTTCTCCCAAGCTGTGAAGGGGCTTTCCGTAAACTCGTCTAGATTGTTTCTGGTGAGCCCAGTCACCCAAAGTTCCCTAAGAAATCTGCTCTCCCGTGGGTTTTTTCGACTGCTGTAGCTTATATTGAGACTGGCCTGAGGAGGCTGCCCAGTGAGCTTCCATGGATGGTGGACCTCCTGAAGCCACCTGAATTTTGGCCAAGGTGTGATTGGACTGGATGGGCCATTGGCCTGATCCAACATGGCTTCTCTTATGTTCTTATGGCACAAGTGGAGATTTTGAACCTGGGTCTCTCAGATACTAGTCTGATACTGTGTTTCACACATTGGCCACTGCGTGAGACAGATGGCTGGAAGACCTTCATCCAACCAGGTCCTTCTTGTGTTCATCATCTTCTCTCTACCACAAAAACTCAGCCAGGTTCCATGTAGGGAGGCTGAAGCCAGGGCTCTCAGGCCTTAATTCAATACTCCAACCGCTACATCATGCCGGCTCGATTGCTTTCTGCTTATATAGCCCGAAGAGGCCTCGGCCCCATTTCCTTTCTCTCCCCTGGGGCAGCAAGTGAGCGTCAAGGGTTCATGAGAGGAAGTTCACGCTCCAGAGCACCCTTCTTTGCTACTGTGACCAGAGGCTTCCTAACCGATTGCCCTTTTTGGGCTGTGTGAGCTTCACTCTGCCCAGCAACCCAGGGGCTGGTGGGGCCGCCGGTTTGGCTGAAGGGAGACGATGGGACCTATTCGGTATGGCCTGCTCCTCTTTTGTCTGGGTTGCGGTGAGGTCGCCGGAGCACATAAGGAATCAGCGCAAGTTGTCCGCGCCACAGGTGGGTCTTGCAGGAAAAAGAGCAAAGGTGGGGGCGGGGTGGAATGAAGAGGCGCCTCTCCAATGTGCAAGCAGGGAGGA